>NC_044399.1:38556202-39156202 GCF_006542625.1 Nomascus leucogenys
AAAGAACTACTTTATTCTTTTTCCCGTTGCAGAGTAGTCTTTGTATGAATGTCCTAGAATTCATTTAACCAGCCTGTTGGTGGACGTGTAGGTCATTTTCAACCTTTTGCTATTGCAAACAATACTGCATTGAATAACTTGTAAGCATACCATTTTGCATATGTGGGAGTATATCTGCTAGTTAAATTCTTGGAAGCAGAATTTCTGGGTGAAAGGATATGTGTGTTTGTAATTTCAAAGATTATTGCTAGATTGACTTCTCAGCGGTTGTACCCATGTAACTGATAACTTCCACCAGCCATGTAGGTGAGACCCTTTTTTCCTGTACCCTCCTCAGAAGCACCATCCCATCTCTGGCTTCTGTCCATGCAATTCCCTTTCTCTAGAAGGTCTTGTCTCATCTTGTCAATCTGGTGAATGCTTATTCTTCAAGGCTCAGGTCAAAGGCCCCATCATAGCATATATCCTACTGGGTACTCTTTATGACTCATCTCTCCTCCATTGCACAGTTAGGTCCTTGAGGGTGCAGACCAAGGCACACAGTAGGGGGCCTCCCTAAATTGGTCTAGAGAGGTGCCAAAGGACTGCGAGACTAGGGCATAATCTCTAGGTCTTGTTCCAGTGGGAGTTTAGGGACTTCTGCTCAATTTCCTTGGATGGAGCAAGCCGAGTCATGGGTGCATCACCCACTTTTGGAACCCTCTGACCCCTAAGTATTGGAACCCAGAAAAAAACCAAGTGCTACATTGCCCATCCCCAGATGCCTGCAACAGATGGCATGGCATGGCTGAGGCTGGGAGTCTGATTATCCCAGACCTGTACTTCTGTGGATTCTGACCTTTCAAATTGTTTTTTATTTAATCTGGGCTGGAAGACCTTGCTTTTTGTTGTTTTAAAATCTTTGCTCTCTTCCTACCCCATAAATGAAGCTGTCATCCTCCAAATTACTATGATCTGGAAGGGCAGGAGCAGAATTAGGCCCCACAAAAGCAAGTTAGGCGGGCAGGTGGGAGTAATCCTGTGTGCCCGAGGTGGGGGAGGGTGCAGCAGATGGCTCCCCAGGCAAGCCCTAAAAGCCAGGATTAAAAAGTAATTTTCAGCATGCTGAAAATGGGACTGCAGATTTGGGTCACTGCAATTAACTCTTTCCCGGCTGCAGGCAGGGACCTTGGAGCTGAGAGGAGTTATCCTGCCTAGGGGAGCTGCCAGGTGAAAACCCCCTTGGTTTCTCCCCCTTAGGCCTCAGGGAGAACAGCTCCTGGGTCTCCTCTTGAGAATGGAAGTCAGGTCTGCAGGGTCTGCTTCTTTCTGGAGACTAGCTTCCTGCCTCCCCTCTGAATATGGCGTCTTTTGTAGGGAAGTCCCTCCCAAGGCTGTGGGAGGCATTTCACCTCAAGGGATTTGATTGTTGTGGCAGAGGCCTAAAGTGGCACCTCATTCTGTCATCAAAAGTACATCAGGCATTTGCCCCACAAAAGATTAGGTGCTTTCTTGCCAATTACTTCCTGTGCTAAAGAAACCACAATTTTTACCTCAAAGTTTTTCAGTATCTGTCCCTGTCCCCACTACCCCAACTGCCCAACAAGAATTCCTTTATCTCAAAAGCCAATGCATTAAATTATCTTCCCGGAGGAATGATTTTATTTTTCATCATTGAACTGTGGGATTGCAACCAACGGGTTTTCCCTTTTCTCTTTGGTTGCCAGGAAACTCAAAGCCTCAAATTCAAAAACGAATTCCATGACATCCATTAATGCATTTTATTATTCCCCTTATCTTGTTATTCTATTCTAATTCACACATACCTTGGTCCCGATTTTATTTATCTGTTTATATTGTGCTATATTATTGAATGCATATCCTGTATATCAAATCCTTTGTGCAACTAGGTAGAGTATAAATAAGTAAATGCAGAAATAATTTCATACATAGATTAATTCGTTCATCTTTTAAAATAAGCACCTGTTAGGTGATTAATACTGTCCTTGAGTGACTGATAAAATAAAATGCATTTAAACATTTATCACCTATTACATATCAGGTATTATGCCTAGGACATTTTATGTCATCTATTTTAATTTATGTCCAACAATAATCTTATGATATAAATAATTACATGAGTTGGAATACATAAAGCATTTAGCACACTGCCTAGAAACTACCAGATAAGTAGTAGCTAGTCTTATTAGGTATCATTATCTTCATTTAAAAAAGGGGAAACTGTGATTCTGAAAGGTTAAGTTACACCATTGCAAGAGTTTAATAAAAAAAAAAAAAAAGTACCAAGAGCATGGTAGATAGTAGGCGTGGCAGACATTTGTTGTCTTTTTGGCTACCCAAAATCCATCGTAGCTTATTTCAGTAATAGTTTCTTTTTCTTTGGGAAACCACTCCACACCGCATTTGTAGTTCGTGAGCTCTGGACCAGGCTTCATTTTCACTCCGGGGGGTGAGCAAGTGACTCAAGTATGGCTGACCAGTGCTCTGGATTCCCCTCGCCACAGCCGTTGGTTCAGGGGTGCAACTCGTGACCTAGATTGGTCCAAAGTGAAGCCTAGGATTTGTGTGAGTGTTTTGGGGGAAGAGACTGGTTTTCCTTACCAGTGGATGGGAGCTCGACAGTCGGTATATGCAGCACATGTATACACAACTGGAGATTAGGCAGCCGCCTTTCTACTCTGAATAGAAAGCCCACAATGGAGCCAACACCGAAAAAGTGGAGGCTAGAGACGGAGAGAGCAAAAATGGGGCCTGAGGACATGGCTCAGCCCCCTGGAAGTCTACAAGGTCTCAAGGCTCGCCGGAAGCCTATAAGGTCTGTTCCAGGATCATTTGATTGCTGAAACAATAAACTTTTTTTTTTTTTTTTTTTTTTGCTTAATCCTGTTTGAGTTGGGTTTCAGTCATTTACAAGTAAAACAAATCCTAACTTATAAAAGGCATTCAATATGTTACAAAAAATTTTTTCAGAGACAGGGTCTTGCTTTGTCACCCAGGCTGGAGTGCAGTGGTGCAGTCAAGGCTCGCTGTAACCTCAAACTCTTGGGCTCAAGGGATCCTGCCTCAGCCTCCCAAGCAGCTGAGATTACAGGCACATGCCACCATGCCCAGCTAATTTTTTGTTTATTCTTTGTAGAGACAGGTCTTGCTATACTGCAGGGCTTGTCTTGAACTCCTGGCCTCAGCAATCTTCCCGCCTTGGCCTCGCAAAGCACTGTGATTACAGGTGTGAGCTACCACATCCTGGCCCTCAATGAATTTTTGCATCTTTCCTTTTCCATTTAATGGACTTGCCCTGTGGCATAGCTAGTAAGTGGCAGCAAAAATATTTGAACGCAGTTCTGGCTCAGGAGCCCACGCATATCCTGTTCCCTGCCTATAGGATCTCGGACTCTAGTTAAGCTCCCAGACAGAGACAAATGAAACAGGTGGATGATGAGTCAAGGCGATGACAGTGGGCCATTGGGCAAAAGTTACCAGCATAGTCCTTCTGGAGTGCCTTCACCCTGCACTCTCATCCCCAGAACTTTTGAAAGGTCTGGGAGAAGCACAGATGCAGATTCACAGACATGCCAGCTGGCTCTGCGTGTCTCTATGCACGGAGCTGATGCTTCCTCTGCTCATTTAAAGGAGAAAGCTTGCCCAGAGCAGAGGCTGAAAGAAACAGACACATCCACACCACTGGACCCTGATTCACCATGTGACCTCTTTGGCTGAGTCATCTCCTCTCCTAAAATGAGCTTTCTCATCTGCAGAATGAAGGTGAAGCTTGACAAATGAGGTGCAAATGAGATCTCATAAATAGTTAGATCAGAAAGTTGCTGCTGGATAGCCCTACCTGAGCCACTGCAGGGACTTGATCTCTCCTCTCCAGCATATCTGAGAGTCATTGAGGGTGTTTGTGAATAAGTCCAGTCCTACACCATCTCCACTGCTCTGGAAAGATCCTCTGCTCCTCCAACTCAAGGCCTTGTGTGGCCTGCACTGTCACCAGTGACCAGACTGCCCATCTGTAGCACTGCCTGCCTCTGGGTATTAGCATGCTGTACCGCTGCCTTGGACCTTTGATGAGAAAGGGAGTTCCCTTCCCCAGTCCTGTTCAGGTGGAGAGATTCAGTAGGAAGTTGCCTGCTTTTCGTGCCATGGTAAACTTGTAAGGGAAGACGGACAGACTGTGAGCAATTGGGAGGGTTGGTGTGGCCCTGGATCAGCAAGTTTGGCCACTTTCAGGGCAACTCCCTGCCTAGGGAAGTACACCAAGCTACTCGCAGGAGGACGAATCACAAGTGTGGGAAAGATACTGTTGTTACAGGCAGCACATTTGAGCAAAATCAGCCCAGTAAGATAGAATTCTGCCAGGGAGTTGCTCATCCAGTTTTGCTCACTCTGGGCAATGGAATCATACCCCTAATAATCAGCTAGGACCTACCCCATCCAGAAAATAAAGATGACTAAAAGATGGTGATTGTTAATATTTTAAAACTGGCTCTCCAGAAAAAAATGTTTATTATAACTTTTGTATCATTTATTATAAATTTTTAGATATTTTACAGAGAGAAAGGATGTTGCTATTGACTGAATGTTTGTATCCACTGCCCCCCCAACCAATTCTTATGTTGAAGCCCTAACCCCCAATGTGGCTATATTCAGAGATGAGGACTTTAAGGAAGTAATTAAGGTTAAATAAGGTTATAAGGGTGAGGCCCTAGTCTGAAAGGATTAGTGTCCTTATAAGGAGAGACTCCAGAGAGCTGGGTCTCTCTGCCCATGTGCAAGCGTATGCACACTGAGGAAAGGCTATTTGAGGACAAAAGAGAAAGCGGCCCATCTACTAGCCAGGAAGAGAGCCCTCACCAAAACCGAATGGCTGAAACCTTGATCTTGGACTTCTGGCCTCCAGAATTGTGAGAAAATAACTTTTTCTTGTTTAAGCTACCCAATCCATGGTATAATACTTTGTTATGGCCGTCTGATCTGACTAACACAGATGCGAAGCACCGAAATTACAAAGAAGAATAAACTATACAATGCTTTGTCATAAATTTCACACGGCCAACTGATTCTCACAGTGCTTTTGTTGACCTTTGTTGAAATCTTGTTTCCCCAGCCATGACTATGGAACCATTCAACCACGATTTGACAAAATCAGACTATGAATCAATGCTATCCAATTTGCCAAAGAAGGACTCACATCATTAACAAATGAGGATAATACCAACACGAATGTCAGTTGATAGTTTCATTTCCATTAAGGAGTCAAATGAAAGAAAAACAACAAACGTGTATCAGAATTTCATTTGTTAGTCAATGACATCGTTACTTCTTTGCTGAATCAGGTGGCAGTACTTGAATGCTGGAAGAATATTGCCTTGATTTTTTGGTACTAGTCACAATATAACAGTTATAGACACAACGTGATTTTAAGTTTAATCTGCAGTATTAACGTTTTCTCCATCATTATCTGAAATCTATACAATCAACAATTTCCATGGTGTAAATTCCACCGTGGCTGATTTCAACCTACCAATGGTAAGTCATCGAATGTGGAGTGGGGAAGAGGAGATACACCGTCATATAACCTTTTCATCACATACATTCAGTAGATGTAAATAACCTTAAGAGCAGAGATGATAATAAAATATAGTAAAATAATTAGGAAGTGAGGAGTACTAAGTATCTTTGTTTTTGATGTAATTTATTTTGTTAAAAGTATACATAATTTAATTTGTAATGATGTCTGTGTTTAATAACCAGCTTTCGAAATTCCTGAAAATTTCACAATTAGCTCTTTTGAGCTGGTATCAGCTAGTTCCAGCACTCCACTGTCAAGCAGAGCTGTGCCTGGCTCAAGCCAAACTTGGCAAAGAGAACTAGATAACCAGATCAATTTTTCAGCCTACTAATACCTAATAAACTTTTTTTTAAGAGCTGGGGGGCAGGGTCTCTCTATGTTGCCCAGGCTGGTCTCGAACTCTTGAGTAGCTGGGATTATAGGCACCAGCCTCTGCACCCGACTCCTAGTAAATTTTTAAAGCCAGATCCTCTTCCTTAAGTGGTATGATTAGCCACGTGGCTGAGGGAGTAATTCTGGGCCTCTGTGGATCCTCTAGGACAGTGCTTCTTAAAGTGTGATCCTTGGACCAAAAACCTCAGCATAACACTAAGTTTTTTTTGAAATGCACATTTTAGGGCTCACTGCCAACCTGCTGAATCAGAACCTCTGAGGATAGGGCCCAGCAATCTGTTCCTGATGTTTCTGGTGCCTGTTTCAGATGCATCGTCAGGTTTGATGTTCCTTTCTGAGGACTATAGTTTGAGCAACACTGCTTTTGGATGTATCCCACATTGTTCTTGCCCCATGCTGTGGGCAATAGAGTGTAAGCTTTCGTGTTCAGAACTCTTGTTACTACTTCCAGGTGTGCTCAAAGTACAGTGGTTAGGAAAGAGTTTTCATGAATCGGTTCTTGTGCAAGGCTTCACCTCCATCCAATGGGCTTGCATTGGTGCTCCCGGAAGTCTCACTGACTCCAGGGCTCAGAGCTTACGTCGTCTTTGTGCAATCGGTATTCTCCTGCACTGTGAATATAGCAGAGGCAGTTTAAATCGCTTTCCGTCGGGAAAGGGGCTTTCTACTTGGATTGTGAGCTCAGTGTAGGTGCTCCATTTGTTCTGTCTTTCGACACTGACTCTGACGTAAAGTTAAACATTCTTCCTTCTCTGCAAATTAGCTGAATCCATAGAAATCCTGGGTCAAATGGGCTGAAACAATAAGTCATTTCATTATTTTCCATAACTGAAGTCAATGGGCTTTGGGGCTGGTTGGCTTAGAGGCCCAGCAATGGTATCAAGGACCTGGGTTCTTTTCATCTTTCTGGTATGCCAACGCCCATAGTGGTCTACCCTGCAGTTGCTGGCAAGATGGCTGCAGTGGTTCCAGCCATCACAGCCAGAGAGTACAAAGTCCAGAGCAGGGAGCTCTTACCTGGGCCCCACAGACAAACCCGGAGAGCCATAAACCTGAGTGGGAGAAAGAATTACACCACTAACCTCTAACTGAAATGTGGCATTTTCTTCAATTATGAATGCAGGCAACATCTATAGTGGTAGTAGTGTACTGTGGCTTTGCCACCAAAAGAAATCATGTGTATTTTCATATAACATTACAATTACAAATATATCATAAAATATCATTTATACTCAATCCCACTTTGAAATTGTAGTAATTAGACCTACCATTAAATATTGATATTGCATGTGTTAATAAAGTATCACATATATTATTATACCACAAATATAGTTTTAATATTTTAATACATGGTTAAATTATAATTGTTTACATGTAATTTATTTTATATATTTTAAAATATTATTCTAAGAAGCAGTTCATGGAATTCATCTTACCACAAAAGGGATCCTGGCACTACTCCCACACCAAAAAAAGGCTAAGAATTCTTGATGTAGAGGAAGAAGACAGGCCATCTCCTGCAGTGACTCTCTCTCTTTTTTTTTTTTGAGAAGGCGTTTTGCTCTTGCTGCCCAGGCTGGAGTGCAATGGCACGATCTCAGCACACTGCAACCTCTGCCTCTTGGGTTTGAGCAATTCTCCTGCCTCAGCCTACCAAGTAGCTGGGACTACAGACATGCACCACCACACCCAGCTAATTTTGTATTTTTAGTAGAGACAGGATTTCCCCAGGTTGGCCAGGCTGGTCTCAAACTCCCAACCTCAGGTGATCCACCTGCCTCAGCCTCCCAAAGTGCTGAGATCATAGGCATGAGCCACCACACTCGGCCTTCTTTTTTTTTTTTTTTTTTTTTTTTGAGACAAGGTCTCACTCTGTCACCCAGGTGGCTGGAGTGCAGTGATGTGGATCTTGGCTCATTGCAGCCTCAACCTCCTGGGCTCAAGTGATCCTCCTACCTCAGTCTTCCGAGTAGTTGGGACCAGAGGTGTGTGTCACCACACCTGGCTAATTTTTTATTTTGTTGAGATGGGGTTTTGCCTTGTTGCCCAGGCTGGTCTTGAACTCCTAGGCTCAAGCAATTCTCCTGCCTCGGCCTCCCAAAGTGCTGAGATTACAGGCATGATCTACCCACCACACCTGGTCTCCTCCAGTGACTCTCTCTTAAGAGATAAGAAATGTCATAACTCATTGGCCAGAATTGGGTCACATGACATTCTTGAGCCAATCATTGTGAAGAAAAATGAGATATCTACTCTCCTTCCCCCACCTCAATCAGTGTGGCAAGGTCAGCTTTCCCTGAGGCATGGGGCTATTTGGGTGAGGGTGGATATCCGAAGACATTGGGGTTCTGTTAGGAAAGAGGAAAGGGAGGCTAGGGAGATAGTCCCTCAGGTGCTATGGGTTAGGAATTGCTCGGGAGTCTGCTTCACCTCCTGCCACGTTTAAGAAGGATAAGACTAAGATAGAAGGAACAGCATGTGTTTATGCAAGAGCTTGGGGACAGTAAGGAGGAGGAGGGGCTTTTTGCCTCTTCAGAAAGTTTTCTAGAGGAAGATATGCATTAGTTGATTCTTGGAGAATGCGTAGGACTTAGCCAGGAGAAAGAAGATGAAAAATTGTTCCAGAATGTGGAAATAGTATGTGCAAGGACTAGAGGCATGAAAGAGCATGGCATGTCCTGAGAACTACTAGTAGTTTAGCATTTGGTAAGAGAAGGGGAGAGTGGCGAGAAAAGAGGCTGGGGAGGTGGCCTGGGAGCCAACATGAAAGACCTTGGGTACCAAGGTTGGGGTTAGAATTTTATCCTGGTGAACACAAGTGGTTTCTGAGGGGTTTTAAGTACAGCAGTGACATGATTCTATTTGTTTTTCAGAAAGGTCACTGTGGCACTGTAGTGTGGAGAATAGACAGAGGGGAGCAAGACTAAAAGCAGGGGAGACACTTAGGCTCTTGTTCAACCAGGGGAAAGAAGATGGTGGTCTGAACAAGGTGGTGGCAGTGAAGCTGGAGAAAAGAGGGTGACAGAGCTTAAGAGACTGATTGAATACGGCTTGGGGGTGGTGACGAGGGAAATGGGTAAGTCCCAGATAACCCCCATATTTGTGACTTGAGCCAGTGGCAGATGGTGGAACCATTCACTGAATAGGAGATAGGAGGAGATGCAGTTGGGGGCGAGGAGAGGTCAGAGCAGATGATAAGATCATAGGTTCAGAATTGGACAGATTGTGATATAATTTTGGCTGCCTTTTGTCTTGATGTTCCCATTTCTTGTATTTCCCCTGAAAGTTCAGAATGGCCACAACTTTTCCATGAGAACCCTGAGGCTGGGGGCTTGAGAGCCCCAAGATCTCTGTGGAAATAGGAAGATGTGGTGGCGAAGGAATGGCACACGGTGATGTAATTTTTGGTCCACTCTTCCAAAGGCTGCCATGAAAACAGTAAAACTGCTCATTCTGTCTCCTAGCATACAGCAAATGGAAGCTTTGCTGGAAAACTAAGTTGCATTATAATTATAATACAACTTAGTATTATAATATAATTATAATAAGGTGTTGAAGACCTTATTGTTTTTGGTCCTGTTCATATAGTGAAACCAAACTCAGCAGAATTCAGGGACTTTTGAATAGATTTGGAGAGTGACTCTGAGCCAGGTGCCTGCCACTTTGCAGAGTAAATTACCAAGGCAGTAAGAGGTTGAAACTTCAGCCTGGGGAAATGGTTAATTGCTTTGCCCTCTAGTTATTATTTTGGTCCTAGGTTACTGTAGAGTATAGCATTTCAAGCAAAGGGCTATAAATTTTATGGTGGAGGATATCTATTCAGGGGTGCAGTGGAGATGGGAAAGACAAGCGGTCATTGATACCAACCTTGATCATCAGTCATGGAAAATACGTGTCTTTTTCAGGCAATGCTGTCTAATACCCCTTGCATTTTGGTTTTTCCTGTGTTCTCAACTCCCCCCATTCATATAAACCTATATGTACCCATCAATAAAGTGTACACACATGTGGACTCAATCAACAATGCCTTAGGCTGGCCATGGTTTTAGACACCTGTGTGCACACAGGATCCTTAGTCAAGGACAATACCAGGTCCTTTAGAAAGAGGCTCGAGAAAGCAAATTTCAAGAGGAAGTAGAAGGCTGTATTGATTTCACAGGCACTTCCACGTCCACCTCACCCTGTCCTAGGCCCCTTGCATCCATAACTATTTCTTGATCTCTTGTCCTGGGCTTTGTGCTAGGTGAAATGTCCTTAGGAGCTGACAAGCAAAGGCTCTTGGCATTCACATGACTTTGGCTGTTGGGGGTGGAGGCGGCTGCAGTTGCTGCTGCTGCTTTGGGTGTTACCTGGGTGGGTGGGGTGGCAGAGAGACAGGTGGGTTCTTTCACACGCCGTACATTTGTGAAGGCGTTTTGTGCTTGGGAGCTGTTTGTTTCTTTGCCTTGCAAGCTGTTGGATGCCTCTGCTCAAGCAGAGGCTGATTCCCCAGCACATGGCCCTGCTGAGTGCTGCTTTGGGAAGTACTTTGCTTTCCAGCTGGGCTTGTCACCCCAGCTTTCTCTCCATCCAGCATGTCCTCTCTGGCAGGAAGCAGGCGTGCAGCTTTTTGGTGGGAGCCCAGGGAGGCGGGGAGTGCCTGAAGACAAGGAATCAAGTCAAGGGAGGTCAGCTTTGGGCTGGGCTGGCAGCTGGCTACAGGCTCCAGGGGTTAGAGGGGCCCCTGCCAGTAATAGGAGTGTAATCTCTGATCCATGGGCCCAAGCTGCATGCTGCTGACCTTGTTGGTACCACCTATGGAGTGGGTGGTTATAGCTGGCAGGTGCACCTGGCCCAATTCAGGCAAGGGTAACGATACCAAAACAGTGTTTCCCAAACTCTATTCCACAGAACACTGATTCCACGGAAACTAAAAAGGATAAAAGGTTTCAGGGATTATATAAACTGGAGAAACACTTATTTAGATAAAGGCAGACAGATCTCTTTACTGAAAGAGACTTAAAATCCTCAAACTAAAAATATGCTAACCACACTTTGGGAGGCCGAGACAGGCAGATCACGAGGTCAGGAGATCAAGACCATCCTGGCTAACACGGTGAAACCCTGTCTCTACTAAAAATACAAAAACATTAGCCGGGTCTGGTTGTGGGTGCCTGTAGTCCCAGCTACACGGGAGGCTGAGGCAGGAAAATGGTGCAAACCCGGGAGGCGGAGCTTGCAGTGAGCCGAGATCACGTCACAGCATTCCAGCCTGGGCGACAGTGAGACTCCATCTCAGAAAAAAAAAATTGCTAACGAGTGTTATAAATCTTTAGATAGGGATCAGAATATATAATGTTTCCCAAACCTGTTGGACTGTGGAATCCTTCTTTTGGTGTAACAAAAGAAGGTTGGGGGGAGGGATCCATAGAACACACTTTGGGAAACACTGTCTGATGCTTTCTTGCATGCTGAGTTTATGTGACCAGGCTGAGTGCTCAGATCCTGGTACCAGGATGTTGGATTTTGAATCTGGCTATTCGTGGGGCTACTCTAAGCCTTTACCTTTGGTGTTTCTTGCAACACCAATCACTGCATATGTCACAGAGAGTCCTTTAGGGACCCAGACCTGTTGATATTAAAATAAGACCTCACCGAGGCAGGAGGATTGCTTGAGTCCAGGAATTCAGTACTAGCTTCAGCAACATAGGGAGAGCTTGCCTCTACAAAACCCAAAGCAAACCAAACCAAAACACACAAAAAACAAGACTAAGCTCTTAGTAATCCCCGCACTTTGGGAGGCCGAGGCAGGTGGATCACCTGAGGTCAGGAGTTCGAGACCAGCCTAACCAACGTGGAGAAACCCCATCTCTACTAAAAATACAAAATTAGCCAGGTGTGGTGGTGCGTACCTGTAATCCCAGCTACTCAGGAGGCTGAGGCAGGAGAATCGCTTAAACCTGGGAGGCAGAGGTTGCAGTGAGCCGAGGTTGCACCATTGTACTCCAGCCTGGGCACAAGAACGAAACTCCGTCTCAAAAAAAAAAAACAACTGGGTTCTAAAGTTCACTAGACTTCATCTAAATCCCAGTGTGGCTGTTCATTGGATGTGGAATCCAGTTAAGTTTCATAACCATTCTGAGGCTCAGTTTCTGGATCTATAAAATGGGGTTAATAATAGTATTCCAGCCTGGGCAACATAGGGAGACCCCATCTCTGCAAAAAAAAAAAAAAAAAAAAAAAAAAAAAAAAGTAGCCAGGCATGGTGGTGCACACCTGTAGTCTCAGCTACTCAGGAGGCTGAGGCAGGAGGATCTCTTGAGCTGGGGAGGTGGAGGCTGCAGTGAGCTGTGTCAGTGCCAGTACACTTCAGCCTGGGTAACAGAGCAAGACCCTATGTTAAAAAATATATATGGCAGGGCATAGTGATTCATGTTTGTAATTCAGCAGTTTGGGAGGCGGAGGTGGGTGGATCACAAGGTCAGGAGTTCAAGACCAGCCTGACCAACATGGTGAAACCCCATCTCTACTAAAAATACAAACATTAGCCAGGCAAGGTGGTGCATGCCTGTAGTCCCAGCTACTCAGGAGGCTGAGGCAGGAGAATGGCTTGAACCTGGGAGGTGGAGGTTGCAGTGAGCCGAGATCACACCACTGCACTCCAGCCTGGGTGACAGAGTGAGACTCAGTCTCAAAAATAAATAAATGAATGAACAAATAAAATTTTTAAAACATAAAATATGTTTTATATATACATATATATATAAAAAATACCTACCTCCCAAGGGATTTGTGAGGAGTAATTGAGACAATACATACCAAACAGCACATGACCTGCTTCAAATCAGAAGCTTAATGAATGTCTTTTTTAAAAATTCTGACATAGAAACAAAGATATGTCAGTGGGGAGGAGGGGCCAGGAAATGCTGTGTACAGTGAACACGGACAGGTGGACAGGTGGATAAACAGAGTGCTATTGTCTGAATGTTTGTGTTCCTCTAAAATTTCTATTTTGACATCCTGGCCCCCAAGGTGATGTTATTAGGAGGTGGGGCTTTCGAGGAGTGATAAGGTCACGGGGGTGGAGCCCTTATGAGTGGGATTTGTACCCTTATAAAAGAGGCCTGAGAGAGACCCCCTGCCCCTTCCACCATGGAGGACACAGTGAGAAGGTGCCATCTGTGAACCAGGAAGCAGGCCCTTACCAGAGACTGAATCTGCTGGCACCTTGATCTCGTACTTTCCAGATTTCAAAACTGTGGGAAAGACATTTCTGTTGCTTATAAGCCACGCAGTCTGTGGTATTTTGTTATAGCCACCCAAACAGACTAACACAATGGCATTACATTAGTGCGTCCAGGATGGGTGAGTTGAAGGAAGGAGAGAGGCATAGCATAGAATCCTTTTTCTGCTTCTGCAACTTGCACCAACCTGGCTTGAACTTCGCTTTCAACAGTCAGTGTCCTGATGGTAGAAAACCACTAACACAGGCAGTAAACACACTTCTAAACATGCCATTTGGAATCCAGAGTCCTTTGACACGCCAGGGTGGTTCTACAACTGAGCTGGGGGCCGGGGGAGGGATCCTGGCCACTGAAAGGCTGGCATCGACACATCAGAGGGAAAGGAAAGATCACTGGCATTTAGGGATGCCTGGAACCTAGTGAGCCGAGCAATGAGGTCACCAATTCACCCTCTGGCTGTAGAGTCCCATCTTGGGAGGTGATTTTTATCCTAATGGAGGTGGGGAGGCGAGGTAATGAGCAGCTGCTTCTCCTTACTGTGTAAGGTGCTGCCTCCAGGCCAGGCACCAGCAATGTCAGGAAATGATCCGAGGGTTCAAGGTGAGGCCTGAAGTTAGTGAAGCCATTTGTGCGGCATGAGGGAAAACAGAGGAGGTAGCTGGCTTGTGAGTTATTTAAGGCCATACCCAGCCAGCTTCAAAGAGCATCCTTGTCTATGTTGAACGGCTTCCAGGCCAGTCTCTACCTGGTTCTCTGAGAGGTCCTAGGTGAGAAGAGGGGCTGGGAGGGCTGTTTAGTGTGGTCTGCAGCGTAAGCTGCTGCAAGCCCTGGGATGTGTTCTTTCTGGGTGTGGAGAGTGTTTAGATCAAAGCAGAAATAGCACCAATAGCCAACTTACAATATGATGAGCCCTTCTGCTTACTGATTCCCTGAGTCCTTGCAAATTTATTTGTTGGGTGTTTTTATTAACCCCATTTTGCACATGGGAAAACTAAGCCAAGGGATAGGTCGAATAACTTGCTAGAGGTCCTATTAGTATTGAGAACCAGAATTTGAACCCAGGCAGTGTAGCTCCAGAACTTGGGTGCTGACCCACCGTGCTATCACGGTATTTAGCAGAAATGGAATTCAGTGATGGGCTAGGTCAGATATATGGGAAAGGAGTAGAGCTCCTCATTTGGCTTGATCTAAGCTCTGGGAGGCAGGGTTATGGTCGGCTGAAGGCTCTGGAGTGATGAGTGGGCCAGAACCAAATATCAGATGTTCAATTGTCTTGTACACAAAAGTGAGGAACCAGAGGTGGCTCGGATACATTTGACTGAGTAATTTGCTTGTGATCTTTGACAGAGTTTTGCCCCAGCTCCGTGCATGATACTTGGGTGATGGAGATCAGGTTACCTCCTGGCCCTGTGATGGCCCCATAGGCTCCAGGGGCAAGAGGATTCTGCTTCCTAGGAAGGAGAAAAAGGAAAAAGCTTATAGTGAAAACAGCATTGCCTTTAGAGCCATACAGGCTCTGCTGGGCTGGAAACCTCACCCTAACTCCCATTAGTTGCTCTGTGTAACTTTGAGGAACTGTCTTACCCTCTCTGAGCCTCCGTGTCCTCATCTGTAAAACAGGGATAATAATATGTACCTCACAGCATTATTAGGAGGATTAAATGAGACAATGAATGCACATTAACAGTGCCTGGGATGTGGAAGGTGTTTGGTTTGTGTAAATTCCTCCCCTCTCCATGCTTGCTTTCTTCTCCTTCTTTCCTGGGAAAATATGATTTGCTGGGTTAAAAAAAAAAAAAAAAAGAACAAGAGAAAGACATTATAGCTGCAGGGCCTGCAGTCCTCCTCAAATGCCTTGGCAAGGGAGAAGGTTATTTCTGATCCCAGTTGTGCTTGGAGAGGACAAGGGTGCAAGGAGGAGCTGCTGGCCCTGCCTGGCTACCTTTCTGTGGTGGCAATCACTCTGGCATTGATTCTGCCCCAGGAACTGACACCAGAGGCTGCACATGCAGGAAAGATGGGCTGAGATGGGCCTGAAGGGACAACTGGGAGCTCAGGCGGGGAGCTGCACCCGAAAGAGGACTGAGACCAGAGGAGTTAGCCCTGAGGCCATGACTGGAGAGAAACAACAGAATGGCAACTCCCAGCTGGCAGAGAAGGCCACCCTATCTGCAGGAGCCCAGCAACAGGGGGTCTTGGACTCAGCCAGCAGCCACCTCCTTCCTCCTCTTGCCCTTCATGAGAAAAGCAAACTGAGTGGGTTGTCCCTCTGAGCCACTGGAAAAAAAAAAGGCTACAAAGAGAAGACTGGGGGAGTGCATTCATTTATTTTTTCATTCATTCCACTAATACTTATTGAGCACCACTTCCCTCCACATGTGTCTCAGTCCATGGGTGACTTAGGAAGGCCCCACTCCACAGACAGCACTCTTTCTAGCAGTATGGGCTTGGTTAAGTTACGTAACTTCCCCGGACTTCAGTTTCTTTAGCTGTATAATGGGTTAGAAGACACCTACTTGGTATGTGACAGGCATGCAACGAATATCGTCTCTCTTCCTTTCCCATCTTCTCCTTTCCAAATGTTTGCTGAGGGAGGGAGGACCTGAGGCTCTCAGTACTCATTTGCATGTGGTTTTGTATAAATGTGGGGTGTCTTTTAAGCTGGAGAAGGGGAAGCTGCCAGAGGCTCACTTTTATCTCCAATTGCTCTGCTAACCATGCCTGTTTCAGTATCTATTGATGCAAAATGAAGCACCCCCAAAATTAGCAGCTTAAAGCAACAACAATCAGGCCAGGCACAGTGGCTCCTGCCTATAATCCCAGCACTTTGGGAGGCTGAGGCAAGAGGATCACTTGAGCCCAGGAGTTCAAGACCAGCCAGAGCAACAGAGTGAGACCCCATCTCTACAAAAAACAAAAATATCAGCCGTGTTGTGGCATGTGCTTGTAGTGTCAGCTACTTGGGAGGCTGAGGTGGGAGGATCACTGGAGCCTGGGAAGTTGAGGCTGCAGTGAGCCATGATCGCATCACCGCACTCCAACCTGGGTGACAGAGCAAGACCCTGTCTCAAAAACAACAATGACAACATAATCATTCTATTATTATCTCTCATGGTTCTGTATGGGTTCACTAAGTGATTCTTGCTCACGATCTCTTGGCCTTTGTTAGAATCAGATGTTTGCTGGAGCTGGAGTCATTCCAAAGGTTTCCTCATTCAATGACTGACATTGATGCTGGCTGTTTGCTAGCACCTTAGTCGCGGCTGTTGCCCAGACACTTACACGTAGCCTCTCTGTGTGGTCTGGATTTCCTTACAGCATGGCAGTTGGGCTCCAAGAACAAGAGTTCTAAAATAAGCAGGCAGGAGCAAAACGTTACTTCTGCCATAGCCACAAGTCTACCTAGATTCAAGTGGAGGAAATGTAGACCCCATTTCTCAATCGGAGAATCATCAGTGTCACATTGTAAGGACCTGTGGGATGGGATATCTTTTTGCAGCCATCTTGGAAAATACAATCTGCCATGCTGCCCAGCCAGGAAGAACTTCCAGTAGGAAGGCTTGTGGCTTGACTCTCAGGGGGTGAAATTGCCCATAAACAGAGAAACACAGGGCTCTTGAGAAGAGGCTTTGGGTATAAGGAATGGGGAGAGGCAGTTCAGTCACTGCCAAGGTAGTTATTTCTTCTTCTTTTTTTGGGACAGGGTCTCGCTCTGTTGCCCAGGTTGGAGTGCAGTGATACCATCATAGCCCACTGCAGCCTCAAACTGCTGAGCTCAAATGATCCTCCTGCTTCAGCCTCCCAAGTAGCTGGAGTGGTGCAGCGACATGATTATAGCTTACTGCAGCCTTGAACTCTTGGGCTCAAGCTATCCTCCTGACTCAGCCTCCTGAGAAGCTAGGACTACAGGTGCATGCCACTGTGACTGGCTAATTTAAATTTCTTTTTTTTTTTGTAGAGATGGGGGTCTCACTTTGTTGCCCGGACTGGTCTTAAACTCCTGGCTTCAAGTGATCCCCTGCCTCAGTCTCCCAAAATATGGGGTTATGGGCATGAGCCACTGTGCCTGGCTTGCATTTTTTTTTTTAATTCGTCAACTACACCAAATCAGATAGGCAATTTGTATTTTCTAAAAAGTTATGTACTTAATATTTTAAAATTTATTTATTTATTTATTTGAGATAGGGTCTCACTCTGTCACCCAGGCTGGAGTGCAGTGGCACCATCATAGCTCACTGAAGCCTTAAACTCCTGGGCTCAGGTAATCCTCCTGCATCAGCCTCCTGAGTAGGTGGGACTACAGAAGCAATCCACTGTGCCTGGCTAATTTTTTTTTATTTTTTTGTAGAGATGGGGTCTCACTATGTTGCCCAGGATGGTTCTGAACTCCTAGGTTCAAGTGATCCAACCACTTTAGCCTTCCAAAGTGCTGGGATTACAGGTTTGAGCTACACACAGTGCCCCGCCCAAGAGAGTTCTGAAAACTGTGATTCCAGAGTTGGATTCTGGAATCCAGAGGGCACTGGGAAGAAAAATGGGGAAAGGGAGAAATAAGAGAGCCTTGCATTGTGGAAATGTGGTAGGTTTTGGAAAGAGTATCTGATCTTTGTCTTGTGCTCTTCTGGTGTTCTTCCAGAAGCCCTGGAGCTCAGGGGATGGAGAGCTACACTTGGGTCAGAGGTCAGTGGGTGCTGACCCTAGCTCCAGGGGAGGGTGGCTTTAGTCTTCCCCCTACATCCCTGTTTCACCCCCAAAGTGGGTAGCCATTCCTAAGCACCAGGAGGAGACAGGCTGGTCTCCCTGGTATGCCTGGAATAAGCCCACCTCCTACATAAACAGAAATTGGCACACGTGCCCACAGTTCCACTCAGTCCTAAAAACTAAATAAATATGAGAGTGAGTTTGGAATCAATCTTAAAAGAAATTCTCCAGGTGGAAACGGATTGAGATCTATGGAAATATATATGATTACTCTCCCTATGGAAAACAAGAGAGAGAACCATCTCTGCTGTACTCTCCTGTGAATGAGGCAGAGATTAATCTATTGAAATCAAATGTATAAATTATACATGGATAGGAACTGGCTCAGGGATAAGGTATCTGATAGGGTGATGATGGAAATGAAAATGAGGCTTGAAAGATCAATTCTGCCTTTGAATCAGCTCCAGTCCTGCCGATGCCCCTGGGACTGCCTGGCAGAAAACACCCTGACTTATCAAATTAGAAAATACCCCATCCCCAAGCCTTTGAAACACGCACCTTCAAAGCAATTGCTAGTGTTTTGGATGATATTTCTGTGCGTCACCAGGAATAATAAAAAGGCAATAAAAGTTTGAAGGCCCATATTTTTGCTGCCTGATGGCTGATATAAATCAAACCCAACTCTTCAAAGGAATAGATGGAAAGTTTTATAGTGTGGCTGTTGCCTGCCAAGAGAAGAGGGGCAGGCCTAAGTCTGGGGACAGGTGCCCCTCCCAGTCCAGCCATTACTGTGTGACCTTCAGCCTGTGATTTAGCTACTCTGGGCTTATTGCTGTTCCATCCATTTATTCACTTATAAACTTGCTTATTCATTCAGTCAACTTCATGAGGACCTACCATGTGCCAGGCACTGTGCTATGCACCTATTTGATGTTCAATAAATATAATTAGTACAAAAATTAATACAGGCTGGGCACAGTGGCTCACACCTGTAATCCCAGCGCTTTGGGAGGCTGAGGCAGGAGGATTGCTTGAGCTCAGGAATTCACGACCAGCCTGGGCAACATAGGGAGACCCCCATCTCTACAAAAAATTAAAAAATTAGCCGGGCATGGTGGCACACAACTGTGGTCCCAGCTACTCAAGAGCCTAAGGTGGGAGGTTTGCTTGAGCCCGGGAAATGGAGGCTGCAGTCAGCTGTGATTGCTCCAATGCACTCTAGCTTAGGCAACAGAATGAGACCTTGTCTCTAATAATAATAATAGTAATAATAATAATAATAAAGCAAGTGTCTGTCCTCAAGAAGTTCTAGGTTAGAGAAACATCAACAGGTAAATTGTAGTAGCACCTTGTTAGTGTTAACCAACGCTGACCAGAGGGTTTGAAGACGGGCAGGTTTATAAAAGCATCGAGGTGGTTTTGCCTGACAAAGAGGATTACTCCCTGCTAGTGATCATCTGGCCACAGTTTCACAGTATGACCTCAGAGAGTCTTTAAGATGACCTCTGCTGAGAAAGTAGCGACAGGAAATGAGCTTAGATTTCAGCAGGACTTGTTTAGGTGAGGTGAAAACGAACTTGACTATGCATGTTGTAGGTGGATGAGTGAGAGTGATGGCTGATACAGCTCTGTGAGGTCCGGGACCTTCTCTCTATTCCCAGGGCATTGCATAGGACCTGGCTCATAGAAGACATTCTACATGCTTTTCTTAAACAAATGAATAAACAAATGGTGCATTACCTGGCCTTATTTCAGGACAGAACAGATTCTGCCTTGCTTTACATAACAAACTGGCAGGGGAAAGATGAGACCCTTCCCTGACTGTGATCTTGTTATCTGCACCCATTTGAACTGAATGACTCACTCCACTTAAAAAATGGTGTCACAGTGGGCATAATATGCATCCAACAAAGTGCATAAATCTGAAGTAAACAGCTGGATAATTTTTTTTTTTTTTTGTAAGAGACAGGGTCTCACTCTATCACCCAGGCTGGAGTACAATGGTGCCATCATAGCTTATTGAAGCGTCTAACTCCTGGGTTCACAGTGATCTGCCCACCTCAGCCTCCTGAGTAGCTAGGACTACAGGCATGGGCCACCATACTCAGCTAATTTTTAAAGTTTTTATAGAGACAGGGTCTCACTATGTTGTCCAGGCTGGTCTTGAACTCCTGGGCTCAAGCAATCTTCCTGCCTTGGCCTCCTAAAGTGTTGGGATTACAGGCACAGCCACTGCACCTAGCCAGCCTGATAATTTTTTCCATAGGAACATACCATGTGACCACTGGAAGATCAAGATCTAGAACATTCCTGCTCCCTACAAACCTTTTCGTGCTCTTTCCAGCCCCTTAGAGGAAACCACAACTCTGACATTTCCAAGTTTTTTGTAGATTCCACCTCCAGGTACGCATCTTGAATGAAAAGGAAAAAAAAAAAATTAAATTCATCTTCATTCCAGGAAAAAAAAAATAACAGCTTGATTTTTCCTTCCCAGAAAAGTAGAATCATTAAATATCAGTTCGGGAAGGGGCTTAGCACACCTAGGTCAGGGATGCCTTACCTTTTTGGGAAGTAGGACTTCTTCTCAACATCAAGTTATTCCATGGACCCCACGTGAGAGAGGTTGCATTTTTAGTGTCTTTTGATTGAGAAAACATGGATTAGTGGTTACCAGGGCCGGCAGGTGGGGAAGGAAGGAATGGGAGTTACCGTATAATGGGTACGGAGTTTCCGTTTGGGATGGTGAAAAGCTCCCAGAGATGGATGGTGTGATGCTTGCACAACAGTGTGAAGGCACTCACTGCCCCGGAGCTGTACACTTATAAAAGTGGTGAAAATCATCAATTTTATGTTACGTATATTTTATCACAATAAAAAATAAAAAAGATAAAGTATCATTAAAAAAATGACCAAAATTCCTATGAATTCAGTGACTGCTTTAAAAACAAATGTTTATTTTATTAAAAACAATCAATTCTATGTTCATTTGAAAAATAGTAGTATATGTGAGCATGAGAGCTATTTTTTCCTCACCCACACACAGTGTACAGTGCATGCAAAGTTTCTAAACCTTAGCAATGCCCTTAAGACCCCTGCCTTTTCCCAGTGTCTGAGATGCACAGATTAAGGTGAACCGATCATTCCAACTCTTATCCCTCAGTTGAAGACACTGTGGCTCAGAGAGAGGTGTGACTTATCCAGGGTCACACAGCCCACTTATAGCAAAGCTAGGATAAGATGTCCAGGCTGGGCACGTTGGCTCACATCTGCGATCCCAACCACCTTTGAAGGCCAAGGTGAGAGGATCACTTGAGCCCAGGAGTTTGAGACCAGCCTAGGCAACATGGGGAAAACTGTTTCTACAAAAAATGCAAAAATTAGCCAGGCATGGTGGCACATGCCTGTAGTCCCAGCTACGTGGGAGCCTGAGATGGGAGGATCACTGGAGCCTGGGAGGCAGAGGTTGCAGTGAGCCAAGATCACACCACTGCATTCCAGCCTGGAACGGAGTGAGGCTCTGTCTCAAAAAAAGAAAAAAAAAGAAAAAGACTTCTGGGCTCAGGTCCCTCCAGCAGTTGCTCTTGTCTCTGCTCTTGTCTCTGCGCCCCCTCTGTGCAGAGACCAGCTGATGACCACACACACTGAGCCCTTCCAGACACTTAACTAGATGTGATTACCAGCAGGGGGTTCTTTACTTGCCTGCTCCCTCAAGGCAGGAAGTAGGATGTACAGCCAAGAGATACAGCCTCCCGATGCCTTTGTCATTTGACCCTGAAGCTCGGTGGGGGCTGGTTCAGGCTCATTCTTATCATCAAGGCTGTGCTATGGCTCCTGTGAACAGGGACAGATGCACCTGGAGGCCCAAGTTCAAAGCTGCAGGCTGGGAGTCCAGTTTCCGAAAAGAGGTGCTGTCTGAGGAGAGAGTGGGTGCCTTGGCTATTTTGGCAAGAGCTGACAATGAGGAATTCTTCTCTTGCACAAGCTGTGCAGAAGTATTTTGTGTTGTGGGCTGTCCTGCCCCCGCCTTTCCCATCCTCAGGCTTGGTGGATGCCACTGCTCCCCAACCCCCTTCCTGACACTGCTAACGACATCCAATTAATTCAGCAGAATTTGGTTCATTACAAGCCCTTAGGTTAGCAAGTGTTTTCTCAGTGTGCAGAGCTGCCTTCCTGGGCTTTCTCAAAGGGACAAGCCTCTGAGTCAGCGAGGGGAGAGAGGGCAGAGTCCTGCTGTATCTGCCCAGCTGGGTACCAAGGAGATGTTGGATGCTGGATACAGGCCGGGCTGTGCTCACCCCAGCAAATCACAGACTTCTCGGCGCCCCCACACCCCTGGTTAAAAATATGATGAAAATGGGGACACGGCAAGACACCCCAGCAGAAACATCAAGCCATCCTTGGGTCCTGCCAATAGACACCAGCCTTGCGGGGCTGGCGATGTCAGTTCTACACTGAGTGGGCCCCTACTTGATGACTGTGGGAGTTCCTGTAGGGGCCTGTGGGAAAGGAGGCCCCACTGTAGCCCAGACCCAGCAAGGCTCAGCTGATGGCTGGCAGGGTCTGCTCCTTGGGCCTGGTTTTCAGTTGGTGGGGGGAAACATGTGGGAGAACCTGCAGCTGCACAAACAGAGTGGAGGCATGGAAGGGAAGCTGGACCATGGGAGCAAAGCGCCAAGGAGGGCTTGCAGAATCAGGCAGGCCAGGACTGGACTTACTGCCTGTAGCTTGCCCTCTGTGTGGCTGTGGCCTCGCTGATCTTTATTGTCTTTGATTGTAAACAGCACGTTTCTAATGCCTCCCTCATTCATTGGATTATGAGAATGAGCAGAATGATGGGAGGCCGTCAATGTCAAGGTCAAGGGAAGAGGTTCAGCAGCCAAACAGCCTGGGCTACAATTCGGGCTCCACTACTCCTGTGTGATGTTGGGCAAGTCACTTCACCTCCCCAAGGCCTCAGTTTCCTCGTCTGTGAAATGGGGAAATATTCATAATTGCATCTGCTTCCTAGGAGTGTTGTGAGGGTTCAACCAGCACTTGGAAGGGCCCTGGCACACAGTAAATGAACAAGCTGTTATTACTGTTATTAATGATGTGGGTAGAGTGCCCAGCACCCTGCCTGGAACTTCACAAAGGCTGTGACATCAGCCTCTCTCCCTGGTGACTTAAATTTCTCATTTATAAAAAAGGGATGTTGGCCGGGTGCAGTGGCTCACACCTGTAATCCCAGCACTTTGGGAGGCTGAGGCGGGTGGATCACAAAGTTAGGAGTTCAAGACCAGCCTGGCCAGCATGGTGAAACCCCGTCTCTACTAAAAATACAAAAATTAGCCAGGTGTGGTGGCACACACCTGTAGTCCCAGCTACTTGGGAGGCTGAGGCAGGAGAATCACTTGAACCTGGGAGGCGGAGGTTGCAGTGAGCCAAGATCATGCTACCGCACTCTAGCTTGGGTGACACAGTGAGACTCCATCTCAAAAAAAGAAAAAAAAAAAAAAAAAGGGATGTTTATTTCTGCCTATCTCAGTAAGGCTCTTTTAGAAAACCTTTCCAGGCACTCTCCTTCTTGCCCAGGAGAACATGATTTTCCTCCCCTGCTTCACAGCAAGGATGCAGACTTCCACTGGGGCCCTGAACATGTAGGTTTCTGTGCGTTATTCTCCTCTCAGAGCAGGAACTGTGAGGACTGCAGCATCCCTGTGTCCCTGTGCCTCACCTAGTGTCTGATGTATGGGAGACACTCAGTGAGGGTCTGCAGAGTGAGCCAGTGTGGGTGCCAGGGCCAGGCAAGCAGGATGTGGAGGAGGACACATGTCAGACGAGCAAGAAAGTGCCTGCGTGGTGGTGTGTGGCTGCCCTGTGCAACGGGGAGCAGCAGGGCTTATGCCTGCCAGGACCTCCAGCCACTTTTCTAGAAATGAGTTTCTGAAGCCCTGAGACACAATGGAGGGATGGAAGGAGGATTGGGATGGAACAGAGGGAAGAATTATGCAACTATCCTTTCCCTCCTCATTTCCTAACCCCCCACCCAGCCCTCCACCTTTGGTTAATCATCAAGTCTACAACATTAAAATCTCCAGGGGAGCTGTTACGAATCCGAAATGCCCAGACCTAGCTCCAGACCAATTAAATCAGGAATCCCTGGGGGTGGGACCCAGGCATTTGTATTTTCTTTTCAAGTCCTCAGGTGATTCCAGTGTGAAGCCAAGGTTAAAAATATCAGATCACTTAGGGAAACACATGGTTTCAGAGTCTCGAGAACTACAGGATTGAGTGATGTGTCTTTTCAGCCCCACTGATTTCAGGTTTCCAGCATTGTTGTTTTAGAGGAGTGCTTAGAGAATGACTGATACTTGCTGGGCATCCACTATGCACAAAGCCCCCGGCTGGGTGCTTAGGGGAATACAGCAGTAACCCACAGCAAAAACCAGAATAACAACATTTAGTAACTGCCTATTGTGTGCCTGCCAGACACTTAGCCGACATTTGCTAATCCTTACAAAAATTCACAAATTTATTACCCCCATCTTAGAGACGAAGGATAGAGCAGACACGAACACCCTTCCCATATTCGCCCTCATATACCCCAGGCTGCTTACTGCAAACATCTATGGGTTTTTTTGTTTTGTTTTGCTTTTTGTTTTCTGGTCAAGGTAGCATTCGAGGACACTCACAGAATACGCTGGAAACATCCTTAACCAAAGATGGGTGAGAGTTGGTGGATAAACACCCTAGTTTTTCACCTCTTGACTGGGACAGCTTTGAGATATATTCTACACAGTGATTTCAAACTTTCCTGCACATTAGATCACCTGGGGGTGTAAAAAAAAATATTGGTGCCCAGCCTATATCCCAGACCAATTAAGTCAGAATCTCTGTGGATAGAACGCAGGCATTCATATTTTTTAAATCTCCCTGATGACTGCAATGTTCAGCCAGGTTAGGAAATGGTATTCTATGGTCCCCCAAAGTTACCCAGCAGTATTGAACTTCAATAGCACAGTGTGGTGACTTGATGAATAATGCTCCCTATTAGGGGTTCTTTCCTATTCCTGTCTCATCTCATACTTTGCCTGTCAGCACTTCCTGGAATCACCTCCCAATAAACTTCAGATATCGTGTCCTGGTTTCAGGGTCAGTTCTGTGGGAATCAAAGGAAGTTGAGATCTGGAAAGGAGAAGTACCTTGTCAAAACCTCATAGCCAGGACATGGCAGAACCAGCATTTGAATTCTTGCTCTCCACAGACTTTGTGGTATGATGGGACAGACAGGTATTCAGAAAACTACATTATAGGACAAAAGGAAATGAAAGATCAAAGGGATGTTCAAACAAATGCCTGAGGAGCATTAAAACAAGTCAAACCTGCGATTGAATGTGACTGGGAGTCAGGAAAGACTTCAAGAATTTGGAATCATTTATGCTGGCAAATGACAGGGCTTTCCCAACATGGAGATGTGGGGTAAGGACATTGCCAATCAATGTTGGACCAGCAGGAGCAGAGGCCCAGAGATGGAGCCCAGGGCAGACGTGTATGAGTGAGTGGTCAGCTGGGATGTGATATGAGCTGGAACTAGAGGAGGCAGATGGTGGGATTGGGTGGTCCCTGGGGTCTTTCCTTAACCTCCCATATTGGATTTGGCATGACTGGGTAAGGGTCTTCTCTCTGGAATCTTTTTTTTTTGGGGGGGGTGGGGACAGGGTCCTGCTGTATCACCCAGGCCAGAGTATAGTGGCGTCATCACGGCTCACTGCAGCCCCACATCCTGGGCTCAAGTGATCCTCCCACCTGTCTCCTGAGTAGCTAGGACCACAGGTGCATACCACCATGCCTGGCTAATATTTTCATTATTTTTATAGAAAAGAGTCTCCCTATGTTGCCCAGGCTGGTCTTGAATTCCTTGGCTCAAGTAATCCTCCCTCCTCAGCCTCCCAAAGTGCTAGGATTACAGGCATGAGCCACTATTCCAAGCCACTCTCTGAAATATTTTACCACAACTGTGAGGGTTAGGGGCTAACCCAAAACTATGTCCAGGGATGTGGGTGGGAGGGGGAGAAAGGGGTGGACCAGTGTCAAGTCCTAATGGTGAACCTGGGCTGCTTATAAAGGAGCCATCCTACAGGGACAGGGTGGCGGGGGTTGGGGGTCCATCTGGTCCCCACCCTCCTCTCTCCCCTCACCACCCACCACTCTGCTGCTCCCTGTACTCAATGTCTGAAAGGCCAAGCCTGCTCCTGCCACTGGGCCTTTGCCTCTGCTGTGCCCCCTGCCTGGAGAGCTCTTTCTTCAATTCTCAGAATGCTACCTTTTCCCCATCACTCAGAATTCTGCTCCAAACTCACATCCTTGGAGAGTCTCTCCTGGACTATCTTCCCCGTTCCCTTGTCCCCTCCCCACGGGTTCTCCCACATCACCTCATTTTCTTCCTTTCCCGCACACAACACATCTGAGATTCGTCTTGAGTCTATTTCTGTTGGCTTCCTTACCCTGTCAGTCTCCCCTTCCAGGCCGCATGGGAGTAGGCAGGATGCTCTGTCCCCTCCGATCCTAGAACAGTGAATGACTAAACTGGGCAGGCCCAGAGAAATGTGCAATGGGGGCCTGGGTGAATTCTGGGGGGTGGGAGGGAGGGCACTGCCTTTGCCCTGCCATGCTGCACTGGGGATGTTGATCTGTGCTCAGGCAGTCAGGCTGGCCCAAATGAGCAGTGCCTAACAGTGGCCAATCAATACTGATAGGGGAGCTAAATCAGGTTAAGACCCATCTCTCCAGGATTGGTGTCAGGCCATAAACAACTTCACAGCAGTCTAAGGTCAAGGGTGTAGGTCTCATCCCACTCCCATCCCCCACTGGGTACACGGGGCCCCTCCCGCCAGCCCAGGAAGCCCACCCAACCTGCACACGTGTGCTCCAGGCTGTTGCTCTTCTGCCCTGCTTCCCTCTCATCCCACGCATTAGAATGTCCTTTCCTTCTGCGTTTTATTTCTGTACCCAAGGTCTGATGTGGTCACGCACACACTGACATTTAAAGACCCAGCCGAGAAATCAATCAGTGTGGTCTGTCCTTCAGCGCCTCAAGGAACTATGCGGCTGAGCCAGGCCTTGTCTGGCTCACACCCTATTGATCCGTAATGGTAGCCATGGCTTCTGAAATGGCAAGTGGGACTTGCTATGGGAAAAACAGGAGGCAGTGTATCAGAATGGTCAGGAGCCTTGGGAGCCATCCTGCCCAGACTTGAATTCCAGCGTCTGTGATTTGCTGGCTGTGTGACCTGTGCCACTTGCTCAACCTGTCAGTCTCAGTGAATGGGGGATGACCGGCATCTACACCGTAGGACTGCAGTGATGATAGGGTGAGTTGATGAACATAAAGCACAGAGAATGATGTCTGTGACATAGTGCTGTGTAAATGCTGGCTAGTTATGGTCTGTAGAGTGAGGATAGAAACAGTGCCCACATCCCAAGACTGTTATGAGGATGAAATGAAATAACTCACATGTAATCCCACTTAGCAAGGTACAAACACTCAATAGACATTAGCCGAGCCCTGCAACTTAAGGAGATACAATCTGGAGGATATAAGCCAAGGATAAATGTCCCTTGAAAGGACAACAATCGTTGGGAATAAAGAAGGATTGAATTTATGAATTCACAAACCACCCAACTTTTCAGGAAGATGGCTCTCAGGCAGAGTGAAGTGAGCCTGCTGTGGGGCTGCCTGGAGTCAGGCAGTGTGACGCTGCTTTGTCCCAAGGAGCTTGTCCCGTCTGCAGTGAGACGAAAGACCATCTTGGCCCAGGGGTCACGAGTCCTCATGTGAGTCCCAGAGCCCGATTAGTGAGCCGCAGGAAGTAGAAATCCTCCCGAAGGAGCTCCGGGCTCCCAGTCTCAGATACAAGGTTCCTTTTATATCTATCCTGTGCCTGGGGCCAGGACCCGATCATATGCCTGTTTGGATTGAGGGCAAAGGGGAGAGAGGGCTAGGAGGGAGAGGATTAAGATTACCCAAGTCCCATAAACATGACCAGAGATAACCCTCAGGACTGGAATGTGGCAAAAGAAAAGTGGGTTTCGTGTCTGGGGAAATGCTGCGTTGCCAGGAGGAAGAGAGGAACCAGCAGTGACTGAACTCTGGGCTGTGAGTTTTTTTTTTTTTTCTTTTTTTTGAGATAGAGTCTCGCTCTGTCGCCCAGGCTGGAGTGCAGTGGCGCAATCTCGGCTCACTGCAAGCTCCGCCTCCCGGGTTCACGCCATTCTCCTGCCTCAGCCTCTCCGAGTAGCTGGGACTACAGGCGCCCGCCACCACGCCCGGCTAATTTTTTGTATTTTTTAGTAGAGACGGGGTTTCACCGTGGTCTTGATCTCCTGACCTCGTGATCCGCCCGCCTCGGCCTCCCAAAGTGCTGGGATTACAAGCGTGAGCCACCGCGCACGGCCGGCTGTGAGTTTTATATACATCTGGGGAGCTATGTCTGAAGTCTGAAGTCTGGAGCCTCAAGTCACATAGCTATAAAGGGAAGAGCTGGGATCTGAACCTAGGTTCATGGATTCCAAAGACTATTTCCCCACTGATGGTGCTGGTTGGTCCCTGATGCAAGGAGGCAAAACAGAAAATCTGCCAGGGTTTACCCAGCCTTGTGTAAGGGGAGGAGAGGGTAGATACCCATATTCAGGCCATTAGAGAATAGAATTCTGTTTTGTTGTTGTTGTTGTTTTGAGACTGGGTCTTGCTCTTGTTGCCCAGGCTGGAATGCAATGGCACAATATGTTGTGGGCCAAGGCTAATGTGGCCACAGCTTTGTGGAGGATGCCTTGAGATGCTCTGTTCCCTAGATTACTAGATTATCTTTTTTTTTTTTTTTTTTTTTTGAGACATGGTCTCACTCTGTCGCCCAGGCTGGACGGGAGTACAGTGGCCCAATCACAGCTCACTGCAACCTTTGCCTCCCAGGCTCAAGCGATCCTCCCACCTCAGCATCCCAAGTAGGTGGGACTGTAGGCGCACACCACCATGCCTGGCTAATGTTTGTATTTTTTGTAGAGGTGGGGTTTTGCCATGTTGCCCAGGCTGGTCTGGAACTCCTGGGCTCAAGCGATCCTCCCACCTTGGCCTCCCAAAATGTTGAGATTATAGGCGTGAACCACCATGCCTGGCCTCCCTAGGCTGTCATTCTGTGCTCACCTTCAGATGATGATTTAGTTCCCGGGGATCTTGCTAGCAGAAAGAGGTGTCCCACCTGCAGATGCACAGGTTCCTCTCGCTGATAACACTTACTTCCCTTCATGAGTGATGAGGCTTGGACTGTGTGACAATGTGGGGTAGAGGAAAGAGTTGGATTTTAGAGTCAGATTGGCTTTTCCATGCATTAGCCCACAAGTTCCTTCACCTCTCTAAGCTTCCATTTCCTTCCTTACTGGTAAGATGGGGTTTAAAAAGACTGATCTAAGGGAGCTAATGCAAGTGGTGGCGGGCGCCTGTAGTCCCAGCTACTCGGGAGGCTGAGACAGGAGAATCAGTTGAACCTGGGAGGCTTAGGTTGCAGTGAGACGAGATTGTGCCACTGCACGCCAGCCTGGGTGACAGAGCGAGACTATGTCTCAAAAAAAAAACCAAGAAAACCCCAAAAAGAAAGGCCTATTCCAGTACCTGGTACACAGTAGGGGCTCAACAACTGGTTAGATATTTTAAAACACATTGACATTCTAATCTGGCAATCATTCTTTCCTGAGTTGGTCTCTCAGCTATTGAGTAGCAACAGAGAGAAGATAAGAATTTCATCAGGCTCCAGAGAGCTAGGCTCAAGATGCTGACTCTTGGGAGTGCCCTCGGAGAAGCCAGCGGGTGGGCTAGCCTTGGCTTTGCAGAAGTGCAGGCCTGGCAGGTCATGGTGGTGAGGGTCCCTGGGGCTGGCATGGTTATCTGGAGGGGGAGGAGGTGGTCTGAAGTGGGTGGTGAAGGCAGAGGAGTATTGGAGAAGGGTAACTGAGGGCCAGACAGCCTATGAGTCCCCAGTTCTGAGAAAACCCCAGGAAGCCAACCAAGCTGAAGGCAGGATGCCTGGTACTCAGGAATGGCAGGAAAGCCACAGGCTGGACTAGACTAGCTCTCTTCCCACCAACCACCTGCTTTGGAAAAACAGATCCCTGGGCCCATCCTTGAAAATTCGGGTTGAGTAGACCTGAGTTGAGACCCATTAAATGGTATTTTTAAAACATTCTTGTCTGGGCCTGGTGGCTCGCACCTGTAATTCCAGCACTTTGGGACGCCAAGGTGGGTGGATCACTTGAGGTCAGGAATTCGAGACCAGTCTGGCCAACATGGTGAAATCTCATCTCTACTAAAAATACAAAAATTAGCTGAGCGTGGTGGTGTGCACCTGTAATCTCAGCTACATGGGAGACTGAGGCAGGAGAATCGGTTGAACCCAGGAAGTGGAGGTTGCAGTGGGCCTAGATTGCACCACTGCACTCCAGCCTGGGAGACAAAGTGAGACTCTATCTCAAAAGACAAAACCAAAAACATTATTAGCTGGGTGTGGTGGCTCATGCCTGTAATCCCAGCACTTTAGGAGGCCAAAGTGGAAGGATTGCTTGAGCTCAGGAGGTCAAGGCTACAGTGAGCCATGATCACCCCACTGCACTCCAGTCTGGGTGACAGAGCAAGACGCTGTCTCAGAAACAAAAACAAAGCATTCTCCACAGCAGAATAGTGTGTATAGCATGCTATGATTTTACATATCTCTATATATGTATGTATATATATAGACTTAAAAATACCTCTAAAAGGATACACAAAAACCTCTAGTAATTGTCTATGAGGAGAATGGAGGGTCATGTAGGAAAGGAAACCTAGTTTTCATTTATACTCATATGTGGGGTTGTAATTTTCTTTATTATGTGTGTGTATTCACATAATTACATTCACACAGTTTTTAAAATTGAGGTGGAATTCACATAACATAAAATTAACCATTTTAAAGTGAAGAATTTAATTAATTTAATGACTTTTAGTACATTCACAGTATTGTGCAACCTCTATCCAATTCTAAAGCATTTCCATGATTCCAATGTAAACCTCTTATCAAGCAGTTTCTCCCCATTACTCTCTCTCCCTAGCTCCAGCAAACCAGCAATCTCCATTCCACTCCTGTGAATTTGTCTATTCTGGATATTTCACATAAATGAGACCATATAGTACATAATGTTTTGTGTCTGGCTGCTTTCACTTAGCATAAAGTTTTTGAGGTTTATCCACGATCTAGCATGTATCAGTACTTCATTCCTTTTTATGGCTGAATAATATTCTGCTATATATGCCACAATTTGTTGAGCCACTCGTCTGTTGATGGACATTTGGGCTGTTTCCACCTTTTGGCTATTGTGGATACTGCTGTAATAAACATGTCTGGACAGGTACTGGGTTGGGTATTAGTTTTCAATTCTTTTGAGTATGTACCTAGCAGTGTAATTGCTGGATCATATAGTAATTCTATTTTTAATTTCTGAGGAATCGCCATGCTGTTTTTCACTGCACCTGAAACATTTTATATTCCAATTAATACAATCTTAAAGATTCCAAAAGTATTGGGTAAAAGAGAAAAAAATAAGCTATTAAACTTTTGTTTTCAAAATTGGAAAACTTTAATCATTTCCCTAACATCTAAGCAGGCCCTTGGGCACACTTCCTGGCTGGATCCTGCTTGCTACACTAGCACAAAGAGCAGGGGCTGGCTGCTCACCCTCCTCCTGTCCCCTCTCACTTGCCCTTCACATGCGCAGTCACTTGTAACTTATTGTTACTGACTTTGAATGGAAGCTTTCAGCTGCTCCATCCTTCCTCTGTTGGTTGAAGGGCTGTCAATGGGATGGGAATTACAACCCTAGCTGCTGTTATCTGTGTCGTCTGGCTGGCTGTGTATTACTGGCTGCACTTCCCAGGGAATTAATTCCCTAAGTGTGGATGGCAAATGATGAAAACCTGGCACATAAATAAGGAGACAGGCAGCGCTCCACTGACATGCCTTGGGAAGTGATCAGCTTGTCCCCGTGCACTCTACTCAATGTCTCCAAGCTCAAGGGCCATTCATCCACAGGGAAACAGCCAGACGTTCATTCATTCATTCAATGAACACTTATGGAATAGAGCACCTATCCTGTGTGGCACCGTTCTAGACATTTTTATGAGTTGTATTGTGTAAGACTTACAATAGAAAGATATTATTGTCCTCAGTTCAAAATGAGGAAGTGGAGATTCAGAGAAATTAAGAAATTTTCCCATCATCACACAGCTAGTATGTAGTGGAACCAGGACTTGAACTGCATTCCCTAGGGCCTCCCTCTCTGTCTCGCTTCCTTCTACACTGATTTACAGCAAGCTGTATGTGCCAGCCACCCATGGCAGGCACTGAGGATATCACAGTGAACCAGACAGACTGGTGTAAACTCTTTCCTGTTGCTTTTCCACTGTGTCCTACGACTCCTGGGGATCATCTCAAACCTACTCGATTTCTTCTCAAATGTTCTTTCTTACGTAATGACCAATGCAGCACAGTCCAAAGAGCTGTGAGGTTGAAGATGAATTAAATTCAGGCCCTGAGTTCATGCCTTTTTGAATATAGACCTAAAATCTCATGGTTCCAAGATGTGATTAGCAAATTTCATCATGCCCCCCTTGCTCCAAAACCTCCCATGGCCCAGGGCCTACGAACATTTCTATGACATGAAAAATGGTAAAGACTCAAGTGCGGCTCTCCATGGGAGCTGAACCATGCGGAAAGGTTGAGGAGAGCATTTTAAAAAGTGCTTTTCTGTGCATAATGTGAAATTCATGGATAGAGAGGCATCAGCTAGGCGTCAGACCATGGAGGGAGGCATTTCTCCAAACTGAGAAACAAGGCAAGGCTTCAAGACTGAAAGACCATGACTAAGAAAAAAAAAGTCTGAAAGAACAGCTGTCCCTAGAAAATGCCATCAAGACACACACACATCCAGTTCATTTGTGTACGGCACCCAGGCCCTCCATTTATCATCTTTGGTTCAGGTTTTGCATATTCGGGTAAGTTTGTGCTTAGGTTATGCAAGTAAACATATGCTGAGAGGTAGCAATGTTTATTTTGGTGGAAGCATTTATTTTAATAGCTTTATAAATCACACCAGGATTGCATTTATAGCATCATTAAGGAACTGAAGGGGTCACTTAAATGCTTAAGTTAGACTTTGCTGCTGCACTTTTTGGGAGATATTATATGCTGTCAAAGGCAGAAGGATAATAAACCAGGTCCCACCTTCCTGTTCCCCCTACACTCCACATCCCCAAATAGCTAGATTTTAAAATGAAGAGTTATAGACAGTGAACAGAAAGACTTTAGTAGTGTCCTTGTATCATTGCCAGTCTCCTCTTGAGGACTAAAACCTTCAGGATTTGGAGTCTAGAGACCCACAATCTGGGCTTTATACACCGTCCACATAGGGCAGGGGTCCCCAACCCCTGAGGGACCGGTACCAGTCCATGGCTTGTTAGGAACCAGGCTGCAGAGCAGGAGCTGAGTGGAGGGCAGGCGAGCATGACCCCCTGAGCTCTGCCTCCTGTCAGATCCGCGGCGCCATTAGAGTCTCATAGGAGCGCAAACCCTACTGTGAACTGCACATGGGAGGGATCTAGGTTGCGTGTTCCTTATGAGAATCTAACTAATGTCTGATGATCTGAAGTGGAAGAGTTTCATCCCAAAACGATTTCTCCCCTGCCCCTTGTCCATGAAAAAATTGTCTTCCACAAAACTGGTCCCTGGTATCAAAAAAGATTGGGGACTGCTGGTGCAAGGGACTTTGGAGAAAGTCACTTGAACTTCCTGGGCCCATTTCCTCGATTGTAAAAAACAAAATGAAACAAAACAAAACAAAACAAAAAAATGGGAACTATAACAACCACAAGGCTGTGGCTCTGTAAACAATGTAACAAGACCCCATCTCCACACACAAAAAATTAACAATTAGCCAGGTGTGGTGACGCATGCCTGTTACAGCTTTTGTAATTCCCCATCCTCACTCCAGAGACTGCTGCTGGGTTTAGGGCTGAGATGAACAGGGGCCTCTGAAGGGAGGTGTATTTGTTTCCTGTGGCCGCCATAACAAATGACCACATACTGGAAGGCTTGACATAATGGAAATGTGTTGTCTCATAGCTCTGAAGGCCAGAAGTTTGGAATCAAGGTGTCAGCAGGGTTGGTTCTTTCTGGAGGCTCCGAGGGAGAATCTGTTCCCTGCGTCTCTCCTGGCTTCTGTGGCTCTGCAATCCAATCCTGGCATGCCCTGGCTTGCAGATATATCCCTCTGATCTCTACATCCTGTCTTCACGTGGTTTTCCCCCTGTGTCTCTTTGTCTCCAATTTCTCCTTTCTTTTATAAGGACACTAGTCATTGGATTTAGACCAACCCTAAATCCAGGATAATCTCATCTTCAGATCCTTACCTTAATCACATCTGCAAAGATTCTACTTCCAGATAAGATCACATTCACAGGTACCGGGGTTAAGACTCAATTTCACCCACTATAGGCAAGAAAATTTAAATCCTATCTAAGAGAGGAGGCTAAAATTCATGGCAAGAATGAGGATCTGGACCAGATTAATTAGGGTGGGAGGTAAGGGATGAATATGAGGGGCAGGAGGACTGGCTTTCACGTGGTACTATCCATGGTGTGTGTTGGTGGGGGGGTGGGGGACAGAACTAGCAGTTACAAAAAGCCGAACTGAACCACCCACCACTTGTCTCATGCCAAAATAGGAGCTGAGAATTTAGTAGTGGCCAAGCACCATGGCTCATGCCTGTAATCCCAGCACTTTGGGAGGCCAAGGTGGTGGGAAGATCCTTGAGGAACTCACAGTAGTTTGAGATCAGCCTGGACAATGTAACAAGACCCCATCTCCACACAAAAAAATTAAAAATTAGCCAGGTGTGGTGATGCATGCCTGTAGTCCCAGCTACTTGGGAGGCTGGGGCAGGAGGATGACTTGAGCCCAGGAGTTCAAGGTTGCAGTGAACTATGATTGTGCTACTGCTCTCTACTGGTATTTGTTGCTCTTCCAGAGACATTTTTAAGGGCAAGAACTCTGAAGTCAGACTGTCGCGTGCAAACCCAGGCTGTTTGGCTGTCTTAGTCCATTTTGGTGCTACAACAGAATATTTGGGATGGACTAGTTTATAAAGAATGGAAATTTATTCCTCACAGTTCTAGAGGCTGGGAAGTCCAAGATCAAGTTGCCAGCATCTTGTGAGGATCCTTTTGCTGTATCATCCCATGGAGGAAGGCAAGAGGATAAGAGAGAAAAAAAAGGGGAAAACTGGACCTTTTATAAGAACCCACTCCTTTGATAATGGCATTAATGCATTCTTGAGAGCAGAGCACTCATGGCCTAATCACCTCTTAGCGGTCTCACCTCTTAATGCCATCACAATGGCAATTAAATGTCATTTAAATGAGGGGACAAATGTTTAAACCATAGCAATGACTTTGGGCAAATCACTATGCCTAACTTAGGTTGAGTTCCTTAAAACAGAGCCCGAGACAAGATTCCAACACACCTGATTTATTGAGGGAGTGCTTTTGGGAGAAAAAGGGCAAGGAAAGCAGGATAGAGGTAGCAAATGGATCTAAACAAGAATGTAATCCCAGCTAGAGTCTAGCTTTTGCTTGACTCCACAGCAAAAAAATTTGGAGGGAGAATTGCACCACACAGTTGGTCCCACTTTGTGGTGGTCCTGACCTGCATCAACTAGTCAGTGGCTGAGGGCTGCCATAGTGAGAGGGGAAGGCAGTGTGTAACTTCCTAGATGAGACCACTCCTATCCAGCCAGGGGCAATTCTCTGGAAAGAGGGGAAGCTGTGAGTCTTTAGCAGCCAACATTTACAGTCAGGAAAGGGAACTAACAGTATTCCCTATATATAACTTTGTATACTTCAATTTCCTCAACTACAAAATGGAGTTGGTAATAGCAACTATCTCATATAATTGTTAAACCATTTAAATATGTTAATATATGTGAAGCCTGCCACATGTACATGTTCAGTAAATCTTAGCTATGATTATTGCAAAATTTATTGATGAGTAACAAACCATCCCAAAATTTAGCAGCTTAAAATAACAAACATTTATTAGATAACTCAGTTTCTGAGGGCTAGAAGTTAGGAATGGCTTAGATGGGTGGTTCTGGTTGATGGCCTTTCACGAGGATGCAGTGAAATGTCAGCTGTGGCCGCGGTCATTTGAAGGTTTGACTGGGGCTGGACAGTCTGCTTCCAAGGTGGCACACTCACACAGCTATTGGCAGGAGGCCTCAGTTCCTTACTCCATGGATGTCTGCATTGGCTGCTTGTGTGTCCTAGTGATGTGGCAGGTGGCTTTTACCATAGCAAACAATCCAAAAGAGGGAACTAGGAGGAATCTACAAAACACTTTATAACCTAGACTTGGAAATCACACACCATAACTTCTGCTATATTTTATCTGTCATGAGTCACCCAGTCCAAGCCACGCTCAAGGAGATGGGAATTAAGTTCTGTCTCTTAAAAGGAAGAGTATTGAATAATTGTGGAATTTAAAATCTATCACAATTAGTTATTGTTAATTTCTATAGTAAGCTTGGAAACTACTGATTTGTCCTCCAAGGAAAATTTGTGTTTGAAAAATGAACACACAAGTAGGCCATGAATAAATCTCAAGCAATGGATCATTCATGCATTTACATAAAGTAGCTGTCTTTTTACTATTATTATTATTTTATATCTAGAAATAAAGTAGTTGTTTCTGGAAAGGGGAGACTTGCAGGGCCCACTGAATGACACCATACCTTCCATTTGCACACTAGCATACCGCTGCTGCCCCAGAAAAATTCCACTTCTCTTGATTGGCCAGTGGGGTCCAAGAAGCTGCAAACCTCTGGTATAGTCAATTGTTTAACCTTTCCTAACTACACGCACAAACACACACACACACACCCCTCATGATTCTGTTCTGCTTAATCTTTTAGCTTCCTGGATTCACTCACTAAACCTGGCTCCTTCTGGCTGTATTCTGGGTTTGTCGAACCTTGGTTTCCCATGTGACTTTCAACTTTGCTTACTTTCTGGTCTCTAGCTTCCAAAAATACCATCCTTCCCTCCCCAGCCCAAGCTCTGGACTGGGCCAACCTCTGCCCAACGCTCAGGCCTGCAGGACCAGGGGCATTCAGGGCTACTCAGCCTTCCTGTCCTTTCTCACCACAAACTTCCAACTTCCATCCTTTGCTACTGGATTGATTGGCCAGGTCTTCACTACCAGACCAAAACAAAGGGTGCGGACAATTATTTAGATCATTCAGACACTCACTCAAGCAAAAACAATGATTTTATTTCCCCTGAATGATCCAGATAATTATTTTAATTATCTGCTTCACTTTGTCTCTGGAGCCCTGACCTCTTCATTCTATGACTCTAGTTAAAATTTGGTCCCAGTGATAAATATTTCTTGTCTAATTGTCTTCTCCACTCATGTTCCACAAGAGGTTATTTCCAGGGAAAAGGATCTGTAGGTAAATGAGCATTAACTTCAATCCTGGGCAATGTGAAAATTAAAATAAAGCTGTCATGGCATACGTTCTATCCACATTTCACTTTCTGGAAGGGCCCCTCTATTTCATCCCTCCCCAACCCCTGTCACACACAGCAGCAAGGAGCAAATTACCATTTATTAAACTCTAATTATCATGCCCATTTTTCAGTACCATTCTCTGTGTATGTGTGCAGCACACCAGCCTGTACTCACTGCCATTAAATCAGCAATAAGTCTTGTTACCATAGCATCCATATTTATAGGCAGGATTGAGTGATGCTCAGTGACATGGTATAAAGTCGAATGCCCTTAATAGAAGGTTAGGGACATGTCCTGATTTTGGAGTGATCCAGCCACATGGCAAATGTGGGAGGTTTGAGGGGACTTAAAGCTTTAGACTGTTTTGAGACAGTGTCACAGAGTCTTAGAGGCTGGCAGGCAATGACAGTGTCCTGCTCTGTAGCCGTCAGAACAGGTCAGAAAGTACGTTGCAGATCCTGTTGGAACTGGCTGGGTTCTTTCCACTCCTCTAGACCTGGGATGTCCAGGCCAGGCATCTTCCCGAGCAACACAAGTTTCTCATGAGATTCTTCGTTAATTACCTCCTTCGCTAGGTAACCATCAAGTGGTTGTCAGGAGAGTCATATGTGATAGGCCAAGTCCTTTATCTTATCAATAGGGGAGACTGGCTGTGTGGCTGGCACCTTGTCAGCCAGGGTTCATGGGTATAACACGTCCAATGTGTCTAGCCCAACAAACTCAGATGTGTACAACTCCAAAGTCCACATCCTTTTGAGTAATACTGAGCATCTCTCCCTAGAAATTAAAAGCAGACTCCTTCATTTCCTGTTTCTCATTGCAAAACTTTGCCCTGACTTCTGATAAGCATACAGACGCCCAGTCACCATCTTGTGACCAAATGCTGCCCAAAGAGACACAGCATGACCTGCTCACTCCATAGGGTCCTGCTTCTCCCACCCCAATTCCACAGCACTTGCCAGGTGGTCCTGCCCATCTGAGGTGGCTTCATGCTTCACTGGCTGCCCATCACCCTTCCCGGCCCAGGTAAGGTTCAGGAGCCTCCGGGGCTTACCTGCTCATCAGTTCCCTGATGAGCCCCTGGGCTTACCTGGTCTCCCGCATCTTGACTCATTAGATTCAGGATCTGGGAGCTAGAAGGAGCATAAGAAAGAACTTGGCCTAACAGTTTCATTCTGCAGACAGGTCAGAGGCACAGAGGCAGGGGTGGGGAGGTCCCCTTCCCTCTTCACAGACACCTGGTGTCTCTTCACCTATTGTTCAGCAGAGACTGGCAGCTCCCTGCAGTGTAATCACCCTCAGCTCATTAACAGGCTGTGCTCATTTGCATATCTAAATATCCCTGTACATAGAAAACAGAGACTGTTACATATTTCCCTTATGTGTATACATGAAAAAAGCAGAGAGGAGGCAGACAGGAAAGACAGATCACACCCCTTTGCCCATCCCTCCCAGTCACCTGTTGGTCAGTTTTGCTTTTTAAACCAGCCCATTTTTTCCTTGCAGACAGAGCATCAGTAAACTCTCTTGTAGCTACTGCCTCCTTCATTTTCATATGAAAAAGCTATGAGTCTGCCCTATTTTTACTTTCCTTAATTTTACCTCTTCTCTGGCTCCACTTCCAAAAGGATACCCCAACCCCTCAAAAAAAAACAAAACAAAACCAAAAAACCATAGCTTTCTACATCCATCAGCTTTATGCAAATGTTTCAACACACCCACCCTCATTCAGCATGCTCAGAAACAGGAACTGTCTATCTATAGATCAGCCTGATTGCAGTTCATTTTTATACAGCTTAGGAAGCGTGAAAAGTCACAGGCTGGGGATAAACCAGCCTGAAATCGTCATACAGATAGATGATCATGGCACATGTAGATCATTTATTCCAGGAGTGTCTTGATGGGCCCCCAGAATCCAAACCTATGGATTTCTCATCAGTTTGTAGGGAAAAATGGTGCTCTAATGATGCCTTCTAGGGTTATGCCATCTTAATCATAGGTGGGGGGGCACTCATCGCTGCCCAGCTGCCAGCTTTCTGGGAAAATAGCTCCAAATCAGCAGACCCCAAGGCAGGATGAGGTGCCCTGAGAGATGGAGTGGCTGGAGGTGAATGTCTAGACAGTAGTGGGACTTGCTCCCAGCTTTGTACCTTCACCCACTCTGCAAGCATTTATTGGGCCCCCTACTGTGTCCACAGTGCACTTTTAAGTGCTTGCTATGTATCATTCACTATTCTAATTGCTTTACAAATACTAACTCATTTAATCCTCATCACAATCCTCAATCCTATGAGGCAGGTACTATTATCCTCACTTTACAGATAAGAAAACTGAGACACAGAGAGGTTAAGTGATGTGCCCAAAGTCACACAGCTGATAAGTGTGAAGCCAGGATTCTAACCCAGTCAGCCTGGCATCAGCCTGTGCTCTCAATCATTATGGAGAGCTTTCCATGTAGCTGGAACAATGACACAATGCGGTGACGACTATTTGTCCCTTGCTTCTCTGCATCCATTCCCTCTTATTCTCTTCTGGGGAATCCACTTCTCCTGGAAGTAGCTGGGGTGCATTTGGCCCCATTCCCACCTCCTGGGGTAGGTTTCACTGGTCTAGGCAGCTCACCAAATCCCATTCTCAGCCACCCTGATTGGTTGGGATCAGGCACATGGATGGCCACAGAGAGTGAATCCCAGGGGTTCTGAGAGAGACTCTCTCTTCCACATGACAGAGCAATGTACGGAGGATGGTGCTGGGCGGGGTAAGTGAGAGCTGAAGGATTAGCATGTGGAGCTTAAGGATGGACACATGGAAGCCAGAGCAGAGACAAAGACACCACTCAAGTCTTTGCTAAAGCTGTTTAGGCTACTGGATCAGGCTTTGCCTGAAGCTAGTACCATCTTCAAACTTTTCAATTGCTCAACACATAGTAGGCTCTTGATAGATATTTACTGAATACATGAACTAATAAAACTCGTTTATTGGGTAAACCAGTTTAAGTTGAGTTTTCTGTAATTGGCAACTAAAAGATTCCTATCTGAGACACACACATACTTGTGATGAAATAAACATAAGAAAAATGTGGTATATCTGTACACAGCGTACACCAAGAGATTAGTTTTGTTAAAAGAATATTCTGGGCTGGGCGAGGTGAATCACGCCTGTAATCCCAGCACTTTGGGAGGCTGAGGCAGGCAGATCACCTGAGGTCAGGAGTTCAAGACCAGCCTGACCAACATGGAGAAACCCCGTCTCTACTAAAAAATACAAAATTAGCTGGGCGTGGTAGTGCATGCCTGTAATCCCAGCAACTCAGGAGACTGAGGCAGGAGAATCACTTGAACCTGGGAGGCGGAGGTTGCAGTGAGCAGAGATGGCGCCAGGCATGGTTCCGGGGTCTGGGTGTCTATTTATAGTAGAAGAAGGTTTCTTTAATCTGGGGACTTTATGAAAGTGACAAAAAGATTTGTTAAGGGTAAGTGAGCCCACACTCTAAAAGAAGACCTAGATGTAGAGTGTGATACATATTTATAGATTATAAATGATCAAGTCTCACAAGTGTTCTGTAGCAGATCCTCCCTTCCTAAGGAATGGCGGTGCTGGGGGCCTGGGATGGCTGAGGAAGAAGTTGCTGGTCAGCCAGGATTCTCTTCCTGGGTTCCTGCTGGTTTGCTCTGAGCTCCCAGAACTAGAGCCCAGCCTGCCTCTCCTTCTGGGACATTTATCACTGAAGCCAAGCATTTGGTTCTTTTCTTGCCTAATTCTCAGACTTTAAGAACTGGGTTTGATACGGCTCCGATGAGTGGAGGAACACCAGGGTTCTTGGTCCTCATGCCGGCTTAGATAAAACGACACAGACACAAGTAGAGTGGTTTTATGGAGTGGATCGTTTAATAGGCAAGAAGGAGGAGAGAAGACAGAAGAAGCTCCCCCGTACAGAGACAGAGGGAGGAGAGCTCCAAAGCCGAAAGAGGAGGTGCCCACCTGCCACGGATACCAGCCAGGTATATATGCAGAGGCTGGAGGAGGCGATGTCTGATTTGCATAGGGCTTAGGGGATTGGTTTGACCAGGCATGTGATTCAAGTAGCCTGAGAAAAAGCTGGTCCTCCCACTCTAGCCCTTTAATATGCAAATGCAGGGCGCCACGATGTTCTACACACATGGGGATTTGTGGGGGTGGCCATGTCACCAGGCACATGTGGGGCAAGGGCAAGAAGAAAAGGGCAGGAATCGCCATGTTTCGGTGGACCCAGCTTCTAATGGCCTGTATTTGCATATCAAAGGTTATCAAAAGTTGCCGGTCTGGCTCTAAGAGCCCGGGCTTTACAAGAAAATTTTCCAGAGATGCTTTAAAAAACGAAAACTTCCCAAGGACAGCTTTTTCTCTCTATCTGCCTAAAATAATTCCTTAATAACTACTACAACAAGTTGAAGCTGGGCATGGTGGCGCGCACCTGTGGTCCCAGCTACTCAGGAAGCTGAGGTGGGAAGACTGCCTGAGCCTAGGAGTTGGAGGCTGCAGTGAGCCATGATTGCGCCACTGTACTCCAGCCTGGGGGAGAGAGCGAGAGAGAGCTGAGAGAGAGAGAGAGAGAGAGACAGATAACTGGGTTGCTACCAGTCTCTGTGTGTGGAGGGCTGTTTCCCTCGTTGTGTTATCCCTGGCTGCTGCCTCTAACCTTCTAACCTAAGGGTTCTATGTTTGCTTTCATCTGCATTGTAACCATGAGAAGTCACTTCCTGCTAGGGTCCAGTCTGAAGAGGAACCCTCGGTTATGCAGAATCAAGGAAGATGATTAGGAAACCAGCCCCCCAAAATCAGAAGTTCATGTCACACATTCAGCCAAAAACTAAACCAGTGGAAATGATCCTTAATGTTTGATTCCTCTGACCCCCTGTCATGACCACCTTACAGAGGGGCAATGTCACACTCCCCTTGCTTCTTCTGAATACTCCGACTCTTCTTGTTTTTTGTTTGTTTGTTTGTTTTTGTTTGTTTGTTTTTTGAGACGGAGTCTCGCTCTGTGGCCCAGGCTGGAGTGTGCATGATCTCAGCTCACTGCAAGCTCCGCCTCCCGGGTTCAGGCCATTCTCCTGCCTTAGCCTCCTGAGTAGCTGGGACTACAGGCGCCCGCCACCATGCCCGGCTAATTTTTTTGTATTTTTAGTAGAGACGGGGTTTCACCATGTTAGCCAGGATGGTTGGTCTCGATCTCCTGACCTCATGATCTGCCCGCCTCGGCCTCCCAAAGCGCTGGGATTATAGGCGTGAGTCACCGCGCCCGGCCATTCTTCTTGTTTTCAAATGTGTATTTAACCTTGTTTTCAAATGTATGTTTGCAAATGCAAGTTATCAGTTTCCTCTCTTGGATTTTTCTTTTTATTTTTTGGTGCCAGCCCAGGACCTCTCTGTGATACCTGTGTATCACAAAGCAATTCTTGGAAGGCTGTGTGTGGAATAGCGGGTCTCGGGTATTCACGGTTGCTTAAGATACATGAGAAAGCCTGAATGTAGGTAAGTGTATGAGGGAGCTGGTATGATGGTCCCTGACCTCGGCTGGCAAGCGCTCTCTTCCTTCCTCCCTGTCATACAGGTCTTAAAAACAGCAAAGCCCTATTTTAAAATTTAGAGTCTGTGGAATTTTCTTCCTTGCCCAGTGATGCCAGAATGTTCTCTGGGTTGTGCGCCAGTGAGTCTCCATGTCCTCCCTCTTCCCTGCATCTGTTCCCTTCTCTAGGGCCCAGGTGTCCAGCCTCTCCTCCTCCCCTTTACCCAGCATGGGTCCCGTATCATAGCATCAGAACACCCTCTCCCCTGCACCTCTGTTCCTCAATCCTTGCTCTTTGCCCCCCTTGAAATTTCCATCCTAGAGTAATGCTGCCGCTGCTTCTCTCCTCCACTAACCAGGACAGAAGACCACTGCTGGAGAAAACCACAGAAAGACCCAGAACAGCCCTTCCGTGGTCCCCAGTCCCAGCCCTCAGAGCTGTCCTAGAGCAGCCTCCTTTCCTAATCCCCTCATTAATCAAAGAAGAAAGTGTCACTGCTTGCCTCAGCTTCCCTCCTTACTCTTGCTCTCTTCCATTTCACTAGGAGAGTCTGCCCTTTCTGCATGAGAAAACTGAGGCCATCAAAGGTGAGAGACTCAGTTTGCTCACTCCACCTGCCCCTGTTCTTTACCATCTTTCCTTAAGAAAGAACAAGTATCTTTCCTCCCGTTCAACACTTATCCTTTGACCTTAATTCCTTTCCCTTCTATTCTAATTTGGGCCTTGCCTCATCAATTTTTGCACTCCCCCAACTCCTTTACCAAATCTCTAACTGCTACTGCTCAGCCTATAAATATGCAAAAAATTTTTGCTTTTTAACAAAACCCTTATTAACCCAAGTCCCCCTGTATCTAACCTTTAAACTTCCTCCTTTTCTTTCCTTTCCTTTCCAATTCCTCAGCAGAGGTCTTTGTAATTCACTATCTCCTCTTCTTAACTTCCTGTTCACTATTGAACTCATTGAAATCTGATTCCAGCCCTAACTTCAAGGAATCTCTGTCACAATGGTGACCACCTTAATTGCCAAATCCATCAGGCACTTTTTGGTCTTTAATTGACCAGACCCTTCTACTGCCCCTGACACTATCAATTTCTCCCTGAAATCCTCTTCCATGACAGCACACTTTCTTGATTTTCCTTGTAGCTCTCTGATTATATCACTCAGGATTTTTGGTCATAAATGGCAGAAACCCAACTTCAACTAGATTTCTAATAAGAATTGGAATGAATTAGCTCATGCGGGAAGCTCTGATAAAAAAAAAGCAATATAGATGTAACTTAGGAAAGACTGTGAAACCACCTTTGCAAAATTATGACTGAGACAGTGAAGGAGATCTAACTTAACCAACTCCATCTTGCTTCTAACCTTCAAGCTGTCCTTGTTCATTCTTGGGCGTAGGCTGAACTAACTTTGGGAGAAACTTAGTTTATAGTTTAAACAAAGACAGCAACAGCCCTTTCCCAAAGCAGACCTCCTTCTTGCCTGGGGACCAGATTGCCTTTGTAGGACTAACATTAGCCACAAGATTAGAAATTATGGTTTAGAAGTCATGCAGCTGGAGGCTGCAAGATTCTGACCCGTCCTAAACTGCTCCTAAGATCGGTGCGTGAGATATTTTGCAGACCTTGCACTTGATAGATCAGCTGGTACCACCCGGATCAGTAAACTGGGTCATCTGATCTTGTGGTCCCCACCCAGGAACTGACTCAGTGCAAGAAGACACCTTCAGCCGGGCGCGGTGGCTCACGCCTGTAGTCCCAGCACTTTGGGAGGCCGAGGCGGGCGGATCATGAGGTCAGGAGATCGAGACCATCCTGGCTAACATGGTGAAACTCTGTCTCTACTAAAAATACAAAAATTAGCCGGGCATGGTGGTGGGCACCTGTAGTCCCAGCTACTCAGGAGGCTGAGGCAGGAGAATGGTGTGAACCCGGGAGGCGGAGCTTGCAGTGAGCCGAGATCGCACCACTGCACTCCAGCCTGGGTGACAGTGAGACTCCGTCTCAAAAAAAAAAGACACCTTCGACTCCCTATGATTTCATCTCTGACCATTAAGCACCCCTGGTTCACTGGCTTCCCCCCACCCATCAAGTTATCCTTAAAAACCCTGCTCTGGAATGCTCAGAGAGACTGATTTGAGTAATAATAAAACTCCAGTCTCTGGCACAGCTGGCTCTGAGTGAATTACCCTTTCTCTATTGCAATTCCCCTGTCTTGATGAATCGGCTTTGTCTAGGCAGTGGGCAAGGCAAACCTCTTGGGCAGTTACAACTGTACCAGAGATGATGGTGGCAGAATTCTCCAGGCCTTTCATTGCTTCTCCTTTTTCCATGATGACTTCATTCTCTCAGATGACTATGGTTTGAATGAGTCCACTCCAGAATTCAGGTGTTGAAACTTAATGGCTAATGTGATAGTATTAGAGATAGGGCCTTTAAGATGTGAATAGGCCATGAAGCTTCTTTCTTATAAATGAAGGCTCTTATAAAAGAGGCTTCATGTGGCTCCCTTGCCCTTCTGTCTTCTGCCATGTGAGGACACACGATTCCTCTTCTCTGGAGGATGCAGCAACAAGGCATCATTTTGGAATTATGGAGCAGCCCTCACCAGACAACCAAACTCGCAGATACTTTGATCTTGGACTTCCCAGCCTTCAGAACTGTGAGAAATGTTTCTGGGCTTAATAAATCACCCAGTCTCAGGTATTTTGTTATAGCAGCACAAAGAGACTAAGACGACAGGTCTCTCCATGTGTAAGGGATATTGCCATCAAAGGCTCCTGGCCTTGAACATCATAGAAGGTCTGAGAACTGCTTTCCTTGAACCCAAGGTAAAAAAAGGCTCAAAGAAGGGCATTGATTGGTTTATTTGGGGTCAGGTGCCCATAGTTGGACCAATTACTATAACTGGCTAGTCACAGTTAATTGTAGTCTGGAAGGCAGGGCCTATAAGAAGACGGCAATTCTCAACTGAACCAACTGGTTAGAAGAATTATTTCCAGAAGAGTGATGCTCTTATGAGTATGTATAACAATGGATATCCATTATCTTGGCCATTCCTTTTTGATCTCTTTCCTATGTCTACCTCCTATATCCTGGTGTTCACCGGGTATATTAGTTGGGATTGGGTATAGCAGAGAATAACCAAAAAAAAAAAAAAAAAAAGCAACATTGACTTGAACAAGATAACTGTTTAGCTGTCATACAAATGTCCAAATATTTGCAGTCCAGAGCTGGTATGGCATCTCCACTTCAGGAAGTCCTCAGGATCACAGGTCTTTCTCTAGTTTGGATGTTGTACCCTCCAAATCTCATGTTGAAATTTGATCTCAAGTGGTGGAGATAGGACCTAATTGGAGGTGTTTGGGTCAGGGGGGTGGATCACTTATGAATAGATTAATGCCTTCCCTGGAAGGTGGGGAGATTGAATGAGTTCTCACTCTATTAGCTTCCATGAGAACTGGTTGATAGAAAGCCTGGCTCCTCCCCTACCTCCCCCTGTAGCTTCCTCTCTTCCCATGTGGTCTCTGCACATGCTGTCTCTCCTACACCTTCTGACATGAGTGGAAGCAGCCTGAAGCTTTCACCAGATGCCCAGTCTCCCAGAGAGCAGAATTATAAGCCAAATGATTTTTTCTTTATAAATTCCCAGTATCAGCTATTCCTTTATAGCAACACAGATGGATTAAGACAGTCCTCTTCCAATTAACTGCCCTACAATTCCTTGGGAATGATCCTCACCCTTGTGAATCAAGGCAACATCCAAGTTCCAGGGAGCAAGATGGAAGAAAGACAGAGAAAAAGAGTAAATGAAAGACATAAACTACCTCATTAGGGAATTTTCAGGAAGGTGACACTAACATCCCTGTAGCCTGAACATGGTCATACCTAGCTGCAAGGGAGCCTGGGAAATGTAGTCTTTACTCTGAAGCCCATGTGCTCAGCTAAAAATTCTATTACTATGGGAGAAGGAAAAAATGGACATAAGGTGGCAAAAAGAAATCATTGCTACTCCAGGGATCATCCTAGGCCCACTGGTTCTTAGTGTGCTCTTTCTTGTTGATCTGATTCACACTCAGGGTTTCCATTTTCACTTGTGTGTTAATGGCTTCTGATTGCCTCTCTTGAGCTTGGATATCTCCTTGAACTTCAGATTCATATGTCCAAGTGTTTATTGAATGCCAGGGTATTATCAGGCACCTCAAACTCAACATGACCCAAATTGGCATCTTTCCCACCAAAATTAGGTCCTTCAGCTTAAAATATCTGATCACCATTAAGTGTAGGGTGTAGACCACCCCAGAGTTTTTGGTGGAGGGGAATTATGATACAGTCATAGTGAAGAGGCTGGTGTGTTGGAATTGGCCAGACTTCTGTTCAAATCTGTTTCTGCTTCTCATTCTCTATGAGAATTGAGGTGAATTCCTGTAGTAGTTTGCTATGGCTATGGTAATGAAGTCTCACGAACTAGGTGACTTAAACAATAGAAATGTATTGTTTTACAGTTCTAATGGCTAGAATTCCAAGATCAAGTTGTCAGCAGCATGGTTCTTTCTGAGGGCTGTGAAGAAGAATCTGTTCCATGCCTCTCCCCCAGTTTCTGGTGGTGTGCTGGCAGTCTTTGGCATTCTTTGGCCTGCAGACGCATCACCCTAATCTCAGCTATCATTTCCCTGTGTGCATGTGTCCTTGTGTGTGAATGTCTGCTTTTTATAAGGAGACTAGTCATATTGAATTAATGCTCACCCTAATAACATCATTTTAACTTGATTACCTCTATAAAGACTCTACCTTCATTTTGAGATACTGGGATTAGGAATTAAACATAGGAATTTTGCGGAGACCCAATTCAACCCATAACAATTACTTAAACTATCCTTGGAGGATAATAAGACAAAACATAATAAGAATGCTGAGAATGAGGCTGGGTGCATTGGTTCACACCTGTAATTCCAGCACTTTGGGAGGCCAAGATGGGAGGATCACTTGACACCAGGAGTTTGAGACCAACCTGCGCAATATAGCAAGATCCTACCTCTTAAAAAAAAAAGAAAAAGAAAATTAGCTGGGCATGATGGTGCATGCCTGTAGTCCCAGCTACTTGGAGGTGAGGTGGGAGGATAATTTGATTCCAGGAGTTCAAGGCTGCAGTGAGTTATGATCATGCCACCGTGCTCCAGCCTGAGCAATAGAGTAAGACCCTGACACTAAAACCACCAAAACCAACCAACCAACCAAACAAAAAAAGAATGCTGATAATGAGATCCATACGGCAGAGTTACTGTAAAGATTATGATATTGTAAGTGAATCTTCCAGTCACAAAGTTGGTGTTTAATAAATGCCAGTTTCCTTCTGTCTGACTGAAGACTTAACTGTGATTTTGAGGCTCCTGGAGGAAAAAGAAAATGTTTCAGGGATAGTACAAAACTAGAAGATGAAACTATCGTGAACATTTATTATTCTCTTTGGTAGCCCAGCTCCTGAACGCCTTTCCCATGTTTGGTGTGTTTTCTACCTAATGAGTTTTGAAGTAAGTGAAGGCTGTTATTTACCTCTGGAAGCTAAAAATACCAGCTCCCTGGTCATCTCAGGTCAGTCCCGGGGTGACCTGGAGTCTCTCTGTGTAGTCTTCAAGTCTGGTTTTCTAGCCCCCCCTCCTCCCAGAGATTCTGTGAACTATAAATATCCTTAAATAACTTTCTCTCCTGCTTAAATCACTTAGAGTTGGTTTCCGATGCAACTAAAAACATCAACTGATATGAGGTCCAAAAGATGGAATTTTAAGCACCAAAGACGCTCCTTTATGGGCAAAGTCTCAATAGGACATCTGCATGTTCAGTTGAAATTCTGCTTTCCCCTCAGATGATAGAATTATTGGCAACCAGTTAAGTTGACGCAATTGGAAACCCAGAAACATGATCAACAAAGATAAGGAGATGGAGATACCAGTCACCCCTATCAAAGTGGCAAGTGGGAGGGGGATGCTGGCTGGTCTGTTGGCGCTGACGAAGGAATGGGACTGGAATGTTTCTTTTACCAATTGTGTAAACACAGCCTGGAGTTCCGAGATGAGTCCATCTCACTTGCTCAGAACTTTGCCTGGTGAGAGCGGTTACAGGTGAACAGGGTGGAAATGAAAGAAGCCCTGACTTTCCCACTAGGAAGGAAGAGACTTCCTTCTTGTGATGTACTCTGAAGAAAAATTCTAGGATTTGGATAGATTTCTCGGGTTATAAAACACGATTTTCTTCTCTGTTTCTTGGGCTTTTATAATGGGTACTGTTGTTTTCTTTCAAAGCTTTAAAGATTCCATAAGGACTTGCATAAAGTTTATGGGAGAATTTTCAATGTAGATGTGAATGGCAGAAACCCAAGAATCTGTGTGAGGTTGAATAAGATCCTGTGTCTCCAGAGAGGTCTGGTGGGGAGACACAGATCTATATTTTAAAGGTGGTTTGGGCCTTGTCAATCATATATTAAGATCCTTTTATGTTATAGATAAGTAAATTAAGGCCCAGAAAGATTAATAGCCCAAGGTCCCAAGACCTGCTTGAGACCTGTGCCCCATTCCTGACTAATATTCTTCATGATATTATATCACTCTGTATCAAAACCAACCAACCAATAAAACCAACCAACCAACAGAAAACATTCAGGAGAGTGAAGATGCCGTCTGTGCAGACAGATTTTCCTTATTTTAGGAAATGGTTGGAGTCAGTGCATTTGAAGTTCAATGAGTGAGCCTTATCCTTAAAGAGCTGCTTCCAGGCCTGGTATGTTCCCTGAAACATAAGGACATTCCTCATTCAAGGCTGTTTGCAAAGATCTAAATGAAGGCTGTTATTAAACAAACAAAACCCCAACCTTTCACTAATGTCAGAAATCAGAAAATGAATTATCTAAGTATTGTCTACTGACTAGCTAGCACTATGCAGGTATGAGTATCAGAGTTCTTCTTTGCTCTGTAAGCTATAATCCTCCAGGCTCTTTAGCCTAGGGGTAAAAAATGGAGTCCTCGCCGGGTGCGGTGGCTCATGCCTGTAATCCCAGCACTTTGGGAGGCCTAGGCGGGCAGATCATGAGGTCAGGAGTTCGAAACCATCCTGGCCAATATGGTGAAATCCTGTCTCTACTAAAAATACAAAAATTAGCCAGGCGTAGTGGCGCCTGCCTGTAGTCCCAGCTACTCGGGAGGCTGAGGCAGAAGAATCGCTTGAACCCAGGAGGTGGAGGTTGCAGTGAGCGCAGATCCTGCTACTGCACTCCAGCCTGGGTGACAAAAAAAAAAAAAAAAACAGTCCTCTTACCAAGCAGTAGTCCTCTTCTTGCTTTGCTTCCACTTCCGCCATTGTGATGAGAATCCTTGGCAGTGGTGTTGATAGGTGTCCCCTAGTCTGGTCCTCTTATCTGTACCCTCAAGCCCTCCATCTCCAAATTCCTGCTGTGAGACTTCAGCTTGTCACCAGGTGCTTCCTGCTGATATCAGCAGAAGATGCATGGCTGCTGGTACCCGCCAGCATCCATGCTGAGGTGGCTAGTGCCCATTGCTGACAGCTTTTCTATCTGTGCCAAGGGTACTGCTTCCAGTAGCAGCTAGCCCCATTTTGGAGTCATCACTGGTTGTGGTCTAAGCTTCTGGAACCCAGGCTGGGATATCTTAGGCAATAGCTTTGGTTGGCTTCCTTCAAAAGCCATTGCAGCCCACTTGGCCCAACTCACTTGATCCCCATTTAGACTTGGGATCTCCTAGGTTACCAACTGAAGGATAATCTTGAAGACAGACATTTGATGGTGCTCATATCATCCCTCAACCTCTTTGTCTTGGCACCAAACTGGGTTGCCTTATACAAAGGTGTTCAATATTTTGGCTTCCCTGGGCCACATTGGAAGAAGAAGAATTGCCTTGGGCCAAACATAAAATATACTACCACTAACAGTGACTTATGAGCTAAAAAAAAAAATCACAAAAAACCTCATAATGTTTTAAGAAAGTTTATGAATTTGTGTTGGGCCGCATTCAAAGCCATCCTGGCTGCATGTGGCCTGTGGGCTGCGGGTTGGACAAGCTTGCTCTGGAATGATCCAACTCTTACTTGCTGGGGGACTTTCAGCAAACAGCTTACCCATTCTAGGTCTTATTTTCTTATCTGTAAAATGGAAATAATACTTGACTCATCGGTTGGTTTTGAAAATTAAATGAGATCAAATATTCCACGTGACAGGCATGGAGTAAATATTCGGTGAGCACAAGTTATTCCTAGGAAAGTCCTCAGCCCCTTAACCAGCTTTTGAAACACATCTAACTCCTAGAATCATTTTACTGTTTTTTGCATATTTGTTTGCACTTATTGAGTGCCTTCTGTGAGCCAGAAATAGTGCTGAGTACCTGGCATTCATTATTTCATTTATTTCTCACAACGGCTCTGTGAGCTAGGTACTACTAAAGCCTTGTGTTAAGGATGAGTAATGTGAAATCCATTGAGATAAAGTGGACTTGCTCAAGGACATCCCTCTCTCAAGTGGTAAAGTCAGAGTTTGAACCCAGAAAAAAACAAACTCCAAAGCTTGTGACCTTAACTGCCCTGATGTATTATCATTCCAAGGTGAAAATAGCCTAGTCTCAAGTTAGTCCCTTGTGGCAAGTTTCGTGTGTGCGTGCGTGTGTGTGTGTGTGTGTGTGTGTGTGTGTGTGTTTGTGTTTGGACAATTATTACTGGCAAAAATTCTGAAATGCCATAACCAAGAAATCCCCAAAGCCAGGGCTGCGGTCCTTTAGCTGTCTGGTGTGTTCTGTTTGTCCAGGAATGTTGGGACCCAGGTGCCTCTCTCATTCCCTGATTCAAGCTGGGAAAGGCATGTGGCCCAGGGAGAAAGGGTGTTCTTTCTTTACGCTTTCACAAGACTGGCCTGGGCCCTTCCCTTTTGTATCAAAGGTACCACACCTTATTTTAAATTTTTTTTTTTTTTTTTTTTTTTTTTTTTGAGACGGAGTCTCCCTCTGTCGCCCAGGCTGGAGTGCAGTGGCACAATCTCGGCTCACTGCAAGCTCCGCCTCCCAGGTTCACGCCATTCTCCTGCCTCAGCCTCTCCGAGGAGCTGGGACTACAGGCGCTCGCCACTACGCCCGGCTAATTTTTTTGTATTTTTATTAGAGACGGGGTTTCACCGTGGTCTCGATCTCCTGACCTTGTGATCCACTCGCCTCGGCCTCCCAAAGTGCTGGGATTACAAGCGTGAGCCACCGCACCCGGCTATTTTAAAATTTTTAAAAAACTTTATAGAGACACAATGTTGCTTTTGTTTATTAAATTGTCATGCTTTGATTTGTTTGTTTGTTTTGAGACAGGGTCTTACTCTTTTGCCCCGGCTGGAGTGCAGTAACACTATTAGGGCTCATGGCAGCTTGGAGCTCTGGGGCTCAAGCGATCCTCCTGCCTCAGCCTCTGGAGTTGCTGGGACTACAGATGAGTGCCACCATGCTTGGCTAATTTTTAAATTTTTTGTAGAGAAGGGGTCTGACGTGCCCAGGGGTGGTCTCGAACTCCTGGGCTCAAGTGATCCTCTCACTTTGGCCTCCCAAAGTGCTGGAATTATAGGCATGAACCACCATGTCTGGGAAGTATTGTTTATTTTTGATACTTTTTTGTTGCGATATAATTTCTGACTTACAGAAAAGTTGCAAGAATAGTACCAGGCATTCCCATATAACCTGCTCTCAAATTCACCAATTGTTCACATTTTGTCCCATTTGTTTTCTCTTTTTCACTCACTTGCTCTATCTGCATTTTTTCTAAGCCATTTAAAAGTTAGTTGATGCCTGTAGTTCCAACTACTTGGGAGGCTGAGGGAGGAGTCTCACGTAAGCCCAGGAGTTTGAGTCCAGGCTGGGAAACATAGTGAGACCCTGTCTCTTAAAAAAAAAGTAAGTTGAAGCCGTCATGCCCCCTTATTCCCAAATGCTTCAGTGTATGTTTCCTAAGGACAGCCATATAACCATAGTAGTTATCAAAATCAAAAATATTTTACACTTGATACTAGGCTATTATCTAATATACAGTTCATATTTAATTATTTTTTCAATTATCACAATAATGTCCATTACAGATGTTTTCTGGGTCCAAGAACCACTTCAGGAATACATACTGCTTTAAATTATCAGGTTTCTTTAATTTTCTTTAATCTGGAATAGTTTCTCAGCCTTTCTTTGTTTCTTTTTTTAGACAGAGCCTGGCCCTGTTGCCCAGGCTGGAGTGCAATGGCGCGATCTCAGCTCATTGCAACCTCTGCCTCCTGGGTTCAGGTGATTCTCCTGCCTCAGCCTCCTGAGTAGCTGGGATTACAGGTGCCCGCCACCACGCCCAGCTAATTTTTTGTATCTTTAGTAGAGACAGGGTTCCACCATGTTGGCCAGGCTGGTCTCGAACTCCTGACCTCAAGATCCGCCCACCTCAGCCTCCCAAAGTGCTGGGATTACAGGCGTGAACCACCGCACCTGGCCTTCTGTGTATTTTTTTTATCTTGACATTTTGAAGATTAAGACCAGTTATATGGTATAATGTACCTAAATTTGGACTTGTCTATTATTTTCTCATGATAAAATTCAGGTTCTGTATTTTTGACAGAAATACCACTGAAATGTTACTGTGTCCTTCCCAGTGCATCATATCAGTGGACACAGGATGTCAGTTTGCTCTAGTATTGGTGAGATTAGCTTGGGTTTCTTGTTTTTTCTGTACTATAAAGTACTGTTTTGGGCTGGGCACAGTGGCTCATGCCTGTAATCTCAACACTTTGGGAGGCTGAAGTGGGAGGATCACTTGAGTCCAGGAGTTCAAGACCAGTCTGAGCAACAAAGTGAGATGTTGTCTCTACAGAAAAATTTAAAATTGGTTGGGCATGGTGGTGGTCACCTTTAGTCTCAGCTACTGAGGAGTCTGAGGTGGGAGGATCTCTTGAGCCTAGGAGTTCAAGGCTGCAATGAACCATGATCGTGGCACTGCATTCCAGCCTGGGCGACAGAGCAAGACTGTCTCAAAAAATAAATAAATAAAGTTACCATTTTTCCCTTGTAATTCATACATAATTTGTGATAGTCTTTTTTTGTTTCAACTTTTTCTTCTGTTGAATGCCAAAATGTCCACAGCAGCTCTAACATTAGACCTAAAGCAGGAACTGAGCTGGTTCTAATAGAAAATCCCAGACTCCTCCTCAGCCAAACATCTTCTTTCTCTCCTTTGTTTTCTCAGTGTTTTTTTCTGTTTGTTTGTTTTGTTTTTTTATTTTTTTGAGATGGAGTTTCTCTCTGTCACCCAGGCTGGAGTACAGTGGCATGATCTCAGCTTACTGCAACCTCCGCCTCCTGGGTTGAAGAGATTCTCCTGCCTCAGTCTCCCAAGTAGTTGAGATTACAGGCGCCCACCACCATGCCTGGCTAATTTTCTGTATTTTTGGTAGAGATGGAGTTTTGCCATGTTGGCCAGGCTAGTCTCAAATGCCTGACCTCAGCCGGGCGTGGTGGCTCACTCCTGTAATCTCAGCAGTTTGGGAAGCCGACGCGGATGGATCACCTGAGGTCGGCAGTTCAAGACCAGTCTGACCAACATGGAGAAACTCCGTCTCTACTAAAAAGACAAAATTAGGCCGGGCGCGGTGGCTCACGCTTGTAATCCCAGCACTTTGGGAGGCCGAGGCAGGCGGATCACGAGGTCAGGAGATCGAGACCACGGTGAAACCCCGTCTCTACTAAAAATACAAAAAATTAGCCGGGCGTGGTGGCGGGCGCCTGTAGTCCCAGCTACTCGGAGAGGCTGAGGCAGGAGAATGGCGTGAACCCGGGAGGCGGAGCTTGCAGTGAGCTGAGATTGCGCCACTGCACTCCAGCCTGAGTGACAGAGCGAGACTCCGTCTCAAAAAAAAAAAAAAAAGACAAAATTAGCTGGAGTGGTGGCGCATGCCTGTAATCCTAGCTACTCAGGAAGCTGAGGCAGGAGAATCGCTTGAACCCGGGAGGCAGAGGTTGCGGTGAGCTGAGATCGTGCCATTACACTCCAGCCTGGGCAACAAGAGCGAAACTCTGTCTCAAAAAAACAAAAACAAAAACAATAAAAAAAAGCCTGACCTCACGTGATCCACCTGCCTCGGCCTCCCAGAGTGCTGGAATTATAGGCATGAGCCACTGTGCCTGGCCTATTTTCTCACCTTTTAATTGAGGTATTATACACACACATCTTTTTTTTTTTTTTTTTTTTCCTCTCTGTGACGGAGTTTCACTCTTGTTGCCCAGGCTGAAGTGCAATGGTGCAACCTTGGCTCACTGCAACCTCTGCCTCTAGAGTTCAAGTGATTCTCCTGCCTCAGCCTCCCGAGTAGCTGGGATTACAGGCACGTGCCCCCATGCCCAGCTAATTTTTGTATTTTTAGTAGAGACGGAGTTTCTCCATGTTGGCCAGGGTGGTTTCAAACTCCTGACCTCAGGTGATCCACCCGCCTCAGCCTCCGAAAGTGCTGGGATTACAGGCACGAGCCACTGTGCCCAGCCATACACACATCTTATGTTTATACAAATCTTAAGTGTATAGCTTAAAGAATTTCTACGTAGGTATATATCCCTGGAACCACCGCCCAAATCCAAGATACAGAGTATTTCCAGCTTCCTAGCTGAGTTCCTTGTGTACAAAAATTAGCTGGGTGTGGTCATGCACACCTGTAGTCCCAGCCTCACTCAAGAGGCTAAGGCAGGAGAATCACTTGAACCCTGGAGATGGAGGGTGCAGTGAGCCGAGATTATGCCACTGCACTCCAGCCTGGGTGACAGAGTGAGACCTGCCTCAAAAATAAATAAATAGATAAATAAACAAAGCTGGCTGGGCGGAGTGGCTCATACCTGTAATCCTAGCACTTTGAGAGGCTGAGGTGTGCGGATCACTTTAGGTCAGGAGTTCAAAGCCAGTCTGGCCAACATGGTGAAACCCCATCTCTACTAAAAATACAAAAAAATTAGCCATGCGTGGTGGTGGGTGCCTGTAATTCCAGCTACTCAGGAGGCTGAGGCACGAGAATCACTTGAACCCGGGAGGCAGAAGTTGCAGTGAGCCGAGATCATGCCATTGCACTCCAGCCTGGGTGACAGAGCAAGACTCTGTCTCAATAAATAAATAAATAAATAAATAAATAAATAAAGCTACTATCAACATTTTTTTCTACATTTTTACGCACACAAGTACTCATTTCTGTTGCATATCCAGGATGAAATTACTGGGTCCCCATCTTCTCCTTCACTGATGAACTTCTTGCAAGAATGGCCTATCCTCTTACTGTTGCCACATCCTCATTTTCCATGGATTTCTCATCAAATTGTGCCTGGCTTCTGTCTTCCACTCCCTTCCTGTTGACAGTGCTCCTGCTCATGCCATCCGTGAACTCCCTCTGGCTAAATCCAGGGATCCTTTTGGACTCCACTCCATTGGACCCATCGGCAGCATTTGATATTGCTGACTTCTTAGACTTTTGCACCATGACTCTTCCTGGGTTTACCCCACCTCTCTTCTTGCTCCTTATCACTCTCATTTGGAAACTCTTTATTCTATGCCTGCCCATTAAATGTTGGTGTTCTCAGGGCCTAGTAGCACAGGGAAACTTCTCATTCTACGTTAAAGGCCTCACATTAGTGGCCCACACAAGACCTGTTTTGCTTGACCCCCATAGTGTTTAAATAATGTTTACTATGAAAGTCTTTCAAGAAGGGAGATGTTATTTTGAATTCTCACTGCACTAACCACCACTCTTTATAGTTTTGATCTGAGCTACTTCACTCATCTAAATTATTTTCTTGGTCCCTGAAAGCAATTTAGTTTGCAAACTTTTCTCTAACGTTTTCCTCCAGTGATGCCGTTCTATTCCACAGGCTCAATTGCACATTGCTGACCCCTTCCAGATTCAAATCTTTAGTTTCTTCCTTTCTCTGATGCTCCAGACCTATATTTTTAACCCTTTGCCGGACATCTCCATTTGGACATTTCATGGACTTCTCACACGCATCATGTCCACTTGAACTCACCATCTTTCCCTCCAGGCCTGGCCCTTTCGGGCACTCACTGTTGTGGTGAATGGCATCCCTATCCCTGCAGGCTCTCAAGCTTGGTGTCAGCCTCCATTCCCTTACCTTCTACATCTAATTGGTCATCTAATATCACTGCTTCCCTCCCCCATATATTTTCCCAATTGATCTCTTCTTCTCCATTGCTATTGCCATTGTCTTAATTTCTCTTTTTTTTTTTGAGACGGAGTCTCGCTCTGTCGCCCAGGCTGGAGTGCAGTGGCGCAATCTCCGCTCACTGCAAGCTCCGCCTCCCGGGTTCACGCCATTCTCCTGCCTCAGCCTCTCCGAGTAGCTGGGACTACAGGCGCCCGCCACCACGCCCGGCTAATTTTTTTGTATTTTTAGTAGAGACGGGGTTTCACCGTGGTCTCGATCTCCTGACCTCGTGATCCGCCCGCCTCGGCCTCCCAAAGTGCTGGGATTACAAGCGTGAGCCACCGCGCCTGGCCAATTTCTCTTCTTCTCTTGCTTGGATCATTCTTCATTCCACGAATATTTATCAAGTGCCTGCTATGTGTTGGGCAATGTTCTAGGAACCAGGGTCAGAACAAGAGGCATAAAATTAACACGTCAACAAATACATACCCAAGAGAGCTTTAGGTAGTCATCAGTGTTGAAGACTAACTGGGCAGGGGGTTGAGAACAGGGCTATTTGAGATTGGGTAGTCAGAAAAGGCTTCTTGGAGGAGGTGATTTTCTAGCTGACACTTGAATAACATTGACAAGGAGTGAGCCACCCAGAGATCTAAGTGCAGAGTTCTCCAGGAAGGGGAAAAGCAGGCACATGACACTGAAGGCAGGGAAGAACTCAGAGTGTTTGAAGGACAGTGAGATGGCCGCTGTGGCTGGAGCAGAGGGAGTGAAGGGAGAGGTAGAGCAGGCGCCAGATCACAGAGGTTGCACAGAACCTCACAGTCCATAGGAAGTGTTTTGCATTTTTATTCTTGGAAAGTTTTGAGCAAGGACATGATCTGCCCTGATTGATGTTATCAAAGGACACTCAGGGCCGGGCACGGAGACTCATGCCTGTAATTCCAGCACTTTGGGAGGCCAAGGCAGGAAGATTGCTTGAGTTCAGGAGTTCAAGACCAGCCTGGGCAATATAGTGAGAGCCTGTCTCTACTGTATTTTCAAATAAATAAATAAATAAATAAATAAATAAATAAATAAATAAAAAAGACCACTCAGGCTGCTGTGTGAAGAATCAACAGTAGGAGGTCAGAGAGATAGGCTGGAAATGTTTTAGACTGTCACAGCCAAAGTCAAGCATTCAAGTGCAAGTAATTTATTGGAAAACACCAGTAGAGACATAGGAACGTGGGACAGGGAAGGAAAAGCAGCCATTAAGACATGCATTATCAAGCAAGTTACCACTGTGGTCAACTGGAGCTTAGTTTTCCTGGGGAACCTTGAAGGCCCATGTAGAAATGTTCCTTCAATTGACCTTGTCCTAGGGATGAGGAAGGTGGGGTATTTACAGCAACTCCTTCAGTCATTGGCTGGGGGCTGCTGCTGGGGCAGCTAGAGGGGGTGTTAATTCTCCTGCATCCTGCTGTGTGAAGAGGGGATGGGGTCCCATCACCACAGAAAGCCCACAGGCAGAGAGATATAGACATGGCCTGCAGTGGGAAGCCCCGGGAGAGATGGTGAGCATGGCAGAGGGTACTGCAGCCGTCCAGGCACACGGCACCTTGCCTGGGTGCATGGGAGGCAGGTGGTGCATGGAGAGGCAAGCAGTGCCGAAGCATGTGTTTGTCGGGGCCACAGCAGCCATTTGTGAGGCCATCCCTTGAGAATCTGTCTGGATGCCTGGAAGTGACTGGAAGATGGGGCAGGAGTGTCTGCAGGGGCCTTGTGGCTCTGAAGGAGTTGAAAGGGATAAGAACTAATGAATGAAACGTGTGTGACTATTATTCATATGCTGCATTTTTTTTCCATCTTCAGGCCTGGGAGTTGCATTTTGATTCGGTTCCTCTCTGTGACTGGCCTGTCTGTCATGCTCAGACCACACCATCATACCCAGTATGGATTTCTGAACACGGACTCAAATTCACCTCCCCAACTTCTGACCTTAGCTCAGCCCTCTGAACCCAAAGTCCCGTGTATGTCCCTGCAGACACCCCATTCTCTATCATCTGACCCAGTCGTGACCTGCTAGCACATTGCCCTGTCTGCCTCATCTTGCCAGCCTGGCATAACTCCCAGAAAGGCTGCCCTTGGCTTGTCCTATTTTGTTTCTCTCCCTAATTTGACGCTGACATTGACAGATAAAGACAAGGGAGACAGCCAAACCCCAGGGCGTAACCGGTAGATATCACTCAAACACCACCAAGTTAATCCTCAGAATCTGGGATCATGCCTGGCTGAAATGTTAATCCCCACCACTTGGTACAGAATGGAGAATGGCTTTTGAAATGGCCTTGTAGAGGAGCCATGGCCCAACCAAAAGATCCCAATCTCTAGACCCAGGGACCAGTTTCTGGGGAGGACAGAAAAAACTTGATATCAAGAAGGAGCAAGGAAAGATGGAAGGAAAACATCAAGCTCTAGCAAGTTTAGATTTTTGTACTTCACAGTTTTACCCTAGCACGCATGGCCCATGGTCTGTTTGAGATGTTCCTTATTACAAGAGGAAGTCACACCTGGGGGTGTCTTCCTATATGTTTGTGATCCCATACCTGTTACATTGGAATTACTTTCCACCCAAATAAAAGCAGTCACAGTTAGAAATTCCTTGACTCTTAATTTTATTTTATTAATTTTTTTATTTTTTAAATTATTTTTTCATTTTTTTGAGACGGGGTCTCACTCTGTTGTTGCCCAGGCTGGAGTACAGTGGTGCAATCATGGCTCACCACAGCCTCGACCTCCTGGGCTCAAGCAATCCTCCCACCTCAGCCTTCTCAGTAGCTGGGACTACAGGCAAGTGCCACCATGCCCAGCTAATTTTTGTATTCTTTTTATTTTATTTTTTTTTTGAGACAGAGTTTCGCTCTTGTTGTCCAGGATGGAGTGCAGTGGCGTGATCTTGGGTCACTGTAACCTCCACCTCCCGGGTTCAAGCGATTCTCCTGCCTCAGCCTCCTGAGTAGCTGGGATTACAGGCGCCCGCCACTGTGCCCGGCTAATTTTTGTATTTTTAGTAGAGACAGGGTTTCATTATGTTGGCCAAGCTGGTCTCAACTCCTGAGCTCAGGTGATCCACCTGCCTCAGCCTCCCGAAGTGCTGGGATTACAGGCGTGAGCCACCGCGCCCTGCCTAATTTTTGCATTTTTTGTAGAGATGAGGTTTTGCCATGTTGTCCAGGCTGGTCTCAAACTCCTGGTCTCAAGTGATCAGCCTGCCTTGGCCTCCCAAAGTGCTAGGATTATATGCATGAGCCACTGCACCTGGCCAGATTTTAAGCATTATCACGGCACTCTATTTTACTGAATATTGAATTTCCAGCATCGTTTTGAAAAGGAAAAAAGAACACCTGCTGTGGGAGAGAATTCCCGATAACTGCAAACTGATATGGGAGCTGCCTGAATGCTCTTAGGTGGCCATAGTGTAAGTAGGACTTGGGGGCCCCTGAGAGAGCTAGTGGACACGAGGGGGCATCCCTGGAGTTCTGGACTTGACCAAAATTGGGTACCTTTCCACTTGCTGGCTGCTGCCCTGAACAGTAATGACTGGCCTTGGGAGAAGCACCCGTGGTCTTACGGCCTCCTTTTATTCTCATGTATTTTCTAACAAGCCTTTGTCTAAATGCAAATGTGATTCCAGCTTTTTGATTAGAATATTATATAGTCATCCATTCCAGGAAAACCACAATTAGCACATGATTTTATTTCTGACTTGCTGTGTCTTTGTTTGGAAAGTTCGTTAGTTGTACGACGCTCCTGATAGAAGTGCGTAGAAGGAGCCATTCTTTATGTGTGGGGAGGGACCTCCGCCAGGTTTTCTTAGATGGAAAGGTGTTGGCTTTTTCTCATCATGGGGAGATGGTGGAGTGGAGGGGGGGAGTGTGGTGGGGGTGTGATTTTCTACCCTAAAATATTTTTCAAAAATATACTGGCAACTAAATCTGGCCATGTTTGTGGGATTGGGTGGAGTTTTCCTTAAAGTGACAGGGCAGGGCACACTTTATCTCAAGGTTTTAACTGGAGTTGACACTTGGGAAGATGTTCTCTTGGGTAATACATGCTGCAGAGACCACTCATGGGCAGCCTGATTTAGAGAGGCAGTTACTTGCCTACTGGCATACCACAGGCTGGCTGTGTGACCTTTGGCAATTTACTTTTTTTTTTTTTTTTTTTTTTTTTTTTTGAGACGGAGTCTCGCTTTGTCGCCCAGGCTGGAGTGCAGTGGCGCAATCTCGGCTCACTGCAAGCTCCGCCTCCCGGGTTCATGCCATTCTCCTGCCTCAGCCTCTCCGAGTAGCTGGGACTACAAGCGTCTGCCACCACGCCCGGCTATTTTCTTGTATTTTTAGTAGAGACGGGGTTTCATCGTGGTCTCGATCTCCTGACCTCGTGATCCGCCCGCCTCGGCCTCCCAAAGTGCTGGGATTACAGGCGTGAGCCACTGCGCCCGGCTCCTTTGGCAATTTACTTAACCTCTCTGGATCACTAGTTCCTCATCTAAATAAGATTACCTAACTCTTAGGGTAGTTGGGGGATTAAATGAAATCAGTTAATATCAGTTAATATTTATAAAGTGCTTAGGATAGAGCCTGGTTTCCAGGACATTGCATGAATGCTATTATATTATATTATATTATTATATTATAATGCTATTATATTAATATATATTAAATATTATATTACTGCCTCTGCTAATAGAAAAAGCCTTTCTAACAAAGGCTTGTTAGAAAAGAGTCTACTGCCTATTGCGTTCCTATAAATGGCAGGCACTGTGCTAAGTACTTTATAAGCATTTAGCTTGTTTAATACTCAAGGATACAAAGTAGTGTTATGATCTCTATGACGGTTAGTTTCCTTAGTCAACTCCGTTAGGCTATAGCACCTAGTTATGTAATCAAACATGAATCTAGGTGTTGCTGTGAAAGCATTTTGTAGATATGGTTACCATCTACAAGTCAGTTGACTTCAAGTAAGAGATTTCAGATTTACTGGCCCCCTCAATCGTGTAAGCCAATTTCTTAAAACATATCTTTTATTTTAAAAATGTGGGCCGGGAGTGGTGGCTCATGCCTGTAATCCCAGCACTTTGGGAGGCTGAGGCAGGTGGATCACAAGGTCAAGAGATCGAGACCATCCTTGGCAACATGGTGAAACTCCGTCTCTAGTAAAAATACAAAAATTAGCTGGGTGTGGTGGAGCACACCTGTAGTCCCAGCTACTCAGGAGGCTGAAGAAGGAGAATCACTTGAGCCTGGGAGATGGAGGTTGCAATGAGCCGAGATTGCGCCATTGCATTCTAGCCTGGCAAAAGAGCGAGACTCTGTCTCCAAAAAAAAAAAAAAAATGTGTGTGTGTGTACACTTATGAGGAAACTGATGATTAGAGAAAATAAGTAATTGCACAAGGTCATACAGCAGGATTTTGAATCCGGGTCTCTCTCATTACAAAGCCTGCTTTCCACTGTGGGATCTGTCTGTCTTGAAACATTTCAGTTGCAGCTGAAGGGACCTTGATTTCAGCCTGTTTATGGAGCATGTGCTGCTTTCTCACTTCAAATTCTATAGAAGTGCAATTCCTCTGACCATGTGGTCTGTTCTTTATTCTGGTGGCATTTGGAGCCTGGAGTGAGGAGCAGGGGAGAAAGGAAAGGAAGGAATAAGAATTTTATCAGTGGGGTTTTTGGTTGCAAGCAACAGAAATGGACTCTCACCGACTTATACCCAAAGGAAAAGATTAGAAGAATATTGTTGACATGGGGCAGCTCACAGCAAAAAGCGCTCTGTGGGCTGCCCCTGTCTGTACTAGGACAGGGAGAGAGGAGCTGGGCTTATCCAGGGAGAGGTGCTAGGAGTTACCAACTGCAGAAAATGAGGGAGGCTTTATTTCCCAAAAGGAAATTGGGATGCTATTCTTTTTTCTTTGAGACAGGGTCTTGCTCTGTTGCCCAGGCTGGAGTGTAATAGCACAAACACCACTCACTGCAGTCTTGCCTTCCTGGGCTCAAGCAATCCTCCTGCCTCAGCCTCTAGTGCAGTTGGGACCATAGGTGTTCACCACCACACCAGGTGATATGGTTTGGCTCCGTGTCCCCACCCAAATCTCTCTAATTGCAGTCCACACATGTTGAGGGAGGGACCTGTCATCCTTATATATAGAGGGAGGGAAGTGATTGGATTATGGGGATGGTTTCCCCCATGCTGTTCTCATGATAGTGAGTGAGTTCTCACGAGATCTGATGGCTTTATAAGGGGCTCTTCCCCCTTCACTCCTCACTCTTCTTTCTCCTGCCACCTTGTGACGAAGGATTTTTTTGCTTCCCCCTCCACCATGATTGTAAGTTTCCTGAGGCCTCCCCAGTCATGTGAAACTGTGAGTCAATTAAACCTCTTTTCCTTTATAAATTACCCAGTCTCGGGTAGTATGTCTTCATAGCAGTGTGAAAACAGACTAATACGCCAAGGTAATTTTTTTTTTTTTTTGTAGAGACGAGATCTCACTATGTTGCCCAGGTTGGTCTTGAACTCCATAGCTCAAGTAATCCTCCTGCCTCAGTTTCTAAAAGTGCTGGGATGACAGGCATAAGCCAACATGCCCAGCCTGGGATACTGTTTTGAAAGGAAATGGATGCTTGACAAATGCCAAAATGATAAATGACCACTATCACAGTAAAGATTCTTGGATTGGATCCCATTTTCAAAATAATTCAGAACAGGCCCATGACCAGTACCCAGAAATGGCACTTAGGACTTGTGAGGCCATATGGAGCACATCTCTCAGCTTTAGCTTAAGATTTTTGGCTGTAGGCAAAGGCTCCTTTTATGCAAACATTCCCACGTGAAACATAAATAGCCATCATAATAACAAATCTCCATTGAACACTGGCTGTATGCTGGGCACTGTTATAAGTGCATGGCTTGATGCTCGTCTTGTTTTTCCACCAACTGCATGACGTAGGTACAATTTTCATCACCATGTTACGTATGAGAACACTGAGGGCCATGGAGGTTAACTTGGTCAACTCACTCATCCACATGGCCAGTGAATGACAAGCAGTACACAATGATGTCTTTTTACAATTCGAATTCTAGAATGTTAAATAGCATTGGGGACGGTCTATAATCACAAACAGCAAAGGTCCTAGAGGCAAGCCTTCCTCCTAGCTGGAGAGCTCACAGGGTCTGATGCTAGCTTGATAAAGATTCTGCCTTGATGTCTGATCTGAGATGTTCAATTCCATTTTCTTAATGGCTGTCAATCAGTTCCCCACTATGTCCCCTGAGGCTGGACCCAGCAGGGGTGTCGTCAGCACTTAGGAATAGCATTAAGAACAAAGCCTGATTCGGGCTGTTTGTTTTTCCCCAGTGAGATTGCCCACCCCTCAACACAGTCAGGAATGGGCTCAGATGTCGCTCAGTGCTAAATGAATTGCCTCTCAAAGCACTGGACTTTCCTGAGGCACCCAAGTCTACCAGAGCAAACAGAAATGACATGTGAGTTCCAATGTCTGCAGTCACTTTTGCTTCCAGGTGCCTCTCTGGCAATGTCTGATGGAAATATAACGTAAACCGCCTTTGTCATTTTAAATTCCTAGGAACCATATTTTTAAGAAGGTGAAATTAATTAAAAACTTTTTTTGAGACAGTCTTGCTATGTTGCCCAGGCTGGACTGGAACCCCTGGGCTCAAGTGATTCTCCTGCCCTAACCTCCCGGTAGCTGGGACTACAGGTGTGTGCCACCATGGCCAGTGCTAATTTAAAAAATGTATTTAGCCAGGTGCGGTGGCTCACGCCTGTAATCCCAGCACTTTGGGAGGCTGAGGGGGGCGGATCATGAGGTCAGGAGTTCGAGACCAGCCTGGGCAATATGGTGAAACCCCATCTCTACTTAAAAATACAAAATTAGCCAGGCGTGGTGGCACACGCCTGTAGTCCCAGCTACTCAGGAGGCTGAGGCAGGAGAATTGCTGGAACCCAGGATGCAGAGGTTGCAGTGAGCTGAGATTGTGCCATTGCTCTCCAGCCTGGGTGACAGAGTGAGGCTCCATCTCAAAAAAATAAATAAAATTAAAACTATATTTAATTTAACACAATAATCCAAATATTACCATTTCAACCATTATATATAATCTATATAAAAATTTATTTGGGCCAGCCGCTGTGGCTCATGCCTGTAATCTCAGCACTTTGGGAGGCCCAGGCAGGCAGATTGCTTGAGCTCAGGAGTTCAAGACCAGTTTGAACATCATAGTGAGATCTCATCTCTACAAAAAATACAAAAATTAGCTGGGCTTAATGGTGCATACCTGTGGTCCCAGCTACTTGGGAGGCTAAGGCAGGAGGATTGCTTGAGCCTTGGAGGTTGAGGCTATAGTTGAGGCCATCCAGGGATGGCACCACTGCACTCCAGCCTGGGCAAAAGAGTGAGACTCTGTCCCCCAAAAAAATTTTTTTTAATTAAAGAGGTACTTTACATTCTTTTTTTCATATGAAGTCTTTGAAATCCAGTATGCACCAAGCACACAGCTCGGTCTGGAGTGGCCCCCTGTGGGACAGTGCAGCTCTAGACTGTCACACTTTCAACAACATTATTCCTCGCACCAATGACTGGGGAGCTGAGTAGGCAGGGGCCAGGTTGCCTACTCTGCATTTTGGATTTTGGCCGAAACGTGGAGAAAAGCCACTGACCCATTTTAAACAGGACAGTAGTGGGATCTGACCTCAGTTTTAAGATGATAGCTCTGACTGGTAACAGGATAAGTAAGTTGGGCCAGTGGAGGACTCTTTTCCCTCCTTCTCTCCTAACTCCACCATAAACACATAGAAATGACTTTCATTTTAAAAACTAAACTAGGCCGGGTGTGGTGGCTCACGCCTGTAATCCCAACACTTTAGGAGGCCGAGGCAGGTGGATCACCTGAGGTCGGGAGTTTGAGACTAGCCCGACCAACATGGAGAAACCCCTCCTCTATTAAAAAATACAAAATTAGCCGGGCATGGTGACACATGCCTGTAATCCCAGCTACTCCGGAGGCTGAGGCAGGCAAATCGCTTGAACCCTGGAGGTGGAGGTTGCGGTGAGCTGAGATCAGGCCATTGCACTCCAGCCTGTGCAACAAGAGTGAAACTCCATCCCAAAAAACAAACAAACAAACAAACAAACAATGGTGCATGGTAGCGTGCACCTGTAGTCCCAACTACTAAACTAAACTAAATCAAACAATGGGTCTGAGTTTCATAGAAAGAAAGGCAAATAATCCTGGGGCAGAGATTAGGAGAGGTTAAAGACAGAGCAGAAAGATCCCAAGTGGATTCTGCGGCTGCTGAGAGGTGGGAGTGGGGTGGGGGGAGTTCCAGAATACAAACCCTAATAGTTTGGGGCTGGAGTTTTCATGCCCAGGCTGGGACAGGGACAAGGCTTGGGCTCACTTGAAAAGGGGACTTGGAACTGAAACCCTTTCATAAATGCAGGACCCTGAAAAGAATCCCACAGCCTCCAATGAAATGACCTAAAATATCTTCCCTCACCTACTCAGGGAGGAAACAAGAAATCTTGTCTTTATCTTGTGGATAAAATAATCTGTAACAAATTAGAACAGCAATCCTGCGTCATGTAGAGAAGTACAGTGGAAAAATGGCACTATCTGAATAGTGTGGGAATTCTCAAGTTAAGAGGGCAAATTGAGGCTGGGCATGGTGGCTCATGCCTGTACTCCTAGCACTTTGGGAGACTGAGGCGGGCGGATTGCCTGAGCTCAGGAGTTCAAGACCAGCCTGGGCAACATGGTGAAACCCTGTCTCTACTAAAATACAAAAAATTAGCCAGGCATGGTAGCGTGCACCTGTAGTCCCAACTACTTGGGAGGCTGAGGCAGGAGAATTGCTTGAAGCCTGGAGGCAGAGGTTGCAGTCAAAAAATAAATAAATAAAAAGAGAGCAAATTGGTCCCAGACCAATGAGTTAATGTGAGGCAGCACTAGGAGGGGGAAACTGGTTAGGAGGCTCCTGTGGCATTCCCATTCTTGAACTTCAAAGTGCAAATGAGTCACTGGGGATCTTGTTAAAATGCAGATTCTGATTCCTTACATCTAGGTCTGGGGTGGATTCAGAGATTGCACTTTTAACAAGCTTCCAGTGATGCTGGTCCCCAGTCTACTCTTTGAGTAGCAAGGCTCTTAGTGACAGACAATGGTGGCTTGGACTAGGTTGGTAGTGGGATGGAGAGAAGAGGATAGATTCAAGAGAGAAGCTGGGGAGAGAATCAACAGGACTCACCGTTAAGGAGAAGGGAGAGTCAGGGATGGCTCCTGGGTTTCTAGACTAGGGCAGGAACAGGCTTTTTAGGGGAAGGGACTCTGTGTGTGTGTGTGTGGCGGGACGGGAGTGATCAAAAATTCATGGAGAGGCAATTCCAAATACTGTGCCTTATCTCCTTTCTATGCAAAAATGTTATGAGCCATTCAGGACATAAATAATCTATTTTCCCAGTTTGGGTTCCTGACAGCAATCTTTGCTTGGTGGCCCAGTCTGGCAAGTCTTAAGGCTTAATGAATAGCCAACTTTGTAAATGAGGTCCAGAAATGGCCAGCACACTCCCGCCTCTGCCTCTCATGCACTCAACACACACCTGCCCTGACCAGCAATGATCATGACACTTAAACTAGTTGAATGTGGGCTGTCTCTATTAGAGTCTTCCAAACTCCTCCACATGCAGTCAACGCGAATGGGCAGAGGGCATGAGCATTGCGGTTTCTTTTCTTTTTTTTTTTTGAGACGGAGTTTTGCTCTATCGCCCAGGCTGGAGTGCAGTGGCGCAATCTCGGCTCACTGCAAGCTCCGCCTCCCGGGTTCACGCCATTCTCCTGCCTCAGCCTCTCCGAGTAGCTGGGACTACAGGCGCCCATCACCATGCTCGGCTAATTTTTTTTTTTGTATTTTTTAGTAGAGACGGGGTTTCACCGTGGTCTCGATCTCCTGACCTCGTGATCCGCCCTCCTCGGCCTCCCAAAGTGCTGGGATTACAAGCGTGAGCCACCGCGCCCGGCCTGCGGTTTCTAATAAATGATACAGCACCCAGAGTTAAGGACATGTTTCGACAAATATGTATTTTTAAAAGGAAAATAGGCCAGGTGCAGTGGCTCATGCCTGTAATCTCAGCACTTTAGGAGGCCAAGGCAAGCGGATCACCAGAGGTCAAGGGTTCGAGACCAGCCTGGCCAACATGGTGAAACCCCGTCTGTACTAAAAATAAAAAAATTAGCCGGGTGTGGTGGCAGGCGCCTGTAATCCCAGCTACTCGGGAGGCTGAGGCAAGAGAATCGCTTGAACCCAGGAGGTGGAGGTTGCAGTGAGCCGAGATCACGCCATCACACTCCAACCTGGGGGACAAGAGCGAGACTTTGTCTCAAAAAAAAAAGAGGGAAAATTAATTACCTCTGTGCCAGGCACTCTGCTAGATATTTTTACAGATGTTATGACAATTCTTCCAGATAGGTTCTATCATTCCTGTTTTCACAGATGAAGATAGTGAGGCTCAGAGGGGTAAGTGACTTGCTCCTGATCACACACAGCCCATGAATGGAAAGGGTGGGAGTTGAACCCCCGTGAGTTTTAGTCCAACGTTGTCCACGTTGCTCTGGGCTCTCAATTGCAGGCTCCATGCCATGTGCTGAGCAAGGTGCACAGAACTTCATAAAACATCACTCCGGCCTTTAAGGAGTTTAATCTAAATAAGGAGCCAGGTGCAGTGGCTCACTTTGGGAGGCTGAGGCCGGCAGATCACAAGGTCAAGAGATGGAGACCATCCTGGCCAACATGGTGAAACCCCATCTCTACTAAAAATACAAAAATTAGCCGGGTGTGGTGGCATGCGCCTGTAGTCCCAGCTACTCGGGAGGCTGAGGCAGGAGAATCGCTTGAACTTGGGAGGTGGAGGTTGCAGTGAGCCAAGATCGTGCCACTGCACTCCAGCCTGGTGACAGAGCGAGACTCTGTCTCAAAAACAAACAAACACAATAAGGAAGAAAGACAACCCTGCAAATATACTTGATGTGTGGCCTTGCATTGCTGTTTAGTCTGCTGGAGTGCTGCAGATGTCAGTGTCATTGGAGATACTCCTTCAGACTCAGCGTTGGGGAGTCTCAGCAGAGTCTTCTAGACACGGTGCGACCTGTGCATGCAAGAATAATTAGGAATGGAGAGAGTGAACCTTCCAGGTGGCAATTACAGGTGGTGGGACTAATCCAAGTCAGGCAAGGAGGCAGTGCTCTGCCAACAGTTTTTCCCCTCCTCTTTTTTCCACCTTCCATCTTCCCTACTATAATAAAATCCAAACGGGGATTTCAGGCCCAGGTTAAAGGCCTGACTCCTTCAGGCTGAGATAGGCGTCCATTTCCGGTTCACTCATGGCACTCTGTGATTATTGCTAACATTGGTATTTCCACATAAAATAATTGTTTTATGGGAGAAAGGAGAGAAAGGAAAGCGCGAGGAGGCGCCGCCACTACCAGAGCAGCAGTCCTGGAGCTGTGAGGAGATTCGGGCGGTCACCCTGCCTCCCCTGCGTCCCGCCACCTGCCGCTTCCGTCCTTCTGACCCATTCCAACAATCTCTTAAAACATGGTGGATTACTATGAAGTTCTAGGCGTGCAGAGACATGCCTCACCTGAGGATATTAAAAAGGCATATCTAAAACTGGCACTGAAGTGGCATCCAGATAAAAATCCCGAGAATAAAGAAGAAGCAGAGAGAAAATTCAAGCAAGTAGCGGAGGCATATGAAATGCTGTCAGATGCTAAGAAACGGGACATCTATGACAAATATGGCAAAGAAGGATTAAATGGTGGAGGAGGAGGTGGAAGTCATTTTGACAGTCCATTTGAATTTGGCTTCACATTCCGTGACCCAGATGATGTCTTCAGGGAATTTTTTGGTGGAAGGGACCCATTTTCATTTGACTTCTTTGAAGACCCTTTTGAGGACTTCTTTGGGAATCGAAGGGGTCCCAGAGGAAGCAGAAGCCGAGGGACGGGGTCGTTTTTCTCCGCGTTCAGTGGATTTCCGTCTTTTGGAAGTGGATTTTCTTCTTTTGATACAGGATTTACTTCATTTGGGTCACTAGGTCACGGGGGCCTCACTTCATTCTCTTCCACGTCATTTGGTGGTAGTGGCATGGGCAACTTCAAATCGATATCAACTCCAACTAAAATGGTTAATGGCAGAAAAATCACTACAAAGAGAATTGTCGAGAACGGTCAAGAAAGAGTAGCAGTTGAAGAAGACGGCCAGTTAAAGTCCTTAACAATAAATGGTAAGGAGCAGCTGCTGCGCTTGGATAACAAGTAGTTCAACGCACGCGCTTAACAGAAATGTTAAACTATAACAAGCACCATTTGAGGATTAACAGGAACATTTTTTTGAAGATTTCAAACGAACTCGACTTTCAGTATAATTGTACCTAAAGTATTTATAAACAGCTCATCGGAGCCTCTATTTGTCATAGACTTTTGAGTTGATTGTTGGGACCACATAATAGGACCATTTTTTTTTGTCTTTAAAATTGTTGTAAATCTCTGTATGCACTTTGCTTTTTTATTAAACGTACTCTAAGGTGAGTCTTGACTCTTTAGTGTAGGACAAGATTGTACACTAACACCAGCATGGACCTGCTTTTCATTGTGTCTGAAATGTGAGCCACGTAGTGTCGGCCTGCTGTGAAGTTAACATTGCCAGGACGATTCTTCTACAGAAATAATTTCAATTTTTTTCAGTATTTAGTAGTGAAAGATATTAATGCATTAATGGTAATACATTTCTGGTTTAATATAAATTAAGGATGTTTTCTAGTTGTGCATGAATGCTGGCAACTTAGTAAGTTTTGACAATTGTTTAAATATGTAATGTTAAGCTTAGGTTTAAAACAGTAAAGCTGGTAAACTGGGTCTTTGTCATTTGCTTAAAAAAAAAAAAAGAAAATAAATGCGAATGTGTTGGTGCATTCAAAAAAAAAAAATAATTGTTTTATAGGTTTCCTCCTTAGGGCCAAGAACTTTGTTTATTTTTGAATCCCCAGAGCCCAGAGCAGTGCCTGGCATGTAACAGGTGTTTGATAAATTTAAAAACAATTGAAGAACATTTTTCTTGATTTTTTTCTCTCCTCTGCATTCCTCTGTTATTTGGTTTGTGCTACTTTCTATTACTTGACATATGCCTGAAACACTGAGTCAATATATCAGTGATTTAAACAAAATAGTTTATTACTTCCATGTAAGAGTAGGAATAGAAGCAGTCCAAACTGATAAGGGGTCTTCAGGGTGTCCTATAATCTGGACCCTACCAGCCATTCACTCTGTCAGCCCTAGCATGCTGCCTACGTTTCCATGGTTTGAGGTGGTCACCACCACATCTTCGTTGGAACCAGCAGGAAGGCAGAAAGAGGAAAGAAAAAACAGGCTTCCTGCCTTCGCTTCCTCCCGCTCGCTTGCTTGCTTGCTTTCTCTCTCTCTCTCTCTCTTTCTTTCTTTCTTTCTTTCTTTCTTTCTTTCTTTCTTTCTTTCTTTCTTCTTTTTCTTCTTTCTTTCTTTCTCTCTCTTTTTTTCTTTCTTTCTTTCTTCTTTCTTTTTTCTTTCTTTCTTTCATTCAGACAGGGTCTTGCCCCATCACCCAGGCTGGAGTGCAGTGGCACAATCATGGCTCACTGCAGCCTACACGTCCTGGGCTCAAGGAATCCTTCCACCTCAGTGGCTGAGTAGCTGAGTAATCCTTCCCGAGTAGCTGAGACTACAGGTGCGCATCACCATGCCCTGCCAATTTCTTTTTTCACTTTTTGCAGGGACAAAGTCTAATTATGTTGGGCAGGCTGGTATCAAACTCCTGGGCTCAAGTGATCCACCTGCCTCTGCCTCCCAATTACAAGTGTGAGTCACCACGCCCAGCTGCTTTCTTTTGTAAGATACAACATGGGGCGGGGCGCGGGGGCTCACGCCTGTAATCCCAGCACTTTGGGAGGCCGAGGCGGGCGGATCACGAGGTCAGGAGATAGAGACCATCCTGGCTAACGCAGTGAAACCCCGTCTCTACTAAAAATACAAAAAAATTAGCCGGGCATGGTGGCGGGCGCCTGTATTCCCAGCTACTCAGGAGGCTGAGGCAGGAGAATGGCGTGAACCCCGGGGGGCGGAGCCTGCAGTGAGCCGAGATCGCGCCACTGCACTCCAGCCTGGGCGACAGCGAGACTCCGTCTCAAAAACAAACAAAACAAAACAAACAAACAAACAAACAAAAAAGATACAACATGGAAGTTGCTCCCATCACATCTCTTTCCATCCTATTCTCAGGACCTAGTCATATGGCCAGATCTATACAAAGGAGACTAGGAGAGGTGGATCTTATTTGGGTAACTATCTAAGGCCAAAATTTCTATTACCAGAGAAGGAGAGCACAGATATGGGGCTGTGGACAGGTCAGGGACAAGTTGTACGTCTGCCACACTTTTATATGGCATTTGTCAGGGATACTTTAGTCTTAGCTTTTTCATTGTTTTGTTTCGTTTTGTTTTTTTGAGATAGAGTGTCCCTCTGTCACCCAGGCTAGAGTGAAATGGTGCAATCTTGGCTCACTGCAACCTCCGCCTCCCAGATTCGAGCGATTCTCCTGCCTCAGCCTCCTGAGTAGCCGGGACTACAGGCGCACACCATCACGCCCGGCTAATTTTTGTATTTTTAGTAGAGTCAAGGTTTCACCATGTTGGCCAGGATGGTCTTGATTTCCTGACCTCGTGATCCACCCGCCTCAGCATCCCAAAGTGTTGGGATTACAGGCATGAGCCACTGTGCCTGGCCTAGCTTTCTCATTGTAAAATAGGAATAATCATGTTCACCTTATAGGATGGTGATGTTACTGGAAAGAGGTCCCGATCCAGACCCCAGGAGAGGGTTCTTGGATCTTGTGCAAGAAAGAATTTGAGGCAAATCCATAGAGTAAAGTGAAAGCAAGTTTACCAAGAAAGCGAAGGAATAAAAAAAAAAAAAGGCTACTCCATAGGCAGAGCAGCAGCTTAGACTGCTGGACTAAGGCTACTTATAGTTATTTCTTTTTTTCTTTTTTTTTTTTTTTGAGACAAAATCTCGCTCTGTCGACCAGGCTGGTGTGCAGTGGCACAATCTCAGCTCACTGCAACCTCCGCCTCCCGGGTTCAAATAATTCTCCTGACTCAGCCTCCTGAGTAGCTGGGATTATAGTCACATGTCACCGTGCCTGGCTAATTTTTGTATTTTTAGTAGAGGCTGGGTTTTGTCATGTTGGCCAGGCTGGTCTTGAACTCCTGACCTGAAGTAACCCACTTGCCTTGGCCTTCCAAAGTGCTGGGATTATAGGTGTGAGCCACCACATCCAGCTAGTTATTTCTTGATTATATGCTAAGCAAGGGGTGGATTATTTCTGAGTTTTCCTGGAAAGGGGTGGGCAATTCCCAGAACTGAGGGTTCCTTTCCCTTTTAGACCATATAGGGTAATTTCCTGACGTTGCCGTGCCATTTCTAAACTGTCATGGCACTGGTGGGAGTGTCTTTTAGCATGCTAGTGCATTATAATTAGCATTTAATGAGAAGTGAGGACCACCAGAGGTCACTCTCATTGCCATCTTGGACTTGGTGGGATTTGACTGGTTTCTTTACCGCATGCTGTTTTGTCAGCAAGGTCTTTGTGACCCCCTATCTCATCCTGTGACTTAGAATGCCTAACCTCCTGGGAATGCAGCCCAGTAAGTCTCAGCCTTATCTTACCCAGCACCTATTCAAGATGGAGTTGCTCTGGTTCGAAAGCAACTGAATGAGAAAACAGTTGTGATTACACCTGACATAGTGTCTGGCATACAAAAAGATGGCCAAAAATGTTAGTGTCCTTTCTTCCTTTTCTTTTCTGGAGATGTCTAGACAGTTCCCCATTCTATCCATACGATAATATGCTTGATCTATTTTTTTTCCTTCCAAGGTATAGTTGTTATTCAATTACTTGCAATTGTCAAATCATAGGTGGACATCTTATGTTTCCTCTGAGAGTAGGAGTCCTTTCATGGCAGAGGCTGTATTTTGCACAATCTGGATCTTATAGCATACCTTGTACAGAGATGTTCAATCAATAGCTGCTAAACGAATACATGGGTGAAGAAGAGAAGAACATTTTCATCATGCCATCACTGTGTCTCTGTGGAGTGGGATTTATCAATTACATTGAGGCACCATCACAAATGTATCAGCATTATCCAGATTGTGGTCCCACAAAATGTTGGTGCAGTATGGAACATGCACACCCTCATCCCCGCCTTCTGGTGATGCACTGGAGCCAGGGAAGGGTCAGATCTGGGACAGGGTGACTCTCTTCCCAAAACACATGTCACAGCACAACTGCACCACAACCATCTTCTCCCTCTTTCCTCTGACTCTCCATCATAAGGAGAACTCACTCTCCCCTTCATAATTCCAGACATACTTCTTGAAAGTTAGAATGCAAGTATTTGGGGAAGAGGAAAATGGTCCTGATGGTCAACATTTTATAGAGTCTTGAATCTGCTCTCCCGGCACCTTTTGGTCATCTGGTTTGGGTGTAGGGGGGAAACTGCCCCTCACCTTGTGAAACTGGGTTACAATTTGATGATGCCAAGCCAGCTGGCCCCAGAGAGATGTGTTACCATGACAAATGTAAGATCACCTAGTGGTTAGCCACTTGACCTGAGCTTGTTATGTCTGGACACATGCTGAGGGTGATTGCACCCCGGAAATCAGACACTCATAGACCCGCCTTGGTTGCTGGTTTGTCCCATTTTCTTCAGTCTCCTAGACCCAGACAGGGTTATCAGCTCCTTTCCTATTCATGCCTGGCATTTCCTTGCTCTATGCTCTCCTGGGGCTGGGATGCTTTCAGCGGATGCTGCCCCTCCCTCCCCAAGCCAGGAGGGGCCCTGGCCTCTATGACAGCAAATCCATTGCACCACTTAAGTTTAATTAGAGCACAATGACGGATGATTAGTTTACACATCAAAGCACTGAAACAATTCAACAAATTGGCCCCATCCCAAAGCCCAGCGCAGGAGCTGGCCTTGAACTCAGAGGCTCTGCCTGCTGGGGCAGGGGAGCTAGCAATGAAAGCTTGGGAGCCCCATGCAGAGGTGCACAGAAGGAGTTCTGCTTCTCCAGTGAAGAAATGGATCCCAGCTGTTTCCAACCCTAATTGTGCTCAGCGTCTCTCTCACCTTGGCTTTCCACCTCCATGCCCTCCCTTGGCTGCTGCTTAAAGTTTACGTGTAGTTGACTCTCAATTATTTGGGGACTGATTATTCAGTCCATGGGTTATCCAAACCCTTTGCTAATCCTCTTTTTTTTTGCCCTGTTACTCTCCAAGTGGGATTTTTGACTGTTCATTAGGACACCTACCAGGGAATTAGAGCAAAAAACGAATGAGTTAATCTTCTTCAAACCAGGCCACTTGGCTACCAGTCATTATTTTGTTTGAGATTTGGTGGGGGAAGGAGATAGAAATTATAGGTTGCAATGAGGTAAATGGATTATTTCTGGGTCTCCTTCATCCATACTCTACCCATTCCATGTGGATGACCAAGAGGCAGCTGTACACGTGAAAGCACTCTGCATTAGACTGTCTTTGCCTTTTATTACATTTTTCAGATTTCTTCTTGCCATGCTGGGGCCCCAGAGATGCTGCCTGTGTACTGGGAGAGGTAAGCAGTTTGGTTCCTCTGGCTCAGAAGAATAGTTTGTTCATACTAATGATCAGTGAAAAAGCAAACAAACAATTAAGTCCCTAAAGGTTCACCCAGTATCTGAGCCAAATTGACCTTCATACCTGGTCCTGCACACATTCCCATCGAAACAATTGGTGTCCTGCTCCAAGGTCATACCGTCAAAGTCGATGGCAGAGGAGACTTAAATCTAGGTCTTCCTCATAGCCCTTATCCCTCAGGACTATGCGATCTTTCTCATTGTCGGAAGAGAGAACAGAGCTGTGGCTACATGAAAATCTTCATGGAGCACAAAGGCTCAGGCCTCTTTCCTGAACAATTGATGGCGGCGTGGTGCATGGTGGGATTCTAGTTCCCTCGCTGTGGGCCTTGGGGGTGAGCAGGCATCAGCCTTACTGCTGTGATGTGGGCAGACAGATGAATGCTGGCTGCCTCTAGCACAGGACAGTGGGCAGGAGCTGTACTGGGTTCGGGCTGCTGTAAGCAAAGCACTTCAGAAGGAGGGTGACTCTGTGTGATTAGCATAAACCAGGAGTCTATTGATCTGGCTGATTAGAAAGTCTTCCAAGGCACCAGGGTGATTAGCACAATGTACAGAGTAGCAGTTACCAGCTTCATTGCTTAATTAACAATGTAAATATCTTTCTAAATGACATTTTATAATCCTGATTAGATCCTCTAGCATTTGCCCTGTTCGCTGCTAATTCCTTCCCAGATGTACAGATAGTCAGATAGTCGTCTTTCTTCCATGCCTGACATCACATTTCTGCATCACATACGATAAAGCAATTGTACACGCCCCACATCTCCTCTTTTGTATCTAACTAAGGGGTCTGCTCTGCCTTCGTCTCTCCAGCCCAAAATATACAGTCTGCCAATTGAATTGCCAATTAAAAGTACTTAATTAAATGTGAAAGGCGAGTTCTATCATGTTCTGGATTTTGAACTATTTTTTATTTATGTGCTTAGCAGGATAAGTCATCTTAAATTAGCATCACATTTTTTCCTCTGAAGAGCATGTGAGAAATGAGGCTATTAGGAGGAGAGGTTTAACACAATATTTGTGTATACTAGTCATGGGTGCAAAGACTCATCCCAAACGCATATGTTGCTTTGGCAAGCAGGGTTGTTCTTCATATTTATTTTATTTCCTTATCATTTCTGGTTGAATTAATGTTTCCCATAGAATATTTGGCCCGCCTAATCAGACATATGTGCAGGGAGCTTGGTTGTTTTATTTAATTTTTACTGGAACGTCACCTATTATTTTCAGTATCAGAGCCGTACTAAAAGATTATTGTTCCATGTCTAAGTTCCAAATGGCATACACACAAATCCTTATGGAGCTCTGGGGGTGGAAAGTTCAGAGTTCAGAGGCTCCTACTCTCACTGGAAAGAATGTCCCAAAGCTTCCCATTCCTGGAGGCCTGATGATTTCAGCTGGTGGATTATTCACTTGTGGTCTAGTTGCACCCACTAACTGCATGATGGCCAAGGCAGTTACACATCTATAAAGTGTGGCGGGAGAGTAAAAAATAAGGAATTTAGTATAAACCAGTGCATATTATACTGGTAAAATAGTAGGAAAGGCAAAAATGAATTTTGGAGGAATTTGCTGTAGGTTTTAATTAACCATCTTGCCCTTGTTCCCCATTATCATTGATTTGTGTGATAAGTGCCAATTATATGTGTCATAAGTATACTCCTTTTTGCTGAAGACAAGAGATCTTATGTGTGATGCAAATAAGGGTTCTCAGAATGCTAATTTTGTAATGAGCCGATGCATTCTTCAAGGAGTTTATAGTTAGAGGGGGAATAAAACATGTGCATAAATAATTATAATGCAAAGTAGAAAACTGGCATGTCATGAGACAGCACAGAGAGAATTATGGCCAAAAAAAGGGTGGAGAAATAAATTATAGTTGAGAGATGTGGGAAGGCCTGTTTGAAGGTTGAGGGAAATTGGCATAAAAGCAAATTGAGAGTATTAGGTGTTGTTTCCAAAAGAGGAGAACAGCAGGGAGAAAACACAGAGGTTGGACAGCAAGACATTTAAGTGAGGAACAAGAAGAGGTTTGCCAGGGTCACTGTGGGAGGGATGTGAAGCAGGAAAGCCCCACCTGTAAGGCTGCAAAGGTAAGTTAGGATGCGGTCACCATCATGCAGACCCTGGAATCCAAGGCTAAAACACCTGCACCGCTGGCTGCAGACCAGGGATCCACAAACATTTCTTTTAGAAATGGTCAGACAGTAAATCTTTTTTTTTTTTTTTTTTGAGGCAGTCTCCCTCTGTTGCCTTGGCTGGAGTGCAGTGATGGGATCTCTGCTCACTGCAGCCTCCGCCTCCCGGTTTCAAGTGATTCTCGTACCTCAGCCTCCTGGGTAGCTGGGATTACAGGCGTGCGCCACCACGCCCAGCTAATTTTTGTAATTTTAGTATAGACAGGGTTTCACCATGTTGACCAGGCTGGTCTTGAACTCCTGGGGTCAAGTGATTCTCCCACCTCAGCCTCCCAAAGTGCTGGGATTATAGGCATGAGCCACTGTGCCTGGCCCAGAGAGTAAATCTTTTAGGCTGTGTGAGCCATATTGTCTCTGTCACAGTAACTCAGCTCTGCCATTGTAGCACAAATGCAGCTATAAACAATACATAAATAAATGGGCATTGCTATGATAAAACGTTATTTATGGATACTGAGATATGAATTTTATATATTTCTCACATGTCACAAAATGCTGTTTTGATTTTACTCTCTTCTACTATTGGAGTAGGCAGGGGCATGAAGCTGTAACCATCTCTTAAACTCTGAGTTTTCTTTATCCTTGGCCATATCCCTATCACCACAGAGGGCCAAGTGTTGACTGAGCTTAGATCCAGTGGTTAAAGCTACAAAATCAATGCGTTGAGTGACTATGATGGTGCATGCCTACATCAGTGGTTGTTACCAGGACCAAGCTTCAGTGCACAGCACTAGGGTAACATTCAAGCTGCGTGCTCCTGACAGACTCTAACACTATTTGATATTTAAAAAGAAATACCTGGCCGGGTGCATTGACTCACTCCTGCAATCCCAGTGCTTTGGGAGACTGAGAAGGGGAGATCAATTGAGATCAGGAGTTTGAGAATAGCCCGGCCAACATGGTGAAACCCATCTCTACTAAAAATACAAAAATTAGCTGGGCGTGGTGGTGTACATCTGTAATTCCAGCTACTCGGGAGGCTGAGGCAGGAGAATTGCTTGAACCCAGGACGCGGAGGTTGCAGATTGTGTCACTGCACTTCAGTCTGGGCGACAGAGCAAGACTGTCTCAATTAAAAAAAAAGAAGAAAAGAAAAAGAAAGAAAGAAAAAGAAAAGCAATACGTAAGTCAAAAGTTTTGACAATCCATGTGTAGTAAATGAGGTATGCAGCCCTCTATTTTATGAAACCCAAGCTTTGGTACAATACATACTGACATCCCTAAACCACCTTCCCTAGGCTGAATTAGGTCTTTCTCTACATCAGTAGGCTAATAACAACTTCCATCCATTTCCTGGGTAAGGTTCTGTAGTTCCCAGCAAATGGTTTTCTTCTTCCTTACCTTCTCTACCCCCTCACTGCTCCAACCTGCTTTGCAGGGGAAAAAGGTGGAATGAGAGTGGGTTCAGGCTGGTGGGCCAGTGGGAAGCCTCTTAGCCCCATCCAGCTCTCCTTCCAATTCAGATACCCTGAGAGCTAACACAGAGGTCAGGGAGGCCAGTTGACTTCCAGTTGAAATGCTGAACCAGCTTTTCCCTTGGTGAGCTGGATCAAAGCAGTTATCTATCTCATTTCCAAATATACCTGATGTAACAAAGGGTTTGTTAAAAACATCAAATAAAATGTATTTTTTACTGAATTTGAAATGATATATTTATGCTTGAGTAAAATTTATCTAATTTATCACCTTCCCTTTCATCTTTCCCGCCATCTCTTATCCAGAAAAGTCTTTTCTTTTTTTTTCCTTGAGACAGAGTCTTGCTCTGTCACCCAGGCTGGAGTGCAATGGTGTGATCTCGGCTCACTGCAACCTCCGCTTCTGGGGTTCAAGCGATTCTCCTGCCTCAGCCTCCTGAGTAGCTGGGATTACAGGTGTGCACCACCAAGCCCGGCTAATTTTTTGTATTTTTAGTAGAGATGGGGTTTCACCATGTTGGCCAGGCTGGTCTCGAACTCCTGACCTCGTGATCTGTCAGCCTTGGCCTCTCAAGGTGCTGGGATTACAGGAGTGAGCTACTGTGCCCGGCCTCTTTTTCTTTTTTTGTTTTAAATTGAGGCAGGGTCTTCCTCTGTCACCCAGGTTGGAGTGCAGTGGTGCAATCATAGCTCACTGCAGCCTTGACTTCCTAGGTTCGAGTGATCCTCCCACCTCAGACTGCTGAGTAACTGGGACCACAGGCATACGCCACCACGCCCAGCTAAATATTTTAATTTTTTGTAGAGACAAGAGTCCCACTTGGTTGCCCAGGCTGGTCTTGAACTCCTGGGCTGAAGGGATCCTTCTGTCTCAGCCCCGCAATGTGCCGGGATTACAGTCATGAGCCACCTCGCCCAGCCAGAAAAGTCTTGAACAATGTATGGCAAGGAAGAGGTTAATCAGGTGACTAACTCACTTTACAACATTTTAAGGGACAGAAAATGAGCTATTACTTGTGACAACATGGAAGCCATTGAAAACCTTGTTAAGTAGTTTCAGTGGCACGAGATGGAAACCAACTTTTTTGGCTGACGGGTAAATGGGGGAATGGTAAGTGAGAAATTAAGGCTTCCCGTGTAGACAACTCTAATGACGGCTTCTTGTCACTTAGATCTCAGTTTAAATGTCACCTCTTTGGAGTGATCTGCAGTAGCCATCTGGTGAAGACCACATGACCACATTTTATTTCTCTGCAAAGCACTCACTTATGACCTGATCATGTCTTCTTTCTTTCTTTGTTTTCTCTGCCTCTAAGACACCACACATGCACACTGATCAAATGGGTTTTATTTATTCTGTCTCCCCAGAACCTAGAAAACTGCTATCTGGTAGGGGATATGGAGCAATCTCATATGGGTATGGGATATGGATATGTGTGCTTTTTGTTCATTTGTTTTAATGGGAACCCCCAGCTCATTGCTTGTCTGACTTTGATGTGCCTGGGAACCATCTTGGGATCTTGCTAAATGCAGATTTTGATTCTGCAGGCCCAGGTGGGAGATTCTGCATTTCTAACAAGCTCCCAGGTGAGGCCCAGGCTGCTGATCCATGAATCCCATTTTGAGTAGCAAGTCCCTGGATCACCTTGGTATGTTGCTTAGAACGAACAGGTGGAAAGGGGGCGATTAATGAAGCAGGAGAGAGGGGATAACTCTAGGAGCAAAGATTTGAGGAACACACAGGGATCGAATCCAGAGAACCAGCAGAAGGACCGGTTTTTCTTTTTTTTTTTTGAGACGGAGTTTTGTTCTTGTTGCCCAGGCTGGAGTGCAATGGCGTGATCTCAGCTCACCGCAACCTCCGCCCACCGCAACCTCCGTCCACCGCAACCTCCGTCCACCGCAACCTCCGCCCACCGCAACCTGTGCCTCCTGGGTTCAAGCGATTCTCCTGCCTCAGCCTGCTGAGTAGCTGGGATTAAAGGCATGTGCCACCATGCTCGGCTAATTTTGTATTTTTAGTAGAGATGGGGTTTCTCCATGTTGGTCAGGCTGGTCTCAAACTCCTGACCTGAGGTGATCTGCTTGCCTTGGCCTCCCAAAGTCCTGGGATTACAGGCATGAGCCATCGCGCCCAGCCAGGGACCGGTTTTTCAAAGACAGAAGGAAACTTTCCACAGCATATCAGGAAAGAAGGGGAAGGAGTGAGAAGAAGATCTGATGATGTCTATCTTTCAGTGAGGTCCTCAGCTGAGAGTGAGGGTGGAGGTGGGGTGTAGGAGTTCTGAGAAACAGAGTTATTTTCTTCCCAGGCAGCATCCATTATGCCTTTGAGGATTGGATCATAAATTTAAAGTAAAACCCATCAGCTCTGTTGTGTAATTTTCTCAGCATTAATCTGCTTGGGTGCAGGTTGGAGAAGGAGGATGGTAGATTCATCCAGAGTGAGTGTGACAGAGGCCAAGAGGAACCAGGGAGTTGAGGGTGTTGGTAAGAGAGTGATTTGAATGGTGGACCACAGGAAGTGAGGCCTAGGCACTCGGTGGGATACTGCTACTCAGTCCCAGCTCTCACTTGTGGGCTCTAGTGCAGAGAGAGATATGACTGATATAATCACACAAATGCATATCTATCTACATGTACTCACACATATATATGTATGTATTATGTGTAAATGTCCATGTATATGTAACTACCACAGCTGTCAGTGCCCCACCCTTGTGCCTTACCACTGCAGTATACCTGGCTGATTTCCAACTGCCAGCATCTGTATCTCTTTGCCTGAGATCATGGCAGGCCAGAAGTACCAGGGAGTTAGTGCCCCCGACAGCATCGTTTGACCTGTAACTAACAGGAATTGGTGTATAAATACCCCACGGTGGGATAACCAAGGTGTGGGTTCCACACTGTTTCCCCAGCAGGACGAAGCTCAGTGGTCCCTGGTGGTAACTGGCTTGGGAAGGCTCTCTTTACAGGCTGCCTTCTTTTCCTTGCCTCCCTTCCTTCCTTCCTTCCTTCCTTCCTTCCTTCCTTCCTTCCTTCCTTCCTTTCTTTTCTTTTCTTTCTTTTTTTTTTATGATGGAGTTTCACTCTTGTCGCTCAGGCTGGAGTGTAATGGCGTACTCACTGCAACTTCCGCCTCTCGGGTTCAAACGATTCTCCAGACTCAGCCTCCCGAGTAGCTGGGATTACAAGCTGTCACCACCATGCCTGGCTAGTTAATTTTTGTATTTTTAGGAGAGATGTGGTCTCACCATGTTGACCAGGCTGGTCTTGAACTCCTGATCTCAGGTGATCCACCCACCTTGGCCTCCCAAAGTGCTGGGATTACAGGTGTAAGCCACTGTACCCAGCCTCACTTTCCTATTTTCTCACTTAGTGTTTTCTAGAACCACCTTTCAAATAAACTAGTTGCTCTCAAATCCTTGCTTCAGGGCTTCTCCCGGGGGGAATCCAGATTGAGGTATATGTAACTATAAATTGTGATGCACGCCATGGAGAAAGGTACAGTCTATTCTTTGGGTAGGGGGACCTGCTCCATTATGGGGTGGGAATGTGGATGTCAGGGAAGGGGAGGAAGAGATCTATTAGCTGGGATCTAAAGGAGGAGCAGAGCAGAAGAGTGTCTGAAAGGCCACTGTGGCTGCCACAGAGGACAGGGACATGGATGGAAGCTTAAGAGGCCAGACCCTGGAAGGCCTCAGAGGACATGGTAAGGAGTTTGGCATATGTATTCAGAGAACACTGAGAAGTCATTAAGGGGACTACAGCAGGACAGCGCAAGATTATACCTGTCTCTAACCATAGTGGAGAAGGACAGGAGAGCCCTCATGGCAGGGATAGAGTTCAGAGGCCTCCGCTATGACCCAGGGTCTTGCATGGAGTTTTGCACATGGAGGAGTCTCAACAGATGTTTGCTGAAGTGGAAGGTAACTATTAACCACGTAGTTGACTGACCAGAACACCCAATTTCCTGGCCAGGCCGATAAATGGTTTCCCTTCATTAATGTTGCCTTTTTTTTTTTTTTTTTCTGGGCTGCTACACTTAAAACTCTATCATCCCTTTCTCTTGGGGACAGCATCAACAGGATAACTCCCTTCTACTTTTACTTATTCTCCACTTCCCTCCTTTTCACTCTCTTCTTTCCTTCTCCTCTACACCCCTTTGTCTCTCCTCTTTCTTCAAATAATCCTATTTAATAAAGTTGATTATTTCTTACAGTCTCCACTTCTATTAATGGTGGCATGTAATTCTTGTCTCTGGACATCTCAAGACACTGCAGATATAGTCAGTGGAAACAGAATCACACCTTGTGAGCAAGGTAATTTTAAGTGGATCTTTAGTCAAATGCTGTCAAAATGCAAAAAAGAAGAATGTTCCCAAGCACATTCACTCCTTTGGTAATATTGCCACATACACATCCAGCATGCACTTGAACTTTTTATGAAAAAGAAATTCCATTCCAAAGGTGATTCATACAAAACATTATGTGTATGTGTGTGTATGTTATTTACAATTCGAAATCATGAGACATAGAACATATTTTCAAGAGATAAAAGAAGTGGGGACATATTCAGAGATAACATACATCTGATCAACCATGTGGTTTCACGTGTGGTCACTGTTAATAAATTACTACAGAACACACTAGAAACAGAGAATGACATATACCAGTCAGCAAAGTTGGATTTATGGTGCTGCAGAAAGTAACATAGTACGGAGGACCAGGAAGGCTGAAACCCAGCCCATAAATTAATCTCCAAGTGTATGTTGTAAATAGGCACAATTGTACCCTTTTTCCTCTTGTGTTCCTTTTTATAAAAGTATTGAAATCCTTGCTCATCCCTTTTCTTTCGCCCAGCAATTAAAGAAAAACAAACTAGATGTCTGAGATTTCACATAACCTTTCATACCCAATATTTTTATTGTCTTAAAACAAATCTTGAGTAGTCAGCAAGAGTTGTGTTTAGCAATACGCTGGGGTAAGGAAGATCTGTTCACCCCATTTTCCATTTTCGCCCCTGGTGTCCTCTTCTGGCATATTCACCCATCACCCCATGCCCCTCACCCTGTGTTCTGGCAGGATTTGAGACATGCAAATTGCAAACTGGTAAATAGCAACTTTGCATATTTTGAATAGAAGAGAACAACGTGGTACCACTCATTCTGTTCTCAGGGAAATCTGAGATAATGGGGAGCAAGATCGAGGGCAGACCGAGGGTCTTAAGTATTTTCTCCAAAGTGTTTATTATGCTTATTAAACCTATTGTACACTGATGAATTAATTTGAATTATTTACATGGTCAACCTTGGAGACAATAACCTGATTTAATCAGAGGATGCAAATGTTATCATTTCTCTTTGAAATCTAAAAACAGGTTTAAACTGGAAACGTCAGGACTTCTTGTATCTTTCCCTACAAATACTGGTTACAAATCTGAAGTTGTCAGGCTAAATGACACCGTGTCAGAAATCAAGAGAATGTGGTGATGCTTTTCTTAGGAAAGTCAATAAACTCCCCTGTGCGAACATGTCCCCTGGACAGTGGGGGACTGATTTCTCAAGTAAAAAGACTTTCTATTTTGTTTATCTGTAAATATCATGCACTGTCTGACATAAGGGTGTTCATCTGCTAACATTTCAGTGTGTAGGAAAATGACATGGTAAAAATGGTTGGGGTTTTATTAAATTATGAGACTGGTGTCATTTTAAATGAATGTTTGGACTAGTAAAAATTATTTCATTTTACTATTGAAGCTGTAAGAACCTAAAGTTGCTGTCAAGTTAAAAGGTTCAAATTCAATTATTTTCAAATCTAGGTTTCCATTGTGACTTGGAAAAAAAATTAGAGATTATTGTTCGATTCTCTCCTACTTTAGATTTTTTTTCTTAGTGTTTGGATGTTTATAAGAAATTTTTGTGAAAGTTAAAATCTTGGGTGTTTGTAAAATTGGAAGAGGCACAAGTGATTCTGAAGGTGGAGCCTTTCAGAGGTAAAGCAAACAGCTTGCATCTTGAATATTTTATGAGATCTAGGTATTAGAACCATGTTTCTGATGCAGGAATACAGCGATCTAGGAACAAAAGGGAGATGAGACTACAGAACAGACTGTGAAATTTCTTAAAATTATTAAATGATCCTAAGACTGAGCACAGGAGTGGATGATGTTACTGCAGATTGTTCTTAACAAGGGCTTTAAAAGCTTAATGATTTATTGATTGGCTCTGCACTAATGACGTGCCCTTGATTATGCATGTGTAAATAAGAGAGCTGATTTATGAGGGTACAATTGTATCTTTCAGATATATTTGTCCAAGTCTACATCTTTAAAATAAATGGAAGCAATTATCTGAATATTTCAAGGGAGGGAACCCCACCTTCCCATCCCCCACCCCCGATTTGAGGGAAGTCTAGTATGTTAGGTGAAAAGAAAAAAAAAAGAAAAGAGGAAGCTCTAAAGGGAGTTAGGAACAAAACAAAACTTCCGTTTAGAACTATCCCTGCTTCTGTTATCCTAAGAGAAGAAAAATAGATTCCCAGGTGCCACCGGGGAGCAACGTTTTACTTAGAAAAAAAAAGAAAGAAAAACGAAAAAGAAAAAACTGTAAGCAGTTGTCCTGTTAAATCAACGACACATGGAGTCTGAAGGAAATCAGCCTTTTCGTTACAAACAGGTTTAAAAAGCCCTGGAGAAGAGAGACGTGAACAGAAGCAATATTATCCACTAACAACCTAACTCCCGCTTAGACATCAGCTGAGAGATCAGCAGCATCATTGAACAGGGGGTTTGTCTTAAGATAATGACTCATCTTTATTTCTTTCAGGATATAAAACTTGTATTTAAATCAATTCAGAGAAGCACTTGAGCTTTAAACATTAGAGAGCAGGGAGAGCCTATTTAATAAAACAGCATTATTTCATTTTCAAAGAATGATACTGGCAGTAGCTCTAAGTTTAAATTTTGTATTCTTTTCCTCAATTATAATTATAGATGGGTCTGAAAGGAAGCATGCTTATTACTGTCATATTTATTCTTTTGACAGGTGTTATGGGACTGTAATTTGGTGAAATGATTCAAAACGCAGATTCCTATCCAAACACAATTCTCGTCATCAACACGAGAGGTTCAGGAAAAGTCCCCCAGCAAGCCTTTCAGAGATCTTGAACACCCCTACTATTTTAGCACAATCCATATTCAGCAATAAGGAGGAGAGAGTGCCTTTAGGGCTTATATCCGGCGTAGCAACAGCCAGAAGGCAGAGTGGGTGTTTGAGATAACAGGTAACGAAGGCTGTTAGTGGGGACAGCTTTCCTTTTCAACTGGGTGGGGTCGGATCTAGGAAGAAGCACCCAGTAGGACCCCGAGTCCCGCGCGCGGCCGGCAGAGGGCGCTGGGCTCACCGTCCCCGGGCAGGGGCGGTACCGTTCAGTCCCCGGGGCGCAGGCGCACTCGTCGCCGCGGCGGCGTCCGGGGCTGGCGTTCCCCTGGAGGCTGGTGAGCCGCGCTGCGCAGGCCGAGGCCGAGGCCGAGGGCGGGGGCGCGGGGGTAGCGGCGGCCGGAGCCACTGGGTGGCGGGGGCGGGCTAGGGATGTGGAGGCCTCGGGCGTCCTCGGACCTATAGAAGACCTAGGGGCGACCCGCGCCGGCACCTTTTCCCTCGCGGTCCGCGCTCTTCCACCGGAGAGCTGAGTGCACCGGAGCGCGGCTCCCGGGCTTGACGCAGGCCTGGCCGGGGGGCCTCGGAGGAGCAGGAAAGGCCTGCAGCGCGAGCTAGGGGCGCGGGGTCCGGGGCAGCCCGGGGGCCAGCCTCTCAGAGGCTCACGGCCTGGCCACTTTTAAAAGGAGAATGTCCCCTCCACCGTCCCTCTGTCCGCGGCATCCGGTGGCCGGAGCAACCTTGACGTGCTGATTTATGCTTCTGCGTAAGAGCAAGTTGCTCCGTGGCCGAAACCCTTTCGCTCCTAGGATCGATCCTTTTTGTGGTTATTGTTTTAAAAACAGTTTTATTGAGATGTAATTTACGAAGCATACAGTTCACCCATCTAAAGTGCACAATTCAGTGTCTTTTAGTGTGTTTGCAGAGTTGCCCAGCTGTCACCATGTTTTAGAACATTACCCCCCAAAAGAAGCACCTCCTTTAGCTGTCATTCCCCCCTCCCATCTCCTCCCATTCTCCCAGCCCTAGTCAACCACTAATGCACTTCTGTCTCTGTACTTTTGCCTATTCTGGATGTTTCGTATAAAAGGAATCATACATTAAGTAGCTCCTTGTGACTGGGTTTGTTCACTTAGCGTAATGTTTTCTGGGTTCACCTGCCATAGGTTCTTGACTTCAGGACAGTTTCCTACTGGCTTGAGTTTCCTCCGGTAACTTGGGAATCAATTGACATCTATGGAACTTCTGTTATGGTTCAGGTACTCTAAACTGTGGAGGAGTGACTAATAACCGTGTATATATTTTTCTTACTAATTTCCCTTCATTTCACAGGTGTTGAACTAATACAGTATAGTCTCTTGTCCTCCAGAAGCTTACAGTCAGCAAGGAACAGAAAGCCAAATAAAGTAGGAAAGGGTAAGATGTTCAGCGCTGGGCACAGTGGCTCATGCCCATAATCTCAGCACTGTAGGAGGCTGAGGAAGGAGGATCACTTGAGCCTAGAATTTCGAGACCAGCCTGGGCAACATAGTAAGACTTCGTTTCTATAAATAATTAAAAAAAATTAGCCAGACGTGGTGGCGTGTGCCTGTGATCCCAGCTACTTGAGAGGCTGAGATAGAATCACTTGAGCCCGGGCAGTTGTGACTGCAATAATCTCTGATCATGCTACTGTACTCCAGCCTGGGTGACAGAGTGAGACCCTGTCTCAGGACAAAAAAAAAAAAAAAAAAAGATGTTCAAGCACTTAAGATGTGCCAGCCCCTGTGCTAGGCACTTACCATAAGTTAGCTAGGTTGGTCTTTCCAAAACCCCTGTGAGGTGGGTTATTCTTTTCTCCAGTTTACAGTGGGGGAAGCAGAAGTCCAGAGAAGTCAACCAGGTTGGCCAGGATTGCACAGCTAGTAAATAGCAGAAGTAGGCTTTTAAACTAGGGTTCTTTGTCTCCAAAACCTGCTCTAAGTTCTTCTGTCACATCGATTATAATCACAATAAGTGATTACAGAGCAGTGTGATGACTGTAATAGGGGTGTGAACAGCATGGGATGAAAGCCTGAAGGAGGTGACAGGGAACTGGATGTCTAAGGATGAAGAGGAATTCTTGAGGCAGGTGAAGAAGTCAAGGTAGGGAAAAGCACAGCATGTTTCAGAGATGATATTAACAATAACAATTAGTAGTAAACATGTAGTGTGTGCCAGGCATCATGCTTAGTAGTCTAGGAGCATTATTTCATCTTTACAACAGTCCTATGTAGGAAATACTATTTATTAGGGACCGCATTGACAGATGGGGAACAGACTTCGAGATAGAAGTTAAGAAACTTGTCCAGGGTCCTAGAACTAGCAAGTGATAGAACCAGGATTTGAACCCAGACTGATCCCAAAGTCCTCCAAGTTCAGTCTGTGGCTAAAATGCAGGAAGTGTGGGAAGGACAGCAGGACAGGAGATTGATGAGAGGGATTGAAACAGATCTCAGAAGGCCATGGGTAGAGAACTCTCTACAGAGGTTCTGAGGAAGGGGAGTGACAGGGTGTGCTTTTTAGGAAGTGTTCTTGGGTGGCACCATGTGGATTGGGCTGGAAGGAGGGAGACAGATCAGGAGGTATTCGCATAGTCCCAGCCAGGTATGGGTACAAAGCTGGGAACCAAGGTAGTACCAACAGGGATGAAGGGGGCAGGGAGGCGGTGAGGGGACTTGAGAGCCTTGGCTATGTAGGAGAGGGACTAGGGGAGGCAGGGATTGCTGCCCCATTGCTAGCTTGGGAGAACACAGATGTGCAAGATGGAGCCCTGGAGTGGGTGGGGGTGGGAGGCAAAACCACTCCATTCCTATTTTTCAACTTTTCCCGTCAAGAAGAGTAATTGCATATTTAACAAATGGCCTGTGCAGGCTTAATTTAGCATGTATCAATGCTCAATAGGGCATAATTTCTGGTTACTTTCTGCAGTTCCATTCTTTCGTTCTTTTTTTTAATATATGACTTTTCCCCACGTATTTTTAGGTGCCTATATCGAGACATAGATTAGGGAAAAGGACAGTGGGGTTAAATGGGACTGTGGGCCTGCCTCTCAACATCTGTGTCGGTGATACCACTTGGCTTCCAGGAAGTTCCCTTTGTAGCTTTATTTTCTCTTTTTAAAAATTCTGTCATATTCTCCTTTGGATTTGGTAAGAGCTTTGTTGTTAAGCATTTCTTTAGTTGCTCCTTTCCTTTATCTGTGTAATTGATGTCAGCCTGGTGACTCTTTCTTTCGATTTTTTTTTCCATCTATATGCAGGGGGAAGCTGCAGATGATGTCCTTGGGTTTCAGAAAGGCATGGAGCAAGGTTTTGTAGAGAAGATTGAGGAGTACTGGATAGTAGTGCAGTCAAGTGCCTTTATAGGTGCTTGAACCTGGTCATGCATGAACCCTGCCAGAGTTCCTTGTGGGGTCCTTAGCCCTGACCTGGTCAGTATTTTTATGAGTGGCTCAGACATAGCAGGTGGTTTCATGAAGCAGATAAGGGCATAGTCTTTGGAATCAAATAGACCTAGGTTCTATTCCGGGCCTTGCTCTATACTAGCCTTGTTGCTCCTGGCAAATTACTTAACCTTTCAGGGCCTCAGTTTCCTCATCTATAAAATGGGACTAATGATACCTACCTTAAAATATTGTTGTGAGGATTAAATGAGGTAACATGGAAAGCTCTCAAACTTGGCATGTCCTACTCATTTCCTGGATAGGAGCCATCGGCTTTGCAGAAGGCTCTGGGTCAGAGAGCTAGGTACACCAGACTGTTCATCTCTGTGGTCCTAGGGCGGGGTCCAGAGTTGTGCACATGTTAGATGCTGTGAATGGCATGGCGTAGTTGACTGATGCTTACAGTATATAGGGTTACTGTCTTTCTCTTTGTCCTTACCCTGTGTTTACCTGGTGTGTGACTGTTTCTGTGCTCTTATTTTGTTGAATTGAGTTGGATAACATTCAGTCATATAACAGACCCCCCTAAGGATGGTGGCAGATTGTGACTCTGGAATGACCCCATAAAATAAAAGATGGGGAAAGAGACTTAAGAACAGCTCATGGAGCCGGGTGCAGTGGCTTACGCCTATAATCACAGCACTTTGGGAGGCCAAGGCGGGTGGATCACCTGAGGTCAGGAGTTTGAGACTGGCCAACATGGCGAAACTCCATCTCTACTAAAAATACAAAAATTGGCCGGGCATGGTGGCATGGACATGTAATCCCAGCTACTGGGGAGGCTGAGGCAGGAGAATTGCTTGAACCCGGGAGGCAGAGGTTGCAGTGAGCCAAGATTGCACCATTGCACTCCAGCCTGGGGAACAAGAGCGAAACTCCGTCTCAAGAAAAAGAAAAAAGAAAAAAAGAGCAGCACGTGGAAAAATGCCTTTGAGCCAAATGCCAGGGCCACGTGAGGGCCCCAGCAGAGAAGCAGTCTGAGCTGCATTCCTTGAATTCCCACGTCAAAGGACCTGGTGACAAGGCCACTGCCTGTGGAGTTGGTCAGAGCATGGCCAAACTGTTGTTCTCCCATGGGACAGCATGTTTAAGAGTGGTATCAAAAATAAAGGTACGTGTGTTGAGAGGAGGGCAAGTGGGACGGAGACACTTTGAGAGGCGACAGCACCTCCCGGCTGCTTACATTGGAAAGGGACTAGGGAGGGGCTGGGATAGTTGACTGTGAATAATGAAAAGCTGGGCTTGGGAGTAGGTGAGGGAAGATTTTGTCCCAAAGAGTAGAGCTCTTTGTAGAGTGAGTAGAACTTTACAGCGGGGAATTTTAACTCAGAACTGGAGGGACTTTCCAATAGCTTGAGCAGAGTGAAAATGGGGGACTTGTGAGTTCCCTGCCACTTGGAGCACATGCAGGGAGAAAAGCTGGGTGACTCCCTGCCAGGTGTGTTTTTAAAGCGATTTTTTATTAGGAAAATTTTCCAAACATATGGAAGTTAAAATAACAGCGCAGTGTTCACCCTTAATGCCTGCCATCTAAACATGATCTGAACATTCCGCTGCATTTCTTCATCTTCCTTAGTCTTCTGTCTGTGCTGTCTTTTGCTGAACTATTTGAAAGGAGGCTGCAGACCTGATGACATGTCATCTCTAAATCCTTCTGCCTGCATCTCCTGAGAGTAAGGTGATTCTCCCACATAACCACATCAGTCTTATAACCCAAGAAAATTCATAATTCACACTATTGTTTCACATCCAGTGAAGATTTTCATTCAGGAAGTTGGTAAATCACTGTGACCACCATATGGAGAATGGCTGGTGAGGCCTGAGGCCAGGTGGATACCCTTCCAGCAACCCCAGCAAGAGCCTGAATTAGAGGCCTGACCGAGAGTAATGAGGGGTGATGAAGGCTGTTTCAAGGTAACCACAGGCCTCCCACTGAGCATGGTGGCATTGAGGAGGAGATGCCAGACCACAGAGCTGAGTGTGGAAGAGGCAGGAGGTGTGCAGGAAGCAGAGAGGAGCACTGTAGGCAGAAGTAGGAGGATTCGTTCAAAATAGAAATTGAACGTCTACCAGGATAGTTAATTTTATGTGTCAACTTGGCTGGGCCACAGGAGGCCCAGATATTTGGTCAAACATTATTCTGGGTATTTCAGTGCGGGTGAGATTAACATTTAAATTGTTCGATGGAGTAAAGCACACAGCCCTCTATAATATGGGTGAGCCTTTTCCAATCCACTGAAGGCCTTAAACGAAAAGTCTAAGCCTCCCCTGAGTAAGAGAATTCTTTTGCCTGTGGCTTTCGAACTGGGACATCAGCTCTTCCTGGTTCTACAGCAGCTTCCAGCCTTTCTACTTGAACTGGGACATTGGCTCTGCAGATTTTGGACTTGCCAATCTCCATAATTGCATGAGCCAGTTCATTATAATAAACCTCTCTCTCTCTCTCTCTCACACACACACACACCCTCCCTCTTACAGGTTCTGTTTCTCTGGAGAACCCCAACGAATACATCTACTCCGTGCCAGACATTCTGCCCCAGTGCTGAGACCATAACAGGCAAACACAGCATGGGCTGTTGTGGAGTGTGCCATACAGGGCTCGGTTTACCTGGACGAGGCCGTGGGTGGTGAGAGGTGCAGATGAGGGGTAGGTAGGGGCCAGATCGAGAGGGGCCTTGCAGGCCATGGACAGGAGCCTGGATTTTATTCTGTAGACCAGTGCTTTCCACGAAAAATCAATTTTATGCGCATTTGAAAAAACTGCTTTAGGCCATTAATACCTATGAAAACGTGTTTTTTCCCCCTCATTACACGTGAAAATAAATATAAAATCATTACAATAAAAAATACTGGCCATATACTACTTAAAGTAATTTCAGGTATTTGTTCTACATTTTGGGAAAAGTTGCCATGAATGATGGGGGCAGGGGTGGATATTAAGGGTTTTAGGAAGGACAGGACACTTTGAGATTTATGTTTTAGAAAGATTCACTCTGGCTGTTGGGCAGAGTAGGGTGGCAGAAAATGGACTGGAGGACAGGGAGACCAGCTAGGGGCTGTTGCAGTTGTCTCAGAGAGAGTCTGAACCAAGGGTATGCAGTGGAGTAGAGAGGAAGGGAAAAATATGAGGGGCATTCAGAGGTGGAATTTGATAGGACTTAGAAACCGGTGGCATGGGGCTGGGTGTGGTGGCTCACGCCTGTAATCCTAGCACTTTGGGAGGCCGAGGTGGGTGGATCATCTGAGGTCGGGAGTTTGAGACCAGCCTGACCAACAGGGAGAAACCCCATCTCTACTAAAAATACAAAAATCAGCTGGGTGTGGTGGCATGCACCTGTAATCCCAGCTACTCAGGAGGCTGAGGCAGGAGAATCTCTTAAACCCAGGAGGCAGAGGTTGCGGTCGACATCGCGCCATTGCACTCCAGCCTGGGCAACAAGAGTGAAACTCCGTCTCAAAAAAAATAAAAAAAAAAAGAAAGAAACCAGTGGCATGGGGATTGAGGAGAAGGAGGAACCTGGGCTGACTGTGATGATTTTGGTTTGGTTGCCTGGGAAGATGGAGGAGCCATCACAGAGGCAGGGAGCCAGGATGCAGAGGCCAAGATCAAGTCCAAAGGGCAGGGCAAGGGAGGCAAGTGTTGCCAGGCCCGGAGGCTTTGACTGCAGTTTTAGCAATGATGCTATGAGGTTCATTGCCCCTTAAATAATAGCAAACCTACACTTTAAATTAAATTAAAACATTTTTAGTTTAGCTCTTATAAGTGGACCCACACATGTATTCTCTACTAGTTATTACTGAGAATGACTAAGTATTATAATTGAGCTGAAAATAATCTGCCGCCCATACTTGCTGGGTTGGTTACTAAGTATTGCTTGAGTTTTTAAGTAATGAAACAAAGTTGTGCTCTTTCCAAATGTTAATTTTGAGGACTGCAGATGGTAACCATCTGTTCCGCGACTAGCATTTTACAATATTTGATTACTACTTTATATAGCTTGGGGAAGCCTGCCAGTGGAGTCTACCCATCAGGTTGGGGACTTTAGTGGTGTGTCTCCTGTGGTTGCTCCTGATGGTCTTGGCCGCCCTTGAACGGGTTCCCCTCTGATTTCTGGGTGGTGAGTCGGACTGGCATGGTCATGATTGATAGCAGGAGGAACTTGAGAAGCCCTGTCCTGTCCAACTCTTCTTACAGCTGGAATCATCAGAGTGCATCATGGAAGAATTTGTGAGGCTCTGTCCATCAGTTAGTACCCTTTGGGATACACGTGACAAAACAACAAACCCCAGCTGCTTTGGTGAAAGGGGATTAATTGGCCCAGATTGTTGAGAAGTCTAGGGGAAGGACTTCCTTTAGGTAGTTGGTTTTAGGGCCCAAATGAATTCTTTTTTTTTTTTTTTTTTTTTTTTTTTTGAGACAGAGTTTCACTTTGTATCATCCAGGCTGAGTGCCGTGGTGTGATCACAGCTCACTGCAGCCGAGGCTGAAGTGATCCTCCCATCACAGCCTCTTGAGTAGCTGGGACTACAGGCGCGTGCCACCATGCCCAGTCAATTTTTTATTTTTTGTAGAGACAGGGTCTCCCTATGTTGCTAAGGTTGGTCTCAAACTCCTGGCTTCAAGCAATCTACCCATCTCAGCCTCCCAAAGTGCTGGGATTACAGGCTTGAGCCATCACCCCTGGCCCAAATACATTATTTGGGCTTGTTTTTTTCTCAGGGTCTCAGCTCTGCCTTCTGCTATGTGGCTATGGTCTCAGGCTTCTAGAGGAGGCAGGATGGCTTCACTGAGAGAGGATCAAATCCTCCCAGCATCAAGTTTAGTGGGAAGGAGCTAGAGTCCTTTCACGCCGCTTCTGCAGAAGTGTTGCGATGCACTCTGGTTGGACTAGCTTTTGTCACGTGCCCGTGTGTGAGCCAGTCCTTATACCCACGTGGATGCAGGGCTCTGATAGTCCCACTCAGACCTTCTGGGCCAAGACCTGGGGAGGGGTGCACCCCAGATCACACACTGGGGCTGTTACTAGAAGGGAGAATAGATGGTGGGAGTCAGACAATCACCTATCCACTCCGGCATCAGAGCAAGAGTCCAGGGAACCAGGAGGAATTGGCTAACGTAGCTGAGGAGACACATTTATTGTTGCTGAGGAGATAATGGGATGTAAATGGAATGAATGAGCCTCTGGAACCAGCTACTTCCTAAGCTTCCCTTCTTAGTTTAAGGGCATCTGATAGATTTAGTTTCTGATTCTTTTTGCAAGGTGAGGGAAGGGGGTTGTTTTTTTTCCTTATATGTTCCTTTAAAACTAAGGCCAGTCACTAGATCTCTTAGCTCCTTCATCTGGAACATAAGGGCCGTCTCTCTGTACAGAGGAGATAGTAGCTTCATTCTGTTTAGTTAACAGTGAGTGAAGCCCACTGCGGGCCAGGTGCTCAGCACAGGGAGAGCCACAGGCGAGGTAGCAGATGAGTCCCTAGCAGCACCATGAGCGGGCACTGCAGCCCCACAGAGGACAGGGTGAGCGCCTCTGTCTCCAGAGAGGGACCGTGATGAAGGGCTTCCTGGAGGAAGGACACTAAGCTGAGCCTGGAAGGATGAACAAGGTTCCTCACACAGAGAGGATGGGAAGGAGTCCACAGCCAGGGAGCTGCATGTGCGCTGAAAGGCGCCACATTTGGTGGTTTGAGGGGTCTGGGAGCCGTTCCTATGGCTGACTGGGATGCACCCAGGACACTGATTCCAGAGCTCACGTGGTGTCAGTGTGGAGGAGACTGGAGTGACAGGCTAGGTACTGGGACACCAGGCAGATGCTGTGGCAGAGGTTCAGGCAGGAGCCTGATGAAAGCTTTGCAAGCCCATATGTTCTAGAACCTACCATTTAAAACAATCTATACTCTCATAGTTCCTTTAAAAAAGAAGAGGTTAGACTAGAGTTGTGGGTTCTTTAGAGAGAGCGTTAATACAGAGAAGAATGTGGGTTCTGCTGACACAAAAGAGAGCTTGCTGTATAATTCCATTTATACAAAACTCTGGAAAATGCAGCGGTTGCCTGGGGATGGGGACGTTGGGAGGGCGGGATTATAAAGGTTATGGGGTAAATCTTGGGGATGATGGATATGTTCACTCTCTTGATTATGACGGTGGCTTCTCTGGTATGTACCTGCGGCAGCACTTATCAAATTATATACTTTAAGTATATGAAGTTCATTATATATCAACTATACCTCAATACAGCCTTTTTTTTTTTTTTTTTAAGAAAAAGGCTCTGGAGCCAGACTGCCAGAGTTCAAATCCAAGCTCCAGCTTTATTAGCTGTGTGATCTTGGGCAAGTTATCAGACCTCTCTGTGACTGGTTTTCTTACGTGTGCATTAATCACATGTAAAGTGAATAGAGACAAGCAAGTGCTCATTGTGACTCTCTTTTTTTTGAGTTGCCCAGGCTGGAGTGCAGTGGCACTATCTTGGTTCACTGCCATTTCCACTTCTGAGGTTCAAGTGATCCTCCTGCCTCAGCCTCCCAAGTAGCTGGGATCACAGGCATGCACCACTAAGCCTGGCTAATTTTTGTATTTTTAGTAGAGACAGGGTTTCACCATGTTGGCCAGGCTGGTCTTGAACTCCTGACCTTAAGTGATCTGCCCAACTTACAGGTGTGAGCCACTGTGCCCAGCCCATTGTGATTTTTATGATAACTCATAGTGAAATGAAATCACGTGCCCACGCTGTGGTGACTCTGTCCAGCGACTTCTCTGCAGAGCCCCCTAGATTCATGCTTCTCAGACTTTAAAATGTGCCTGCAAGTCTCCTGGCATCCTTGTTAAAATGCAGGTTTGATCTGGTGGGTCTGGGGTGGGGCCCAAGACTGCAATTGTGATGAGCTCCTGATGCTGTGGGTTTTGCTGGTTCAGGAGCACACTTTGAGTTTCAAGGCTCAGGCCTGTAGGCATTCTCCCCTCTGTGGCTTGGTGCCCTCGCCAGACCATGGCTGATGTCAGAGCTGGTTTCCTAGTGATTGCCCCTCAGGGTCTTCCTGCTTATCTACCCTACCCTGCCTGTGAGGGACACCTACTCACGCACCACCTGAAGTTGAGTTCCAGAAAGAAGACGCCAGGGATGAGGCTGTACATCTCCCTCCACACTCACCCTTGGTCTTGTGGGCCTGCTCTGGACTAGAGCTTCTGTTGAACTGAATGCCCAGCCCACCCCAAGGTGCAGGCTCCATGGGATGGGACAGGAGGGGCCTCTGCACTGCACCAAGCCTGCTTCCCAGAGTACTGGGAACTGAGGGTCAGGGCTGAGTATTGAACTTGGCTTGATGCCCTAGAAGTGATCTTGCTTGTTTTCCAGGGACAGAGGGTCTCACGGATGGCCCCGCTGCCAGGGGCAGAACTGGTTCAGAGGCCACTGCAGCTCTACCGATACTTGCTGCGCTGTTGCCAGCGGCTGCCAACCAAGGGCATCCAGGAGCATTACAAACATGCTGTCAGGCAGGTGCGAGCTGGGTCTACCGGGTCTGGGGGCTGCCTCTAATGGCAGGCTTGGGGGCGCGGGTCAGAGGCCAAGGCCAGGGCACAGAGTTAGTCTCTGAGATGGTGGTGAGGTGGCAGTGTGGTAACAGCCACAGGAAACCAGTGCTGGGCAGCCAAGCTCCTCTCTGTCCAGGAAACAGAGGGTGCATCACCCAGCACACCAGCTGTGCTAGGGCATGCATGAGGCCGCTAAGTGGGTAATTAAAATAGACTGTGGGGCACGACATCATTTAGTCAGGCATCCCTGCCAACAATACACAACTTGAATTTAATCCTGAGAAAACATCAGGTAAAACCAAATTGAGCGGCCATCTACCACATAACTAACAGGCCTGTACTCATCAAAAATGTCAGTGTCCTGAAACACAACACTGACATTTTTGATGTTCTGGATTAGAGAACTCAAGAGATATGGTGACTAAATGTAATGTATGATCCTAGACCAGAAAAAAAATGCTGTAAAGAATATTATTGGGAACCAGGCATGGTGGCTCATGCCTGTAATCCCAGCATTTTGGGAAGCTAAGGCAGGCAGATTGAGCTCAGGAGTTCAAGACCAACCTGGGCAACATAGCAAGACTTTGTCTCTACAGAAAAATCAGTGAGGTGGGAGGATTGCTTGAGTCCGGAGGTCGAGGCCGCAATGAGCTGTGATTGTGCCACTGCATTCTCACCTGGGTGACAGAGTGAGACCCTGCCTCAAAAAAGAAAAAAAAAAAAGAATATTACTGGGGCAGTGCATGAAATTGGAATATGGGCTATAGATTATAGAGTTGTATCAATGTTGAGTCTTCTGAATTTGATTAGTGTGCTTATGTCAGAGAATGCCCTTGTCATTAGGAAATACACATGGGAATGTTTAGGGGTAAGGACAGGGTGTCTGCAACTTACTCTTAAATGCTTCTGAAAAAATTAATACATACGTATATAAAGAGAATGATAAAGCGAGTGTAGCAAAATGTTAATCAGTGATTCTGGTAGGAAATTCTTTGTATTATTATCGCAACTTTCTGTAAGTGAGAAATCATTTCCAAACAGAAAGTTAGCTAAAATTCATACACATATAATATGGAAAGTAAAAAAAAAAAAATTAGAGGTGGTGGTAGCCACAGAGGGCTGTGGAAACATGGAGAAGGGAGCAGTTAGCTGTCTGGGGAATCAAGGAGGGCATGCCAGAGGTGGATGCTGAGGGGGCTCCTAAAGATGAGCAGGAGGATGTGTGGGGCTGGGAGTGACAGGGGAGGGAGGTGCCAGGTCTTTTTTTTTTTTTGAGACAGAGTTTCACTCTTGTTGCCCAGGCTGGAGTGCAGTGGCGCGATCTCGGCTCACCACAACCTCCGCCTCTTGGGTTCAAGCGATTCTCCTCCCTTAGCCTCCCAAGTAGCTGGGATTACAAGCATGCACCACCACGCCCGACTAACTTTGTATTTTTAGTAGAGATGGGGTTTATCATGTTGGTCAGGCTGGTCTCGAGCTCCCGACCTGAGGTGATCTGCCCGCCTTGGCCTCCCAAAGTGCTGTGATTACAGGCATGAGCCACCATGCCTGGCGCCAGTTCTTTTTGAAAAGCAAAAGCTGAATCTTAGGTTGCTTCTCAAGGTTGAACATCTGGTCAAAAGCAAACAGCATCCCATGCTCTGCATTGGGCCTGAGTGGATTTCCTGAGGCCACTCTCTCTACTACCTCCCCTCCCTTCCCTGTGTAGCTCTCCTAGTACTGGGCTGAGAGAAGCCCTACTTCTTCCTCCCTGCTGTGAAGCCTATGCGGAGATCTCACCCTGGGGAAAGCAGCTTCTTCTGAGGAAGAGAGTTGTAAGTTTCCCCTTGGCCTCTACTGCCTGATAGCCTTTGGGCCTAGCTTGATTTGGCGGTAACTTGGGGGCCAGTCTTTTTGCACCTACCTTGGTGGCAGGAGTACATGCTTTGCAGTCACATAGACTAGGATTCAAATGCTATTATTCAGCAGCACGTGAGGATTTCTGAGCCTCTGTTTCCTCATCTCTGTGTGGGATAATCATAACAGTCTATGGAGGATGAAGAGAGCTGCTGGGTATAAAGTGCCCAGCAGTGTCCCTGGCCTGTGATTGGTGCTCTGAAGCTGCCAGTCCTGGGAATTTTGCCTAGTCATCTTTCTTTATGCTTAAACTTGCAGAGTTTTCGGGTTCATTCAGATGAAGACAACCCCGAGAGAATCCAGCAGATTATTAAAAGAGCCATTGAAGATGCTGACTGGATCATGAACAAAGTAGGTGCTTGGCCCCTGGGCTCTGCCTGCGAGCTGGGGTGATGATGGCTGTGATCCCCATGACCACTAGAGGCCACTCCTGCCCCACAATTGAGAATGGTCCCCGTGGAGGAGGCCACCAGCCAGCTGCTTCCCTCCTCCAGAAGCTGAAAGGTGAAGGCATATCCCTTCTGGTTGCATTTATATTCTGCAAGTGGGGAGGGGCTCTCACTCTTCATCCTTAAAGGCAAATTTCTGCCCAACAGTGCTGATCGAGCTGAGAGGGGGCAGCAGGAAGGAGGGAAAGCTATAGTGCCAGAGCCGGCAGTGGCACTGTGATGCTGCAGAGAGGGAAGCTGTCCTCGGGGGGACTCCCTGTCTCTGGGGGGTATTCACACTGGGGCAGAATTATGGAGGAAACATTCAGTATGTTTTGGTGGAGGAAGGGAGTGAGTCAGGAATGTAGACTGGCGTCTTGGCGCTTAGATGCTGGTATTAGAAGGACCTAGAGAGTTGGAGTGTGCCCATACCTCCCTGTCCTTCTAACTCTCTCTTCAGAGTGAGTTATCACTATCCTCCCTCCCCAGCCCCGTCAGCTTCCTTTTTCATTAAAGAAGAAAGGGAGTCCAGGCATGAACTAGCAATTTGGCTGCCCAGTGCCTCCTGCCTGGGTTTCACCACCTCCAAGAAGCCCCTGCAGGAGGCAGGTGAGGTCCAGATGATGGAGGCTTGAGGTTTCTCCAGAGTCCTCCTGCCCCTGTTGGCTTCCCTCCTCCACTTCGAATCTCTCTGTCTTGCAGTATAAAAAACAAAACTGAGAGCTCCGAGGGTGAGCCTTCCTGGCCTCTGGAAGTTGAGAGGCTCCTCTTCTGGAGCTCAGCAGCAGCAGCTGGTTTGGAAGATCCACTGGCCTTGTTGGCTGAAAGCCAGAAATCAGGGGCGAAGCTGACCTTGCTCCGGAGGCTCCTCTTGCCGCGGCCATGTTGCCAGCATCCTTTATGTTTGCACTTCCAGCCACTTACGATGTGAAATTTGGGGAGAATGTGGTATTTTTTTGTTTCTTTTGTGTGTTTTTTATTTTTGTGTTTTTGTTCTTTTACTTTTCTCTGAAAGTGATTCATTTATTCTGGAGATCTCTTTATCATTCTCTGAGTCCCAGAGCAGATGTCCCCTCAGGTAGCAACCTGTACAGAAGAAAGCACGTGGGTTTTAGAACCAGACAGATCTGGATTTGAATCCCAGATGCAGTAAGATGAAGGTGAAGTGCCTCACACAAGATGTGGCACATGACAGTGCCTGAAGGGCTCCCTTCAAGGAAGCCGTCCTGCCCCGCCCCCTCCTCTGCTCCTGCAGCGCCCTGCACAGCTCTGCTCCCGCACGCACCACGTCGGGTCTCAGTTATTTGTTTCCGAGCTTGCCCTGTCCCTGCTTGTAGCCCCTGAGCCCTCACAGTTGTCACACACACAGCAGTCTGCCAAGGAGCTGCTTTTCCTGACTACTGTCCCTCCATGCCTAGGGAAGTCAAAGCCCTGGGCCTTGCCTTCAGGGAGTTGACAGTGTCCTTGAAGTGGTGAAGTGCCCACTACATGAACCAAGGAGAGACGCCAAAGCAGCTGCCGTGGACTCTGGTCTGTCCAAGCCTCTGCGCACCTGCAATCTCTTTCCACTGGCCCTTCCCTGCTTTGGCACCATTGTGGAAGAATGGAACGGAGGGGGAGAAGGTGGGTGTGCTCAGGGAGAACGGCCAGAGTGGCCAGAAGATGCAGAGAGAAGCCCCACTGGGATTTGAGTATTCCCCAAGGGCACTCAGCCACAGGGATGAACTAGTGTTTGTTTGTATCCTTGCAGTTATGTGACTTAAAGTGACTCAGAGGTATCTATGTGTGTGAGTGTACTCTGCTGGCAATGAAGTAAATATATCAATTTGTGGAAGCTCGTGTGTCTTCTCCACTGATAAACCATACATTCCATAAGCATACGTTGTTCCCTTCCTGAGTGTCATCCACTGTTGAGAACCCAGAGTCAAGTCAGGCAAAGCTGCCCAGGAGGGGTCATTCTTCAGAGAAGGTGACTGGGATTGGCCCCACTGCTAGATAACAGTTGATGAGGTCAGATCTGCCCTACCAGGGTATGGGCAAGCTGAGGGGTTTCAGGCCAGGGCCAAAGCTGAGCCAGGCCCCTGTCTGCACCCCTGCCGTTGAGCTGGGGGCCCCTCCTCAGATGGCAGGGCTGTATTGTGATCATAGGAGTGGGGGCAGCTGTGTCCCAGATGTTTCCCCAACAGGAGAGAAATGATTGAAGGCTGACAAGGGTTCAGGATAGAGTTAGTGTTGCTTGCTCTTGACCAGCTCCTGGAGTGGTTCTATGACCTTTGGTTCCTGGGTAGGTGCTTGGTCCAGCTGTGCTGACTCTCCACGTGTCAGACAGTGGTTGCCCAGCTCCAGCATGCGGCTGGCCTGTGAGGGAGCCAGCAAGGGGTGGGGTGGGTGAACAGTGTGTTGGCTGCTCTCCCCCAGCCCCTGTGCTGCCACAGAGGGTAGTGAGCGAGGTCATGCAGGGGCCCACGGTAGGGGAGGCAGGATGCATGCGGCACTGTGCACACAGGGGCACTGTTGAAGCCTGGGAGAGCCTCCCATCCTCAGCAGCAGCCTTGCTTTCCACCCTGCCCTCTGACTTCCACTACTCCAAGCCCTGCGTGGACCATGCTTATGGGTTCTTCATTTCTCCTCTCAATTCTCAAATGCACAGAGTTGAAGGTTTACAGAGTAGCCTCCAAGCAAATGGAAGAAGGAGATGAAAGTTTGACCCAGAGTCAGCCAGTGTGGCCTGCTAGAGGGGGCTCTGGAGATACAGACACCTGAATTTGAATCCCAATCTGTCACTTAGTAGTAGTGTGATTTGGGGCGGATGTGTTAACCTGTCAGGCTCACTTTTTTCACTTCTACAGGTTGCACATCCCACGGGCTGGTGAGATTACGGCAGTGCACACAGATGGGCTGTCAGCCATGTGGCCTCCGTCTCTTGTCTTTGATTTACCTGGTGATGACACTTCTCTCCTTTTTCTTTTCTTTTCTTTTCTTTTTTTTTTTTTTTTTTTTGAGATGGAGTTTTACTCTGTTGCCCAGGCTGGAGTGCAGTGGCACAATCTCAGCTCACTGCAACCTCCACCTGCCAGGTTCAAGTGATTCTCCTGCCTCAGCCTCCTGAGAAGCTGGGATTATAGACGCATGCCACCACACCCAGCTAATTTTTGTATTTTTAGTAGAGTCAGGGTTTCACCATGTTGGCCAGGATGGACTGGAACTCCTGACCTCCAGTGATCTGCCCGCCTCGGCCTCCCAAAGTGCTGGGATTACAGGTGTGAGCCACCGCGCCCAGCCGACGCTTCTCTTTAGGTGGGTCCTTGCGGCTCTCCCTGGTGTCCACTGTACAAGCAAAGTGTCAGCAGGAAAGGATTTGACACGTGTTGTCCATACTTAGATACTCCTTTGGACTCACATTGCCTTTCTGGGGTGCGTTTGCATTATAAGGTTTCTGGGTTTATTTGTGTAGCGAAAGACAGATGTTAAAACCCTCAAGGGCCTCCTTTGCAATACCCTGCATATCTGAGGCTGACTCCTGGGGCAGTGCTAGCCTCGAGTCCTGCACCAGCACATGCTTCCTGGGGCAGAGCCTGTCCTGCCCTACGCAGTTCCATTTCCTGCCCCTGTGCCCACCCCGTCTTCATTGAACATTTACTGCACAGTCTTCCCTCCTTGCAGGAAGGGACTCACAGTCTAAGGGAAGACAGGCGTGGGTTGCCTGGAGGTTGAGCAATTGTGGCTTGTAGGATGTGATCATAACATAGATTTATCTTTTTCTCTCAAAATTCCTTTGTATTTTTTTTTTTTTCTGGAGGTTCCTGTTCTCCCTGTCCCTGGATGAAAACTGAGACAAAGCCTCAAAAATTTCTGGCTGGACTTAAATTTTAAAAACCCAAAGCTATGGCTACTTTTAAATCACAAAACAGTTTCAATGCATGAAGTGAAATGTCCAGTCTCGGGAAAATAAAATTTCAATACTTGAATTAAAGTTCAGGCATCTCCCTTTTTCCAGTTGGGATCTGCTGCAGAGAGGAAACCTCTGTCAGAGAAGGGGACAGAGGCATCTTTGCTAGCTTGGGGGAGGGGCATTTCAGGCCAAGGAGCACCACTTGTTCAGGGACTCGCATGCTGCTTGGTGTGGTTGAGACATCGTGGTGGGTCGAGAAAATAGGGGTGGAGGTGGAGGGGATGAGGCTGGAATACACCACGGGAACCAAATTGTGCAGAGCCTTGCAGGAGTTTGGACCTTCTCCAAAGGGGCGATTTTGTAATCAACTCTTTATGTAGTTGTCTCCTCCACCAAAGAGTGAAGCCGTTGAAGCCAGGAACCAGGTATTGGTCGTTGCAGAACCCTCCAGGCCAGTTGTGTGTCTGCTGCCCAGGCTGTGAGCTCTTAAGTGTTGGCTGAATGGAAAGAATGATGATCGCAGGCAAACTGTGATGTCTGTCTTTCATTTGTTTGTTTCTCCCTGCTTTCTAATAATGAGAAAGGCTGGGAGATGGTGAGTATCTCTTGGCTAAGTCTTCTTACCGCCAATGGTTGGGAGCTGCTTTGGAGCGGGGAACACTTGCCCTCACTGCACAATTGGCAGGCACTTCCTCTAGGAAGTTTGTCTTAATGCAGAGAGAGGATTTCCCCCAAAGTAAAGGTTACCAAGTGCTGAAACCCAACCTTCCTCCCATCCTCTTGAAATGAACCTGTCCATTTTGCCTCCCTAGTGGGTGGGGATTAACTTGAGCATCCAAAACAAACAAAGCAGACACCCTTTGTGCGATGATGGAGAACCATGGCGGTGGCCAGTTTGACCTGAGGGAGTAAACTCGTTAACTTGGGGTGGGTGACTGAAGTTTGAGATGATGAGAGGCTTTAGAACAGTGCCTTACGGGGTTAAGAGCACTGTGTGGAGCAGGCAGGCACAAGGTCACCCCAGAAAGGCACATGGTTTCAACAAAGAATCAAAGAAGCAGGTTGCAAGGTTGGAGCCGGTTAAAGGAATCTGCTAATGAACTGCTCAGAGGCTGCAAGATTGCTTTTGAGCTTCTCTGAAGAAATGAAAAAATGTTTTTCAGTGGAACAGCTTCAAATCTTTCCTTTAAAGATCTGGTGAGCAGGCCGGGCGCGGTGGCCTGTAATCCCAGCACTTTGGGAGGCCGAGGCGGGTGGATCACGAGGTCAGGAGATTGAGACCATCCTGGCTTACACAGCGAAACTCCATCTCTACTAAAAATACAAAAAAATTAGCCAGGCATGGTGGTGGGCCCCTGTAGTCCCAGCTACTCGGGAGGCTGAGGCAGGAGAATGGCGTGAATCCAGGAGGTGGAGCTTGCAGTGAGCCGAGATCGTGCCACTGCACTCCAGCCTGGGCGACAGAGCAAGACTCTGTCTCAAAAAAAAAAAAAAAAAAATCTGGTGAACAAAGGAGGAGGAACACTAGCGTCTACTGCATCCCTGGACTGAGCAGGTGATGAGGACATGAAGGAAGAATCTCGGTCCATAGACAGTGAGCTCCACAGGAAGGGGTTGGTTTAGTTCACACTCTGGTCCTGCCAGCACCCAGCACAGTGTCTGGCACATAGCATGAGCTTCACAAGCATTTGTTGAATGAATACATCACAGTGCTTGCCTCTGGAACTTACTGTCCAGTGGTAGACAGACCTTTAATCCCATACACACTATGCAGCGTGAGAAGTGCTGTATGGGTTGCAGTTGAGCCCTAAAGGAAGGGCATGCCCATTTCCTCTGCAGTGTGCCATTCATTCATTTATCCATTCATTCTTTAATTCAACAAACATTGAACACCTCCTGTTTATGGAGAATCCCATCTATATCTCCATCTGGACTGGGTTATGAATGGTTTAACCTGCTCTTTTATTGATCTGTATGGCTTCTGGAAATGGGTAGCCCTGTCAGTTGTAGGCAGCTATGATTACACACAGTAACCCAGAAGCTTCTTTCATGTCTCAACTTTTAAAGTATTATTTTTCTAAAAGTTGTTTCCTATTTATAGACGTTAGTTCACACACACACACACACACACACACACACACACACCACTACCTATAACTTCTGTTGCTAACAAGTCTGGCTGAGAAATGGTGAATTCCTTGGCATGTTTTTCTGATACCATCATCTTTCTATTAACGACTAATCTTTAAAGTTCTTGAGTAAGAGAAGGTAAGAGGAATTGTCCAAGAGGATAACTTGCCAATCCAGCCTTAGCCTCCAGGCCTGGAGGTAAACAAACATCCTCATCCTTGTCTTCATCTTTGCTGCAGTGTTGACTTCATGCTATCTCTGGCACAAACCCCTATTTTTTTCCCTTGCATACTTAGCTGGGTCGGAAAACAACCTGGGTCAGAACCCTGGCTTAAAAGCAAACAGAGGGAGAGCACAGGGAACATGGAAAAAACCCCAGGCCTTCATAGCCAAACAAAAGCTTCTCCAAATGCAGGGAGCCATTCTTATCCACTCATGTTAACTCAAGCATTAATCAAACACTATCCACCTTCCCAGCTTAACACTCCCATTAAAAGGGCAAACACGCCATGGAAACCAAATGCCAAAACAGGCAAAGGACCTGAATGGGCATTTCACCAAAGAGGATATACAAGTGGCCAATATGCACAGAAGAGATGCTTCTCAGCCATCAGGGAAACGCAAACCAAAACTACGATGCGTTACCACTTCACACCCAGTAGAATGGCTATAATAAAAAAATAATAACAAGTGTTGGTGAGGATGTGGAGAAACTGGAACCCTCATCCACTGTTGATGGGGATGTAAAGTGGTGTGGCCACTTTGGAAAATAGTTTGGCAGTTCCTTAAAATGTTAAACATAGAGTTATTATTTAACCTAGCAAGTCTGTTCCTACGTATATACCCAAGGAAAATGAAAACACGTTCACACAAAAATCTTTTACACAAAAGTTTATAGATTTATTCATAAAAACCAAAAAAGGAAACAGTACAAATGTCCTTCAACTAAAGAATGGATAAATAAAATGTAGTATAGCCACACAATGGAATATTGTTTGGCAAGAGAAAGAAATGAAGTATTACATGTGCTGCAACATGAGTGAACCTCAAAAACATTATGCTAAGTGAAAGAAGCCAGTTACAAAAGACAAAAGATGTAGTGCATGATTCCATTTGTATGAGATGTCCATAACAGGCAAATCTATGGAGAAAGAAAGTAGATTAGCCAAGGGCTAGGGACGGCTGGGGGTAGGGGTGGGGAGGAATGAGAATGACTGCTAATAGCTATGGGGTTTTTTTCTCTTTGAGTGATAAAAGCATTTTAAAATTAGATTGTTGTGATGGTTAAACAACTCTGTGACTGTACTAAAAATCTGTGAATTGTACACTTCAAATGGGTGAATTGGATGGTATGTGAATTATATCTCAATAAAATGGCTAAAAAGCAAAAGAAAGCAAATATCAGGAGAAAACCAAATAAATTCCAATGCATCTGGAAGGTACCACCCAAACCGTCACTAATGTCTAGAAAATTCCCTCCTCCTTGACCAGTTTATTTTCTTTTTCTTTTAATTAATTAATTCATTTTTTTCAAGACAGGGTCTCGCTCTGTCATGCAGGCTGGAGTGCAGTGGATCTATCTTGGCTCATTGCAACCTCCACCTCCCAGGTTAATGCAGTCCTCCCGCCTCAGCCTCTCAAGTAGCTGGGACTACAAGCGCATGCCATCACACCTGGCTATCTGTGTATTTTTTGTAGAGATGGGGTTTTGCCATGTCGCCTAGGCTGGTCTTGAACTCCTGGGCTCAAGCGATCCCCCTGCCTCAGCCTCCCAGCGTTGGGATTACAGGGATGAGCCACCCGGCCTGGCCGAGTAGTTTCTATTGAAATAAATAATTGTCTTTGTCTCCAGGGGTATCTGAGGTTGAATTTTTCTACTTGGCCCGAGGACCGATTGTGATGCCATCTTCACCTCCTGCCTTTATAATCCTGAGGCGGAGTTCTCACCTCTGCAGAGAGAAACAAGCCAAGAGAGGCTAAGTCATTTGTCCAAGGTTGCATCTCAAGAGTGAACATGGCCCAGGTTGGGCCCTTTCTGGAGGTTGAAGGCTGCTCTTCCTAAGGTGCTAAGAGACAATAGCCTATCTCCATTAAATTATGTTAAAAAATTTTTTTTATTCTCACCCCCTCTCAGAAGTCTAAGAGATTTAAAAGGATTTAGGAAAATGCATTTTGGATTATAAGCAGCTTAACGGATTTTCCCAACTGGGAACCTCCACCTCAACCCCTTGTCTCAGTGTACCCCAAATTTATTGTCACTTTTTATGTGTGTCAGGGCATGAAACAGGTTGGGAAGCACAGGGTTAAATGATAAAATTTTCCTGGGCATCTTTTTTGGCTGAAGGCACTGGACTAGACAGAGGTGTCTCCCTCTGGCACATATATGATCCCCACAATCCAGAAAATGAGTTAAGACATTGTTAGGATAGCTGTCTCTCAGGGAAGTTGTGAGAACCCAATAAGATGATACCTATAATGTGCTTAGCTAGTGCCTGGCACTCAGCCACGGGTCAATAAAATGTAACTGCCATGCTTGTTAACTGCACATGGTCTTGTTATTGAACCAAACTGGGACCCACTCACCTGGTGCAATAAAGTCCAACCTTGGCATCAAGATTGCAGGGTGCCAAGCAAGGAGAATGGGGCAGCTCATGCTTAAGACCTGAACTCCTCCATGGCTTACAGACAAGGGTTTTTAAAGATGAGGAGGCAGAGGTTACAGGCAACGTCATAAATCAGTGCACGGAGGCTATACATGAGTTTGACCTAAAAAGGAAGGCCATCTCAAAGCAGGAGGGAGGGGGTAGCCAGGAGTCATAGATGGATTCAAAGATTTTCTGATTTGCAATTGGTTAAAGAGGGAAAGTTTTGTCTAAAACTTTGGGATTAGCAGAATATTAGTTCTGGCCCAGGGGCGTGACCTCTGCCAGGCCCCTCAGGAAGAAATTTAGAACGATGAAGAACAGTGGTCAGAGTTTGGTCCTTAGTCCTCCCTGTCTGACGTCTTTGAGCCAGTGGATCCATTTGGTGGAGGTCCAGGTTTCTGCCAAACAACTCAGGGACATGTGTTAAGATGTGAACTTTAGTTTCTATAGGGGGACCAAACATCCTGTGATTCTCACTTCCTTCACCACTGTTTTAAGCTACTATCACCTTCTTGCTTATCCAGATACTCATTTACTTCTCAGGGCTAGCTACTTGCCTGGAATTTCCCTTGAAGGAACTCAAGATTTTCCTCTATTTCCATGCTTGGGGGAATCCCTGCAGGTCCCTAAGAGGGGTCCCTGCTCTTAGCCTCCCTACCCTGGCAGTTGTCTGGGGCCAGTTTGGGCTTGCAGACTGACCGCTGCCCCTTGTGCATTATTTCATTGATTGAGAAGAACAAACTCATTTTGACATCTTCCTAAAGTCTCCATCACAACTGAGAAAAGAAATCTGAGGGGAGAAAAAAGGAGTCACATCTTTATGTCACATGTGGGGGTTGGCATGTCAGGGCACGTGAGAGAAGTTTTCAGGTATTCTATTTGCATGAAAATGCTTAAGGTTTTCTGGGAGCCATGGAGGCAAGTTGAAACATGGTTGGCCCTGGGCTGAGATGCTGGAGCAAGGAACAGGGCAACAGCTGCCTCTTGAACACTTGGAGGTTTGTCTCCCAGGGTTCCTGTTACCTATTGCTGGGTAACAAGTTACCTCAAAATTTAGTGGCATAAAATATCAATGACTTATTGTTTCTCATGATTCTGGGGGTCATGAATCCAGGGCTTGACTGGATTGGCTCTTTTCTTCCATGTAGTGACAGCTGAGTCACTGAACTGCTGCAGACGGATGGTGGCTGTGCTGTGCTGGAAGGTTCAGGAAGGCTTCACTCACATGTCTGGCACCTTGATCTTCCTCTGTGTGGTTTCTTTCTCTCCACATGGTTTCTCATTCAGAAGTCTAGCCCAAGTTTCCTTACAGTATGGTGGTTGGCTTCATTAGAGAGCATGAGAACCTAGGCCTTTTCACATCCTTGATGCGGGAGTTTCAGCTCCTTAGCTGAGCTAGGTCTGGGTTCTTGTCTCATGACCAGGAAGAAGTAGGCATGCAGATACATGAAGAGTGAGCAAGGTAGGAAGTTTTATTGAGTGATGAAACAGCTTTTAGCAGGGAGGGGACACTGGGGTGGTCCCCCTACCTGAAGGCAGGAGAGTTCCCAATATGGCTGAGCCTGGAGCTTTTTATGGGCTCAGAATAGGGAGTACATGCTGATTGGTTTGTGAGTATGCAAAAAAGGTTAAAGCAAAAACACCACTCAAAGGTGGGCATGATAGTGTAGAAAACCAATTAGGAAAGGGTGGGTATATGTAAATAGGTGAAGGATGGGGATCAATCAGAGGAAAGCGTGCCAAATGGGAAGGCCGGTTCCCAATCCGGTTTGAGGATTTACTGGGATTGTTTCCTGCTTGAAGGTTGGGTTTCACTGGAGACCCACCCTATCTGCCTAGGCATTTTTCTGCTTCCTGCCTCTATCATTCTCATAAGGGCTAGGAATGGAGAGGAACTTCTGTCTCATTCTGTTGGTTAAAACAAGTCACAGGGCTAGCCCAGATTCAAGGAGAGAGGAAATAGAGTCTGTCTCTTGATGGAAAGAGTGGCATGGTTATAAAATGAGGGGAGGCATTGATGGTGGTCATCTTTAGAGACTATTCACTATACACAAGGAGCTGGGAACACATATTTTGGGAAGAGAGAAACAAGATTCTTTAATCAGCCGGTCTTCAGGCACTAGTTGAAGGAGGGGCAGTTTTGGAAGAAACACTGAGGTGTAACACTAAAATTGTTCCTTGACTCAATTCCAAGAGAACATATTTTTGGAAATCTTTGGGTCAGGGACTGAAGAAAGCAAAAAATCTTGGAAAAAAAATATTTTTTTGTAGAAACAAGGTCTTGCTATGTTGCCCAGGTTGATCTGGAACTCCTGGCCTCAAGCGATCCCTCCAATTTGACCCCTTAAAGTAATATTCCATGTTTAGGCGGTTCAAGTTTAGGCTTACAGGTATAAGCCACTGTGCCTGGCCATGGAAAATATTTTAAATAACAAAGGTGTTATAATGACACTGTAAGAGCAAGACCTCTTTCTGCTGGATTCTGATAAAAGAATTATAACTGGTCAGGAGACGGCTTTCTTCAGTCAGTGAATGCCATGGAGTCATGTCAGGAGAAGCCAGCGGCTGCACGAATGAATGGGCTGATCCCAGTGAAATCGGAGGGAGCACTGTGCACGTGGCAATGAAGAAGCCCAGGGCCCTGGCAAGCCCACTTCAAGTGGGGCAGTAGGAGAGTATCAGCTACTAAGACCAAAGCCACCAGATGGAGGCATGGAGTTTGGCTTTGGAGGCTGTTGTTGAAGATCCATATGGCCTGTAGACCACATGAAGCAGCCCTGAATCCTGCTAGGGGTGGGAGGAACAAGTGGGGCTAGATGCCAATGATGGCTCCCTGCACCCCTCTCCCTTGATTATCTCCCAAATGGAGAAGCACAGCCCAATTAGGTTATATGCTTCTGGGGGGTCACCCTCTCCTACAGTAAATATTTTAGAGCTGAGCATACGGCTAAATATTATTATTATTTTGAGAGATAGAGTCTCACTCTGTCACCCATGCTGGAGTGCAGTGGTGCAATCACAGCTCATTGCAGCCTCCACATCCTGGGCTTAAATGATCCTCCTGCGTCAGCCTCCCGGGTAGCTGGGACTACAGGTACACACCACCATGCCCAGCCAGTATTTTTGTAGAGACAGGCCCTGCCTGTGTTAGGCCCATTGCTGATCTAGAACTCCTGGGCTCAAGCAATCCTCTCATCTCCACATCCCAAAGTGCTGGGATTACAGATGCGAGCCACCACACAGGGCCAAAAAATTCTTTTAAAATACATTTTTTGCTACTCTGAATCAATTGCTTTGAATTTCGCCAAGGCGGGCTTCACAAAGGAACAGCATCAAGGATGTTTGAATATTCTCTTCAGACAGCCCAAACGTGGAATACTATTCAGCAACCAAAAGAAACTCACTATTGATACCTGAACCAGCGTGGATGAATCTCAAAGGCATTATGCCCAGTGAAAGAAGCCAGTCTCAAAAGGTTACACACATAATGGAGCCATTCTTGACCGTCTCATGAAGACAAAACTACCATATGGAGAACGGAGCATGTTGTCTGAGGTTAGGGGTGGAGGTGGAGCGGGGGGTGACTATAGAGGGATTTCATAAGGGAGTGTTTGGGGCTGTCTGTGTCCTGATTGTGGCAGCGACTGCATGAATCTATGCATGTGTTTAAATTCACAGGCTTGTCCACTGCCCCCAGAAGTCAATTTACTGTATAATTAAAAAAAAAGTTCCAAATATCATCAATAGGATTTTGGCTCCTTTATGCCTTAGCTTTTTCCACGGCCAGGGGAGGGCAGTCACCCAACTTACTCTACCTTCAGAAGCAAAATGAAGAAGGGTCAGACATTGCTGCAGACATGGATTTTTGAACATGTCACCTTTTCAGGTTTTGCAAGGAAAACAAAAGTTAGCAGGTAGTCCCTTAATGTATCATTTCCCCTTAATGGTAGAGACAAAGAGAAGGTGGGGCAGGTGCTCTGGAATGATTTGTACAATGTTACTGTATTTTCAGTGCTTACTACATGCCAGGCACTGGGCCTTAAGTGCTTTGTTTACTTCAATTTTCTCTGAGAAGTAGGTGCTATTATTAGTCCCACTTTGCAGATGAGGGAATTAAGGCCCAGAGCAGTAAAGCAGTTTGCACAGCCGGTGAGCAGTGGAGCTGGGGTTGAATTAAAAGCCAGTGCCCTTAATTCCTATGCCATTCGCCCGACCTCCCAGTCTCTGTCACGTCTACCCTAGACCTTGGAGTTTCTTGCTGTCTGGACTTGAGATTGGTATTTGGGTACTCTTTCTCTTGATCCTCAAGGATTTAGTCTCGGTCATGCCCTCCGGGTCCCCTCCTATCTCCCTCTCTTGCTGGGCAGTTCCTCCTGGGCTGGCCTCTCAGGAGGCCCTCGTGTGAGACTTGGGAGGTGGCGGCAGCAGCAGGCAGAGGTGTGGGCTTTGGCAGACAGGAGATGTGGCATCTCTCCAGATCCCATGTGGCTCTCCCGCCTGGTGATTTGGGCAGCCATCATCACCAGGTACGGTTTCCTCCGGCCCCTGGCCTGGACAGCAGGAGTGGCTTCCGGATCTCTTGAAACCTAGCAGTGGCTTCCCTGACTGTTGCTTCTCCAGCTTTCTGATGGGTTTTTATGAACCTAATTTCCTGGAGTGAGCCCCTTCTTGAAATGCCTAGAGTGGTTTCTGTTCTCCACACCAAACCCTGGCTGACAGAGAGTCTGGGGGTTCTGCTCTCTCAAGAACGTCTTTTTGAAGAGAAAAGAGAATGTAAGAAAAAAGGGGTGCAAGAGGGGAAATACTAAACAGTGGTAAGGAAGTTGGGCAGAGAGGAGAGAAAAAAGGGAGGAAGGAAAGAGAGGAGAAAGGCAAGGGAGGAGAGAAGGGGAGAGGAGAAGAGAGGTAAGAGAAGAAAAGGGAGGAAGATAAGGGAGGGGACAAGAGGCAGGAAAGAGAGGGAAGAGGGATGCCAGCAAGAGAGCCTCTTAAAGGATTTTTTGGTAAAAGACTATAATTGAAGACTGAGGAAAGGGACTTGGGACAGGAGACCCTACGATGAGTGTCCCTTCTTGGAGTTGGTTGGCTGAGTCCTCTTACCTGCCCAGCATTGACTGGGGGGCCTGACCTGGGGAATGGGAAGAAATTCTCAAAGGAGCCTCCCAGCTTCTTTTCTTTTCTTTGTTTTTTTGACAGCGTTTCACCCTTGTTGCCCGGGCTGGAGTGCGATGGCATGATCTCAGCTCACTGCAACCTGTGCCTCCCAGGTTCAAGTGATTCTCCTGCCTCAGTCTCCCAAGTAGCTGGGATTACAGGTGCCCGCCACCACACCCAGCTAACCTTTTTTTTTTTTTTTTTTTAAGTAGAGATGGGGTTTCACCATGTCGTCCAGGCTGGTCTTGAACTCCTGACATCCAGTGATCCACCCACCTCGGCCTCCCAAAGTGCTGGGATTACAGGCATGAGCTGCCATGCCTGGCCCCTTTTGTTCTTTCTGTTGACTGCCTGTCCCTTGTGTGAAGGAGGCAATGGCGGTTATTGTCCCCAGTGCATAGTGAGGGACACCACAGCATAAACAGGCTTGAATGGGGTGGTATGGGGCAAATCCAGGAGGAGCACCAGTGTTCATCATCTCAGCACCACAAAACCAGAAAGGCCCTTAGGGAGGAGAGGGGTGGGAAGATTCATTACGCATCTGTTCTGTTCACAGCATCAAGCATTTTTCATGCCATAGTTCATTTGACTGAATCTTCACAAAGTCCTGGTTTATTATTTCCATTGGTAAAAAAAAAAATGAGGCTCAGAGGTTAAACAAATCACCCAAAGACATACTAGGTTAAATGTGAGATTCAAACCCAGCACTGTCTAGCTCCAAAGCCTGGTGGCTCCTCCTACACCACTACCCTTGGAATAGCTGCCTAGAAAGTGCTATTGGTTCTTTTCAGGGCTCTCACTCCAAAAGAACCTGTTTGTGCCTGCGCCTGTGTTTGGCTCTAAATTATATGTACAGCCATCCCGGAGGCATGGTTCCAGTAGCCCTCACAGATACCAAAACCCACAGGTGCTCCAGTCCCTTATTAAAAATGGCATAGTATTTGCATTTGACCTATGCACAACCTGCTGTATACTTTACCTCATCTTGAAATTACTTATAATACCTAAAACAATATAAAGGCTATGTAAATATGGCCAACCCTGGAACTGTGCATGTTCACTTATACGCAAATTTCTTCAGCCTCTGCCACCCCTGAGACAGTGGGACAGATCCCTCTTCTTCCCCCTCTCCTCAGCCCACTCATCATGAAGATGGTGAGGGTGAAGACCTTTATGATGATACACTTCCACTCAGTGAATAGGAAATGTATTTCCTCTTCCTTATTTTCTTCACTATTTGTGCCCAGTGTTCCATTATTGGAACGCTAAGCATGTGGGAATTATTTATATCCTACTGCTCAAGGTCTGATTGCAAAAATTCAAAAAATTGCAACCTCAGGCATAAATGGGTTAATAACATTTTCTTTTCTCTAGCTCACTGTATTGTTTGAATTCAGTATGTAATATATGTAACATACAAAACGTGTTAATTGACTGTCTCTGTTATTGGTAAGGCTTCTGGTCAACAGTAAGCTATTAGTAGTTACATTTTTGGGGAGCTGAAAGTTACATATGGATTTTCCACTGCATGGGGTATTGGTGCTTCTAACCCCTGTGTTGTTCAAGACTGCATTGCTTAGGGAATTATGACAAGAAAAAAGCCCATACCTCTTCAGTACAGATGCAACCATCCATTTTTTCCCCCAGATATTTTCAGTCTGAGGTTGGAATCTGCGGATAAGAACCCATGGATATGGAGGGCTGACTGTAATTGCTTTGATTTGTGTCTTGGCCAATTGGTCTCTTCCAATTTAAGACACACACTGGTCACTTCTAGCAATCTAATTTGCTTTATTTAGTTGCTTTACATGTATTAAGTTCTGATCCTCAAAAAAAAAGCATGCAAAATGATTATGATATCTTTGTCTTATGGATGAGAAAGCTGAGACTCAGAGAGATGGTGTAACTTGTTAAAAGCTACACAGCTAAGTGTCAGAATAGGATTTGGAGAGGACGGGTGTCTGCCTAACCACAAAACCTGTGCCCGCCATGGGACACTACACAGCTCTCAGTGCAGCAAACGTACAGGACCCGTGAACTCCGATATAACTGTGTGATAAAATGTCATGAGGCTCGTAAGACTGATAATTTTAAAATATTTTTTAATAAAAAGAAAAATGTCTATGACAAGATGCTCCTGAGAAAAGGTAGTACACAAAATTGAATTGAATATTCAGTGTGATTATTTACAAACAAAACATCAAAACAAACTTGCTTATGCAGAGAAAGAGAAACTAAAGAGAGATCCATCAAAACAGTGGTGCTAAAATTATGGGTAATTTTTCCTTCTATTTTTCTGGATTTGTTCAATTTTCTTTTCTTTTTCATTCCTTTTTTCTTTTTTTGAGACAGAGTCTTGCTCTGTCACCTAGGCTGGAGTGAGATGGTGCCATCATAGCTCACTGCAACCTCCACTTCCTAGGCTCAAGTGATCCTCCTACCTCAGCCTCCTGAGTAGTTAGGACTACAGGTGTGCACCACAAAGCTTGGTTATTTTTTAAATTTTTTTGTAGAGACAGGGTTTCACTATATTTCCCAGGCTGGTCTTAAACTCCTGGGCTCAAGCGATCTGCCTGCCTCGGCCTCCCAAGGTGTTGGGATTACAGGTATGAGCCACTGCGCCTGCCCCAATTTTCTTTAATGCAAAATAGCTCTATATTTATGTACTGTTATAGACAGCCGCCAGCATGGGGAAAAATGAATCGTGGCTCTGTATAACAGAGGAAAGCCCCCTAGGCATCAGGACATTGGAGAGGACGCACTTGGGCCCATGGCCCCCCTCCTGGAGTGTAGTCACCCTGCTTCTGGTTTTTGAGAGCCCCACCCAGCCTCTCCTGCCCAGCCCATGCTGGTCTCTGCCAGTCTTCGGGCACTTACTGTGGGTGCCAGTCAGGGCCAGGCACTGAGGCTGCACTGTAAGTTCCTGTGGGACAGAGGCTGACTATGCCCTGTTCATCTTTGTGCCTCTCAGGCCGAAAGCAAGGTCTTATGTGTGGTACGAACACAGTAAGAGTTGAATAGAGAGAATCTCCAAGGTTGTTTTTTTTTAGGACTTGTGACTTGACTTTGAGGCCTGACTTGGCAGCCAAGCCTCTAGGACTTGATAGGACCTGGATTTCACAGTGTCCGTGGCGCATCTGTATAAGATGCCTCCAGAGGACTCAGCTCGCCTAACTCAGCCTCAGCGTTATTTCCCTCCAGGGCTGCCTCCTTCTCTGATTAAGAAACCACCTCTCAGATGACGCAAAGGTCTCCAACAGCCCTGAGAGCCTTAAATGGTGGAGTTTGAAAATATGATATTCATTTTTCCATTATCTAATTGCTGTTGTTGATTTATCCTGACATGACCCTTGCTGACAAGGCTCTGGCTATATTGTACATCCCTACAACTTAGCAGTGACCCTGCAGGGCCCTTCCGACCATCTCCTTCTTGGCCCCAGCCTCCTGTCCTGAGGCTCCCACCCACTGCCCACTGTGCTTCAGCTGCATTGTGTTACCTGCCCAAATGGGTACGGCTGCTTTGGGCTCCATTCCTAGCATCTGCTTGTGCTGTTCCCCTGCCCGGCATGCCCCCCTCCCCGAGTCCGTCTGCCAAATGCCTCGCCCCTGTTTCAAGGCTCTGCTCAGATGCTGACCCTTACAAAGCTTTTCTTGAACTCTATCCGCAGGTCACATGGATCTCTCCCTAAGAATTCTGCCCTCTCTTGGTGCAAAATTCCTTGCACTTATTTCATCGAATGCTCACTTTTTCTACATATGTTTAGTGGATATTACTCTTAACATGGAGCCAGGTGCTGGGTGGGTACTTGGTGTTTATTATCTCAAATTCTGGCAGCACCCACATGAAGAGGTGCTGTCATTTTCATTTTCTGATGAGGACACTGGGGCTCAGAGAAGTGAAGGACTGGCCCAGTTTCTTACAGACATAAGGTGGTATAGCTGGGATTGACACTGGATGTGTGTGATTCCAACACTGTCGTTTTGCTGCATATGAATCAGATTCTTTGGCCAGGTGGTGGCTACTATGGGCAGTGGTGGCTGTTCATTCTCAGCAGTTCTGAAATGACATCACCGATAGTGCGAGGTAATACCTTGTACCCAGGGCAGAGTTCAGCACCCTCTGCATTGGCAAATCAGAGATGAGTCACTTGCCTGCTGACATATGGCTCCTCATAGAAGGGACCTGGAGTAGCAGTCAGGTTGAAAGGGGAGCAGCAAGTTCATTTGGGCAGCACTCATATTGCTTTTTATTTTTATTTTTTTGAGACAGAGTCTTGCTCTGTCGCCCAAGCTGGAGTGCAGTGGCCTGATCTCGGCTCACTGCAACCTCCGCCTTGAGGGTTCAAGTGATTCTCCTGCCTCAGCCTCCTGAGTAGCTGGGACTACAGAGGTGTCCCACCACGCCCAGCTAATTTTTGTATTTTTAGGAGAGATGGGGTTTTGCCATGTTGGCCAGGCTGGTCTTGAACTCCTGGCCTCAAGTTATCCCCTAGCCTTAGTCTCCCAAAGTGCTAGGATTACAGCGTGAGCCACTGTGCCTGGCCTCTTATTGCTTTTTATGGACTGCGTATTTATATGAGGTTGCTTTGGAGGGGCCTGATAGAATTATGGGTGGCTAAAACCCCTTACACAACCACTGTGGATGAAGTAAAAAGAAAAAGTTGAGGGGAAAGGTTCTGGCTCTGGGAAGCAGAAGGGAGAAATACAGTTGCAGAAAGTTGTGTGTCTGCATCAAAATAATCAATCACCCAACTGTATCATCCAGCCTGAGTCAGACCCCAGAGGGCACCTCATAGAGAGTAGATGATGCCGCTGTCAGTGGGGAAAACTACTAGGAACAATCAGGGACTGATGAATGTTGTGGAGCGAGCCCTCAAGTGCTCATCGTCTGAATTAGAAGTTACTTAATGGACAGTTGTAGGCAGAGAGAGGGACTGGATGGGTCCCTGTGGACTGGAAGTGAGTTGAACCTTGGGCTCTGGAAGACGGAAACCATCACTGTGAAAAGGCGGGTGGGCTGTTGTTCCCTTTACTTTCCCTGTGCATTGTTTCACATTTGTTTGGGTTGTTGAAGACAATCTCAACACTCCTCAAATGGCAGCACTGATAGTGCCAGGCAATATCTTTATGTACACGGCAGAGTTCAGCGCCTTCTGGATTGACCAATCAGGGATGAGTAACTTGCTGGTTGTCATTTGATCCCTGATAACCGGGACCCTCATCTCTCCCTTTCAGCTTTAATGAATGAAACGGTAGCCATAGTTATAGATGCTGTTGCCCAAAGAAGTATTGATTTTATAATTTGTTTCCTCCATTCTTCACCCTTTAATTACTGATTGGATTCAAGGTTCTGGTTTTCAGTAGGTCATGGCAAATCTAGCAAATAAATAACAGTACAGTAAGCTTTAAGTTCATTATTTTCATTGGCATCGATGCCACCATCATTTTTCATTCCATCTTGATTCAGTTCAATATAATTCAATATGTTTTTGAGACCCTAGTCATTCTAAACATTGTGGCAGGCACTGAGGAGACAGTAGTGCTTCTTTAAATATGGTTCCTGTTCTCATGAGACTTACAGTCCAGGGGGAAGACAAACATGAAAGAAGCAACTATATGTCCATTTAGGATAATCACTAAGGGATGCTATAGGAAAGTGTAACATGGAGATCCAACCTAATCTTGATGGGTGGAGTGGTGAATGGACACAGGGAAGACCTCCCAGGGGAAGTAAGATTCCAGCTAAGAATTGAACGATGAGTATTTTTGGGCAGGGGGATGGAAGAGGGATGGGGACAGGAAATGCAGAGTATTTTAATGGAGAAAACAGCAAGGCAAAGCTCTATGGTGGAGAGAGTGTAGCATCTTCACGGGCCTAAAGGAAGTCAAGGTATTTCAGAGCACAAGGAGGAGAGTCATGGACGATGACCTCAGAGAGCTCAGCCAGAGGTGTGCAGTGGTTTGGGACTTTATACCAAGGGATTGGGAAGCCCGGATTAAGTGTTTGGGATGTAGTATTCTAAGCAGATATAACAATAGCAAACACTTATATTGTGTTTACTATGTGCCAGCCACTGTTCCAAGCACCTTGAAAACATTAATTAATTTATGTAGAGACCCATTGCACCCTGTTTTCTGGTACCAGGAAGCAAGACCAAGCCAAAGTCTATCTGGAAAAACCAAGAGTCGGATGCTGGAGAGACCAGAGAACAGAGGCAAGCTTGTTTTAGCAAAAACTTGGAGTCAAGTTCTTGGGGTCTGGCTGAGATTGGCCTGAAGGAGGGCAGGTGAGGAATCATTCAAGACAGCTGAGTGACTACAGACGGACAATTTGGGGTTTCTTGGCTCAGCTTAGAGAGCAGAAGGTGCATGGCACCTGGAGCCTGGTGTGCTGGGCTGGTCCATCTCCTGCTTTTGGTGTGAACTGCAGGAAATAACTGAGGTGAATCTGATGCTCTCATATAGGGTGTACAGACAATAGAATACTAATGCGAGACCAATATAGGAATGAGTAGGAGTATTTCTGTGTTATGGTCAAAAGTCAGAATTCTAATTGGTACCAACATTGACCAGCTGGTCACCTGTCAATTTGTAATACAGGGAATGCCCACTCTGTGTACACCTTGTGGGGGCAGAGTTGGGGATGAGCATGGATGGTGTCATGAAAAGTGCCCTGGCCAAGGGCTGAAGAGGTTGGACTCTAGTGCTAGTTCTGCTGCCTTTTAGCCATGTGAACTGGCACAAACCACCCACTCTGCCTGAGTCTCAGTTTTCTCATCTATAAGATGGGCTTTATGGAGTTGTTATGAGGATAAAACGAAATCTTATATGCAAGTGCATCTTTCAAGTGGTAACATATAACTGTAGCAGGGTGATTGGATGCTAGAGAAGCTAGCTGTGCTGCAAACCAACATAAAATGAGTGTGCCTCAGAGTGCCAACTTCGTGATTTGATATTGTTTGGGAAATGTCATTGGCAAATATGTATGTGTGCTTTCAGGACCCCTCTTCCCAGAAGAGCCCACCTGGAAGGTAAATGTGGGTCAAATGATTGCATGTGGCAGATTCGAGGCAGACTGGACAGTTGTCATGTGACTGGTGTGGCGTGCTCACAGCAGCGTGGACAGTTGTCTTGTAGCTAGGCTAGGCAAGCTAGGCTCATGGCATAGTGGACAGCTGTCACGTGGTTGGTGTGGCAGGCTCACGGCAGAGTGGACAATCATCATATAGCTTGTGTTTCAGGATAGACAGCTATGATAGTCACTCTTTCTTCTCTCCAGTGCCCTTTCCCTCTCTCTCTGATAACACCCCCATCCGGCTTCCCAGGAACCAGCTACCCTTTACCCAGATGACCACGAGTAAGGCCCAGACTACCTAGAATTCCAAGAGGGGCAGATTGATATGGGCTGGAGTGGTCAGAGAAAGCTTCAAGCAGACCCAGGAAATTGAGCTATACCTTGGAAGGCAGACAGGATTGAGGCAGTCCTGTCTCACCTGAGGAGAAGGCATTTCAGATGGTGGGGTCAGCTAGAGGTATAATTAAATGTGGGCCTGGGAGGAGACTCAGACTAGATGGCAGGGTGCTTGCAGGAGATGGTGAGAGATAATCAACAAATCAACTCAACCTCAATCCACTAAGTCTAGACTACACACATGGCACATTCCCAGCTGTATTAGTCTGTTCTCATGCTGCTAATAAAGACATATCCAGACTGGGTAATTTATAACAAAAAAGAGGTTTAATGGACTCACAGTTCCTTGTGGCTGGGGATGTCTCATAATCATGGTGGAAGGTGAAAGGCATGTCTTACACAGCAGAAGACAAGAGAGAAAGTGAGAGCCAAGCGAAAGGGGAAACGCCTTACAAAATCATCAGATCTCGTGAGACTTCTTCACTACCACAAGAACAGTGTGGGGGAAAATGCCCCCATGATTCAGTTATCTCCCACCAGGTCCCTCCCACAACATGTGGGAATTATGGGAGCTACAATTCAAGATGAGATTTGGGTGGGGACACAGCCAAACCATATCACCAACCAACGTATTCCAAGTCTGTCCTTCCTTAATTACCCATATTTTGATCCCACATCCATCACTCATTGTCAGGAAGTTCCTTGCTGTGTCTAATCCAAGTCTGCATGGCTAAGGTAAGGTTGTTTTCCCCAGTTTTGTCTTCAGGTGAGGCGAAAGACACAGTTTATAGAAAGCCCCAGCAAGGAAAATATACTGGTGTTGACTCCAAACGTTGTCCCTGAGGAAAGCTTTTGACATCTAGAATGGCCCAAGTGGTTGCAGCAGTCTGATCCTGCCTCCAAGAGGAACTCTGGCTATGCTGGGACCTTGGGTATTTCCTTTTGTCTTGCCAACTGGTAAAAGGACTTGAGTTTCCCCCTCCAGCTCACAGGAGAGGTGAGAAGGAAAGAAAAAAAGAGGAATTCATCTTCTTTGTTTTTGCAGTGGAAATTATTTGCCTGTACCAATAGCACATTAAGATGTAATATTTAAAAGGAAAATGGCACAGTTTATTCAGAGCTAAATGTTTATTGTTGACTCAAACATGGGTTCTTCTGATTATATTAAAGTTGCCCTGGAAGCAAGAGAAGGGATCCTGGCATCAGAGTGACCTGGGCTCGTATCCTGACCTGAACACTAGTGAGGTGTGAGGCCTTAGGCAAGCGAGTATACTTGTCTGAGCCTCAGTTTCCTCATCAGTAGAATGGGGGTGGGGGCTGAGGAGGGCAGTAATCCTTCCTCCATAGAGTTGTTATACAAATGACCACTTTGTAGAACAAACAGAGGCTGCAGATTGAAGATTCCCATCCTTCACTTATTCTCACTCTTTTCTGTTGCTTCGTCCTTTACTGGTCCCTCCTGGGCCCTCTGTCCTGGTCTGCGCCTCAGACTTCCTAGAGGGTACTCCAGGGCAGAGCTCACAGCAGCCTCCCTTCATCAGCACCTGGAACCTGCCTCCCCACCCAGAGGGACAGGGAACTCCTTCTGGAGGTGAGCCCCTGGCCTCTCTTCATCCTCCGTCATCAAGCCAGGGTGATGAAATTGAGTGGCCCTCACTGTCAAGTGCCCTTTTTACTGGAATTTAATCAGAATTCACAGACCAACTCTTTGGTCATTGCGGTTGAGAAGCTCAAGACATTCCAGCCTTACCTGCTTTGTTCTGCTTTTCCTGATATTGCAAATACTTTTGGATGCTTATTTTTATTCAGGAAAGCACTGAGTATCAGACTTTTTAATGAGAGTTCCCTGTGGAGAGATGATTGCATCTCTAGAGGCCAGTTACTGCTTTAGAGACCCACAGCGCAGCTTTTCAGCAAGAAGCCTAATTAAACAAGTTTGGGAAAGTCCCTGAACTGTGTTTCTGTGGGGTCCTGAGACAGCCTGATTTCAAGGTAAAATGGGAGGCCCTTTCCTGGAAATGATGCAATTGACCAAAGCAAATACTTTCATCCACCCTCCCTTTCCAAAGGCCCCTCTGTTGGTGGATTCCCTTTGGGGGCTGTGTCAGGAATCAGAGAGTGGGGTAGGGGCCAGGACTCCTTAAACCCTTTCTGTCTGAATAGCAGAGGGGAGTCTTGGCTGAAAGCCGTTTAAAAGATAAATTAATTTTCTAGCTCATTAGTTTATTTAATCCATGAATTCCTATCATGTAAATTTATTTGTTATAGAATAGGTAAGATATTTGCCTGGTTCAGAATTCAGTAAAAGGATCTCCTAACCCGGTCCCAAGTGTCTGATTTCCCTCCCTAGAGGGAAGTAACAGACCAGTTTCTTATGCTTCCTTTCAGAGATATGGTATGTACAGAAAAACTGTACATCTTTTCTTCTGGTGCTCTCTTTTTTGATTTTTAAAAACTTAATATATCGTGGAGTTCTTTTCAAAACAATGCATACACGTCTTCTTTTTTTTATGGTTCATATTAGTCCACTGCATAGAGATAACACAACTTTTTCAGTAATCTCCTATTAAGGGACAGCTGGTTTATTTACATTCTTCTACTATTACAAGCAACGCAGCAGTGAATAACCCTGTACAAATGTCTTTTCATACATGGACAAACATCTGTAGGATAAGTTCTTTTTTTTTTTTTTTGAGACGGAGTCTCGCTCTGTCGCCCAGGCTGGAGTGCAGTGGCGCAATCTCGGCTCACTGCAAGCTCTGCCTCCTGGGTTCAAGCCATTCTCCTGCCTCAGCCTCCCGAGTACCTGGGACTACAGGCGCCCACCACCACGCCCGGCTAATTTTTTGTATTTTTAGTAGAGATGGGGTTTCACTGTGTTAGCCAGGATGGTCTCGATCTCCTGACCTTGTGATCCGCCCGCCTCGGCCTCCCAAAGTGCTGGGATTACAGGCGTGAGCCACCGCGCCCGGCCAGGATAAGTTCTTATAAGCAGAATTGCTGAGCGAAAATGTATACACATTTGTAATTTTGAAAGATGTGCTGAAATTGCCCTACAGAAAAATGGGACCAATTTACACTGCCACTAACATCTAAGAGTGTTTTCAACATGCAAGTGTTTTATTTATTTGTTTAGTTACTTATTTAGTTAGTTGGTTTTGAGACAGGATCTCACTCTGTTGCCCAGGCTGGAGTGCAGTGGCACCATCATGGCTCACTGCAGTCTTGGCCTCCTGAGCTCAAGTGATCCTCCCACCTCAGCCTCCCAAGTAGCTGAGACCACAGGTGTGCACCACCATGCCAGGCTTTTTTGTTTGTTTGTTTTGTACAGATGAGGCATCACTATGTTGCTCAGGCTGGTCTTGAACTCCTGGGCTTGTCATCCTCCCACCTGGGCCTCCAAAAGTGTGGGGATTACAGGTGTGAGTTGCCATGCCTAGCCTAGTGTTTTATTGAGTGTTTATTATGTTCCACATACACTGGTGGTTAAGAAGGTGAGCTCACCCTTGAGTGGCTTCCCTTTTCTCATAAGGTAAAGGCCAGTCCCTACTTGGCCATAGCCACCTTGCCTGCCCCAGCCCCAGAGTGCCCTGCCTTCACCCCAACCCCACTGCGGCCTCCCTCTTGCCCAACTCACCACCCTTAGGCACACTCACCGTGTTTTAGTTCTTCAAACATGCTAAGCTCCTTCCACGCATGGGGTCTTTGTACATGAAATGCCCCATGGCTAGATGTCCCTTTCTCCCTGCTCCTCACGTGGTTAGCCACTGTTCACTCTTCAGCTCTCAGTTCAGTCACCACTTCCTCTGGGAGCCCTTCTCTCACTTCCATGACTAGGGTCCCTTATGACTAAGTTACAAGCTCCCCAGCTCTGTGTACAGTTGTCCCTCGGTATCCGTAGGGGACCAGTTCCAGGACCTCCCGTGGATACCAGAATCCTAGGATGTTCAAGTCCCTTATATGAAATGGCACAGTATTTGCATAGAATGTACACAATCCTTCTGTGTACTTTAAATCACCTGTAGATTACTTGTAATACTTCATATGATGTCAATGCCTATAAATAGTTGTTATATTCTATTATTTACATTTTTATTGTTGTACTGTTATTTTTATTGTTATTTATTTAGTTTAAAAAATATTTTTCTATCCACAGTTGGCTGTATGCACAGATGGGGAACCTACAGATACTGAGGGCCGACTGTACTTCTTGTAGGCCCAGGAACTATTACCCATTTTATTTCTCTGATGACTTACTGTTCGTCTTTCTTGCTGTACTGTGAGATCCATGAAGGCAGGGACCATGTCTGTTTTTCTCTCCATTGTATCTCCAAAGCCCAGCACTGTGCCCGGTCCCTAGTAGGCACGCTGTAATAATTGTTTGAGTTTGTTCAGTAAGATTGAGGACTCTTGATTAAGAGTTCCGTATGTGAGGGCCGGGTGTGGTGGCTCACGCTTGTAATCCCAGCACTTTGGGAGGCCGAGGCGGGCAGATCACAAGGTCAGGAGATCGAGACCACGGTGAAACCCTGTCTCTACTAAAAATACAAAAAAAGTAGCCGGGCGTAGTGGCGGGCGCCTGTAGTCCCAGCTACTCGGAGAGGCTGAGGCAGGAGAATGGCGTGAACCCGGGAGGCGGAGCTTGCAGTGAGCCGAGATTGTGCCACTGCACTCCAGCCTGGGCAACAGAGCAGGACTCTCTTTCAAGAAAAAGAAAAACAAAATAAAACAAAACACTGTTCTGAGAATGGAAAGTCATAAATAATTGCAAGTTACATAACTGATAAATGACATGTGTCTTAGGATATACAAAATGCTCTCAAAATCCAACAATCAGAAAGCAAGCACATTTAAAAAGGGCAAAAGCACTCACAAAAAGACAAATACTGTATGATTCCACTTACATGAGGTTTACTTAGAGTAGTCAAAATCACAGAGACAGTAGAAGGGTGGCTGCCAGGGGCGAGGGCGGGGGGAAATGGGGAGTTATTGTTCAATGGGTGCAGAGCTTTAGTTTCACAAGAGGGAAAGAGTTATGAAGATGGAGAGTGGTGATAGTTTCACAATATCGTGAATATATTTAGAACCACTAAACTGTAAACTTAAAAACATTAAGATGATAAATCTTTTGGTTTGTGTATTTTAACACAGTAAAAAATTTTGAGGGAAAAAAGGGCAAAAGACATGAACAGATGTTTCACCACAGAAGATATATGGATGACCAATAGGCACATGAAAAGATGCTCAACATCATTGGTAATTAGTAAAATGCAAGTTAAAACCACAATGATATATCACTATACATCTTTTAGAATGCCTAAAATAACAAATATTGATAATACCAAATGTTAACTAGGGTGCAAAGTAGCCAGAACTCTTAGACATTTCTGGTGGGACTGCAAAAAGACTACAAACCCTTTACAAACCACTTAGCATACATCTACCATACAGCCCAGCAGTTTCACTCCTGGAGAAATGAAAGATATGGTCATGCAAAACCTGTACATGAATGTTTATAGTTACTTATAGTTTACAGTTATAGTTTATAGTTATTTGTAATTGCCCAATACTGGAAGCTACCCAAATCTCTGTTAGTTGAGGAATGTATAAACAAACTGTGGCACACCCAAGCAATGAAATATTACCTAGCGGTAGAAAGAAATGGACCATGGATACACACAGAAACATGGGTTATTTTCAAATGCCTCTGCTAAGTGAAAGAAGCAAAAATACCTACAGAAGTCATAGGCTACATACTGTGTGATTCCATTTATTTGACATTCTGGAAAAGGCAAACCTAGAGGGGCAGAAAATAGATCAGTTGTTGCCAAATATACATGAGATTAAAGTCAGCCACATGATCTCTTTGAATTTCTGTTTCTTGATCTATATAACGGGAGTAATTTTACCTTCCTAAGGGAATTGTGAGCACTCAGTGCCAAAATATATAAAAAACCTAGAAAATTGTGCTCATAAAATGTTAGTTTTCTCCCCTTTCCTTTCTGCCTCATCGGGCAGATCACTTCTACAGATGGCCAGTTTCATCTATGAAGTGTTCACTTGTATGGGTTTTCCTCTGACAGGGGAGCCTTATCTTTAGATTCTGGATGCACCTTGCTTGTCCTGTAGGTGCCAACTGCTGCCACTGGTGTATCTACTGTGACTTGAGGGGTGATCTCAGCTTGAATCCAACCCAAGGCTCAGGCATGTCTGGAAAACCGATGGGATGGCTTTCCAGACCTGATTTGTATTAATGGTGGGACCTCCCCTCAGAGAACTCATTCTAAGCAAAGAAGGGGCCACGGTTGATGAATGGGCAAGAAGGGGCCCTTCAGAATGACTGAGGCAGGGAAAGAGGGCAGCGACTCTGATGATCTCTCACTCGAATTCACACACCTACCCGGCTTCCGTGGACCGTTCAGGGATCCCCTCTCAAAAGAGTGTGATGCAAGGAGGGCTCTCTTCCACTTTGCACCAGAAAGCCCTGCAGCTTTGCTATTTCAAGGGCCCCAGGGTCTTGATATGATGGAAGATGGTGGTATCTGGTGGCCATGGGGTGCTCTGTGCCAAGTCCCTAGAGAAACCAGGGCTCAGCAGGAGAGGACTCAAGCCCACGCATACATGAAATACCTCCAGGGAACTCACAGAAGTACGAGCGTGTGGGACACAGCTCAGGGCATTTTGAATTATTATGGTTAATGGGGCAGCCTCTGTGTCCCCAGTCTGGTGATGGTGGGGGTGTCCCCAGTCCTCCCTTTTCCTCCTGAGGATTGTCATGTAATGTCTACAGAAGGCTGTGATCCTTCCAGTGTGGCGAGGTGTTTGAAGACAAGCCCAGAGCATGTAGCATGTACTGAGGACACGCCATCCACACAACCCTGCTGTGTTCTAACAGGAGGCTCTGACCCTGTCCCTGAGGAGCTTCTCTTATTTGGGGAGGTCAAACATACATAAAACAGCTTTGGAATAATTACAATATAATAATGAAATTTGCTGAGAGAATAGATCTCCGGAAACACACACACACAGGTAACTATGTGAAGTGAGGGATGTGTTAATTAGCTTCATAGTGGTAATCATTTCACAATGTATATGTACATCAAAACATCACACTGTACATCTTAAATATGCACAATTTGTATTTGTCAAGTAAACCTCAATAAAGCTGGAAAAGATATCCAAGGTGGAGATAACACATTCTTTCTCGTATGGGGCACTATGGCAATAGACTCTAGGTTTAGGGGTGGCCTTCCCCTTGCTAACCCACATTATCTGCAATTATTTATCCCTGGCTACACACTAGAATTACCTGGGAGGGGGGCTTTAAAAGCTGATGCCAGGTCCCACCCAACACCAATTAAATCAGAATCTGTAAGTATAGCTTTGGTATTGATTTTTTTTTTAAAGTTACTCAGTGATTTTTTTCTTACCTCTTATTTTCATTAGCATTTTCCAAATATTTAAGACAATAGATACTAAACAGGACACAGGCAGATTGAAGAACACTTAGCACTGTTAAACAGCTTTTGCTGTGCCACCTGCTAGTCAAAATGGGGCCCACCGATAGACGATGCCACAGGGGTATTCTGAGGCCAGCCCACATTGGCACCCCTAGAGCAGATTGTTCAATATTCAGGAACTTTGCAAGCAGGTTGTTAAACCATTGGTAGCTTGAAACCTCCCATAGTGAGAGTATTCACCATGGAAATCAATAAATGCTACAAATCAGGGCACCCCGGATCACAAGGTTAGGAGTTTGAGACCAGCCTGACCAACATGGTGAAATCCCGTCTCTATTAAAAATACAAAAGTTAGTTGGGTGTGGTGGCACGTGCCTGTAATCTCAGCTACTCAGGAGGCTAAGGCAGGAGAATCACTTGAACCCGAGAGGCGGAGGTTGTAGTGAGCTGAGATCACGCCACTGCACTCCAGCCTCAACGACAGAGCAAGGATCTGTCTCAAAAAAACAAAACAAAACAACCAGGGCACCCCCGTTCCCACCACAGCCAGTTTACCCGCACACAGCCGTCTGAGACAATATGTGTGATTTTGCCCATAGCAGTTCCTCCCAACCCCAACCTGCCAAACACCTCGCTTGGGCACACATCAAGCTGTGCTTTTACGGCCATGACACTGAGCCTATGGCAGGTGCACATGACTGAGGCCCCAGCATCACTCTCCTTCCACAGCTGTGTTACCTGCAATTGCTAACTTGCTAACTTGCTCTAGTCCTTGAAAGACACCTGGGGGGGCTCTATTAAGAGTTTCCCTGATAACAGATATGCGCATTTACTTTGAGCATGATTCTTTTTTCAGGATTACTTAATATGTTTTTATACATATTACCCCATGTTTCCTCACAATGAATGAGCAGAAGATGTCTTGAGTACTTATATTGTAGATTCAGGTAGGGAAAAGACGTATAAACAGAGAGACTGCCTTATGAGAGTCTCTAAATTCCACCAATGAGGCTCACAGAGGTACAAACAGTTCCATATTTCCAACCGAAAAATGACAAAGTCTGTGTTCTATTTTTTTCTTTTCTTTTTTTTTCTGAGACAGGGTCTCACTCTGTCACCCAGCTTTGAGTGCAGTAGCATGACCTCGGTTCACTGCAACCCTCGCCTCTCAGGCTCAAGTGATCCACTCACCTCAGCCTCCCGAGTAGCTGGGACTACAGGTGTGCATCCCCACGCCCGGCTAATTTTTTGTATTTTTGGTAGAGACAGTGTTTTGTCATGTTGCTCAGGCTGGTCTTGAACTCCTGAGCTCAGATGATCCACCTGCCCCAGCCTCCCAGAGTGCTGGGATTACAGGCATGAGTCACCGGCATCTGCCTCTATTGGTTTTCTTTTTCTGAGTAAGAAGAGCACTACTTGCCTGAGATCCGCATTTGAATGATGTCTCCAGTGAATAACCTTGTGATCTTGCCAACCTACTCGGCTTCTCAGTTCCCTCCACTGCAGTGTTGCAGAGACCAGGAGGATAATGAACCACAGCCACGGTTCTCAAGCTTCGGTGCACACACCATCACCTGGGGGGCTCCTGGAAAAAGACTGCTGAGTCCCAGCCCCAGGGTCTCTGATACAGTCGGTGTGAGGTGGAACCTGGTCATTTGCATGCCTAACAAGTTCCCAGGTGACGCTGCTGGCCCAGGGGCAACATTTTGAGAACCATTAAAACAATATTTAGAAATGATAATAATTGTGTAATTCTTTGTCTCTTCTATTGCCTTGACTGACACATTAAGAAAGGGAAACAGCATTTATTGAGTATCAATAATTATGCAAGTCATCTCATTTTATTTAATACTTACCCTTAAAGTACTTATCACTTTATGGATGAGAACATTGAAACTAAAAAAAGTTAAATGACTTACCCAGAGTTTTACAATGAGGAAATGGTGAATCTGGGATTCAAATACAAGTTTGTCCAACTCCGGAATCTATATTCTATTTGTTACACCTTGCTGCTTGCCAACAGTGTCTGGCCGTGGTAATTGCATAAGTTTAGGGGTTTAACTTTATTCTACTTCTTTCTATATGATAGTTTGTCTTCTACTTTGACTGTCTTTCTATATTTTTTCCAGGTATTCTGTTTTACAGAGTTCAGTCCACTGGTCTAAAACAAGTTATTTGGGCTCTTCGAGCCTCATTTTCCTCAAATGTAAACTGAGGAACCATCCACCTTGCAGTGTTGTGGTGAGAGCTACAGACAAGATGCATAAACCACCTGGCAATGTACCCAGCCAGTGTTAGGCACATAACACTCAACAGCTGCTGTTATTCAATAGTCCCTTGCTCCCCTTCCTTAAATGCCATCCATGATTTCCAAATGAATCAGACAGTGTGTTCTTCTCTTGTGCCACACTAACCAGAACTTATTCTGACCATGTGCTTGAATTGTCTCATCAGCCTGTCTCCTACTGGCACCTATGATATCGAAGAGAGTTGTGAATATTAAAAAAGAGAACATGTAAGATGCAATGAATCAGCCAGTCAACAAGCAAACATTGACCACCTTGTATGTGCCAGGCATGGGGTTATAGTTGTGAAACAGCGAGCCCTGTTACAGAACTGAAGTGGGGTCTGCTTGCCTGGTGCAGTAAAGTCAAACATTCACACCGAGGTTTGCAGTGGAAGAAAGGAGGGTGTTAATTTTCAGGGAATCAAATAAGCAGAATCAGGCAGCTCATGCTTAAGACCTGACCTCCCTGATGGCTTGCAAGTAAGGGGGTTTAAAGACAAGAAGGCAGAGGTTACAGGCAAAATCGTGAATCAATGCACATAGACTATACATTGGTTTGACCTAAAAAGGTGGGACATCTCAAACCAGGGGCTTACAGGTCCTAGGTAGATACAAAGATTTTCTGATTTGCAGTTGGCTACGGAAGCAAAGCTTTGTCTAAAAGTTTGGGATCAGCAGAAAAAATGTTAGCCCTGGCTTTTTGGCATGGCTTCCTCCAGGGTTCTCAGGAAGAACTTTAGAACTAAGAATGGCAGTCAGAATTCAGTCCTCAATTCCCCCTTATCTGAGGTCTATGCTCCAGTGGATGCATTTGGTGGAGGTTTCTGAAAAACAACTCAGGGACATATGTTAAGAAGTTATCTTTAGATTCTACAAGGAACATCTTGTGACTGTAACTTCCTTGGCTATGGTTTTAAGCTACTATTACCTTCTTGCTTATCAAGTTGCTCATTTACTTCTCAGAGCTAGCCAGGTGCCTGGAATTTCCCTTGAAGGAACTCAAGATTTTCCTTTATTTCCAGGCTTTGGGGGCGGGGGGAGGAGGTCCCAGCAGGACCCTTAGAGGGGTCCTGCTCGGTCTCAATTCCTCCTGTCTTTTATCACTTCTCAGTCCTGGGGAGTACAGGAATGGAGACGGCTGTGGCTACTTCCTGCTGAATTGGGACAAAGATTAGGGACCAGGAAATGAGGAGATAAATTTCTAGCATGTAGCTGAAGATATTCACGAGCCCCAGGCATGGCACCATGGTGCAGAATTATCATGTTATTTGCCTTCATCACTGCTTTATTACAATATTTTAATTTGGCTACGATAGAAAGCATAAGCAAAATTAGCAAGACGGACATGCCTAACTTTAGCAATCCAGAAAACATGGACTGTATTCCATGAGGAATCCAAGGAAACAAAGAAAACCAGTCCTTGCGGACAGTTGGGGAGACCTGTTGTAACAAACTGTCTTGTTCTCTAATTCTTTCTAATGAGTTTCTACCTGCCCAGATCCATTTATATAAGTACAGCACATGATATTTGCAATTATACATATTTTTCTCTATTCAGCTAAGATGCAATCTAAGACTATCCTATTATCTAAGACAACCTGAGCCAATGAATTAATTCCTCTTGGCTGGGTGGCTGTTGTATGCAGTTTTAGCAGCAAGAATTTTGAAAGTGAGGAAGAAATTTCTAATTGTGTGCTCATGGGATGCCACTCCACACCAAGGTAACAACATCTGCCCAAAGAAGTAGTCAGCTCCATCTTTTTGGAACCCAGGCGAATATGGGTTTGTGGATCCCCAGAGTGAGTATGTGGACTATTTAGTTCCAATGAGTTGTTTAATTTGCTGGGAGCTAATGAGAGGTGAAGCCAGCTGGGCTTCCTGGGTCAAAGGGGGGGACTTGGAGAACTTTTCTGTCTAGCTAAAGGATTGTAAACACACCAATCAGCACTCTGTGTCTAGCTAAAGGTTTGTAAGCGCACCAATCAGCGCTCTGTAAAAATGCACCAATCAGCGCTCTGTGTCTAGCTAAAGGTTTGTAAATGCACCAATCAGCACTCTGTGAAAATGCACCAGTCAGTGCCCTGTGTCTAGCTAAAGGTTTGTAAATGCACCAACCAGCACTCTGTAAAAACGGACCAATCAGCACTCTGTAAAATGGACCAATCAGCAGGATGTGGACGGGGCCAAATAAGGGAATAAAAGCTGGCCACCGGAGCCAGCAGCTGCAAACTGGTTGGGTCCACTTCTTCACTGTAGAAAGTTTGTTCCTCCACTCTTCATAATAAATCTTGCTGCTGTCTGCAAGACCTTTAAGAGCTGTAACATGGCCAGGCGTGGTGGCTCACACCTGTAATCTCAGCACTTTGGGAGGCCGAGGCGGGCAGATGATGAGGTGAGATCGAGACCATCCTGGCTAACACGGTGAAACCTCGTCTCTACTAAAAATACAGAAAATTAGCCGGGTGCGGTGGCGGGCACCTGTAGTCCCAGCTACTCTGGAGGCTGAGGCAGGAGAATGGCGTGAACCCGGGAGGCAGAGGTTGCAGTGAGCCGAGATCGCGCCACTGCACTCTGGCGTGGGTGAAAGAGGGAGACTCTTGACTCAGAAAAAAAAAAAAAAAGCTGTAACACTCACTGCGAAGGTCTGCGACTTCATTCCTGAAGTCAGCAAGACCACAAACCCACCGGGAGGAACAAACAACTCCGGACGCGCCACCTTTAAGAGCTGTAACACTAACTGGAGAATCTGTGGCTTCCTCCCCGAAGTCAGTGAGACTGCGAACCCACCGGAAGGAAGAAACTCCGGACACATCTGAACATCTGAAGGAACAAACTCGAGACGCACAATCCTTAAGAACTGTTAACACTCACTGCGAGGGTCCGTGGCTTCATTTTTGAAGTCAGTGAGACCAAGAACCCACCGGAAGGAACCAATTCCGGACACACTAAGATATGGGACTTCCAATGTGTTCAGAGAGCAGGCCTCTAAGGAGGTATATTTGAGGGCCTGGCACATCTGAAGAGGCAAAATCAAAGCAGACTTTATAATGAGGCAACCAAAAGAGGGGAATACTAAAATAATAAAATTGTCTTATATAATATTCTTGTGGTGGGGAGGGCTCAGAGTATGACAATATAGTGAGCTGTTGTACTGTTACTCTATTAGCCAGGTCAGATAACATATCTTCATATTACCTATCTTTGCCGGTGTTCGAGAAATCCAAATTACATAATTATTCTTTTGATCTAGGGGGCTCGAAGTCCACAAGGAAACGTAACAAAAAGGCAATCATGTTTATGGTTCAATATGAGCACTTGAAGTAATTAAGACCCTAGGGCAGCACACAGAATCTGCTTAGCCAGTAGTTGATAGACAAAATACATAATGACAAAGAATGGGTTACGTCTGTATCTCTTACTGTTTATTGTTAGGCATCTGTCTTCTGAACAGCAACGTGAGATCTGTCAGGGTTCACTAGTCCACCTGGAGAAGTCAGTCTTTGGGGCGTGCCAGCATTCCAAATTTAGACGACCAGGACCGTGATATTTTTAAGGTGTGGTTCCTGTTTTCTGTCACATTCTGATGGACAGGGTTAGGAAACTCTTTTTTTTTATGTTTTATTTATTTATTTATTATACTTTAGGTTTTAGGGTACATGTGTACAATGTGCAGGTTTGTTACATATGTATCCATGTGCCATGTTGATTTCCTGCACCCATTAACTCGTCATTTAGCATTAGGTATATCTCCTAATGCTGTCCCTCCCCCCTCCCCCAACCCCACAACAGTCCCCGGAGTGTGATGTTTCCCTTCCTGTGTCCATGAGTTCTCATTGTTCACTTCCCACCTATGAGTGAGAACATGCAGTGTTTGGTTTTTTGTCCTTGCGATAGTTTACTGAGAATGATGTTTTCCATTTTCATCCATGTGCCTACAAAGGACATGAACTCATCATTTTTTATGGCTGCATAGTATTCCATGGTGTATATGTGCCACATTTTCTTAATCCAGTCTATCGTTGTTGGACATTTGGGTTGGTTCCAACTCTTTGCTATTGTGAATAGTGCCACAATAAACATACGTGTGCATGTGTCTTTATAGCAGCAGGGTTAGGAAACTCTTGGGGAACCAGGTTTGCCCAGGAATAGTGGATCTACAGTTTGACTCTTTTTAATTTTACTGAGGAATGAGTCATCAACAGCACATCATATGGTCCTGTCCATCGAGGATGAAATTGACCTTAAACCAGCTGTCTTACAGTCTGGAAGGCAGTCAGTTGGGTCATCTAGATATTAGGCTCAAAACATCACAAGGCATGAATTTCAGCTCAGAAAAAAGGTAGTAGCAATTTCATTGAGTCCAAGTCAGGAAAATGGAAGAAATTTTTCTCTCTCTATCCCCCATTTCTATCAAAGACAAACCACAGCAGGACCAATTTTTTGTAAAATAAGTTTTAGTCTTATTTTCGGCCTGATTATTTGCATAATGTGCAGTGAAAATAGTTATTGACTATATAAGCTCTTTTAAAGTTGGCTTTGCTGGAACATTTTTTCATAAGGAATCTCAGATTAGACTTTTTAAAAGCCTCTAAAGCCAAGTCAAGGATTTATCTGTGCCTGCAGATACTTGTATGAATTGCATTAATTCCTCTATTCTTGAGGTCCCAAAATATCCTGAGGTTCTTGGGCTGTCAGGAAGTTATATACTTCACTTACAACAGGGTCAGAAACTTTGTGAGGGAATTGTGCAGTTTTTCCCAGGGACTTTTTGTTGGCTCTATAAAGTCAACTTCAGTTCCTCAAAGCAGTCTGGTCATGTGAAAATATACATTTCCAATCAAAGCCTTGGTAAAATAGTCAGTGTCTCCAATTGTATCCTGCTACAAAAGAAAACTTCTTTTTTTTTTTTGAGACAGAGTCTTGCTCTGCCGCCCGGGCTAAAGTGCAGTGGTGCGATCTTGGCTCACTGCAAGCTCCGCCTCCTGGGTTCACGCCATTCTCCTGCCTCAGCCTCCAGAGTAGCTGGGACAACAGGCACCCGCCACCACGCCGGGCTAATTTTTTTTGTATTTTTTAGTAGAGACAGGGTTTCACCGTGTTAGCCAGGATGGTCTCGATCTCCTGACCTCATGGTTTGCCTGCCTCGGCCTCCCAAAATGCTGGGATTACAGACGTGAGCCACCGTGCCCGGCCCAGATTCCTATTAAACTTATGCAAATAACTATATTGCTATAAACTAAGAATACTCACTAACGGTTTACAAATTTTGGAAAAATTAGGTAGACAGAGAGAAACATGCTTCAAGTTTTGCTTACAAGAGTTTACTTTAATCAATTGTTCAAAGCTACAAATAGCTCAAAAGAAAAAGTTTTCTTGACTCAGGAAAATAAAAAGAATCAGCAATGTTTCAAACAATAAAGTAAAAAAAATGGTTCCAGTTATCTATTAGTTTAGCTCCATATAATTAACTCTTGTTCTGTTTAATGTTGAGCTAGCAATCCTCATGAATACATCAGCTTTTTAATTAGAGTTCTGGAGGCTTTTCGTTTGTTTGTTTTTGTTTTTGTTTTTTCCTAGTCAATGGTACCATTTCCAAACTTATCAGAAACCTGTATTCAAGAGTATTTGTTAGAATCCTTTCCATTAACTTCTTCAAAGAAGAAATCACTTTTTGAGAAGTGATAGATAGCAAGTCATGGAAAAGCTATGATTAAAGATGCAATTGACAAGAGACTGACATACAACAATTTAACATAATAATTATAATCATTGCTGATAACATATTAAGGCATCAGAATTTTAAGAATCTCATATAATTTTGGAACACATATTAATAACACATTTATGCAAATACAACCCAAACAAAGTTAAATACCATTTTATATTTCACAATGTTTCCTGTATGATTTTAACATACCAAGTAAACCCAATATGTCTTTCCTGGACTTCCAGGGGTGCTAATATAAAAAAATTAGTTTGAGGTCAGAAAGACTGAATCAAGAATTTGTAATTTAATTTTGGAATGTTTGTCAGATATTAGAGGTTTAAAACACTTGATATCACAAAATAGGATCATAGGTAACTGTAAAGCAATAGTCATTCATTTAGCCAAAGTGGTAATTCAAGGATTTTGAAAAGCAAAATTTACTCTTTCATAGGGAAGAGACTCAGTTTTCCAAATAATCATAAGACCTGATAAAGACAGCATAATGCCAGCTGAATGTGTCTCTTTCTCTTTTGCCTCTTTTATTTTTGGAGCTTATTCTAAGGGTAAACATAATCTGTTATTATGTCTTATTAATATTACATGAAAATCTTATTAAAAGAGGAAGCCGAGTTTTACCTTTTCATTAGCATATTATTAATGCTAAAGATAATTTTAATAAAACCTTATAAACACATCCATCCAATCTCAGTTAATTTTGACCACACAAGGTAAGATTTTTATTACCCTTTTATGATTGTTTATGAAAGAGAAGTTCAATGCTCCAAGAAAACTTTGCCATTCTGACACAAAGGCCCAGACTCTGACCCTGCATTAGTGTGCTTTTCATATTAATGTTTAATTTTTGAAAAAACTAAATAATCCCCTTTTAATTTTAGTCAACTTGATCATACACAAAACTCCTTTCACATGATTAATCTTTCATAAATCTTTTTCTACAACTTGCTTAAACCTTCAGTTTTGTCCTATCATTTTACCTTAGGACAAAAATTTGCTTTCTTTTCTCCATCATCATTTTGACCACACAAAGTTGTATCTCATGTAAAAGAAAAATTACTTTCTCTCTTAAACTTTCTTTCCATTTTACTTTCCCTTTAACAAAAACCATATTCCTACATCTTTTACAACCAAATCAGAAACAATCATATAGCCAGGTGCAGTGGCTTGCACCTGTAATCCCTGCACTTTGGGAGGCTGAGGCAGGAGGATCCCTTGAGCTCAGGAGTTCAAGACCAGCCTGGGAAATATAGTGAGACCCCCCCATCTCTATGAAAAAATTTAAAAAGTAGCTGGCCATGGTGGTGTACACCTGTGGTCCCAGCTACTTGGGAGGCTGAAGTGGGAGGATCACTTGAACCCAAGAGGTTGAGGCTGCAGTGAGCCACGATTGCGCCACTGCACTCCAGGCTTGCTGACAGAGTGAGACCTTGTCTCAAAAAACAAAACAAAACACCCCTCACATCCTTTTTTAAAAAAATATCCTTTGCATATAGAATTGCTTTTCTCATATCTAGTAGTCTTCACTGCATATATTAATTATAATGTTAATTCTTAATAACCCTTATTTTCAATGAAAAGCACAGGAAATAAGCAATTTTAATTATGTTTCAGATGTAGACCCCAGGACAAAGGACTTTTCCTGGATCTAGGCCTCATCATGGCCCGAAGGCTCAAATCTAAAGACATAAGTTTATAGACAAGTGACGCAAGTATCAAAAGGACTACAGAAGCAATAGTTTTACGACCTTAAAACATCTTGCAGAGACAGTATCTGACCAATAGATCTGGGCAGAAATGTCTACATTAAATTCTGAAAACACTTTTGTTTTGTTTTACCAACAATTTCGAAACTATCTTTATTTACTAAAGATTATTAAAATCATGGGAACCTGAAAGGCATTTGGACTTATTCATTTAATTTATAAGTACTCCTTTATTTACAAGCCAATTTGGTATCATAGGCAACATGCAAGGTCATACACATGTGCATAGTAAAGATCCAAACAGGCATAAACAAAGACACTACAGTCTTGATTTTAAACCTCTGGCCGTGAGACTGGCTAAAGTTGAAAGGATAGCTGGATTCAATTTATGTTGCTGTAAATGGAACAAATGCAAATCTGTTTGTCCCACATGGCTCAAGTCATCATGGAGCCCCAGTGGAAACAAGGTGTAGCCATCCATGTCTCAAAAGATAGAGCAAGAATTTATTCTCCTTTAAGAAGGAGTTTAGGCTGTGCTGCAGGAAAACTAAAAATGGATATCAAGCAACATAAAATCACAGGAATTTACCACAGGATCTTATAAGGGAATTTTTTTCATAATATAGAATAATTTCCAGTACCTCAAAAACCAAGAGATAAGGTAATGGAATACAAAAGAGAACAGAATTTTAGGTCTGGGAGGCCTCTGTACATTTACAACTCTTGGGATTCCCTGAGGAAAAACAGAGGTTCCTCTCAAAAGAGTAGTTCTTGGCACCTTTTCTCTTTTCCTTAAGGGATCCCAGGCTGTTAGAACATATTTTTCTGGTCCTCTCATGTGGCATCAAGGATGGCAAGAGGAAGGAGGGGCCAACAAGTGAATGGAGAAACAGACAGAGAGAGTGCATAAGGCTAGCAGGAGTTCAAGATGAAATGAATTTAGTTGATGGAGAAATTTTTATAGAGAGAGAACAATACACACACACACACACACACACAAATAGCCTAAATTCTGTTTTAATTATGTTGACTTTTGATTATAAAGCTCTTTTAAAAATATTTCAAATCTCTTATTACCAGATTTTAGCGGGATGAACCACTGATATTTCTGGTTCTTGAAAAGTTTTCCAAAGATAGCCTTGCCTGTGAAACTAATAGGCCTTAACCAGGGTTATGACTGTTAAAGCAAACTAAATATGGTCTGAGAGGACTCCGTACTTCTCTATTTGAGTCCTTGTGGAAATTGGGAATGAGGTACAGAAACAGTTGGATTGGTTACAGGTTGGCGTTTACCTTATTTGAACACAGTTTGAACACTTGAGTGGTTGCAGTATGGCTGTTGGGATTGGCCAAGACTCAGCTACTGTTACAGGTGCATAGTCCTAAGTTAGGTTTTCAATCTTGTTTGCCTATTAAACTAGGTTACAGTTTTTTTTTTTTATTAATGTTACTCCCTCGATGGCTGGGGGAACCTAGAGAATTTCTGCAGAGATATCTGGCTCCCTTGTAGGTGGTTTAGCCAAGTAATACTCATTTCTGAGAAGCATATTTTTTCTAGAGTCAAGTCAAGACTTAGAGCCAAGTGCCAAGAAAGAAAATTAGCCAGAGGGCTGAATCACTTGACTCACCCGGACAGGGAAAGCCCCACATCTGCTATGCTCAGACCTGCACAGGGTGCCTCAGAATGCACCAGTTTAGTAAACTGGGGAAATTGGGGAGCTTGTTTCCTGTCCTTTGACTTGACTTTGGCAGCAAGGGAACAGCCCCAGCCCTTGCTTCCCAAAGCCAACTCACACCCTTCCATTGACCATAAAACAGCACACTCTCCTAGAGACAAAACTGTTACTCACCACCCCTGCCATTCACCTGGCACCCTAAGAAGGAACCTGTGCCTTCCAAAAGACACAGCTAAAAAGAATCAATCACTGAGCTGTCCCCGTGAGTGGAAACTTTCTCATTAAGAAGGCTGGAAGCAGGAGATGGAGTGTCTGCATTTAATTCTGTACCCTTTCCTTGTGGGAAGCATTGGTTGTCAATCCAGAGAAGCTGGAATCTTCCCTGGGAATCGCCGACAAGGGTGACAGGGGTCACTATGATTCTAAACATTCCCTACAGGCATTTGCATTGCAGTTCTCACAGCTAGTTGCAAAAGTACCAGAAGAGAGAAGGCAAGAAAACAAGGTAATTGAATTCCCCGGCAAATGTGAATTAAGAAAAGTTGCCTTTGTATACAAGGTTAAACATTGGAACTGGGCCAGCTTGTCAGCTGATTCAGGAGGGCAAGCCCAGGGCCAGGACATTTGCCTTTGAGCACAGGCCACTTGTACAGGTCTGGCCGTTTGCCACCATCCCAGCAGGACCACATTCCAGGTGGAAATGCCAAAATGTGCGCACTGAGAATTTCCAACAGCTGAAGCTCCTCTTCAGGCCGTGAAGTCAGTGCTAGTCCGTGTAGCAACTCTAGTCAAGATCACCCTGGTTTTTTCACTTTCTCTCTTGAGAGCAGCACACAGAGGTAAATACAGGATTGAGCAACGAGTGGCAATAGAAGGCATGGGGGGTTTCTGGTGGCTGACTCAAGCTGGCTTGTTTGTGTTACCTGTATCAACTGTGACTCTAAAATCCATCTTTCTGAAACTCAAGTCATTGTGAGCAACCACCTCTCATCCCTGAACCAAAGTCAAAAATAAATGTGACATGGGATCAGGCATTGATGTGGGAGCTTAATTATAAATTGACTGCTCTCCCGAGAAGAAAAATCACTGATTTGAGCTTTCATGATTTCATGGTAAGACCTAAACCATTTTTGCTTCTGCAAAACCGCAAAGACATCTCTGAACAAGTTACCCCAAGTCTCTTACATGAGAATCTACGAAATCTAATTTTCCAGAAATGGAATGCCAAGCGAATGTTTGCTTCTCCAAACAAAAATGCTGCTTGTCAACAAGCAAACAAACAAAATGCTGATGCTGCTACTTCTTGTTATTGTTCTTACTCTTCCTTGAAAATCAGATGATTAAATTTATATGGTCCACCATTTCTCTTTTTGCCTTGAGTGCTAGGAAGCTCAGAGTCAAATTTCATGCTCAAACTATTTATCCACATTCCTGATAGAATACTTCCCACCTTGCCATTATGAGGCTTCCAGTCTCTTTTTAAATGCTTCATTTTCACTGTATTTTAAGTTGTAAAACCCCTCATGTCCTTTTTAAATAAAGAGGCAGAATAAAATTAATTACTTAACTGGTTTACTCACTTAAACCTCACTTTGGAGTTAAGCTCCAACCATGCTACTTAAAATAAAATTGAGTGCCTAATGCTCCTGAGACCTTGGCGACAGCTATTGTTCAGAAAGAATTGGCTCTGGGTAGGGTTTGGGTTACTGATTTGAATCTGTCTTCTTGGAACTGATTTGAACTGATTGGTGAGGCTGAGGGGCGGTCACTTCCTACACTCCTTTATTTGAAAGGATTATGTTTTTGTATTATAGCCAGGGAGGCAGGCAGGTGCAGTGACTCAAAATAATCTTCCTTGCTCTCAGCAAAGCACTTCACAAGGCTACACACATCCATGTTCTTATCTTTCAGCCAAATTGTTACAACAAATACCAGCCCTGCAAAAATCTCAACAGAACAAAAGATCCCCAAGTCCTGGGAATTAAAAGAGATCCACTTATTAGAACAACTGTTCTCCTGCTTTGTTAACTAACAAAGCAGCAGAACAATTCCAATATTTGGATTGTGCTCAGGATTGGTTAAAACAGGTTTACACCTGGTTTATGAAATAAGTAAACATGGGTCGTGTTCACAATGTTATGTTAGGGCCCACTATTTGCGAAATCAATCAATTGCAATCTATTCAGTTAGAACCCTGGATTAGTTGGAATTGTGCAAGTTGCTGGTATCAAAATGGAGTCTCTTATGTCAAAACTCTAACAAAATGGAGTCAGGGGCATGAAAGAAGGAGCTCTCATATGCATATCTGTACCCTGTCTTATCACAAGAAATTCCTACACATCCCACATGCCCCACTTGTCCCACATAGCATACATGCCCTGCATGTACCCTATAACAGCTTATCAGAAGAACTTTCTCAATATTGCAGTATTTTAGGCAACCTGCCTACACCAGGACATTTAGCTGGCAATGGCTGTCACCACCAATGAACAAATGCCAACTCTTGTCATGAGCTTCTGTGATCTGTGGACTTTGTTTCAAAGCAATTTATGTGGACTTCTTTTTGTCTTTAAAAGACTCTCCTTTGCCAATTTCTGTATGTCACTTCCCTCTTTTTTGGTCTATAAATTTGTTCTGACCATGAGGCATCTCTGGAGTCTCTTTGAATCTGCTGCGATTCTGGGGACTGCCCAATTTGCGAATCATTCATTGCTCAATTAAACTCCTTTAAATTTAATTCGGCTAAAGTTTTTCTTTTAACATGACTCAACCAAGAGATGCATGAGGTCTCCAAAGAGGTGAAAATCAGTGCTCACAAGATCCAGAATCACCCTCAAGACAGCTCAAAGAAAGAAAAATTTTGCTAGCTACAAATGGAGTACAAGCCACATTTCCGTTTGGCCATATTCTCTAGAATCTCAGCTGAGAATCTAAACACGAAGACCCTCAAAGTCCATATGCCTCTAAGATGGAAGAGGGAAAGGAAAAGAATCAATAAGTTGCAAAAGTCACATGAATATGCAATCAAAAAGACTTCTTCTGTAATTTCCCATTGGGTTCTTCCTGCCTACTGCACAAATAAAGACCACAGCACTGCAGCAAAGAAAGAGTTTAATTGACATGAGGCTGGCCATGCCATGCAGGAGATTGAGTTAGCACTCAAATCAATCTCATCTCAGGCTAGTAGGTTAGGGGATTTTCAAAGGCTCTTGAGCTGAGTTGCTTCTGGGTGGGGCCAAAGGAATGGAGTTGGCAGGTCTAGGTGGAGCCATGGATAGAAGACATGCAAAAAGCCTGAAAAGATATATAAAGAGGCCAATCTTCGGTTCTACAATAGTGATGTTATTTGCAGGACCCCTGGAATAATGGCTGGCAATCATTTATGTCTATACCTTAGCAGAATTTGGGCTTCTTTTCTTTTTTTTTTTTTTTTTGAGACGGAGTCTTGGTCTGTCACCCAGGCTGGAGTGCAGTGGCGCGATCTCGGCTCACTGCAAGCTCCGCCTCCCGGGTTCACGCCATTCTCCTGCCTCAGCCTCTCCGAGTAGCTGGGACTACAGGCGCCCGCCACCACGCCCGGCTAATTTTTTGTATTTTTAGTAGACACGGGGTTTCACCATGGTCTCGATCTCCTGACCTCGTGATCCGCCCGCCTTGGCCTCCCAAAGTGCTGGGATTACAAGCGTGAGCCACCGCGCCCGGCGAATTTGGGCTTCTTTCCTCCCCCTAGCCTGAGGGTCTCTTATTAGCTTTACAAAGGTGGTTGAACTCTGGGGAAGGCCTATAACCTAAATGTCTTCCCAAGTTAGCTAGGCCTAAGCCCAGGAATGATTAAAGGAAATGAAAGATGAGGGTGGGTTAGATCAGATCTCTTTCACTGTCCTAATTTTCTCATTGATATAATTTTGGCAAAGGTGGTTTCAGTTCCCTGATGGAACCCAAGCTGCTGTAGTGAAATGGTGGAACTTTAGCTGCTAGACTACAGTATGGAATGGTCTTTGCTGTTATTCCTGGAGAAGATCTAAGTCATGTAGTTTTTAGCTTGCAAGATTTTTTAACTTTGTTTTAGGTTGTATTTTTGTTCTTTAATTTAGTCAAGAGAATTCTTAAGGCTAGCCATGACGCTATTGCATTTCCTTTTTAAAATTTGATTTTCCCATCAACTGTTTAGAAAAAGAGATCTCTAAAATTATTTTTTGAATTTAGGAGTCCAATTTAAAGGACCCCTTTTCAGGCCATTTTCCTCCAGTGTCTAAAGAATATTGCAGCCAAGCAGTACTACAATTAAAAAAAAACAAACAAAAAACTTTTTCTTTTTCATGGGCTGAAAGCTAAAAATGGCCCAGTTCTGCAGAATACACCCTAATGGGTTGCAAGGTAGAATAGAGCTTGTGTTTCCCATTTTAGATGACAAAACCATAGGTGATGAAAACCTTGTTGCCTCAGCCAGGCTTCAGATAGAGTTTCAAGCAAGTCTGTTTTCAGCAAGTCAAAACCAAATATGGTTTCTCAAGTTCTGGATCCCTTCAGTTCCTTAGTGAGTATCCCCAATCAAACCAAATACTCTAAGAAAGCAGGGACCAGGGCCTTGCCAAAGCAAAGCCAGATGTCCTGCCAAAGCAGAACCCAGTGTCCAAAGAAAAAAATACCTTGGGGCTGTTGCCCACGAACCTACCACTTACCAAGGACATCTTCCAAGCCCAGTGCCTTATTTTTAATGCTACAAAAGTAAAAGTGCCATGGCCCGTGACACCTGATCAAGCATAAAATGCATGGATCCATCCCTGAGCAAAATAATTCAGCCAACTGCCGGACAGGGTCCAAGGGTGGCTGTAGCCAGGGGCTGGTGTGCCATGGGCAAGGCCACCGGTTGGGACTTTCGCCAACTAATTGTTACCGAATCCACTTGGGATCCACTGACCACTCACCTGGCACAGTAAGTCCAAACATCTACACCAAGGTTTGCAGTGGGAGAAAGGAGGATGTTTATTTGTGAGTGCCCAGCAAGAGAATCCAGCAGCTCACGCTTAAGACCTGGCTTCCCCGATGGCTTGTTAAGGGTTTTTTAAGGCAGGGAGGCAGAGGTTACAGGCACAACTACATATTAATACATGGAGGCTATATATTGCTTTGACCTAAAAGGGGGGGATGTCTCAAAGCATTCAAAGATTCAAAGATTTTCTGATTTGCAATTGGTTAAGGAAGCAAAGCTTTGTCTAAAAATTTGGGGTCAGTAGAAAACAATGTGAGCTCTGATTTGTGGGTATGACTTCCTCCAGGTCCCTCAGGAAGAACTTCAGAAGAAAGAGGAGCGGTCAGAGTTCAATCTGCAGTTCCCCCTTATCTGAGGCTTATGTGCTAGTGGATCCATTTGGTGGGGGTCCAGGTACCTGAAAAACAACTCAGAGAAACGTATGTTAAGACGTTATCGTTAGGTGTAAAGGGATAAATATAATGTTCTATAGGGAACATCCTGTGACTCTAACTTCCTTGGCTATAGTTTTAAGCTACTATTACCTTCTTAATGATCAGGTCACTCATTTGCTTCTCAGGGCTAGCTAGGTGCCTGGAGTTTCCCTTGAAGAAACTCTTTTCCTTTATTTCCATGTTGCAGGGAGGGGCCTACAGGCTCCTATGAGGGGTCCCTGCTCTATCTCAGTTCTTGCCCTAAAGAATCTTACATAATTGTTCTTATTGCTTCTTTTTGGAGGTGGCAGGGATTATATCTCTGAATCTCACAAAAGCACTGGTGCTGCTTTTCCAATAGCGCTTTCCTTTGCTTCTGAGCTGTTTCGATTTGTTTGTTGTTGGTTTTCATTATGTATTCTGGGAGCCAATGACTTGGCTGGGCACTTGAAATCCTACTTTTGAACTCCTGGCAGCTCCCTGTCTGTTTTCACACAAATGGACTTGCTGGGATCAGTAGTGAGACACCTCTGGTCTTAATACCTGCAGCATTGCAGGTCTGGGTGTGGTCATAGCCATCTTGGCATCCAAGTGCAACACATTACTCATGTTTGTGGCGATGCTGGTGTAGACAAACCTACCGTGCTGCAGTGGTACAAAAATATCTCACAGACAGTTATGTAAGGTATATAATACTTGTTAATGATAATACAATGACTATGTTACTGGTTTGTGTATTTCCTATACATATATAAAGAAATAACTATCATTTTTATTGACTATGTTAATATGACAATATACTTTTTACTGTTATTTCAGAGTATACTCCTTGTACTTATTTTTTTTAAGTTAACTATAAAATAGCCTCAGGCAGGTCCTTTAGGAGGTATTCCAGAGGAAGGCATGTTATCACAGGAGATGACAGCTCCATGCACATTGTTCCCCCAAAGCCCTTCCAGTGGGACAAGATGTGGAGATGGAAGGCAGTTGTGATACTGATGATCCTGACACTATGTAGGCCCAAGCTAATGTGTGTTTGTGCCTTACTTTCTAACAGAACAGTTTAAAAAGTAAAAAAAAACAAGAATTAATTTAAAAAGCTTATAAGAATAGAGACAAAATATTTTTGTATAGCTGTGCAATGTATTTGTGTTTTAAGCTGTGTTATTATGAGTCAAAAAGTTTTTTAAAAATTAAAACGTTTATAAAGTAAAAAAGTTATAGTAAGCCAAGTTTACTTTATTATTGAAGAAAGGAATTTTAAATGAATTTAGTGTCATCTAAATGTACAGTAAACCTATAGTAGTGTACAATAACGTCCTAGGCCTTCATCTTCACTCACCACTCACCTACTGATTCACCCAGAGCAGCTTCCAGTCCTGCAAGCTCCATTCATGGCACGTGCCCTCTACAGGTATACCTTTGAAAAAAAACTTTTATACTGTATTTTTTACTGTGCCTTTTCTATGTTTAGATATGCAAATACTTACCATTGTGTTACAGTTACTTACAGTATTCAGTAGTCACATGCTGTACAGGTTTGTAGCCTAGGAGCAATAGGCTCTACCATATAGCCAAGGTATGCTGTAGGCTATACCATCTAGGTTTATGTAAGTACACTCAATGATATTTGCACAATAATGAAATCACCTCATGATGCATTTCTCAGAACATATCTGATATGGTTTGGCTGTGTCCCCACCCAAGTCCCATCTTGAATTGTAGCTCCCATAATCCCCACATGTTGTGGGAGAAAACCAGCGGGAGGTAACTCAATCATGGGAGTGGGTTTTTCCCATGCTGTTCCCCTTATAGTGAATAAGTCTCACAAGATCTGATGGTTTTATAAAGGGCAGTTCCCCTGCACATGCTCTCTTGCCTGCTGCCATGTAAGATGTGCCTTTGCTCCTCCTTCACTTTCTTCCATGACTATGAGGCCTCCCCAGCCATGTGGAACTGTGAGTTCATTAAGCCTCTTTTTCTTTATCAATTACCCAGTCTGGGGTATAACTTCATTAGCAGTGTGAGAATGGACAAACACAATATCCCTGCCATTAAGTGACTCATGATTGTACATAGTACCTTTTTAGCTTAAGAGACAAGGCCAAACAAACAAGAAGTTCTTATAATTCTTCAAATGCACAAATAATTTAAACAAGTTCTTGTAAATGTTTTTTTCCTGAATCAAAGGAATTTACAGAGAAAAGGAATTTAATTTAAATAATTTTAACTTTGCCCTGATTTCAGCTTTTAAAAATCTTGCTAAGGGAAGATTTTTAGACAAAGCTGAAATTTCCCTTGAAGGAACTCTTTCCCTTTATTTCCACATTGTGGGGCGGGGCCTGCAGGCTCCTATGAGGGGTCTGCTAAGGGAGTCTCTAATGTTAGCCATTATACTCCTTTGTATTCTTTTTTTTTTTTCCAATTAGTCACTTAAATTTTTCATTTGCTGTCTGTAAAAAGTCTTTTTAAAGAGACAATAAAAAATTTTGAAATCTTCTTAGAAGCTTCTGCACATCAATAGACACCTCTGGGTAGCCTAATTTGGGAGCCCTATTTTTTAAATGTACTTCTTAAAGTGTGGTGTTGTTCATATGGAACATTCTAGATAATAGCCATTATATTTTAAAATTATCTTTGCTGTAATTTGCCCATTGGTTTAAAAATGTGCACGATAATGGGCCACGATGTTTGAACATGTAGTCAGCTGCAGTCCCTAAAGAAGGACTATCTCTTCAAGCTTTAGAATTTGGGGATTCCATTCTGCTTCTTATTAATTTCCCAAGAGCAAAAGGAAAAACTTTATAAATATACTCACCACAAATGTGGTGCAATCCACATTTCTGCCCAGCCATTTTCTTGGGGGCTGCCAACCTTTTGATCGGGCACCTGCAGAGGCAGGCCTAATAACCTATATGCCCTGGTGGATAGAAAGCCAAAACGCTGTGGACCTGTGCCCCTGATTATGTTATTTTGTCCTTGGAAGAGGTTCAGAAATAAGAAAAATCTAACTCACCAAAATTGTAAGCCAGACATGCAGGTCAAACCAGAAGGATGATGACCTTTAGGCTTTTACAGAACCAGATATGGAATAAAGTTAACCAAAATTCAGGAGCAACCAAAATTCAAGAGGAGACTGACCAGGGCAAAGGGACAACTCATGGAAGTGGGGAGTGCAAGTGGCTGGTGGGTACAGCACATAGTCCTGGGAGCCACCAATCTGTCTGAGGTGAAGTTTGCTTTGGATTCCACTTTTGACATCATTGTATATAAACCTAAAAATAAACTCAAAGGGATAGGCTCTCCAGAACAAATGTGTTTATTTGGGAATAGTGAGGGGTTGCATGCTCAGGATATGTGGGCTACGATTGGTCATAAACATATCCAGGAGTATTGGGGCAAAGGAGAGTCTTTTAAAGACAAAAAGAAGTCCACATAAATTGCTTTGAAACAAAGTCCAGAGATCACAGAAGCTCATGACAAGAGTTGGCATTTGTTCATTGGTGGTGACAGCCATTGCCAGCTAAATGTCCTGTTGTAGGCAGCTTACCTAAAATACTGCAATATTGAGAAAGTTCTTCTGATAAGCTGTTATAGGGTACATGCAGGGCATGTATGCTATGTGGGACAAGTGGGGCATGTGGGATGTGTAGGAATTTCTTGTGATAAGACAGGGTACAGATGTGCATATGAGAGCTCCTTCTTTCATGCCCCTGACTCCATTTTGTTAGAGTTTTGACATAAGAGACTCCATTTTGGTACCAGCAACTTGCACAATTCCAACGAATCCAGGGTTCTAACTGAATAGATTGCAGTTGATTGATTTTGCAAATAGTGGGCCCTAACATAACATTGTGAACACGACCCATGTTTACTTATTGCATAAACCAGGTGTAAACCTGTTTTAACCAATCCTGAGTGCAATCCAAATATTGGAATTGTTCTGCTGCTTTGTTAGTTAACAAAGCAGGAGAACAGTTGTTCTAATAAGTGGATCTCTTTTAATTCCCAGGACTTGGGGATCTTTTGTTCTGTTGAGATTTTTGCAGGGCTGGTATTTGTTGTAACAATTTGGCTGAAAGATAAGAACATGGATGTGTGTAGCCGTGTGAAGTGCTTTGCTGAGAGCAAGGAAGATTATTTTGAGTCACTGCACCTGCCTGCCTCCCTGGCTATAATACAAAAACATAATCCTTTCAAATAAAGGAGTGTAGGAAGTGACCGCCCCTCAGCCTCACCAATCAATTGAAATCAGTTCCAAGAAGACAGATTCAAATCAGTAACCCAAACCCTATCCAGAGCCAATTCTTTCTGAACAATAGCTGTCACCAAGGTCTCAGGAGCATTAGGCACTCAATTTTATTTTAAGTAGCATGGTTGGAGCTTAACCCCAAAGTCAGGTTTAAGTGAGTAAACCAGTTAAGTAATTAATTTTATTCTGCCTCTTTATTTAAAAAGGACATGAGGGGTTTTGCAACTTAAAATACGGTGAAAATGAAGCATTTAAAAAGAGACTGGAAGCCTCATAATGGCAAGGTGGGAAGTATTCTACCAGGAATGTGGATAAATAGTTTGAGCATGAAATTTGACTCTGAGCTTCCTAGCACTCAAGGCAAAAAGAGAAATGGTGGACCATATAAATTTAGTCATCTGATTTTCAAGGAAGAGTAAGAACAATAACAAGAAGTAGCAGCATCAGCATTTTGTTTGTTTGCTTGTTGACAAGCAGCATTTTTGTTTGGAGAAGCAAACATTCGCTTGGCATTCCATTTCTGGAAAATTAGATTTCGTAGATCCTCATGTAAGAGACTTGGGGTAACTTGTTCAGAGATGTCTTTGAGGTTTTGCAGAAGCAAAAATGTTTTAGGTCTTACCATGAAATCGTGAAAGCTCGAATCAATGATGTTTCTTCTCGCAGTCAACTTATACTTAAGCTCCCGCATCAATGCCTGATCCCATGTCACATTTATTTTTGACTTTGGTTCAGGGATGAGAGGTGGTTGCTCACAATGACTTGAGTTTCAGAAAGATGGATTTTAGAGTCACAGTTGATACAGGTAACACAAACAAGCCAGCTTGAGTCAGCCACCAGAAACCCCCCATGCCTTCTATTGCCACTCGTTGCTCAATCCTGTATTTACCTCTGTGTGCTGCTCTCAAGAGAGAAAGTGAAAAAACCAGGGTGATCTTGACTAGAGTTGCTACACGGACTAGCACTGACTTCACGGCCTGAAGAGGAGCTTCAGCTGTTGGAAATTCTCAGTGCGCACATTTTGGCATTTCCACCTGGAATGTGGTCCTGCTGGGATGGTGGCAAACGGCCAGACCTGTACAAGTGGCCTGTGCTCAAAGGCAAATGTCCTGGCCCTGGGCTTGCCCTCCTGAATCAGCTGACAAGCTGGCCCAGTTCCAATGTTTAACCTTGTATACAAAGGCAGCTTTTCTTAATTCACATTTGCCGGGGAATTCAATTACCTTGTTTTCTTGCCTTCTCTCTTCTGGTACTTTTGCAACTAGCTGTGAGAACTGCAATGCAAATGCCTGTAGGGAATGTTTAGAATCATAGTGACCCCTGTCACCCTTGTCAGCGATTCCCAGGGAAGATTCCAGCTTCTCTGGATTGACAACCAATGCTTCCCACAAGGAAAGGGTACAGAATTAAATGCAGACACTCCATCTCCTGCTTCCAGCCTTCTTAATGAGAAAGTTTCCACTCACGGGGACAGCTCAGTGATTGATTCTTTTTAGCTGTGTGTCTTTTGGAAGGCACAGGTTCCTTCTTAGGGTGCCAGGTGAATGGCAGGGGTGGTGAGTAACAGTTTTGTCTCTAGGAGAGTGTGCTGTTTTATGGTCAATGGAAGGGTGTGAGTTGGCTTTGGGAAGCAAGGGCTGGGGCTGTTCCCTTGCTGCCAAAGTCAAGTCAAAGGACAGGAAACAAGCTCCCCAATTTCCCCAGTTTACTAAACTGGTGCATTCTGAGGCACCCTGTGCAGGTCTGAGCATAGCAGATGTGGGGCTTTCCCTGTCCGGGTGAGTCAAGTGATTCAGCCCTCTGGCTAATTTTCTTTCTTGGCACTTGGCTCTAAGTCTTGACTTGACTCTAGAAAAAATATGCTTCTCAGAAATGGGTATCACTTGGCTAAACCACCTACAAGGGAGCCAGATATCTCTGCAGAAATTCTCTAGGCTCCCCCAGCCATCCAGGGAGTAATATTAATAAAAAATTAATAATCGCTGCTATTCTGTATATAGTACTTACTATGTTTCAGCCTGTGTTCTAGGCATTTTCCATACACTTACTCATTTGATAGTCATAAAAGCCCTGTGATGTGGATGATGTTGTTATCCTCATCTACAGATGAGGAAACTTCGGAACAGAGAGATTCAGTAACTTGCCCAAGGTCACACAGTGGTGGAAAAAATGTCTGTGAAACCTGCGACTTTGTTCTGCTCTTTCAAGATTGTTTTGACTATTCAGGGTCCTTTGGGATTTCATATGAATTTTAGAATAAATTTTTCTATTTCTACAAAAAATATCATTTGGGATTTTGATAGAAATTGCATTGAGTCTGTAGATCACTTTGGGTAGTATTGGCATCTTAACAGCATTAGTCTTCCAATCCAGTGAAAAGACACTGAATGTCTTTTCATTTAATCATGTCTTCTCTAATTTTTTAGCTATATTTTGGTAGTTTTCAGTGTATAAGTCTTTCACTCCCTCAGTTAATTCCTAAGTCGTTTATTCTTTTTGGTGCTATTGTAAATGGAATTGTTTTCTTAATTTTCTTTTCCAATTGTTCATTTTTAGTGTGTAGAAATGCAACTGATTGTTCTGTGCTATTTTGTATCCTAGAATTTTGCCAAATCCTTTGTTAATTCTAATAGTTTTTTTTGTGGACTCTTTGGGGTTTTCTACATATACAATTATGTCATTTGTGAACAGATAATTTTACTTTTTACTTCCCAATTTAGATACCTTTAATTTCTTTTTCTTGCCTAATTACTCTGGCTCATTCTTTCAATATAATCTTTTAAATATGATGTTAAATCCAGTTTGTTAATATTTTGTTAAGAACTTTTACGTCAATATTCATCAGGGGTATTGGTCTGCAGTTTTCTTGTAGTGCCTGTGTCTGTGGTATTAGAGCTCCATGCAATAAGTTAGGAAGTGTTTCCTTCTCTTCAATTTTTTGGAAGAGTTGGAGAAGGATTGGTGTAATTCTCCTTCAATTGTTTGGTAGAATTCATCAATGAAGCCATAAGGCCCTGAGCTTTTATTTGTTGGGAGTTATTTTGATTACTTATTCCATCTCCTTATTAAAACTGTGGGTCTATTTAGATTTTCTGGTTTCTTCATGATTCAGTCTTGGTAGCATGTATTTCTAGGATTTGTCCATTTCATCTAGGTTATCCAATTTGTTAGTTTACGATTGTTCAAAACACTGTCATAATTCTTTTGATTTCTGTAAAATTAGTACTAATGTTTCATTTCTCATTTTAGTTATTTGAGTCTTCTCTCTTTTTTCCTCCTAGTTGATCTAGCTTGTCTCTGTGTATTTGACTATGCTAGATACCTTATGTAAGTGGAAAAAGTCCTTTTGTGTCTGGCTTGTTTCACTTAGAATAATGTTTTCAAGATTCATCCATGTTGTGGTATCACTTTTTTAAAAAAAGGTGCATTTACTTGCAACTTAGATATGCAGAAGGGATCTTAAGCATTACCTAGTTATTTTCAAAGATGATGAAACTAAGAAGCAGAGTGCTTAATTGACTTATTCAATGTCCCTAGGTAATTAGAGGCAGGGCCAGAACTCAGGTCTCTTAGTAAAGTGTTGAATAGAAGTGTTGATAGCAGACTTTTTTTCTTTTTTGAGACAGAGTCTTGCTCTGTCAACAGGCTGGAGTGCAGAGCCACGACTGCGTCTCACTGCAGCCTTGACCTCCAGGCAAGAGTGATTCTCCCACCTCAGCCTCCTGAGTAGCTGGGACTACAGGTGCACTCCAACACACCTGGCTAACTTTTATTTTATATATTTATTTATTTTGCAGAGACAGGGTTTTGCTATGTTGTCTAGGCTGATCTTGAACTCCTGGGCTCAAGCAATCCACCTGTCTCAGCCTCTTGAAGTGCTGGGATTACAGGCATGAGTCACCCGCACCCAGACAGTAGTAGATATTTTTGTCTTGTTTTCAAACTCAGAAGAAAATTATTCAATAGTTTACCACCAAATTGGATGTTAGCGTAAGTATTTTGTTGATATTATGATAAAAGGTAGCAACAAAATGTCTGCAAAACCCTAATGTCTATCAAATAAATTTACATAGCAATGAAAAAGAAGAAATTAATAATACATTCAGCAGTATGGTACCTCTCTTGGCTATAACAATCAGCTAAGAAAGCCAGACACAAGAGTACATTCTATGCGATTCCACTTTTATGAAGTTCAAGAACAGGCAAAATGAATCAGAATACTGGTTCCTGAAGCAGGGGATGGACAAGGAAGGAGCATGAATGAACCTTCATCAACTGGTGCATTCATGAAGGGGAGCTGCAGATGTGTTATATCTTGATCTGAATGGTAGGTATAGATGTGTATGCGTATAAAAATTCACTGAGCTGGCCTGGCGCAGAGGCTTACGCCTGTTATCGCAGCACTTTGAAAGACTGAGCTGAGGCCAGGAGTTCAAGTCCAGCCTGGGTAACACAGCAAAACCTCACCTCTACAAAAAATACAAACATTAGTCAGGTGTGGTTGTGCATGCCTGTATTCCCAGCTGCTCGGGAGCCTGAGGTGGGAGGATCACCTGAGCTTGGGAGGTCAAGGCTGCAGTGAGCCGAGATTGTACCACTGCACTCCAGCCTGGGTGAGACAGTGAGACCCTGACTGAAAAAAAGAAATAAAAACTGAAAAAAAAAATCCACTGAGCAGCATACATACCACTAATGCACCTTAATAAAAACACTTAAAACTGTGCTTCAATAGAAAAGTCAAAATTCTATGTGTTTTACATGGAACTGTAACAGTGTTTCCACCAGTGGCAGCTGCTATTATTCTGCTATGGTACATCCATGGTTGTGCTTCTTAAACTTTTTATTTCTTATTGCCCATGCCCTATGCAATAATTAATTATTTCAGTTTTTAAAATATCTCTACAAGCCAAAGAGATTTTGTAGGCTTTACTTTCAGCAGTTTCTGTTAGTAAAACTGTAGGCTTTTGGGCTATGCTTTTGTAAACTCCTTCTGAAAATTCTCATAGCTGTTGGGGCTGCCTGTCCACGTGGCTTGAGACTGACTGCTTCATTGTGGCCCCCTGAAAAATATCCTTTTGAGAAAGGGGAAACTAAAGATGATCTGCAAAAGTGCAAATGACTTGTTTTCGGTGGATATGTGTTGACCCCTAGGGATCAAGGCACTTGTAGATCATCTATATACAATGATCAGTCTAGAATTTTCCAGGGCGGGGCATTAAGCTCCCTGGTGGTGAGAATTCCCATCTGCTCTAAGGACATCACAAACTCTGATAAACTCCAACCTGGACATTTGCTTACACTGATAAATTCCTCCCGCTTTTTTTGTTTGTTTGTTTGAGCCATTTAAGTTTGGCAATCTGCTATTTGCCACTGAAAACATCCTAACTGATACAAAAAGGAAACTGACCCTGAGAAACTATCATGTGGCAATCACTTTGGAGCCACTGACATTTAAATCTTAAATCAACAAAATGAAGTGGATGCTAGTCTGCCAGGAAACTGAGGTTCTGCGAAAGCAAATGCCTTTCCCTAGTTGGAGGAGTCAGAATTTGAATTCAGATCCCAGTCTTAGTACTCATGTTCTTTCCACAACTCATTGTCTCCCTCTTAACCACCATGCCCAAGTACGTTCTACAGTCTACTTTGAAGATGTTCTCATTGATGGAGGCTGGCCTGAAAACAGATGATTTCCTTTAGCCATGCCTGTCCTATACAGTAACATAGCACCTCCAAAGTTATTTTCTATACAACCCTAATGTTCCTTTAGGTGTTAATAGTGTACTATGAAAAGAAAATTATTTAATGGGCAAATGACTTGGGAAATGCTACTCCATCTAAGAGCCACACATGCATTAGCACTGTCAAGGTTCTGATAAGTTCTGCAGCAAATAACCTGCTTAATTTCACTTAAACCAGTGTTACCCAAACTTATTGGTCACAAAACCCTGTTTTGGAGTAGTATTTATTAAAATTTTGGTGGGATACTAAGGCTTCTCAAATAGGGTTTGAGAAATGCCGATGTCGTGGGCTGAACCCTGGGCTTGGTAGCAGAGACTCCGTTGGGTAGCCCTTATGAAGTCTATTTACCTAAGGTTCGGAGCATCAAAGTAACCTGCTTTACAAGGAACTATTAGAATTCCGGTAAGATGCAATAGCCTGAACAGGTAACATCTGCTGTGTGTTTGTTCTGCCAGGCCCTACTTAAACATCGTATACATTAATGCACTTCATTCTCACCACAGCCCTATGTGGTAGATTCTGTTAGGTTCTCAGGGGAAATGATGCTCGGGAGGGTCTTACAATCTGCAAGCAGAAAAGCCAGGATTTGGTTCCAGATAGTCTGGGCCTAGAGCCTTTGCCACTGCCATCCTGCCTGTCAGGGCTTGGTGCTCTGACAGTGACCAGGAGGAGGCCCTTTGACAGCCCTTCATGTATTTTCCAAATTTCTGCACTTTCCACACTTCAGCCTTCTTGCTTCAACCTTGGCCATGTTAACACAAAGAAAACAATCTCTGAACTGTACTGTGCTGGAGAAGCTGATGGAAATTCCACATTAGTACACCACGGTGTTTCCACCCAGGGTGTGGGCATGACTTCAAGACAACATATTCTTACCACAGTCCATGGATGAAGTGATGGAGGAGGGAGCCCTGGCTTGGTGAACCAACTTGGCTTCCTGCCCATGGGCATCAGTGGTGGCCAGTGGAGTCTCCTCCAGGGCCTGTGCTTGCTTCATGTACTGGAACAGCTCTCAACTCTGCACTGGCTCTTCAGGAGCCAATACCCATCTAGGAATACTCTGTTTCCTCCTTCCTTCCCTCCCTCGTGTCCTTTTTTCCTTCTTTCCTCCCTCAATTTAAAATGTTTTAAATAGATAAAATTTATGTAGGGAAAAAAACAGCATCAAAGAATATAGAATAAAAGTTGGGCCAGGCACAGTGGCTCATGCCCCTGTGATCTCAGTGCTTTGGAAGGCCGAGGCAGGAGGATTGCTTGAGCCCAGGAGTTCAAGACCAACTAGGGCAATGTGGTGAGACCCCATCTCTACAAAAACTTTTAAAAAATTAGCTGGGTGTGCTGGTGCACATTTGTAGTCCTAGCTACTCGGGAGGCTGAGGCGGGAGGATCAGTTGAGCCTGGGAGCTTGAGGTTGCAGTGAACTATAATGGCACTGCTGCTCTCCAGCCAGGAGGCCCCCAGCCAGGAGCTAGAATGAGACCCCGTCCCTTAAAAAGAATTGTCTTATTCCCAAGCTCGATTATCTTCCATACCCAATTTCTCTTCTTGGAGCCCATCACTCTGCTAGTTTTCAGTGTTTCTTCCTAAGACGTTTAATGTATAAAAACCTACAGATGCGTCCCTCCCCCACTGATTGTTCAGAAATCATATTATACTAAAACACCTTGCTTTTTAAACTTAAATATCTACCTTGGAGGTTATAACGCATCAGTCCCTAAAGACCTGCTTTTTGTCTGTAAGCTACAAAAGACGTCATCAATTTCTTTAATGTGATTTATCTCATGCCCACTTTTTCGTTCACAACACATCATCTGGCTTGGTTGGTCTTGCCCATAGGAGTCTGCTCAGTAATCTACATACACACCTACACATGTATGTACCTGAATATGGGCTGAGGCAACTTTAAACCTGAACCAAATGAAGAAAACCACAGGGGTGCCAGGCGCAGTGGCTCATACCTGTAATCCTAGCACTTTGGGAGGCCAAGGTGGGCGGATCATGAGGTCAGGAGTTCAAGACCAGCCTGGCCAATATGGTGAAACCCTGTCTCTACTAAAAATACAAAAATTAGCCAGGCATGGTGGCGTGCCTGTAATCCCAGCTACTTGGGAGGCTGAGGCAGGAGAATGGCTTGAACCCAGGAGGTGGAGGTTGCAGTGAGCCAAGATCGAGTCACTGCACTCCTGCCTGGGCAACAAAGTGAGACTCCATCTCAAAAAAAAAAAACAAAAACCAAAAAACAAAAACAAAAAAAACAACCAGAAGGTTTGATGGGAATGACAGAGCCCAAGTGCTGGGAGGAGGATGATACTAATTTTCCTCTATAGTAATCAAATCCACATGTGGCAGAACAGAACCTCTCTGGACAGCTTCTTTTTTCACCCTGTAAAGGTGGACTCAGCCCTTCAACACACCCTGCAAATGCCAACCTCACAGCATATTAATAAGAAACAGATGTTGTGGGAAGTCAGGGACCCTGAACAGAGGGACTGGCTGAAGCCATAGCAAAAGAACATAAATTGTGAAGATTTCATGGACATTTATTAGTTCCTCAAATTAATACTTTTATAATTTCTTATGCCTGTCTTTACTGCAATCTCTGAACATAAATTGTGAAGACTTCATGGACATTTATCACTTCACCAATCAATACTCTTGTGATTTCCTACGCCTGTCTTTACTTTAATCTTTTAATCCTGTCATCTTCGTAAGCTGAGGATGTATGTCGCCTCGGGACCCTGTGATGGTTGCGTTAACTTCACAAATTGTTCATAAAGCATGTGTGTTTAAACAATATGAAATCTGGGCACCCTGAAAAAAGAACAGGATAACAGCGATGCTCAGGGAACAAGGGAGATAACCATTAGGTCTGACTGCCTGAGAGCCGGGCAGAACAGAGCCATATTTCTCTTCTTACAAAAGCGAATAGGAGAAATATCACTGAATTCTTTTTCTCAGCAAGGAACAGTCCTGAGAAAGAGAATGCATTCCTAGGGGGAGGTCTCTAAAATGGCCGCACTAGGAATGTCTGTCTTATATGGTTGTATATAAGGGATGAAATAAGCCCCGGTCTCCCCTAGCGCCCCCAGGCCTATTAGGACAAGGAAATTCCTGCCTAGTAAATTTTAGTCAGACTGGTTGTCTGCTCTCAAACGCTGTCTCCTGATAAGATGTTATCAATGACAATGCGTGCCCAAAACTTCATTAGCAATTTAAATTTCGCCCTGGTCCTGTGATCTCACTGTGCCCCCATTTGCCTTGTGATATTTTACTGCCTTGTGAAGCATGTGATCTCTGTGACCCACACCCTATTTGTACACTCCCTCCCCTTTGAAAATCACTGATAAAAACTTGCTGGTTTTGCGGCCTGGGGGCCATCAAGGAATCTGCCGACGTGTGATGTCTCCCCTGGACACCCAGCTTTAAAATTTCTCTCTTTTGTACTCTTTCCCTTTATTTCTCAGACCAGCCAACACTTAGGGAAATAAAAAAGAACCTACGTTGAAATATTGGGGGTGGGTTCCCCTGATAAACAGATATTTTACCAACTCTTTGGTGGAGAGGTAGAAAACAGGTTTTCCATGACACACCACATGGCCAGACTTCAACAAGGCCACCTCATCGCCTGCTCTCCCTCAGCCTCACTCGCCTCCTCTTCCGCTACATCTTCCTCTCAGCTCTCTCCTTCTTCCCTCTCTGGTCAAGAGCAATTTCACCCTCTTGCCTTCTCCCCTTTGCCTCCTCATATCCACTCCCTCAGCCTGCACAGAGCATTTCTCCAGTGTAGTCTCTGGTCCATCTGCATCAAAATCACCTGCAGGACTTGCTGACAATGCAGTTTCCTGGATCCCACCCAGGACTCAATAAAAACTAGGAATTGGGAGAGGAGGGACCTAGAATCAGTGTTGCTAGCAAGCCCCCAGGTGGTTTGTAAGTGGATTAAAGTTTGAAGACCAGATGTGGAAGGTTGGCTTTGGCACCATCAGCTGGATCCAGGAATCTGGAGCCAGGTTAATGGAGTCAAGTGGTATTATATGTGGTGGCCTGTGGGTAGGAAAGCCACCATCTGGGGGTGTTGTATTCAGAAAGGGACTGTGGCATGGACCTACTATTACTGCATCCAATCTCTGGGGTGATGGAGGAAACTGCACCACTCTGCTTTGCATGTGGCAGGCCCTGCTTGCAGGCCAGCAATTGTTCCCCTTTTCAAAAATTAGGGTAGAAGTGATATGCAGTGCACAAAATCTAACTGTGCAGCTTGATTGATTTTTACATAATTATACTCCTGTTGAACCACTGCCCCCATCAAGATATACAGCCTAGGCTTCCTTGAGCCCCTTCCTCATACCTCCCTGCCCCTACTGTAACTACTGTTTTGACCTCTATCACCATGGATTAATTTTGCTTGTTTTCAGACTTTGTGTAAATGGAATCACACGGGCTGTACTCTTTTGTATTTGGCTTCTTATTTTTTGAGGCAGAGTCTCACTCTGTGTCCCAGGCTGGAGTGCAGTGGCACGATCTCAGCTCACTGCAACCTATGCCTCCTGTGTTCAGGTGATTCTCCTGCCTCGGCCTCCCAAAATGCTGGGATGACAGGCATGAGCCACCATGCCCAACCATATTTGGCTTCTTTTACCCCACATTATGTCTGTGAGATCCATCCATGTTTTTGTGCATAATAGAGAGTCTGTCTTTTTCATTGCTGTTTACCAGAGGTCAGCAAACTATTTCTGCAAAGAACCAGATAATAAATACCTTTGGTTATGAAAGCCATAGTCTCTGTCACAACTATTCAACCCTGCCATCACAGCTTAAATGCAGTAATAAGCAACACACAAACAAAAAGTAGGCTACAGGTTGGCCTATGGGTCGCAGTTCACCAACCTCTGCTGTACAATATTTTGTTATAAATAATCATGAATATATGACATGGAAGAATGAGTTATGATGAGAATTAAAAATAATTATGAATATAGCACTATGTATTCAGTAACCCATTCTCCTGTTATGGGTGTCTGGGTTATTTCCAGTCTGGGATACAATGATTAGTGCTGCACTGTGTTTGGTGAACATATGCACTCGTTTTGTGCTATTGTCTTAGTAGATACTGCCAAGAGGTTTCCCAAAGTAGTGGTACCAAAGCACACTCCACTAGTAAAGTTGCTTCACATTCTCAAGAACACTTGATACAGTCAAATTCTTTAGCTATAGCCATCTGGGTAGGTGCATCATGGTGTCTCATTGCAGATTTTAATCTGCATTTTCCTGAAGATGATTGATGTTGAGCACCTTTTCAAATGCTTGTTAGCCACTTGGATACTATCCTTTGTGAAGTAAGAATTTTCTAGTATTTCTAAACATTGAATTATTTGTCATTTTCTTGTCTTTTTCTTGTTGATTTATAGAAGTTTGATATATATTTTGGACACAAATGCTTTGTTAGATATCAGTCCACAGCTTGCCTTTTCACTTTTTTTTTTTTTTTTTAAGACAGGAGACAGAGTCTTGCTCTGTTGCCAAGGCTGGAATGCAGTGGCATGATCTTGGCTCAGCTCACTGCAACTTCAGCCTCCTGGACTCAAGTGATCCTCCCATCTAAGCCTCCCAAGTAGCTGGGACTACAGGCATCCACCACCATGCTTGATTATTATTACTATTTTTTATTTTTTTTGTAGAGATGTTGTCTCACAATGTTGCCCAGGCTGGTCTCGACCTCCCGGGCTCAAGCAACCCTCTTGCCTCAACCTCCCAAAGTGCTAGGATTACAGGTGTGAGCCCCACACCTGGCCACTTTCTTAATAATGTCTTTTAATGAAGGATGGTTTTTAATTTTAATGAGGTCCAATTTAACAATTTCTTCTTTATGGTTAGTGCTTTTTGTGTTCTGTTTAAGAAATCTTTGCCTGCCCAAAGGTCATGAAGATATTCTCCAGTTTTCCTCTAGAAGCTTTATTGCTTTACTTTTCACAACTAGGTCTGCGATCTGTCTTAATTCCTTTTTCTGTTTGATTTGAGGTAGGAGTCAATGTTCATTATAGTTTGTATAAAAATCCAATTGTTCCAGTACCATTTAGTGAAAAGACCATCTCTCCCCCATACATAGTGATAGGAAGGCTGCATTTAATGTCGAGCTCTAGTCTTTAAATGGAATCTGAACACCTGTAATGTTTTCAAAGTCTCTAGACTATGCATCAGGAGGAAGAAATGAAGGGGAGTGGGTCTAGATGCTCTAGGCTGCAGGCATCTGGCGTCATCAGCTCTAAAATGAAGGACATCCAGGGAAAGGAGGTTGATTCTTTCCATCTGTGGAGTTCTCTGACTTCGTAACAGAGTATCCATTAGGCCTCAATTTTTCAGCTGTTGCTGGAAAAACCAGAGATTTCCAAGAAGCTACCTTTGGGAAAAAGAACCCAGCTTCGCAATTTAAAATGTTTTCATTACTCTTCATATTGCTCAAGCCAAATTTTTGCTTCCGGAGGAAAACAGGCTCTAAACCGTGAAAGACTAAGTAAGCCAGTGCCAGCAGCAGCAGTAACTGGGGAAAGTCCTGTGTATTTCAAGACCAAGAACTGTTTATTTCTGTCAGTGAAAGAGAAAGGGTGACCTGGCTCAGGTTTTGAAGACATCAGACTGTGGGCTAATATTTTCCAGACAGATGACTACTGTCCAGCGCTTTCCTGGACCACTCCCCAGGGCCTGCTCTTTGGCTACGTGAGCCTGGGCAGCCACTCTCCATCTGCAAAAGGCAAAAAAGCAGCTTTTGTGTACATCACACTGATTTCTGGCACTGGATGTTGGTTTTTTCCCCCACCATTTCCAGAGTGGGAACAACTTGTGTGGGTTTGGACTTGGCTGGTGGGCACCGAGCCGCGGAGTGGGTGTGGAGGTAGGGCCTTGGCCCTCAGGTTGATGCTGGAGGAGTATTTCATTCCCTGACTCGGGGTTTATTCCTGAACACCCGAAGTCTGTGGGGCAGCTGCTCCTGGGGATAAAGCACCTTCAGATCTGTGGGCTCTACCATCCCAGGATTATACTTGGGGTCTGCTCTCTTTGGAAAGCAATAGTAATTGCAATTAACAAAAATTTCTTCTCTGCCTTATTAATCAATGCATTTGTCCAACAGATATTTATTGAGGCAGGCACTATGCACAGCACTTACACATCCATAAGCAAAACAGACAAAAATCCCTGCTTTTGTGGGGCCTTCATTCTAGTGAGGAGAAACAATGAACAAATAATAAGTAAATGATGTAAGGTGTGACGCTGAGCTCTGGGGGAGATGCACAGAGCAAGGTGGGGAGCAGTCAGGAGGGTTGGGGGAAGGAGGGCTCTCATTTTAAATAGGGGTGGCAAGGCTGGCCTCAGTGAGGAGATGACATGTGAGCAAAGACTGGAAGTGCAGGGAAGTGAGTCGTGTTATCTGGAGGAAAAGTTGTCCATGCAAAAGAAACCTCTGTGGAGGTCTCAAGGCTTTGTCTCACCCCAAGATTAGGCAAAGTCTAAATCTGAAGCTTAAAGGAGTAGAGAGGAAACTCCCTCCTTCCTTCTGCACATATTGATTGAGAGCCTGCCACATACCAAACACTGCCACACTCTGTGGTTCTCCTCGAACAGAGAAACAAAGGGCAGAGGACTCTCCAGGCCTCTCAAAACAGAATTTGGACATCTTCAGAAATGCCCCCAATGTGGCAGGCCAGATAGGAATTTAGTGATGGATTAAGTCTCTCTCTAATATTAGAACCTCATAGATATCCCTGAAATGAAATGAAATTGTAATGTGTTCACTCCAACTATTTTTATTTCATCTCAACTAACCCCTATCTTCTGAGGTTTTGATGGGCATTTTAATTAAACCATGAAGAGCCCTTTGTCTCCCGAGAAGGGGGATTGAAGCCTCTCCATCCCTCCGCCTCTCTCCTACCCTGAGTGCTAAGGAATGTGCCTTGTTCTCAGCAGGGTGTTGGGGTGGCAGGACCCAGTTCTGGACACAGCCTTCACCCCAGATCCTACTCCGAAGATCAGAAGGAATCTTCCCAGGAGAGAAAGCAGCAGCCACTCCCAGATGGAGCAGCTGCTGGATCCCGGGTACTTGATAAACACCACTGAAAACAACCTGCCCCCATCCTGTGTGTCTGTGCATCCTCTCCGCTCTGGCCTGTTGTAAGCAGCTGTGAACCTTCCCATCATTACACTTCAACTTATGGTTTCCTAACATGATGGGCCAGATCTGTCTGTTGCTGTGCTGCGAATAATCTTGCCTGATTAGTCCATGCTCACATTGCTATAAAGAAATACCTGAGACTAGGCCGGTTGCCGTGGCTCATGCCTGTAATCCCAAAACTTTGGGATGCCAAGGCGAGTGGATTACCTGAGGTCAGGAGTTCAAAACCAGCCTGACTAATATAGCGAAACCCAGACTTTACTAAAAATACAAAAATTAGCCAGGTGTGATGGCAGTCACCTGTAGTCCCAGCTACTCAGGAGGCTGAGGCAGGAGAATCGCTTGAACCCGGGAGGCGGAGGTTGCAGTGAGCCGAGATTGCACCACTGCACTCCAGCCTGGGCAACAGAGTGAGACCTTGCCAAAAAAAGAAAAGAAAAGAAGGAAATACCTGGGACTAGGTAATTTATAAAGAAAAGAGGTTTAATTGGCTCACAGTTCTGCAGGCTGTACAGGAACCATGATGCTGGCATCTGCTTCTGGGGAGGCCTCAGGAAGCTTTTACTCACTGCAGAAGGCAAAGCAGGCATCTTACATGGCAGAGCAGGACTGACAGAGAAGGGGGAGGTGCTGCACACCTTTAAAACAGCTGGATCTCATGAGAACTCACTCACTATTACGAAAACAGACCAACAGGGAAATCCACCCCCACGATCCAATCACTTCCCACCAGGCCCACCTCCAACACTGAAGGTGACAATTTGACATGAGATTTGGGCGAGGACACAGATCCAAACCATATCACTGAGGATTTGTCTTTCATCAATTCATTCATGCACTTGTTCATTCTATAGTCATTCATTCATCTCCATTTCCATGTCCCACAGGTCCTTTAACATTAACGCCTCCAAAATAGACTTCCTGATTTTATCCTTGTCCTAAGTTAGTTCCTCAGCCTGCCTTTCCTATCTCAGTCAGGGGCATCCCTGTCCCCCAGTCTCAACGGCCAGAAACCCAGAAGTCACTGCTGTCACCTCTGCTCCCTTATCTTCCATATGCGTTCATCTTCAAGTCCGTCTCCACTATTTCCAGCCCTAGTTCTTCCACTCATCGCCTGTGTGACCTTGGGTAAGCTGATGAACCTCTCTGTGCCTTTCCCCATAGTAACATGGTGATAATAATATCACTATCTCAGAGAATTTTTTCGATGGCTGTAGGAGTTACTGCACATAAAGAACAGTATCTAGCGCATAATGAGAACTAAATATATGCTAGCCTCCAGAGATGATGGGAGTAGGTTTTTCTCATCCTGTAGCCAGATGGGAGTCCATGGTAATTCATAAGATTACATTTGTAATGTAATGCTTCAATTTGAATGCATGAAATATTACATTAAATTATAATAAAGGAAAAAAGTTTATCTTAACAAAAAATGATACAGTAAAAGAATAATGGCATGGAAAACCAGTCACATATATTACTTATTAAGCAAAAACAATACCACATTACAAAACAGTGTATATGGAGTGATCTCATTTTTATAGAAAAATTACGTGTGTGTGTGTGTGAACAGAAGAACCAGCCAAAATGGTAATAGTGTAACTACCCTCTGAGTGGTACAAGTATATAGAGTTTTAATCATATTTTCATTGATCTATATTTTTCTACGATAAATTATATATAATTTTTTTTTTTTTTTTGGAGAAAGAGTTTCACTCCTGTCATCTGGGCTGGAGTGCAGTGGTGTGATTTTGGCTCACTGCAGCCTCAACTTCCCGGGATCAGGTGATCCGCCCACCTCAGCCTCCTGAGTAGCAGGCACTATAGGCATGCACCACCACACCTGCTAATTTTTTAACCAGCGTTTTGCCCTGTAGAGATGGGGTTTCGCCATGTTGCTCAAGCTGGTCTCGAAATCCTGGGGTCAAGTGATCCACCCTCCTCAGCCTCGCAAAGTGCTGGGATTACAGGCATGAGCCACTGTGCCCGGCCATATATAATTCTTATAATAAAAAAGTTAACAAAAATAAAAGTAAGCAATTGCCGGACCCTTTGGTAGCTCTCTTACCTATAAGATGAGGGGCCCACACTCCTTGGCACAGCCCCCAAGAGCCTATGATCTGGTCCCTTCTATGATCCAGTCATTTCCCTTCTCCTCCCAGCCACACGCATGCACAGATACACACATGGATGCACACACTAGAATCACAGTGTCCCCTCCAAATCTCGTGCTGAAATGTGATCCCCAGTGTTGGAGGTGGGCCCTGGTGGGGAGGTATTTGGGTCATGGGGCAGATTCCTCATAAATGGCTTGAGGCTATCCTCATGTTAATGAATGAGTTCTCACTCTTGAGTTTATGCAAGATCTGGTTTTTAAAAAGAGTTGAGGACTGCCCTCTGACACCCGCCTCTCTCTCTCTCTTGCTCCCTCTCACCATGTGACATGCTGGTTCCCGTTTGCCTTCTGCCATGATTGGAAGCTTCCTGAGGCCCTCACCAGAAGCAGATGCCAACACTATGCTTTGTGTACAGCCTGCAAAATGTGAGCCAAATAAACCTCTTTTCTTTGTAAATTACCCAGTCTCATGTATTCCTTTATAGCAATGCATATCAACTAATACAGAAAATTGGTACTGAGGAGTATACCAATTTTGTAGTGTACCAATATTAAGTGTACAATATTATAGTTCAGCAATATTGAGCTACAGTTGACTCTTGAACAACAGGGCTTTGAACTGCATGGGCCCACTTATAAGTGGATTTTCTTCTGCCTCTGCCATCCCTGAGAGGAGACAGCAAAACCAACCACTCCTCTTCCTTAACCCACTCAACCTGAAGATGATGAGGATGAAGACCTTTATTGTGATCCACTTCCACTTAATGAATTGTAAATATATTTTCCCTTCTATAGGTTTTCCTTTTTTGAGACAGGGTCTTGCTCTGTTGCCCAGGCTGGAGTACAGTGGTGCAGTCATAGCTCACTGCACTCTTGAACTCCTGGGCTCAAGTGATCCTCTCACCTCAGTCTCCCAAGTAGCTGGGACTAGCTACTTGGCATGCACCATTGTGCTTGGTTAATTAAAAAAAATTTTTTTTATAAAGATAGGGTCTCACTTTGTTGCCCAGGCTAGTCTCAAACTTCTGACTTTAAGTGATCCTCTTGCCTCAACTTCCCAAAGCATTGGGATTACAGATATGAGCCACACTGCCCGGCCACTTATGATTGCCTTAATAACTTTTTTTCTCTAGCTTACTTTATTGTAAGAACACAGTATATAATACTTATAAAAATATGTGTTAATTAACTATGTTATCGGTAAGGTTTGTGGTCAACAGTAGACTATTAGTAAAGTTTTTGGGGAACTAAATGTTACACATGGATTTCAGACTGTGCAGGGGTCAGTTCCTCTAACCCCCCACATTGTTCAAGGGTCAACTGTACTTAGAATTCCCCAATCCCAGCCCACTTTTTCAGGCCTCCATGCCTTTGCATGTGCTGTTTGCTTTGCCTAGAAACTCCCTTTCTTCTCTTGTCAGCTCAGTGAATACGTTCTTCAAAACCTCGTGCAGTGATCCACACAAAACAACATTGACAAGTTGTAGTTCAATAAAATTTAACACTTTTGCTTTGCAAGATACAGTTTAAGAAACTGAAAAGACTGGGAGAAAATATCTGCAAACCCCATATCCAACAAAAGATTTGTACCCAGACTACAGAAAGAATCCACAAAACTCAACAGTAAGAAAACAAATAACACATTTAAAGACCGGGGCCAGGCACAGTAGAATCCTAGCACTTTGGGAGCCCGAGGTGGGTGGATCACTTGAGGTCAGGAGTTTGAGACCAGCCTGGCCAACATGGCAAAACCCTGTCTCTATTAAAAATACAAAAAGTAGCCGGGCACGGTGGCAGGCACCTGTAGTCCCAGCTACTCAGGAGGCGGAGGCAGGAGAATCGCTTGAATCTGGGAGGCAGAGGTTGCAGTGAGCCAAGATTGTGCCACGGCAATCCAGCCTAGGTGACAGAGTGAGGCTGCTTCTCAAAACAAAAACAAAAACAAATTTAAAGATTGAGCAAAGGTTTGAATAGACCCTTCACCAATGAAGATAAAGACATTTTACACGCTTTTTACAAGCATGTAAAAAAAGATGCTCAGGCCAGGTGCCATGGCTCACACTTGTAAACCCAGCACTTTGGGATGCAGAGGTAGGTTGATCTCTTGAGCTCAGGAGTTTGAGATCATCCTGGGCAACAAATCTAGATCCCATCTCTACCAAAAAAAATAAAGTTAGCCAGGTTTGGTGGCATGCACCTGTAGTCCTAGCTACTCAGGAGGCCAAGGCAGGAGGATCACTTGAGCCCAGGAGGTCGAGGCTGCAGTGAGCTGTGACCACACTGCTGTACTCCAGCCTGGGCGACAGAGTGAGATGCTGTCTTAAAACAAAAACAAAAACAAGCCAAACCCTGTTTAGGTGCCACTTGTCCTGGGAATCCTCCCCCAACCTCCTGATACTCTGAGTTACGTGGGGAAAAGCATATTCAGACAGACAGCAGCTTGGGTATGTGGAAGGTAGTAGGGGAGCTGAGGATCTTCCTGAAGGATTCCCTGAGTTAGACGGTAACTGCCACATAACCTCATGCGAGTGGTTCAACCTCTCTCACCTCATGGGGAGAAAACCCAAGGGTCTTCATGTTCTATGTGGATTGACGGGTTCACCAAGAGATCATAAAAGCAGTGATTTTTGATAAAGTCATTATAGGGCTGTAAAAATGTTGATTGCCTTTCCAACGAAATTCAGCAAAGTTATTAGCTTCCTCAGAACCCTAGCCAATGCCATATCAGGGTGCTTTCCAGGGCCATCCCTTATCACAGTCCATACGCCTCTCCTTCCTCAATGCCTGCAAACTGCTGGCTCTCATTTGTGCCATAAAATAGCAGACTTCCTCAATTAACCAATAGTACCTGTGCCAGACTCTCTCATGGAGCTGCAAAAATGCAAGTTCCCCACACAGGTTCTTCCAGAGAGCAAGAGGTTACGGTAAAACTCTGGGCAATAAGGAAGCTGGACCACATGGCAGGAATCATGCAGCCTGGGGAGAGTTTGGGACCCTGAAGGCAGTTCTCTCCAGGGCCTGGGTTCTCTCCACCCTGCCTGCCTGTGGCGTCCTGGTCTGGAGCTCAACCCCTCAGTCCCTGCTCCTCCCGCAGCAACCTGCCCTGTACTCCCCACTGCAGGCTTCTTCTGCCTGCAGCACCATCCATCATCTCTCTGGGGGGCTTTTGGATCTCAGCTCTGTTATCAATCACTGCTCTTCTGTCTCCAGTTCAAACCTGCAGGGCCTGAGGGTCCATCAGGGTACCTCTGAGGCCACTGGCTGCTCCCTGGTGACATGCCCACCCTTGTCCAGGCAACTGGAGGGGTCACATGATACACAGTAGGGAAACAGGCCAAGGAAACCCCTCAGAAGTGGGCCATGCCAGGGCAGATGGGCTAATGAGGAGTTCTTCCAGATAGGAGTTAAGTACTAAAGACAAAACAATTAATATGGAATTAAAGACACAACCAGGACCTGGAACAAAGTTGCAATCACAAAGCTGTCTGTGTTTCATGCATTTTCTCCACCTCTTCCAACCCACTGCAGGCTTCAGTTTTCCCTTCTGTTAAGACTGAGAGCATGTATTTCCCACATTCCCTTCTTCATCCACGTGCATGAGATCATCTGGCAAGATAAACAGCAGCCCTGTGACATATATCCCCATTGTCCCCATGTTAACTTATGAGGAAGCTGAGTCACACAGATGAGCCAAGAATCTTCCCTAAGTGGGCCTGCCTCACGGCGCTGCTGGCCTCTCGTAAGCGGGTAGTGACAACCTCAGCTAAGCACTCCATAAACTAAGTGCTCAATGCTCACTGCAGCCTGGAGACTCGAGTGAGCACCGCTGCCACCATCAGTCCCCCGTTCCAGCAATTTATTTCAATCCCCTCTTCTTTCCCTCCTGACCTTTCAACTGCCCCAAGTAACAAACTATTTACATGGAAACTACCCAACAGACAGCTAATCTTATACTGGTCTAGAACAGGGGCAGTAAATACAGGTCATTGGTCATCTGCCCAGGGCAGATGCGGGTGGCTACTTTTTCCTACGGAGCCTTAAAAATACAGAACTTTAACACTCATCTCACTGCAAGGCTCTGAGCAGCCATTCCTTGCTTATGAAGGTTGGCACAACGGATAAAATTCATTGGCCTTGGAATCTGATTCACCCTTCTGTGGGGTTTTCCTGGGGACCTACAGTTGATCTCAGATCAGCACTAGTTAGATGCTGCCCTCTCTCCACACCCATCCAAAGGCCTAAATAGGAGGCTCAGGTCTTCCTGATAGTAAGAGTGGTGCTTGGGGATGCAAATGGCTGGGAGGAGATCCCCTTCCGAAGCCTGTGATGATCCTCCCAGGGTTGCTCTGTGACTCCCACTCCCTCGATGACCTGCTGCAGCTTCCTGCCATATATAAATCTCTCTCCTGGCTCTCCCTGTCCCCCCGCCTCCACTTTCCACTGCCCCACTTCTCAAGCTCTTTTCCAGTAGATAATCAGTGGAGTGGCATTTATATACACACTGGATGAGAAACAGACTGGAAAAAGGAAACTCCCATTTATTGTGGACCTGCTATGTGCCACACCCTCTGCAGAAACTTGTGTGCCTTTTCTCTTTCTCCTTCCATTTCATAGAAGAAGAAACTGAAACTGATGAGTAATAAAACTTGTGTCATCCAGAATGGGGCCCCCTCCAGGGCCTTCCACAGGCTTAGGGGAATCCAGGTCACCTGCGTGCTTAACAGCCACTGAGGACGAAGGCAGATTGGACATCTGGAACCACGATGGTCAGGGGCAGGCTGCAGGTTGCTATGTCTCTACTTGATGCAAGTCCTCAGGGAAGCAGGCTGTCCCACCAAAATCAGAGCTCAGAACTCAGGGTCAGGTATCTACTCCCATCCATCCATCCGTTTGTCACTCACTCATTCAGCAATGGTCCATTGGCTACTTCACATCCACTAGAAGCCATATAACACAAAAAAGAAAGCCCATTACTGGTGTTGTCAAGGATGTGGACTGATTGGGACCCTCTTCCTATGCTGGTAGTGATGTAAAATGGTGCAGCACCCACTTCAGAAAGTAGTCTGGCAGTTCCCCAAAAAAGTTGAACATAAAGTTTCACTATGACCCAACAATTCTACTCCAAGAGAATTGAAAGTACATGTTCACACAAAAACCTGTACTCAAACATTTATATTTGAACAGCAATATTCACAGTGACCAAAAAATAGAAACAACCCAAATGGACATCAATTGATGAATGGATGCATAAAATGTGGTATATTCATACAGTGGAATATTACTAAGCCATAAAAGAAGGAAGAACTTAAACATGCCACTTGAATTAACCCTGAAAACATTATAAGTTAAGCAAGCTAGACGCAAAGGGCCAACTATTATATGATTCCATTTATATAAAACATCCAAAATAAGCAAATCTATAGTGAAAAAAAAGTAGATTTAGTGGTTTCTAAGAGTTGGGAGTAAGGAAGAAGTAGGGAGTGACTGTTAATGGGTACAGGGTTTCTATTTGGGGTGACGAAAACGTTCTGGAATTAGATAGTGGTGATGGTTTCATAACTTTGTGAATATACTAAAAACCACTGAATTATACTCTTTAACTGGGGGAATTTAATGGCACGTGACTTTTATCTCAACAAAACAAAGTCCACTGAGCACCTAGTCCGGGCCAAGCATGCTGCTGATGCTGCAGAGATGCGTGAGACATGACCTTGGCCTTGGGAAGCTTGTGTCTAGTAAAAGAGACAGACCAGTGAGACCACAATTAAAACAGTGGGATCAGTGTTGAGGAGAGAGGAGCCCCAGGGATTTGGGGAACCCCAAGGGGCTTGAGGATGGAGGGTCAGGGGAGCCCCTAGAGGCAACAGTGCCATGAAGGAAAGCAGAGTCTGAAGGGGATTCGAGTCAGGGCAAGGGTGGGCCAGGAGCTGTCGGGAAGGACACTCCAGCAACAGGGAACAGTGTGCAAAGGCGTGGCTTACTAGAGAGCTCGTGGAGTTGGGAGGAGCTCTGAAATGCAAGCCAGGATGAGGCAGGCTAGACACAGATATTGGAAGCAGAAGTTCAACGTTCTTTCTTCCAGTATGGGAGCTTCCTTTGTAAGCGCAGCAGGAGGACAGTCTTTCTTCCTGTTGGGGACCGTCACCTCCTCTGAGAGGACTCCCCCAGGCTTCCCTGCCCAACCCCACCACCACCTGGCCTCTTGGGCCCTCCCAGGAGCCCCTGGGGAACTCCCGCAGGCCCATCCAGGGCCCTGACAGCATCACAGATCATTTCCTTGATTTTCCTGCCTCTTCCCCAGGAGCTGTCTTTGCCCTTTAAACAGTTGTTGGGTATAGGAGCTTGGTCTTGGGTGAGGGAGGGCTGCCTTGAGCCTCAGACCGGCGGCGTCCCTAAGATGCTCCTCTCAGATGCATTTGGAATCAAATGGACCTGCATCTTGGTTCTGCAGCTTTAGCTGTATGATCTTGGGAGAAATTCTTTCGTCTCCCTAAGCCTCACTTTTGTCGTCTGTAAAATGGGGTTAGCACAGCTCACCTCACAGTGTGGCGGTGTGGAATGCATGAGATAACACATTGAAAAGGCCCTGGCAGTCAGCTGGGCATTGTTTCTTGAGCTCCAGCATGTGCCAGGTGCTGGGAGAATAGCAGTAGGCAGAGCCAGCCAGCTCCCTGCTGCTGCTCTGCTGAAGCTACAGCTACACTCTGGCTCTGGCAAGATAGGAGCGTGCTCAAGCTGAACTGCAGGGCAGGTGCTGTGTACATCATCTCACTACTCCTCCCCAAGGCTCGAGGAGGTGGGGACTCTGTGATCATCCACACTTTACAGATAAGAAAACTGAAACCCAAAGTAACCTCTCCAATGCCCACAGATGAATTGAGGTAGCAGGCCTGAGACTTGTCCCTGAGTCTGCCTGACAGTGGCCTCTGCTGTTATTAATAGCTTGCCCCCCACAGCCTCCCACTCAAATTGCTGGAGGAATTACCCTTCCTCCCTTCCTCCCGTTCTTCCTTCACCCACCAAGAGCCAGACCCCACCTCTGTTTCAAGAGTGAGCCGCTCAGCTTTGGCCAACCGTCTTAGCATTTTGATGCACTTGGCCTGTGCCCCTGGTTTCCACTCTGTTTTTAAGGAGGCAGCCCCTGTCCCCCAAGTGCACTGCCTCCAACAGGCTCTGGGACTCATCTTGCCATCTCTATTGGCAGCAGAGTGGGCAGGGAGAGAGAGAGCCAGCTTGTCTGCCATCACTCACCACTGGATCCCCAGGGCCTAGCTTGGAAAACTCACGGACGATGCTCAGAAAACCAGTGTAACTCCTGCAGAACAGCCAGGGGCATGGGCAGCCACCCTGTCTGTGCCTCCTGTAATGAAAATGGGTGCTAGAAGCTCTTTTCCTTTGGAAAAAGTGAATTACTGGCACAGCCGCACGTCTGAGATAGTATTTCAAAAAGTAAGAAGTCACTTTTTATATTATAAAACTAACATATGCACAGATAGCAAATACAGAGAAAGGTAAAGAAAAGATAACTATTGCCCATAATTCTACCACTTTTTAATATTTTAGTATTTTTTTCTCACTTTTTTTCTGTCTTTATTTTACATGGTAGGGGTTATTATTTTTCTACTGATATCATGAGCATTATTTCTTATCATAAAGACTCTTTTTTTTTTTTTTAAGAGATCAGAGTCTCGCTGTTGCCTAGGCTGGAGAGTGCAATGGTGCAATCACAGCTCACTGCGCTAATTCCTCAGCTCAAGTGATCCTCCCACCTCAGTCAGTAGCTAGGTCTACAGGTGCTCGTCACCATGCCCAGCTAAATAAATCCCTTTTTTTTGTTTTGTTCTGAAACAGGGTCTCACTTTGTTGCCCAGGCTGGAGTGCAGTGGCACAATCACAGCTCGCTGCAGCCTCGACCTCCTGGTCTCAAGCGATCCTCCTACCTCAGTCTCTCGAGTAGCTGGGACTGCAGGTGTTCACCACCATGCCTGGCTAATTTTTGTAATTTTTGTATTTTTTGTACAGACAGGGTTTTGCCATGTTGGCAAGGCTGGTCTCAAACTCCTGGGCTCAAGCAATCCTCCCATCTTGGCCTCCCAAAATGCTAGAATTTACAGGCATGAGCTACCACACCTGGCCAAAAAATTCTTAGTACACTTTTTTTTTTTTTGGCCACGTAGTGGTACACTATAAAGCTGGCCCGATGTGCCTTTCTCTGTGCTGATCACTTGGGTTGTTTCTGACTCTCATAGAGAACGACGTTCCAGACATCTCTGTGCACACAGTGGCCAGGCTCTGCAGAAGTTGCCAGTCGTTGCTACATTTTGCCTTTCTGGGGCACTCTGGTGGGGAAGATAACTTTTCCAAGAGCATCAAAGACCAGATATGTATGAGGTGGGGAGACTCAGAAAGCCCAGATACCACAGCTGGAAAGGCCTCAGAGACCCTTAACTGAGGAAAAGGAGGCCTGGAGGGCTTATGTGGCCTAACCAAAGATGCAGTGCTTCTTAGGGAAGGATACGAGAGGGTGTGCTTAGCTGAAGCTCTTGGTATTTAGAACCTCTTGGATCAGCATCCAGCACCCTCAGAGGCTGTACCTGGGGAGAAGGTGATCAAACACCTCTTTTCCTCCATTTGGCCTAATTCTAAACCCCCTGTAGCAGTGATGTCTGTCCTCGTCTCATTCCAGTGCACTTTGTGAATTCTAGAGGGCTTTTCCAGAACCAAGGAAGGCTGCTCTGCCCACAGCAGGCCTCGGGAATTTAACCTCCCTGGGAGCAGCCTCAATGAGTGATGCTCTGGAACTGCTGGGTCAGTAGCCCAGTCCCTGGCCCTTCGGGTGGGATCATTTGAAGCCCTGTGTTCTGCACCATTTTCAAGTTCCCTGGTGGGGCTGAGTCTAGTTGCAAATTGTGAAAGCTGACCTATAGAACCTTTACCAGCTGCCTCCCTTTCTCTGTCTCACTTCCTCATTCCCCTCCTGATGTCCCCTGCACTTCCCAGATACACTACTTGCCCATGAATCTTGCCCCTTGAACCATCACACCCTGGGACTACCCCAGGTGCCACTCTGTTTGTTATTCTCAACCTAGAAGGACAGGCACCCAGGAAGCAAAATGGGAGGGCAGGGAAGGGAGGATGTTCTGGGGAGGCTTGACAAGAAATGAGGCTTTTAAAAGAAATTCCTGTCTGGAACACCAGCAAAGTGCCAGGCCTACACCAGCCAGCTTGAGTCACACTCCAGGGACTCAGTAAAGCTTGTTCACCTTCCTGGTCTGCCCTGGGCCTGTCCGCCCTGGAGTGACCACTGGGCATTTCCAGTAAAAATCCCTTCACTTCACTTCCGTCATCTCCAAGTCAGGCAAGGTGGTGGAAACCTGGGAAGACCTCAGCCTCGGAGCTGCTGGAATTTGTGTGACTCACGCCCTCCAGTGGTCACTTGACAAATGACATGGGGCTCAGGGTCTGGGAACTTGAGCTTGTTAGGGCCTCAGAACCGGGAGGGTCCCAGGAATGCCTCTTCTCAATGCCTTCCTTTGACAGCTGAGTGGAGTGAAGGCCCCATAGGACATGTGACTCGCCACGGGACATGAACACACACAAATGGAGAGAAAGAGCCACACCCCTGTGTTCCCTTCACGTCCCACCTTTATCATTTGTGTCACATCTGCATGCACCTATACTGTTATTTGCTTAAACATTTTACCTTAAACTGGCTCTTTTTAAACCTTAAATATATTTCTAAAATAAAAGTTTTATCACTTTCTGTGAGGTGGGGCACACAGTAGGAACTCCATCTCCTCCTTCCATGGCCTTGCACAGAGCTGGCACCAGACACTGACATGGAGGGGAGAACATTCAACCCCAGGTAACCCTCAGCTCCTACCTTGATCTCAGTTTCCCACTCTCTCATTGTCACCTCTCCTTGCCCCTGGGTGTACTCACCTGTAGCAAAATGGGTACGCACACAGTGGGCGCACAAGTGGGGTCCAGTCAAGGTCTCAGACCTGGGTCAGTCCTCAGCTTTGCCACTTACAAACTGAGTGACATTGATCTGGTTGCTCAAACTTTCTCTGTCTTGGTTTCCTTATTGGTGAATTGGGGATAGTATTATAATAGTACCTGCCACACATCGTTGTTGGAGGATTAACTGAGATAATAAATGGAAAGCCCAGGGCCTGGCTGTATTTATGCAGCAAGCACCAGAGCAAGTGCAAGTTGGGACTCCAGGGTTGTAGCCCTGCCACCACCTGACTGTGTGGTCTTGGACAAGTCATTTGGCTTTGCTGAGCCTCAATTTCCCCATCTATAAGATGGGGCTAGTTATCATTCCCACCCCACAGGACTGTTGTGTGGATTAAATGCTTGGTATGTTTAAGTGCCTTGCTCAGTAAACGTTAGCTCTGATCATTGTTTTTGTAGAAAGGGCTTCAAAGTTGCTAATTTCTGAGGGCTAACTGGATCTGAACCATCTTCACAGCCTGGCATAGAAACAGATCAAATCTATCCAATGGATAATCAGTTCCAGGATAATAAGCCCAAGACATTCCCATGCTGGTTGCTGTCAGCATGGTGCCTAGGACAGCCTGGGAAGGCAGGGAGGAGGGCATTTCTCCGCAGCAGCCTCGGAACCTCTATTGCCACCCTCCAGGGGGCCCACCTGTCCCCTGCCTGCCCTTCAAGGTGCTCTTTGATTTCTCCCCAGCAGAATTCACCTGCCGCATCCATCATCAGAAGAGGCCCAGGAATGTGGCCTGCTGGGTGGGCAGGGCCAAGAAGGCAGCTGTGCAGGCCCAGGAAGCCGTAGGAGACTTGCCAACCTCCAGTAAGGGGCCAGCCCTGGACCCTGCAGACAGGCGCTCTGGGGAGGGTACCAGAAGCTCACTGTTTGTACCGGCTTGAAGGCTGTCTGCTGTGTGACCTTGGTGAGTCTCCTAACCTCTCTGTATCATCACAATCATTATCACTATTTTTACTCCCCTCCTCTTTCTATTTGCCGGTTAAGAGAGGATTGGGATAGTGGTCATGGTTATACAACACTGTGAATATTCTAAAAACCTTTGAATTTTACACTTTAAAATAGTTAATTGGTAATTTTATGTTATGTGAAATTTATTCCAATTAAAAATTAAAAATACATACATGAATTTAGTGTTACAAAGGGAAAGAGAGGACCGGGAATTTAAAAGCAGGTGTTTGTGGTGGGACAGGGACCTGTCTGAGGAAGGGTACTTCAGAAGGCAAGTCCTGGCATCCACTTGCTCTTTGTCAAAAGGGAAATTGTTACCCTCTGACTCCCAGCAAGGATAATAAATTCTTGCTTGGCTGCCTTTTTGCTCAATGGCTTAAAGCGTTTTCTTGTATCTCGTTTACTTACTTTTATTTTTATCACCATTTGTCACGAGAAAAGTCAGGCGCAGAGAGAAGCAGCTTTTCCAAAGTCACATGGCGGTCAGCAGTGAAGCTGTCCCTCGAACCTGGGACCTTTCAGGCTAAAGGAAACCAGAACATGCCACCCCCGAATATGCCGATATGGCATCCTGATTATTTCCAGCTGAAGGCATTTGAGAAAGAGCAGCTAGAGAGAGGGCTATCTGAACTGCCCTGTCCTGCCTGCAGCAAGCCATAAACATTCCTTGGAGAAAGATGCTTTCCTAGCATCAAGATGAGAAGATAACTTTTATCAGCTCAGAGATGGCACCAGAGCCATCTACAAATACAAACAAACCTTGCTATCCTGCTCCTTAGCTCACTCCCACATTTACCTTCTCACAGCTTCCCACCCCTGGAAGCCTACAACTACATTTGTCTCGTCACCTTTCTCTTCTTTCTTTCTTTCTTTCTTTCTTTCTTTCTTTCTTTCTTTCTTTCTTTCTTTCTTTCTTTCTTTCTTTCTTTCTTTTTTTCTTTCTTTCCTCTTTCCTTTCCTTTCCTCTTCTCCTTCTTTTTTTTTCCTTTTTTTTGTTTTTTTTGAGAGAGGCTAGGGTGCAGTGGCTCGATCATAGCTCTCTGCAGCCTTGAACTCCCGGGCTCAAGTGATCCTCCCACCTGATCCTCCTGAGTAGCTAGGACTACAGTAGCTGGGCATGCCACCGTACTCAGCTAATTTATTTTCAATTTTTCCGTAGAGATTGGATCTCACTATGTTGCTCAGGCTGGTCTTGAACTCCCGGCCTCAAGCAATCTGCCCACCTCAGCCTCCCAAAGTGCTGGGATTCCAGGCATGAACCAACGTGCCCGGCCATCTTGTCACTTTCTAAAATGCATTGCTCTTCGTGGCAGATGCTCCATTAGCCGGAGTTCTAAGCCACAGTATTGAGTTACTTTCACTGAGGCTTCTTCTGCGGGTGTGCATCACAGACATTAACAAACTTGCTTGTTTTTCTCTATTATTAATCTGTCTTTTGTTACAGTGTCTTTCCCAACAAATAAGAGGATTGAGGAGAAATTATATTTCCTTCCCGGCTGGCTAATTCCAAATGTGTCCTCAAGCCTGATGCTCAGTTTAGACAGTAACTGCTGGCTCAAACCCTGCCACAGGTCAAGAATGCCACACCAAGCAGACGCTGTGTTAGAGGGGCACCTGAGGTGACATGTTTGACAGATCACATAACTGAATAACTGCATTTTCTGAAGGAAAATCAACGAAGTGCTTTGAGGCCAAGTAGATGGGATTCTTGAGGCTTCCATGAATAGCAAATAGTAGTATCCCCCTCAGAGGCTCTTGGGTGGGGGCATTAAATGTGTTAACACATGCGTTTGCTGCAGGTATAGCCAGAATATGCGAAAGCAGCTACAGGGAATAGAGTGCAGCAAACTCCTAATCATCCCTCAAAACCCTGCTCTGGTGTCCTCTCCCTTGTAAACTTTCCTTGAACAAGGCAGAACCAGCTACATCAGCACCATACCACCCCTCCATCACTACAGATATCACTCTGTACTATAATAATCCATTTATTTTTCTAGGCCTTGCACTCCCTAAGGCCAGGATTCTGACTCTTTCCCTGAGTGTTGTTTACCTGAACTGAACCAGCTGAAGCTGGAAAGAAAGATGACTTTGAGATGTTAAAACTCATTCCAGTTTACTCCTATTTTTCATTCATTCATCCACACATTCACTCAACAAAGATCCTTGAGCTCTGATATCCATGTCTTTTTGTGGCTCTCTATAAACATAGATTATCTTATTCAGTCCTTATAACATGGAATCTCACCACAAATCCTGGTAAGATGGATATATTAAACCCATTTTATGGATGATTAGTTTATCTTTGATTTTATGATTAGTTTATCTTTGACAAAGTTAATATATTATGCTGAATTTAACTTTAGAAAGACAGGAAAGAAATGAGTGGACAGTGGCAGCAAAGTGTTGGGACGGTGAGATCAAGGGTGACTTTTTTCCCTTTGCTTCTCAACTTCTCCCTAATGTAGTTGTTATTTTACTTTTATGATGGAAAAATGCATATGTATGGGAATACTGTATTTGAGGCATGATAAGGAATGAAATTATAGGCTGGGCGTGGTGGCTCACCCTTGTAATTCTAGCACTTTGAGAGGCTGAAGTGGGCAGATCACTTGAGCTTAGGAGTTTAAGACCAGCATGGGCAACATGGTGAAACCCAGTCTGTACCAAAAACACAAAAATATGAGCTGGGCGTGGTGGTGCGTGCTTGTGGTCCCAGCTACTCGGGAGGCTGAGGTGGGAGGATCGCTTGGGCCTGGGAGGCAGAAGTTGCAATGAGCAGAGATCGTGCCACTCCGCTCCAGTCTTGGTGACAGAATGAGACTCCATCTCAAAAAATAAATAAATAAATAAATAAATTAAATAAATAAATAAATAAAATGAAATTATAAGAAATTACCACTTTTTCATATAAGAAGTGATCACTTCCATTATAAGAAAAGGAATTTTTTTCCCCTGTAGAAAATAATCCTACCTGCCATTCCACCAAAGCTTACCTAGTTCTAAAGGATGAGGTGTTAGTAAGACCAACATCTCAGAGGCCTCTCTGTGCCAACAGCCTTCCTTCCTTTCCCTTCCAAAAACCTCAAGTGACTAGTTCAGGGGCCTGTCTGGAATAATGGCATCATCTGATATCACTGGCCTTCTGGAACCTGGGCATTTTCCAGCGTGTTCCATACTGTCAATATTCCCCCAGCTTCCTGGACTCCCGTCACAAGCTGGAAAAGGGAGAGGATGGACGGGGATAAACCAGAGAGCTCCCTGCTGAGGAAAAAACCTCCCAGATGCTGAAAGTGAGGCCATGTGTCTTGGCCAAATAAAGCCTGGCTCCGTGGTGCCCCTATCTTAGCAGCCACCCTGCTGATGAACTGCCACCTTGGACTTGGGACCAGAAAGAGGTGGGTTGGGTGAAGAGGTACCACACAGAGTGATGTAACAGCAAGATCAGGTCAATCAGGTCACCCACAGGCCCTGGCAGTCATAGTCATAAATTAGCTAACTGTACGCCAGCTGGGGACACTCCCTTTGGAAACCAAAAAAAAAAAAAAAAGAGACCTTTATGCAAAAACAACTCTCTGGATGGCATGGGGTGAGTATAAATACTTCTTGGCTGCCAGTGTGTTCATAACTTTGTAGCAAATCGAAAACTGAGGCTCTGGCCCCAGAGAACTCAGCCTCATTGCTGCTTTAAAATCTCTTGGCCACCTTTGGTGAGGGAACTGGGCAGTTCTAGACAGTCCCGAAGTTCTCAAGGCACAGGTCTCTTCCCGGTTTGACTGTCCTTACCCCGGGGAGGCAGTGCAGCCAGCTGCAAGGTGAGTTGCCTTCATTTCTGGGGAAGCGGCTGTTTTGAGAGGGTTTTGTTTCTTCCTGTTTGAGAAGGCTCAGAAAATTGTGGGAATTTTCTGCCTACAGAGAGAAGGTGTTGGAAAGTCTAGGTAAAGAAATGCTGACATGAGGTTCGGTCATTTGAACATGGCATCTCGGTCAGATTTCTTTTCTGCAAATATTAGCTGTGGTTGTTACATGACAAGGAAAAACTTTCTGAAAAGTTCAGAATGGGAGTTTGTATCTGCTAAGAATTTTTTTTAACATAGATTATCTTATTCAGTCCTTATAACATGTAACCTCCCCACAAATCCTGGTAAGATGGATATATTAAACCCATTTTATGGATGAAGAAATGAGTTTCAGTTAAATAACTTGATCCAGGACACATAACTGGTAGAGCTAGGATTCCAGGATTTGAACCCAGGTCTGTGGGGCTATAAGTTCTTTTCTTTCTTTCCTTCTTTCTTTCCCTGTTTCCTTCCTTTCCTTCCTATCCTTTCCTCCCTTCCCTTCCCTTTCTTTTTTTTTTTTTTTTGAAACAGCCTTGACTGCCCAGCCTCAAGCAATCCTTCTGCCTCAGCCTCCTGAGTAACTGGGACTACAGGCACAAGACACTATGCCTGCCTGGCTAATTTTTGAATTTTTTGCAGACAAGGTTTCCCTATGTTGCCCAGGCTGAACTCGAACTCTTGGGCTCAAGCGATCCTCCTGCTTCGGTCTCCCGAAATGCTGGGAGTACAGGCATGAGCCGCTGCGCGTGGCCTAAAATTCTTACATGGACTATATTCACTACATTGTCTTCTAAAGACAGAGTTTTTGCCTCTTTGATCTTACTCTTGTCTGTTTCAAAGGAGATGATCTCAGATTTTGAGGGATGAGTGCATTTTTCACAAATATTTCCTCCCCACATAATAAAAGAGGAGCAAGTAATAATGCTGAGTTAGAACAACAACTGCAAAATCTTTAAAAGAAAGGCAGCTACAGCTTGAGTGCTTTCCCCAGTAACAGACCTAAAACTACAGTTGATAATGAGAGCTGCTGGGAAGTGACTTTCAGGGTCAGGCAAAGGCACCCCTGTTTCAGCGACCTCCTGGCTCTTCCTCATCCTGCCTGTGGCCAGTGATGAAGCCCGGCTGGGTCCGGTGGGCCAGCAGGACCTCCCGCTAAGGAGGCTGACGGTGCATAGAGTTTGTCCTTGTTAAGTGGCGATGGGGATGGGGGGGTTCAATGTTTTTCCTTTAGATTATTAGGTGGCTTTACAGAATTGAAGTCTGTGTCTGAAGGCTCCCCATTCCAACCCCGAAATAGAGACAGAGGTTGCAAAGCATTGATGAAGGGGCTCACGCTGGCGTTTGTATCAATTCCCCAGTGAGCCAACCCCACTGAGAAGCCCTGTTCTGTAAACTCTTCTTCAACCTTCCCTCACCTCTGCTTCCCTTCTTCAGCCCCACAGTGAAGAACATCTGAGCTCAAATCCAGATAAGTGACATAAGCGACCTGCTTTGCAAAGCCATAGAGATGGCCTGTCCTTGGAAATTTCTGTTCAAGACCAAATTCCACCACTATGCAATGAATGGAGAAAAAGACATCAACAACAACGTGGAGAAAGCCTCCTGTGCCACCTCCAGGTGAGTTTTCCCTGGGGGCAAACTGCTTGTCTCCTTGGGCACCCATGCCCTGTTGGCACCGATGACTCAGAATTCCTCTCTCTGCTCCTCCTCTCTCACCTGAGGTCTGATCTCCTCATTGCTTCTTGAAAGTCCCTGTTGGAATTCAACGCAGCCGCTGATTATTGGGCACTCGCTGTGCCTGAGAGTGTGTGAAAAAGGAAGCGACAGGGCGCGGGGCTGGCCCCGAAGAAGCTTGGAATCTCTGGGGGAAGAATATGGGAAGGAGCTTGGCCTGAGAATGGGAGGCAGTAGAGCCTAGTGGTGGGCACCACGGCAGAGGGGTGGGGATGGAGGGTCAGCATCCTGGCCTGCGTCCACGCCAATTCACTGCTCGCTAGATGCTTCGAATATCATCCTGGTGAAGGGCATCAGGATGTTAGACAAACTAGTTCCAAGCCCTGTGCTGGCCGCACTAGTTGCCGGATGCTGCCTCTGGCCGGCTGTGTGACTCAGGGTAAGTTAACCTCTCTGAACCTTAGTTCTAGCCAGCTGTGTGACTCAGGGTAAGTTAACCTCTCTGAACCTTAGTTCTAGCCAGCTGTGTGACTCAGGGTAAGTTAACCTCTCCGAACCTTAGTGCTCACCTGTGGTATGAGGAACCCAAGGGGGCCCTCCTCATGGTGGGCGGAGGATGAAATGAGATCTACAGCACTCAGCACTGTGCCCACACAGAACAGACGCTCAGTCCACATCAGGGTTCATCACTATCTACTGAGTACCCGCCCTTGCCAGAGCTACACAGGCCACTTGACAGACTTTGCATCTCGACTGATCTCTGTGGCGGCTCTTTGAAGTTCGTGTGATTGACTCATTTCACAGATAAGGAAATAGAAGCTCTGAGAGGATTATGACTTCCCCCAGCCTGAATGACTGGTAATTACAGAGTTTACAGAGTTGGAATTTGAGCCCAGATTTGGGTTCTTCATGTCCCTCCTCCCCCGGCCCGTCCTTCCTCCCAAGGCAGAACCAAGAGAATGAGTCAGCCAATGAACAAGCCAAGGAACAGGCTTGAGGCTTGCTCAGGTGGAAAGACAAGGCGATCTGCAATAACGCAATAGTGCAACTGAAACCAAAGCCCCCCATCTACACGGGACCACCACATACCACACAACCCCACAGCCCCAGAGAAGCCTTTCCCATGGACTACAGAGGGTAGGGCGCCCCCTGGATGTGTGCAGCATGATGGCCCTGAGTGAATCTGTCAGAGGTGGCAAAAAATGCCAGTGGCTAAGAGGATGGGCTTGGGGATGAGCAAGTAGCTTTACTACTCAGCAGCCCTGTAACCTTTGGCGAGTCCCCTAGCCTCTGAGCCTCAATTTCCTCCTCTATAAGAAGAGGGTAGCAATGGTGATTTCCTGGAGTTGGAGTAAGGAGTAAATGAGCTTTCCCATGTGAGCAACTTAGCACAGTGCCTGGCCCGGAGTAAGTGCCCAGCAAATGGCACTGTTTGCGTTGCCATCATTAGTGGTGGTGTTGGCAGTTAGGAGGTGATGGAGCAAAATTGAACAGAGTTCCCTCTAGGGGCTTCACAGAAGTCAGGTGGACTCTGTGGCCTTTGAAGTATGGGTAGAATGTAGACAGGTGCAGAGAAGTAGCAAGGACATTCAGGAAGAGGGGAGAGGTGAGCAGAGGCTCAGAGGCAGAAATGAGCCTGACTGTGCTTGGCCAGGAGTGGGCTGGGGGCTGGGATAGGCAAAGCCAGGCCAGAGCACAAGGGCTTGAATGCAGGGTAGGAGATTTGGACTCACTCTCCCTGGCAGTAGGGAGCCATTGTAGGTTCTTGAGCAGGACAGTCTAGCTGTGGTGTGGTAGGTGAATTGGAGGAAAGGACTTTGAAACCAGGCAGTCTGGGCTATGGCAACTGAAGTGGCTAAGAGACCAAGAGGTGAGAACACAGGGTTGATGGCCTCTAGATGTCCAGATTCTAAGGGCTGTAGAGGGGCAGCAGCTTCACCCCTTCCTTCTCTTCATCTCATCATTGCAGCTGCTGCCAGCTGACCTCCCTGACTCCAGCTCCCCACACTGGCTCTGAGCTCTCTCTTGCCAACTGGACTTCTAGCAAGTCACGCCCCTATTCTAGAGCCTGCAGTGGCCCCCCATTGCCTGTCACCACATTAAAGCTTCCACAGAGTTCTGAGCGAGCACCCTACCCAAATGGAGAGCCCATCCGACCTGCCCATCCCAGCCTTCCTCAGCTCCCCAGTGCCTGTGCATAGCACATCCCTCCCTCAGCTCATACAGACCCAACTCATCCCCTATTTTTTCTTTTCTATTTTTATTTTTTAATTTATTATTATTATTTTTAGACAGGGTCTCACTCTGTTGCCCAGACCTCAGTGTAGTGGCCCCATCTCAGCTCACTGCACTGCAACCTCCACCTGCCAGGTTCAAGCGATTCTCCCACCTCAGCCTCCCAAGTAGCTGGGACTACAGGCATGTGCCACCACGCCTGGTTAATTTTAGTGTTTTTAGTAGAGATGGGGTTTCACCATATTGGCCAGGCTGGTCTCGAACTCCTGACCTCAAGCGATTCTCCTGCCTTGGCCTCCCAAAGTGCTGTTACAAGTGTGAGCCACCTTACCTAGGCTTTTTTTTTCTTTTCTTTTCTCTCTCTCTCTCTCTCTCTTTTAAAGCTGAGAATCTTGCTATGTTGTCCAGGCTGCCCTCGAACTCTGGGCCCTAGCGATCTATCCGCTATTTTTCCGGATCACCCTGAATCTCCCAAAACCCTTACGGTGTTGGCTGCAGCCTTTAACCCTCATCCCCACACCCTCTAATAGCATTGCCAGTTATCCCTATGTCTTTGGGGACTGACTTGTGTCTTTGGACCATTCAGAAAATATGAGTTCAGACTCCAGGGAGGGCCCTGAGCTGCAGTGGACCTGTGACAAACCAGCTACCTTGACCATCTTTTTCCCCCTCCTCTTCATGCTGGGGTGGGCTGGCGGAAAGGATCCAATCAGATAGAAGAGGGGATGAAGAAAAAAAATCACACATCAATTCATTCAACTCGTCCCAATGATCCACAAGGAAGGAATTTTAGTTATCCCATTTTAAAGATGAGGACCCTGAAGCCCAGAAAGTTGAAGTAATTTTCAAGATCTCATAATCAGCAAATGACAGAGCCAGGATTCAGATCCAGGCAGTCCGGAGGGACCCCTGCATGGGGCTGCCACCTTTGTGTCCTGGGCATGTCACATTCCATTGACGAGTACATGCGGATGCCCACTCCCCTGGCTCTGTGCTGGGAGTTAAGATGTCAATGAAACCCTTCTGCTCATCAGTGAATTGTTTGAGCCACTTATTACTTACATACACCACTGCTAAAAACAATAGATAACATTTATAAGGTCCTTATTACTGTGTCAATAATGAGACAGGAACTATTATCCCTGTTTTACAAGATTGAGTGACTTACTGGAGGTCAATTCCTGGAAAATGGTGGAGCTAAGGTTTGAATCAAGTCCAAACTCATAACATCTACACTATCTGTGCTCTCCCGGAGGGCCTACTGTGTGCTGCACTGTTCAAGAGACAGAGAAAAACGACCTAGTTCCTGCTGTCAGGAAGGAAATGGGGAAAGGGACGTCTTCCCCCCTGGTTTGGGAGACGTACATGAATAATGCGAGTTGGAGAAATTGTGTCAAGAGTAGGTGGGATAGAGTAGACAGGAGGTCGCAATTGTGGGTGTACTGGGACCATGCTAGAGGCCTCTTCTGGGGAGACTGCAGAGGTGCCTGGGCAGGCTGTAATGTGGGGAGGAGTTGGGGGGAGGAGGTGGGTCCACCCAGAGTGCAACATCCACTCAGATGAGGGAGGGGTGATGTTACTGGAAGAGGAAGCAGCCGTGCAAAGGGGATTTCATCCTGAAAGCAATGAGAGCCAATGAACATATTTTGATTTTAAAAAGTAATTTTCTAATTTGTTCAGGTGTCATGAAACCAAGAGCCTATTCTAAGTGACTGATGAATCTATACCTTTGTAAACAATTAGGAAGTAAGCATGGTGTGTGTGTGTGTGTGTGTGTGTGTGTATTTTAGGGACAAAGGCAAATGTGGGAGCATGTAGGTGAAGACACATGGAATTCAGAACCAAGTCCAGCTACGTGTTGCTTGCTGGACTGCAGTTGGCTAGAAATAAATATGTGCCCTCTTCCATTCTGTTTTAACTGGGTTTCGGGATTTAATGTGCTTGCATACTGCCAGGAGGGCCCCCTGCATGTTGAGGTCCAGGGCTGCTGCCCCATCTGGGTCTGGACCCTACCTGTTACCTTGCTTGAGATAAGGAGCACCTTACAGGTGGAGCAAAGTCAGGAGGCTCTGCGCAGTCCAGGTAGCAAGGACAAGGGGCCTGCAAGGCACTGGAGGGGGCTTACGATCCCTCCTGCAATATTCCTACTAGAAGTCACCCCCAACCCAGTGCTTTCTTTGGTTTCTTTTCTGGAATCGCACAGAACATGCTGTATATAACAAGTGATATAACATTTTCCGGGACAGCCTTGTGAGGTGGTGTGAGCTTAGGCTGGGCTGTGGCCCTGGGGTTGCCGTGTGGCCCTGGACAAGATCCTGAATCTCTCTGGCCCCAGCTAATGCCTCCATAAAGTGGAGATGACAACGTAGAGCTGTCTGCTTGACGGGATTGGACGAAATGACAGAAAGGAAATTTGCTCTGTAAACTAGGAAGCACCGCGCAATGGTAGTAATTATCATAAGCTTTATTGTGATTTTATGGGGAATAAACAAACACGAGGCCCAACACCACCCGGGCCTCTTAGCCCAGACACAGTCCAGTGCCATGCAAACTCCGCGGCGGACGCCGGCTGCGGGTCCCTGGGTGCTTGGGTCCCGGGATCGCCGGGGAAGGCAGGGAAGGAGGGCGGCTCGGCCGGGACGTCTCGTGGATGCAGAACTCCCGCAGCTGCTCGGCTCGCCCCGCCCCCGGGGCTGGGGCTGCGGGCTCCGAGCAATAAAGCGCGGGCGCTGGGAGGCTCGGGGAGCCAGCGGAGCTGCGCCTAAGGAGCCGGGCCATGCGCGAGGGGCTGGGTGCGACGTGCGAGGCCGCCGGGCCCCGGCTGTGCCGGCTGCTATGCAGGATCCTCCGGCCGAAGCCTGACTGCTGCCCGCGCCGAGCCAGGTACCCCGCGGGCCGAGGTTCGCCCTGGGAGGGAAGCGGTGGGCTCCGAGCCCGGGAGGGGCCCCAGTCCTCTCTGGGAGAAATCGGAGGGCGGGGATGTGCGCCCTGTGGGATTCCTGAGGGGTTACTAAAAGCGTTTTCCTCGTTTAGAACGCTTGAGAGGTCGCAATTCAGGAGCCCAGACGGCCCAGTGAAACCCCCCATGCACTATGGGAGGCGTCTATGAGGGCTGAGTTGCGCTGCGCGTTTCAGCACTGGGAGCTTTTGAAAGTTTTCAGCACTGGGGTTGAAAGTTGCTACACTCTTTGGATCAAATATGGTTAAGAGAGCAAGGAGGTTCTTGTTTCACAAATGAGATCCATTTCCCAGGGCGCCATCCCCCGCACCCTCCCCATCTGTCCCCACCACCACCCTTGGTGTAAGGCTAGGTAAACAGGCAGGGAGGCGTGGGAACCGCAGGGGAATCTGGCCCCCAGGTCAGCCCAGGCAAGCCACAGTCTGCAGCTGTGACCGGCTCGGCTGGTCAGGGGCTTGTAGAAAGTTCTGGGTCTAAGCAAGCCACCACACTCCCAGCACTCCTGACGCCCCCGACCCCTTTTTTTGATAGGGTCTCGCTCTGTCACCCAGGCGACAGTGGCGCCATCTCGGTTCACCGTAGCCTCCACCTCCTGGGCTCAGGTGATCCTCCCACCTCAGCCTCCTGAGTAGCTGGGACTACAGCCGCGCATCACCACACCTGGCACTTTTTTTTTTTTTTTTTTTTTGTAGAGATAGGGTTTCACCATGTTGCCCAGGCTGGCCTTGAACTCCTGGGCTCGAGTAATCTGCCCACCTCGGCCTTCCAAAGTGCTGAGATGACAGGCGTCAGCCACCGCACCTGGCTGCCAGCACTCTCTTTGAATGCAGGTCCTTGAGGGTCCTCAGGACCCCGCACAGCTGTGGCTTTAGTCAAATTGCATGAGCGTCTACGGGGTCGTAATCAACAATGCGATAATTTGGAAAGAAGTGTCCAGATTCTGAAGGTGCTCACCTGGAGTCTGGTCACCCTGTCACCCTGTCTCCCAGCAGCCAGCCAGAAGAAATGGTGTGGGAGGGGACTGGGCAAAGCTTTGTTTATTCATTTTTCAAATTTAAAGAATTGTCCAATTATGAAAGGAATTCATTGTCACTGTAAAAAGTTAGAAGATGTGGAAAAGTATAAGAAAAGTTAAATTGCCTATGATCTTATCACTTAATGCTAGTCACTGTTAACATTTACTAACATTCCCTCGAGGTGTTTTTCTGTGCTTGTACACACACACACACACACACACACACACACAGCCAGCATCAGACCATGAATACAGTTTAAGGCATTATTTATATGAGGGCAAAACTGGACACAGTCTAACATCCAGCCATGGACGATGGGACCAGGCTAATCGTGGCCCATCTGTAGAGTGGATTTTTAGGCAACTTTTTAAAATGATACTTTTTAATATATGGGGTAAAATGATTATGTTAAATGTACAAAGACATTGCTTCTCAATCTAAACAGTACTGTAGATGTTTCTGGTCTGAAGCTTCTGAAATTGTCCAACTCTACTTCCAGAAGTAAGTGAGAGGAAGCAAGAATGGGTGCAGGGTGGGTGCTGGGGTGAGGGGGAATGGCAAAAGAGCAAGGGGGGCAGTTGTCTCCCTGGGGACCCCACCCCCCATACATCTTCCTGTTGAAGCAGCCCCATGATGACTGCTCAGCCATGGCTTACCTGTTCTGAATATCCAGATTGCCATGTATATATATAGGTTTTTTTTTTTTCTGGCAGGCCACACCAGCCTAGACCAGACGGGTGTGTTAAAGAAAAAAGTATTCAATGATACTTGTTAAAGAACAGTATGGAAGACTTTATTTAGGACCATCTCAATAGGTACAAGGACCTACTGCAGTGGGGTCTGGCAGTGGAGGAGAGAGATTGGGCCCAAATCCAAATACAGCAGGAGCAAGTGGGAATTTATAGCCAAGGATCAGGGTGGGGTCTGTGGATGGAAAATTATCAAGAAAAACTTCAGGCATAGGGGGAATTCTGCCTCACCCAACCAAACAGGATTCTTGCTTAGGACAGGCTAAGGTGATCAGACATCGCCTGGGGGAGGATGGAGGATGAGGACCCTGATCAGATGGGGAGGGTGACAAGCTATCGAGGATGGAGGGTTCTTGTTAAACCGACTAAGCAGGGATTCTTTTGCTAAAACTGCATTTTTACAAGGAAATGCTTGGATGGGCCCAGCCGAAGATTCAGAAGTCTGAGTAAAGTTTGGCCAAGCAAAGCATCTTTGCCAGGTGGCAATGGTTGGTCATATGGAATGCCCTTCACAGGGTTGTGGAATCCCTTGATTCAGATATAAGTTGCTTTCTGATACATACTTACATCCTCTTTTAAGACAGTGTCTCTTTATAGTTAAAAATCAGTTACTGCTACTATGTAATGTATATAATTAATTATATAATGGTAACATATAGTCGTTTTTTTTTCTATAATAAAAGCAATACATGGTCATTTATCCCATTTCAACATCATAGATATATATCAAGTAGAAAATGTGAGACCCTCATAGTAGTCTCTAACCACCTCTCCCTCTGATGCACGATCATGCACACCCTGGAAAATACTGCCAAGAACACGGAACACAATATGCTTTGAAACCAAGGTGCCCTGGTGGGATGATTCTCCCTGGGGGAGGCATGTGTGAGTGGTGACTATTCAGTTTGCCTGAATGAACCTGAAATCCCAAACCAGAACAAACGGTTTCTGACCAGTTTCAGAATACTGAATTTTTAAGTAATCTTTAATTTAAAAAATTACTTTAAGTAATGTTTAATTTAATTTGTAAGTAATCTGTAATTTAATGCTAATTTTTACAATACTTGTTTTTACCTTAGTGAAGGTAACTTGACATCTTAGATTTGCTTTAAAATAATGATGGGGTCAGGGAAGTTATAGTTGAAACAAGATCGGCCATGGAGTGATCACTGTTGAATTGGGTTGAATCTGGCTGAAGGGCCCATGGAAGGTTATTAGACTATTCTCTCTACTTTTGTATGCTTAACATTTTCCGTAATAGAAATGTAGAATAAGTAAATAAACCAAGATAAATCCAGTGTTTTAAATAAAAAAAGGTTAAGTCACGAAAAACAAGTGGCTGGGGCTGGGCGCGGTGGCTCCTGCCTGTAATCCTACCACTTTGGGAGGCTAAGGCGGGAGGATCACTTGAGGACAGGAGTTTGAGGCCAGCCTGGGCAACATGGTGAAACCCCATCTCTACCAAAAATACAGAAATTAGCCAGGCGTGGTGGTGTGCGCCTGTAGTCCCAGCTACCCAAGAGGCTGAGGTGGGAGGTTCACTTGAACCTGACAGGTGGAGGTTGCAGAGAGCTGAGATCATGCCACTGCACTCCAGCCTGGATAACAGAGCAAGGCTCTGTTTCAAAAAATATAAACCAATCAGTCAATCAATCAACCAATCCAAGCGGCTGCTGGGCAGTGCTGCTAGTCTGGGAGGCAGAGTTGTTGGGGCCATTCTCTGCCCACCCAGCCCCTGTGTCACATTTGTACTTGGCTTTTCCAGAGGGTGAAGGAGCATTTTCCAGATCCTCCATGGGCTGCTGTTTGGGCCACTAGCTTTGGCTCAGCTCTGCTCATGCCCTTTTGGCTCTGCAGGAGGAAGAAGATAAGAGGAAGAGGGAAGGTGGGGTTGGCGGGGCAGTTGGTCAGACCGATCATGAACAATTCACTCCCACCCTCTGGACTCAGTTTCCCTATTTGTCAAATGAGGGTACTGGCAGAGGGAACTCCAAGATGCCCCTCCACCCTCGGATACCCCATCTCATGCTAGCTGTTTCCTTTCACAGTCCAGTGACACAGGATGACCTCCAGTATCACAGGCTCAGCAAGCAGCAGAATGAGTCCCCGCAGCCCTTCGTGGAGACGGGAAAGGTCAGTGAGTCACATGGGTGTGGGAAGCCCCTTCCTCCCTGGTCCAGGCAGATGCAGACATAGCAGCCTGTTAGAGGCTGGGCTGGAGAGGGCAGAAAGCCAGGGTTTGGATGGAGAGTGGAGAGTCCCAGACCCGGGGTGTTGGGGGGAACAGGTGGGAATGAGGAAGGGCTTTGAGGGCTTTGGGAGAGTGGGACAACCCGCAGTGGTCGGGAGTGGTGGCTCCCAAGGTGCACTGACAGCTAGCTTCTATCTCCTGGGTTCCATACCATTCTAGAGAGATGGGCGGAGAAATGGGTAGGAGTGGGAGAGAGGGTGGCTTCTGTGTCCTTACATTCTCCCAGGGAAGGAAGGCAGTGGCGCCTTTCTATTCTCAGTAGTATTGGCTCTGACAGTCATCCTCTTCACCTCCAACTTAGTCCTTAATCCCTCCTACAGCAGTTCTTCTGAGGAAGCATTTGGCAAGGCCCTAGGTGAGGAGAGGACCCTGGCCAGTGGCCCAGGCACCTGGAGCTCTTAGCAGGCACTGGCCCAGGTGGCCCGGGGGCTGGAAACAGAGGAGGGACATGGAGGGACACCCTGCCTTGTGTGGCCACCCATAGATCCTTCCCCACTCTAAGACAAGGCAAGGCCTGGGGTCTAGGAGAGACCTGAGAGAAAACCCTGTTTTTTTCCCCCCTTCTGCAGAAGTCTCCAGAATCTCTGGTCAAGCTGGATGCGACCCCATTGTCCTCCCCACGGCATGTGAGGATCAAAAACTGGGGCAGTGGGATGACTTTCCAAGACACACTTCACCACAAGGCCAAAGGGGTAAGTCTGGGGCTTCAGGGAGAACCACCTTTGTCCCAAGCTGGTGAAGCTGCCAGGGCTTTGTGGATCAAACAGGTGTCCCCCTGGGCACACCAGACAATCGTCTGCTTGGGCAAAGGGGTCTGGGAACAGAGACATTCCTCACAGATTACAGTAGGAAGTAAATGATGCCAACTCCCTGTTAACCACCCCAGTAAATAATGGATAGTCCAGAAGTTCAAATAAGTGATTGCAGAAACAAATTCATATCTTTCTTAGACAGATTTCAGGATAATGTCAGGGAGAATTTTCTAACAGAACTGCTCAGAGCTGTACTGTATTACATCAGGAAGTAGTGAGCTCCCTGTCACTGGAAGGATTTAAATGCAATTTGATAGATTGCAGAGGGGTTCAAGTATCCTGTGAGTGGTTGGACTAAATGTCTTTTCAGGCTTCTTTCTGCCATCTAAGTTTTTAATTCTAACTTCAGGATACATTCTATGGTTGTAAAGTGGGAAAGAATGGACAATTTCAAGACCATGAAAGCAAAATTATTTCCCACATGCCCCCAAACCACCACAGTTAACATTCGGGTGTACTTCATTCGTGTGTGTGTGTGTGTGCACGCGTGTGCCTTCCTATGTATCATTTCAGTTTGTTTTGGCCAAATACCAGTATCATGTTCCCATAGGAGCCATACTGGATTGACTTTGCTCTGGATCTGGAGCTGGCTGGGGAGCAGGGCCAGAGACTGAGTCCGGAGTAGGGGGACAAACCTGACTCACACCCACTGGGGTTCAGCCAGTGGAAGAGAGGAGATCTAGGTGGGAGAAAGCCAAGTGGACCCCAAGGAGGAGGTGCCACAGGGGTGGAGAGGAGGTGCAGGGAGCCGGAGCAGCCAGAGAGGAGCCAGGTGGCCAGGAGAGCTGGCCCCAGAGGAGGGTGGCAAGAGGCCGAATGGCCCACCCTCACCACCTGCCTCTCTCTTTCCAGATTTTGACTTGCAGGTCCAAATCTTGCCTGGGGTCCATTATGACTCCCAAAAGTTTGACCAGAGGACCCAGGGACAAGCCTACCCCTCCAGATGAGCTTCTACCTCAAGCTATCGAATTTGTCAACCAATATTACGGCTCCTTCAAAGAGTAAGGCTTGCCTCCTGCAGGGTCGCTGCCTCCTGCCCTTCCTCCTGCTCTCCTGTCTCTACCCATCACCCTCTGATCCTAGCTAGATCCCTTTCCTTTCCAGATTTGTGATATTAAATCACTATGATTTTGCAGAGCGAAAATCACGGTCTTCTAGGGGAGAAGCCCCTGGAGCAGGTTCTCATAACTGTGGGATAACGTTGTACACAGCGATACCCGTTAAAAGGGACTGAATTTGAACCCTGGCTCCTGCACTGTGTCTCAACGTCCTCATCATACTAATGGCAAAAACTGTGACTACTTTTGCACCAACCTAGTATAAAATGGGGATAATAATAGAAGGTGGCTCATGAGATTTTTGTGAGGATTCAGTAAGTTCAGAACAGTGTCCTGGCATCCAGAGACCTTGATTATGAATTAATATGGACCCTTTAATTATGAAATGTTTGAGACAGAAAGGATCTCTGAGACCACCTAGTCAGGCCCCTACTCCTACAGGTGTGAACATGGAAGCTGGTGACATACTTGAAGTCACCTCATTCCAGCTAGAAGCCAGGCCACCTGACTAGGAGAGAGAAGGCCATTGCTCTTTGCCCTGACCCTGGTGGGGTTCTACATTTCTGGAGTTCTCTTCTTTTTTCTACCCAGTGAGGCTTCCCTGAGGACTGTGCTAGACATCCTTCATTTCTATAGCCAATTGGTCATTTGGTTGACAGACACACATCAGGCACTAAGTATGCCCCAGCCTTGTGTCAGACGCTGGAATACAAAGATTTTTAATTGTCATTTGCCAATTTTATTGCCAACGTATACAATTTTAATCATCCAAAGAGAGGTTGTATAGCATTGTGGCTTTCCCAGGTTCAAATCCTGGCTGTGCCCCTTACGAGCTGAGTAACCCTCGGCAAGTTACTTTGTTTCTCTATGCCTTGATTTTCTTACCGAAAACGGTGATAATAATAGTACCCACCTTGCAGGAGGGGGGAGTTGGCGGGAGTTTATAAAGATGAAAGGAGTTAAAGAGAATATAAAGAGCTAGGAACAATGCCAGGCCCACAGTAAGCATGACATAAGTATTAGCCATTATTATGTTTTTAGAACACTGCATTGTCCAAATAAAATATGTGGCTATGTAATTTAGGCCTCTTTAAAACTTTTCTTTTTTTTTTTTTTTTTCCGAGACGGAGTCTCGCTCTGTCACCCAGGCTGGAGTGCAGTGGTGCAATCTCGGCTCACTGCAAGCTCCGCCTCCCGGGTTCACGTCTCCTGCCTCAGCCTCTCCTAGTAGCTGGGACTACAGGCGCCCATCACCACGCCCGGCTAATTTTTTGTATTTTTAGTAGAGACGGGGTTTCACCGTGGTCTCGATCTTCTGACCTCGTGATCCGCCCGCCTCGGCCTCCCAAAGCGCTGGGATTACAAGCCTGAGCCACCGCGCCCGGCCTAAAACTTTTAAAACAAAAATGCATGAAGAGATTGTAAGAAAGAATGTCTGAAAGAAATGGATTGTTTTCTTTTGTTTGTTTTTATTTTTGTTTTTTGAGATGAAGTTTTGCTCTTGTTGCCCAGGCTGGAGTGCAGTGGCACGATCTTGGCTCACTGCAACCTCCGCCTCCTGGGTTTAAGCAATTCTCCTGCCTCAGCCTCCTGAGTAGCTGGGACAATAGGCGTGCGCCACTACACCTGGCTAATGTTTTTTTTTTTGTATTTTTAGTTGAAACGGGGTTTCATCATGTTGGCCAGGCTGGTCTCAATCTCCTGACCTTGTGATCCACCCATCTCAGCCTCCCAAAGTGCTGGGATTACAGGCATGAGCCACCGAGCCCGGCCCAGAAATGGATTGTTTTCTAGGCTGGGAGGGGAGTGTGGCTATCAGGGGAGAGCCTCACACAGCACTGCACCACAGGAAGTGAGCCACAGACATGTACCTGGGACTCCCTGGCGGAAAGAGTGGCTTCTGGTGGTACCACCTCCACTTTTCTTTTCTTCGTCTTTTTTTTTTTTTTTTTTGAGACTGGGTCTTGCTCTGTCTCCCAGGCTGGTGCGCAGTGACACAATCTCTGCTCACTGCAGCCTCGATCTCTTGGATCAAGTAATCCTCCCACCACAGCTTCCTGAGGAGCTGGGACCACAGGTGTGCACCACTATGCCTAGCTAATTTTTTAAATTTTTAGTAGAGACAGGGTCTCACTATGTTGCCCAGGCTGGTCTTGAACTCCTGAGCTCAAGCGATCCTCCTGCCCCGGCCTCCTAAAGTGCTGGGATTACAGGTGTGTGCCACTGCACCTGTCCCACCTCCAGTTTTCTACAACCCTAGAATGTCTGAGCTGGGAGGGACTGTGAGTCTTCAGAAGAGGCCCTCATCTTCCAGGGTCGGTGGTCCTCAACCCTGGCTGCACAGTAGACTCACCTGGAGAGCCTGGAAAATTCTGATGGCAGGGTCCCTTGAGCCAAGGGCAGCAGAATCTTGGGAGATGGGGACGAGGCAGACGTGTGTGCTTCGAAAGCTCCCCAGGTGATTCTAACGCACAGCCTGAATTGAGCAGCCTGTTAGGGGCTGCCTGCTTCGTGACTGCAAACTTCACAAGATCCTTGGCGTTTCAGCTCGGTTGTTAATCAATGAGCCTTTCGGGGTCCAGGGATCTTCCTGGATGGGTTTCATTGGGCCACAGTACTTACGTTATGTTATTTATTTATTTAGCACAAAGCACGTGTGCACCATAACACTATGAGATTGGTATTATTATTATCCTCATCTTACATACAAGGCAACTGAAATCCACAGAAGAGATGTACCTTGCTCAAAGTCACACCCTTCGAAGCCCCAGAGTGGGGATGTGAAGCCAGGCAGCTGGTGCCCGAGCCCTTGCCTTTCCCATCAATGCTCTAGTACCTAGCCGTGTGGCCTTGCAGGTTCCCAACTCTATTCGGGACTTGGGAGGCCTTGCTGTTGTGTGGAAGGCAACTGGGCGGGTGTTTGGAAGCCCAGCAGGGCTACAGGGACATGCTTGGTGGTGTTGGTTGCTTCTCACAGAGGAAAATTGTATTTTTCCATGTCACAAGTACATACCTTGAGCCCCTGCTTCCCTGACCAAGAGATCCTGGGGGTGTGGACGGGGAATGGCAGCCTCTCTTCACAAGGACCCTGGCAGTCTAAGACATGACCAGCTGAGCAGGTTCAGCGGCCTTTTGTATCTGAAGAATCATAGCATATTTAGAGATGGTGACTTGCTGCATGTTACATTTAATTGTGTTCACTGATGATGAAAGCCACTCTTTCTTTTCAGAGCTCATAGACACCACAGCATTTCTAATGCCTTAGAAACATGACTATATGAAAATGGCCATCACATCTCAAACTCTGAACGAATTGGATGTGAATGTAAAAAATAATCCTTTCTTGCATATGCACGTGCTGACCACCATGTGTGTTGGCGGTGTGGGTGTTATGGGGATCATTACTGTTTTCATGCTCGGGTGCAGAGGGGGGAATATTGCTGGAAGCTTTGTTTGGGGAGGGAGGTCTCCCAGCAGTGGGGTGGTTCCCACCTCACCCAGCAGCTCCTTATGGCAGGGGTGTCCTTGGGGATAAATATCATCAAATGTTTTGTCTTTGTGCTTTTTTTCTCTAATCAAGGAAAAGTTGTCGAGACACTCTTCATCCACAGAAAGGCCATTTTGTTCGGAGTTACCCACTGTCCTTAATCAGGAGTTCATTCTTTAAATAGTTTTGATGCTGTTTCAAAAGGCTTTGGTGCTGATTGGAAATCTCAAGGTTGTTGTTGTTGGTGGTGTGTGTGTGTGTGTGTGTGTGTTTCAAAGCCTTTCCAACTGAGTCCCTCCCTCCCTTTGGGATATTTTTGAGGTCTGGGAGGGGAGGAGAGAAGCAAGTTTAGAATTGCGTATGGAGTGACTGAATGAGCGATTCTGAGGCTGAGGAACAGCACGGTTTAGAGAGACTGTGACGTGGGCAGCTCTTTTCTGGCCAGGCCCTGGGACCCTGCAGACTGAGCTCTGATAGCCAGGTCCCAGTCCTGGCTTGACCAGGCTCCTAAGAAGGGTGGGCAGGCCCTCAACATTTTGGGCTTCCTGTCCCCGCTAGGGTGGAAGATGGAAGGTCACATCACTGACAGTTAAGAACCTGGGCTTGGCATCAGGGCGACCTGGGTCTGAGTCTTGACTTTGCTCTTTCCCGTACTTAGGTTCCTGGGCCTGGTACTTAACCTCCTAGAGCCTTGAGATCCTTGGCTATAAAACAGATGCAAAAATACTTCCCTCCCAGACTCAGTGAGACCCTGCCTGTGAGTTGCTTCACCCAGTGCCTGGCTCATGTGGGTACCCAGTACACTGGAGCTGCCACGGAGGGACTGGCTCATCTCTCAGTCAAGGCAAGGCAGGAGGGCACTCTCCTAACTAATGGAGAGGCAGGACATTGCTATGGCTGGATGGGACACTCCTCCCAGGCTTGCAAGTGTCTGAGAAGGATTGCACCCCTTACTGAGATGAATATGATTAAAGAAAAAGCGCCTGAAAATAAGCAGTGTTCCCATGGGCTCAGGACTGGCTAGGTAATATTTATAGGACTCAATGTAAAAATGAAAATGTGGGCTCTTTATTTTAAAAGGATTAAGAATTTCAAGATGGGAACAGCAGAGCATTAAGCGTGGGGCGCTTCTAGGCTAAGTGTGAGGTCCCCAAAGCCAGCCCTGGAGGGAGCTGTCTCTGGTGAGAGGCATCTTGCCCTTCTGGTGTCCTATTTCAGTTCCTGCTTCTGTGGATTGAATTAATCCCCATGTAAGGCCATCTCATTGTTGATCTTCCTGCTGTCTTCCTGTCCTCCAGGGCAAAAATAGAGGAACATCTGGCCAGGGTGGAAGCGGTAACAAAGGAGATAGAAACAACAGGAACCTACCAACTGACGGGAGATGAGCTCATCTTCGCCACCAAGCAGGCCTGGCGCAATGCCCCACGCTGCATTGGGAGGATCCAGTGGTCCAACCTGCAGGTGAACTTCCTTAGACCTCAGTGGGAGAGGGCTGGAGGCAGCCAGGCCCTGAGCAGATGGCTTGGAACAGCTACACGGAGCTGTGCCCAGGCCTCCTGGGACTGAAGCCATGGCCCTGGATCCTCTCTCACATTCCCAAATGTTGAGATGGGGCACCTAGGGTCCCTGTCTAGAAGCCTTGAATCGTGTTTCAGCACCAGGGTTTCTAGCTGCCCATTCTCTATTGTGTTAAATTCAGGAGACTAAATGCCATCATTAGAGTAAACCACGACCTTGTTTTTATTACTCTTGAGGCCGTGGTGCTGCAAGATGTGTTGTTTTCCTCGAATACTTGAATTCTTGGCTCCAAGAAAACATTTTATTCAGCCTAGCCTCCTAGGCCGTCTTTTTGTTGGGGAATCATTTGTTGCAGGATAATATCAAAAGCACTTGGACAGAGAAATCGATTAGAACTGCCAGTGAAACCAACTCTGGCTGTGTAATATGTGCTGGTGTAGGAAAGGACCTAGCCTGGGGCTGTGGCAATCCCGATTCATGGTGCTTTCAAGTCAGGTTTTCTTGGAATTCTGGCTTTGCTGGGGTCTTCTGAGTGGGGTTGCCTGTGCTCCCCTAGAGGGCAGCCATGAAATGGGAGCGGTGGTGCAGATGGGAGGCTGCACTCTTGGGCATGGTGTTGAGTGGCAGGTGCAGATGGGAGGCTGCACTCTTCGGCATGGTGTTGAGTGTTTGGGTGTTGAGTGTTTCGGCTGCTCTATTGGTTCCCAGTGACTTCTGATCAGCCTCAAAGCCTCTGTCTGCCCAGTCTTTGATGGGCATGGTCTGGATGGGCTGTTGCAGGTCTTTGATGCCCGCAGCTGTTCCACCGCCCAGGAAATGTTTGAACACATCTGCAGACACGTGCGTTACTCCACCAACAATGGCAACATCAGGTCGGTGCACGTTTCCCAGGGCTGCAGAGGGGCTTGCCTCGCCTGAGAATCTTAGCCAAAAGATGCAGCACTTGGGTCTAGGGGAGGCATCTCCAGCTCCAGGAGAAACCAGGGAGAGAGAAAAAAGAGAAAGACTCAGGCTTCTTCGGGGACTTCCAGTAGTGAGCCCAGCCCCTGTAAGCTCAGCTCCCATCGGCAGCCCATGCCCTTGGTTTCCTTCCGACGTGGAGCCATTTGGAGGGGATGGAGGATCTTTAAGAAGTAACTGCTTCGCTATTCAGGGTTGGGGCTCCCATTTTTTAGAAGGGATGGGACATTAAGAGGTTACCTTCCTCTCCCAAACAACGAGGTCAAAGCTAATAGGGCTGAACAGCTCGTTTGGTCATTCGTTCATCTTTTTGTTCAGCAAACACTCAGTGCCTATCTAATGCAACCCAACACAGGACTAGGCTGGGGGAGCAGGGGGAAGATGGGGTATGGGCGGGTAGGAGGGAGAGTGACTAGGACCCTAAGATGCTGCTCCAGCTGGTGTGAGCCTACGACCTGCACGAGACAGGCATCCAGCTAACTCAACTGCAAGGACGGAGACATAGGCAGTGAGGGAAAGACTGGCAGATCAGCTAACCCTGCCTGATGGATGGGAAGTTCCCCCTTGAGGGGTCTTGAGGGAGGGCAGGAGGAGAAGGCATGTCAGGAGGCTGGCTCAGTCAGCTTGGGATCAGGGGCTGCAGAGCAGGTAGGGTGGAGAGGGAGGTAGGGCCAGTGCAGGATGGCTGGGCCCCCACCAGGGCCAGGTGGTAAACAGCACTGTTCCTGTCCCGGGAAGGTCGGCCATCACCGTGTTCCCCCAGCGGAGTGATGGCAAGCACGACTTCCGGGTGTGGAATGCTCAGCTCATCCGCTATGCTGGCTACCAGATGCCAGATGGCAGCATCAGAGGGGACCCTGCCAACGTGGAATTCACTCAGGTACCTGGCCCAGCCTCAGCCCCCAGCCACTGGGGCAGGGAGCCCCGTGGTGAGCGAGTGACAGAGTGGAGCCCAGAGGAGACACGCAGCCCGGGCTTACAGACTCACAGGGCCTGTCTTGTTCCCCAGCTGTGCATCGACCTGGGCTGGAAGCCCAAGTACGGCCGCTTCGATGTGGTCCCCCTGGTCCTGCAGGCCGATGGCCGTGACCCTGAGCTCTTCGAAATCCCACCTGACCTTGTGCTTGAGGTGGCCATGGAACATCCTAAGTAAGTAGGCTGAGGGTGCTGGGGGCAGGGGCGAGTCAACACACAGCCCTTCTCCTTTCCTAAGTGAGGCTCCAGCCCTCCCCATACCTCCCCTAAAGCCCAGCCAGCAGCAGGTGACACTCTGAGGGCTGGCTTTCAAGGACTCTTTTGTCACTGTTGCATTCTGCAGCCATTCTGCACTGGCACCTCGGGCCTCAGACAGGAGGATGTGTTGATGCTGAGGGGAAGCAGAGGCTTAGACGGATGGGGCCCCAGGAGCTTGAGAAGCAGTGACTGCAGGAGATGAATGCGTTGAGATTCTGGAAAGGAGCAGCCCAGGCCTCTTCTGCCCTCCTGCCAATGCTCTTAACTGTCCCTCTCCTGTCGGGAGCATATAGGGCTGCAGTGACTTCAAGAGTCCCACTGGCCCAGCCCCTGCTCTGGGCAGTTCTCATAATTGCAAAAATACCTCTGCGTATTGAGATTTACTCTCTAGCAGACATTGGGCTGGGCTCTTCTTCCTGGCCATTGAATGAACCGAATTCAGTCCCGACTCACGGCCTTTGTACTCCCTGTTCCCTTTGCCTGACATGCCTTTTCCTCAGAATTTTTCTAGGCTCATTTCTTCTTGTCAAAAGGTATTTCCTATAATGTCACCTCCTCTGAGAAGGCTCTCTGACCACTCAAGCTAGGGGAGGCCCCCTTACCCTCAGTCTAACACATCATCTTGTTTTTATTTCTTATATATTTGTTTACCCATTTATAATCTAGAGTCTAGACATTAGACTACAAGTTCCTTGAGAATGGAGATCTTTTCTTTTCTGTGCACAATGTATACCCAACAGCTAGCAGAGTGCCTGGCACATAGTAGGTGCTCAGTTATAAATATTTGTGGAATAAATGAATATACAAGTGAATGATATTACTAGCTTTATAATAATTCCATGAATTTGATGCTATGATTTCTATTCTGATAATGGGGATGTTGAGGCTCAGAGAGGCTAAAAAAAATCCCAAGGTCATACTGCTAGTCAGTGGTGAGGCAGAACTTGAACCCCAGCTTTCTGACACTGGAGTCCTTAATTGCTCTGTTGTGTTGCATTCTCAGCATTTAGCACAGAGCCTGGCACATACTTGATGCTTAATATAGGTTTGCATGAATCAATGAGTGCATGAATGCATAATTTAATAAATGGCATCCTATGTGTCTAGTACGTCTCTCTGGCTGGGATTAACTCAGAATCAACTGTTGGAAAGGAGTTTTCTTGTTTGACTCTTTCTGAAGCTTTTTTCTTGGTGGGCAGGTGGGGGTCAGTGGGAGGCCAAAGGTGCAAAAGTGAAGCCCCCAGCGCCAGACATGGTGGTTCACACCTGTAATTCCAGCACTTTGGGAGGCTGAGGCAGAGGATTACTTGAGGCCAGTAGTTCCAGACCAGCCCGGGCAACATAGTGAGACTCTACAAAATAATAATAATAAGGAAAAAAATTAGCTGAGCAAGATGGCACATGCCTGCAGTCCTAGCTACTTGGGAGGCCGAGGCAGGAGGATCGCTTGGGCCCAGGAGTTAAAGGCTGCAGTGAGTTATGATTGTGCCACTGCACTGCACTCCAGCATGGGCAACAGAGCAAGACCAAGTCACTAAAATAAAAAAATAAAAAAAAGGAAGGCCCCAGTTAAATTGTGTCTGCCTTTTTGCCAGATACGAGTGGTTTCGGGAACTGGAGCTAAAGTGGTACGCCCTGCCTGCAGTGGCCAACATGCTGCTCGAGGTGGGCGGCCTGGAGTTCCCAGCGTGCCCCTTCAATGGCTGGTACATGGGCACAGAGATCGGAGTCCGGGACTTCTGTGACGTCCAGCGCTACAACATCCTGGAGGTAACACAGGCAGCCCAGCTGGCCAGCTGGAGGTGTGGGCCTGGGGGTGGCTTCAGGGACTGACTCCCCGCTCTCACGCTGCCTGTGTAGGAAGTGGGCAGGAGAATGGGCTTGGAAACGCACAAGCTGGCCTCGCTCTGGAAAGACCAGGCTGTCGTTGAGATCAACATTGCTGTGCTCCATAGTTTCCAGGTATGTCTGGAGTTTTGTGAGTCTGAAGACATTGGTTCGAAGCTCATCTGATCCAGTGACTTATGTGATGCTTAATTTATAAGTCAGCCCCCTTGCTCACTCTAGACGTCCAGCAACAGGCAGCTCCTCACCTCCCAAGACTGTTCAATCCCTGCACTTGAGCACTGAATTCTGTCCTCTCTCAATCGCTCAAAGACTTTACTCCCAAAAATTTCCCTCTTCTCTCCCTGTATCATCCATGTCTCTCTCTCTGCTGAGTCATTCCCAGCAGTGTACAGACAGGCTCTCCTAGCCCCATTTCAAACAAATAAATGAATAGCTAACCACAGAACTCCTGCCAAACCTCAGGCCTCAGGCTCCCTCCAGCCACTGCCTCACCCTTCTGCTCCTTTCTACAGCAAAACTATGGAGAGATCTCATTGCGCTTCCTCATCCCCCAGCTGCTTCGGCCTGGCTGGGCAACAGAGCGAGACTCCACTCAAAAAAAAAAAAAAAGAAGGCCTCCCTGACCACGCCATGTAAAATGACGCCCTCACCCCACTGCCAACCTGTCTCTCTGTGTTAGTCCTTTAACCATTTTATGTTTCTTCAAAATACTTCCTCATACAGTTCCTGGCATTATAGAGGACAACAACTTTTTCTTTCTTTTCCTTTTTTTTTTCTTTTTTTTTTTTGAGACATCATCTCACTCAGTCACCCAGGCTGGAATGCAGTGGCATGATCACTGCAGCCTTGACCTCCTGGGCTGAAGTGACCCTCCCACCTTAGCCTGCCGAGTAGCTGGGACTACAGGTGCACACCACATCTGCCTAATTTTTATGTTTTTAGTAGAGATGGTGTTTTTCCATGTTGCCCAGGTTGGTTCTGAACTCCTGGCCTCAAGTGATCTGCTTGCCTCAGCCTCCCAAAGCGCTGGGATTATAGGCATGAGCCACGGCGCCAGGCCGGCTTTCTTTATTGTTTGGTTTCCCCCACTAGAACGTAAGCTCCATGGGGCAGGGACCTTGTCTGTCTGTTTGCTGCTGCACCTCTGGCCTAGAAGAGTGTCTGGCACATGGTAGATGCTAAAACAATGTGTCTTGAAAGAATGAATGATGAGGGCCACATCCGCGTTCTGGCCTTGCACAAACTGGGTCTTCAGTGCTTGTCCGAGGCGTGCATGAATGAATGATGCTGGGAGGGGACCTATGAGCTGTGGCTGCTCTTGCTTGCTGTGCAAAGATGACAACCTCCACCTCCTCTTAAGCCCACACATAGCCACTGGGCTCCTGTGTAGGGCTAAGCCCTCTGGCCCATCCGCTGCTCTTACTCGTAGAAACACTTCCCTTCCCTGTGGGAAGGAGGCCTGAGATGTAGGAAGATACTACTTTAGAAGCCACGCCCATTGCCACAAAGCTGACAGATGCCCTGGAGATCCCACCACCGGGCAGTCATTCATTCATTCAGCAATGTTTTACTCAGCATTTGCCTGGTGCTGGGCACTAGGCTGGGTCAAGGATGTGAGTGGTGAACAGAGTACAGATGAGCACACACTGTTCCCCATGACTGGGTCACCCTATAGGCAGATCAGGCCTGTGCTTGATGGGGGAGGGGAAGATGGAACAGGAAGAGCCCCCCGGTGTCTCGGGAAGGGCTGGCCTCGCACCACACATCCTGACTCCTGGGGACTCCCAGCACCAGCCCTGATGCTGGCAGGATGTGGATACGTCCCAGAAAAATCTGTGAGCCTCTGCTGTCTCCTGACCGTGGCTGACTGTGTCCTTCCACTGCCTGAGCGTCTCCAGGACTTCCTCACCACCCTCCTTCAGGGTAAACTTCAAAAGATGGGCCCTTGTTTCCTCCTCTGTAAAATGGGGATAATAGTGCCTCCTCCCTCACCTGAGGATTCTAAGAGTTAAGTAAAAATGCATGCAAAATGTTTAGCTGCACTGCCTGGCCCATAGAGAACACTCAGTAAGCAATGATTTTCTTACTGTTTATTATGTTGTCATCATGATCGTGCCTACCACGAGTTTTTTTTTTTTTTTTTTGGAGATGAACTCTCCCTCCGTTGCCTAGGCTGGAGTGCATGGTGTGATCTCGGCTCACTGCAACCTCCATCTCCTGGGTTCAAGCAATTCTCCTGCCTCAGCCTCCCGAGTAGCTGGGATTACAGGATTGCACCACCACGCCTGGCTAATTTTTGTAATTTTAGTAGAGATAGGGTTTCACCACGTTGGCCAGGCTGGTCTCAAACTCCTGGCCTCAAGTGATCCACCTGTCTCTGCCTCCCAAAGTGCTGGGATTACAGGTGTGAGCCACTGCACCCATCCTGTAGCTACCACTGGGCTTAGAACTGATCTGGCTCCCAGGAGTTGCTGTGTCTTGGAAGAATGAATGAATGAGAGCCCACGTCCACAACAGTGGTGGCCGGACTTTCATATACACATATATAACTTGTGTATGTCTATAGAATTTACAAGGCATGGCTGGCCTTCCCAGGCCTGACACCAGCTGGGTCCTCTCATGCCTGCCTGCCTTGACTCATGCAGTGCCCCACTCAACTAACTTGCACCCCTCTCACAAGTCTCCCTTCTTCTCAGGAACTGCTCCCGAAATTCGCCAACTCGCCCTGGGCCTCTGTCTGGTGTCGTGTCCTCTCCTCTGCCCTTCCCCAGCACCTTTGCCTGCCTCCATCAGAGTTTCTATCAGGCCATGTGAAAATGACTGATTTTCCTCGGCTTCCCCACCCAGTTAGACTAGACTAATGCAGAGAAGGGGTTGCGTCTTTCCCTTCTATAACGCCGATGCCTTATGCAGTGCCTGGCAGATGGAGATTATAAGAGCAGCTAACATTTATTAAGCACTTACCATGCTTTGCTTATTCCAGCTTATTGCATCCTTTCAACAACCTCATGATGTAGGAACTTTTTTTTGGAGACAAGGTCTTGTTTGGTCACCCAGACTGGAGTGCAGTGGCACGATCATGGCTCACTGCAGCCTCGACCTCCTGGGCTCAAGCAATGCTCCTACCACATCAGCTTCCCGCGTATCTGAGAACACTGGCATGTGCCACCACACCTGGCTAATTCTAATTTTTTTTTTTTTTAAGACAGAGTCTTGCTCTGTCACCCAGGCTGGAGTGCAATGGCGCGATCTCGGCTCACTGCAACCTCTGCCTCCCGGGTTCAAGCGATTGTCCTTCCTTAGCCTCCTGAGTAGCTGGGATTACAGGTGTGTGCCGCTACCATGCCTGGCTAATTTTTATATTTTTTAGTAGAGACGGGGTTTCACCATGTTGGTCAGGCTGGTCTCAAACTCCCGACCTCAGGTGATCTGCCCGTCTCGACCTCCCAAAGTGCTGGGATTATAGGCGTAAGCCCCGACACCTGGCCTACTAATTTTTAAATTTTTACAAAGACAGGGTCTCACCATGTTTCCCAGGCTGATTTCAAACTCCTGGGCTCAAGCGATCCTCCCACCTCGGCCTCCCGAAGTGCTAGGATTACAGGCATGAGCCACTGCACCTGGCCATTATAGGAATTCATATCCTTCCCATTTCACAAATGAGGAAACTTAAAGAACTAATTGCTCAAGGTCACATGGCAAATAAGAAGCCAGAGTTTGAACCACTATGTTAAACAAATATCTCTTGACTGAATGGGTTGCCACAGACATAAAGGCCAGTGGCTGCCTTGCTGGACCATTCCATGGGGTCAGACCCCACAGCCTGTAATTTCAGACTGTGAGTGATTCGTCTCCCATACACTACAGTTCTCCCAATGCTTCAGACCTCCCCACGGAGGGGTCTGGCTCCTTCTTGGCTGAGGAGGCTACAACCCCATGGAAGTGACTCTTAGAACTCTCCACCATAAATCGCTGGGATGGTATTTCCTTTACCTGCCAAAATGTGCTGTGGTTTAAATTATGCAGATCCAGAGACAGCCATTTGCTGGGAGTCTGGGGAGACCTGTGGGCATGAGAGGCTGGATATTGCCCCCAAAGAGTTAAGGGAGACCCCCGTGGGACCTGTGGGCTGACCATGGCTAATGTGCTTTCTTGGGCTCTGTCAGAGGCTCCACAAGCACCTTCCATTTGGGTGTTTATTTTCAGCAGGCAAAGAGAGGGCCAGGAGGAGCTGCTCTCCCATGTCACAGATTGCCAGGCCTTCCCAGGCACTCTCTGGGAGCCCTGCAGCCAACCGGCCCCTCTCCTGATTCCCCCACCCTTATCTCCACTCCCCTTCTTGCCTTCTGATACAGAAGCAGAATGTGACCATCATGGACCACCACTCGGCTGCAGAATCCTTCATGAAGTACATGCAGAATGAATACCGGTCCCGTGGGGGCTGCCCGGCAGACTGGATTTGGCTGGTCCCTCCCATGTCTGGGAGCATCACCCCCGTGTTTCACCAGGAGATGCTGAACTATGTCCTGTCCCCTTTCTACTACTATCAGGTTAGGGATCTTCCTCTTCTCTCCCTCCTGGGGGCTCGGGTGTGGCTGTATGTGTGTGTGTGTGTGCACCTCATGGTTACACATGCAGGGCACAAGGGGAGGCAGGAGTATGTTGTTAGAGCTTTCCAGGCCCCACCCAAGGATGCTGAGCAGCCTTTGTGCATTTCCACGGAGAGTGGCACTGAAGGAAGTGCCTTCCACTGCACCGCTAGTGGCCTGTGGCTCGGATGGGAGGTCTGTCATTACACCTGCTTCCACGGGAGGGTCCGGCAACAGTCACTCAGCAGAGTGCTGAGGGGATTGGCCCCTGAGTCAGACGCTATTGATTCTGCCACTTCCTAGCAATAGGGTCATGGGTGGGTCCTTTCACCTTTCTGAGCCCCGATCTTCTCATCTCTAAAAGGGATGGGCTTCAGTCCATGACAGGGGGTTGTGTGGATCACAAAGTTGGTGTATGGAACAGCTCAGCCTAGTGCCCAACGCAGAATGCATTCAGTAACCATGAGCTATTGAGACGAGTTCATTTTGTGCCATAAAGGATTTGGGTTCGATTTTAAGAAGAGCTTCCTCCATCTAAAGGAAGAGCTTCCTCCATCTACAGGACCTCACATGCAGGGTGACTGCATGTCCTAGGGTCTTGCCTGTTGTAGTAGCAGCTCTTCTTGCTCTCAAAGGTGTCTCGGTTGGGACTGTACATTATGTCGTCTGCCTGGTGATAAGATGCTAAAAGCAAAAGGGAGTGCAGCCTGTTCCTTCCAGGAGGACACTAATGAGAATAAGAGTTAGCCGCCCCCCTCGATGTGCAGGCTCCATGCCAGGCACTGGAGAGGCAACTCTGGGGGAGAGGCAGCCACAGCCCTCCCTTGCAGGAGTTCAGTGATGGGGGTGGGGCGCAGGCCAGCCTTCTCTTCCAGGCTCACGATGGGTGCAAAGGGTCCTCTACCACTCCAGCATCCACAAGCCGAGCCAAGCCAGGACCCCGCCCTGCCCTCACATCTTTCTTTTCTGAAGGTAGAGGCCTGGAAAACCCATGTCTGGCAGGACGAGAAGCGGAGACCCAGGAGAAGAGAGATTCCATTGAAAGTCTTGGTGAAGTGAGTGGCAGTGGCTAGCGGTGATGTGCGAACTATGTCTCTTCCTTCTAGTCAGCCTCTGCCTCCAGTCCTCGAAGGGCAAGAACACAGGGAATGGATATTCTTTTGCTTTTGTTTTTGAGACAGGGTCTTACTCTGTCACCCAGGCTGGGGTGTAGTGGTGCCATCACAGCTCACTGCAGCCTCTGCTTCTCGAGCTTAAGTGATCCTCCCGCCTGAGCCTCCCAAGTAGTTGGGACCACAGGTACAAACCCATGCCTGACTAATTTTGTTTATTTTTTGTAGAGACAGGGTCTCGCAGTATTGCCCAGGTTGGTCTCGAACTCCTGGGCTCAAGCGATCTTACTGTCTGAGCCTCCCAAAGTGCTGGGATTACAGATGTGAGCCACGGCGCCCTGCCTGGGAATGTATATTCTTTGTGGAATTTGGCTCGCAGAGGTCCAGCCGCCAATTCCAAGGGTCCCCTGCTGCCATTGTTCCAACCTTCTCTCTCCTCCCTTTTCCCAAAGGGGCCTATAGTAGTGGGTGAGGGGAGGAAAAGGGTGAGTTGTCACGATGCATGGCTGGTGAGAAACGCAGCTTGCTTTTCCCTCAACCTGCCCCACATTAAACGCTGTCCCCTCCCATTCCCCTGGTCCCCCATTTTCTTCTGGAAGGCTGACTCAGCACACAACGCCTGCCTGTCTGTCCCCACAGAGCTGTGCTCTTTGCCTGTATGCTGATGCGCAAGACAATGGCGTCCCGAGTCAGAGTCACCATCCTCTTTGCGACAGAGACAGGAAAATCAGAGGCGCTGGCCTGGGATCTGGGGGCCTTGTTCAGCTGTGCCTTCAATCCCAAGGTCAGTGGGTTGGCTGTTGTTTTTTCTGCTTGTGTGCAGGGGAGTCTAGGAAAAGTTAAAACGGTTTCCCCAGTCCTGGATGTCTCAGAGCCTTAGATGTGCTAATGTGCATCATAAATCTGGAAGAGGAGGAAAGACTTGTGTGCAGGGATTCCCAAACTTCCACAGTAGATGAATTTTTCATGGTGTTCTGGAGAACACAGTTTGAGAAACACTTTCACAATGAATCCAGGCCTCAATATACATCAGCTGCTCTAGCTGAACTTTTTTCAGGCTCACTGAACACCTGCTCTGCAGGATACATGTAAAAGGGGGAAGAGATGAGTAAGCTGCAGATAAACAAAAAAAGGCCACAGAGGGTCTGTCTAAGCTCTATCCCCTGCCTTCAGCACTGACGGATAAAATCCAACTCTTAGGGAATTGTGGCCATGTGCTGGACCAGCCCCGGGCTCTGAGGATCTGACAGTGAGTGGCGCAGAGCCAGGCCTTGCCCGTGGGGAGCTCTCCAGCATACACCTCCCTCTCCCCTCCCAGCGCCCTGCAAAGCAGGCGTCAATGCCATTGTTAATGCACAGAGGAGGAACCTGACTGTTAGACAGGTTGATGGGTTTTTCAGGGTTGCACGGCTTCTGGGAGGTGGATGTGACCCTGAGGACAGGGCACAAGCCAGTGTAATGCCACAATGGGATAAGCTGTGGTCTGTGCCACGTAGAGGCCTAGGCCAAGGGGGCACTGACTGATGACCAGGTCAGCCAGGTCGCTGAAAACACCTCTTGGGTCCAAGCCTCACCTGCCAGCTCCCAGGAGTCTGGAACTGCCAGGAGAGTGGTGGCAGGTCCCCCATCCTCCGCTGGGTGGGCCTGGATAGAACAGCAAGGCGAGGGCACATTTCCCCGGCCATCCCCTCCAGGCACAGCTGTGACCTGCTTATTCCAATTTTGTGGAAATATTTCCACACATGGAGAATTGCAAATAGTAGTGGACGTGGTGAGAGGCATTTAGACGTGGGAAAGGCAGTATTTTGGAGACATATCTTCCAGAGCTTGCCGATGGGTTAGCCGTAGGGCTTGAGTGGGGAAGGAGAACAGAGGATGATGTGTTCAAATCGGTTCATTCACCTCCTCTGTGCCACGCCTGTGCCGGGCCCTGGGAGAGACAGATGAGCACAGGAGCCGCAGCCTGGGGACAGTGGGGGAGGAGGCCCAGGGTGTGTGGGCAGGGTAGGGAGGGCCCTACTGGGAGCTGAGGGCTGATGTCCACTGGGTGCCATCCAGGTTGTCTGCATGGATAAGTACAGGCTGAGCTGCCTGGAGGAAGAGCGGCTGCTGTTGGTGGTGACCAGTACCTTTGGCAATGGAGACTGCCCCAGCAATGGAGAGGTGGGTGGCATGAGGTCTGGCTGGTCTAGGGGGTGGTAGGGCACAGGAGGACCCAGGAAAGGGTGTGGGGAATGCAGCACGTCCTACGGAGGGCGTTTGGGAGTCAGTGCTCAAGTCACTCCGGGTCACTCAAGTCATTTGCCGGCCTCCGTCGTAATTATTGCCGTATGGGAGTGCCACATTTCCTATGACATATTTAACATATTTCTGTGAATGGCCTACCTGTTTGTACTTAAAAATTCATATTTAAAGGGAACTTGTATCACTCTCACAAATGGAAAGCAGCAAAACATAAATTCAATGAAAACAAAATGAAGTTAATGAATTTTAGCTAGATACTATTCCCTGGCCAAGGCCTGCTCTTTGTTTTTTTTGTTTGTTTTTTGGTTTTTGGTATGTATGTATGTATGTCGGTATGTATGTATTTATTTATTTATTTATTTATTTATTTATTGAGATGGAGTTTTGCTCTTGTTGCCCAGGGTAGAGTGCAATGGTGTGAACTCAGCTCACTGCAAACTCTGCCTCCTGGGTTCAAGTGATTCTCCTGCCTCAGCCTCCCGAGTAGCTGGGATTACAGGCACGCGCCACCACGCCTGGCCAATTTTGTATTCTTTTTTTTTTTTTAGTAGAGATGGGGTTTCTCCACGTTGGTCAGGCTGGTCTTGAACTCCCAACCTCAGGTGATCTGCCCGCCTCGGCCTCCCAAAGTGCTGGGATTATAGGCGTAAGCCACCGTGCTCAGCTATCTTTGTTTTTAAAAAAGAGTACTAGGCAATGAGAGAGGTATTAAAGGTCTATTAGCACCAATTTGAGACTGTCTCTCCAGTGCTCAGAAAAATGAAAATGTAATTGAATGGGAATAACTAAAAAATAAGTTATGAAAAGGGAGTAAATACTTGATGCTAGTTCTGCTGGGTCACATACCTCCTGGAATCATCTTGGGTTCCTTGAAAGCCAGCCTTATTGCAGAGACTATAGGACCAATTGTTGCTTCTACCAGGTTCCAAACAGAATCACCGCCCATTAGGAGCCCCTCTGGAGAGGCCCTGCTGTAAGGCAGGCCCCCTCTGCCAGGGCTGGATGGGTGGGGGCCCGGCTGTTCCAGGTCCCCCATTAAGGGGCAGGGCCTACACGAGTTGTTACAGTTTAGCTGGAGTGAGAGACAAGCTAAACTTGTCAGCTGACAACCAGGTCCTTGGCCAGGTGGCCCCATACATAAACCAACTTCCGTTGTGGGCCGGGAACCATCTCCTGCCAGCTGTGGCCAGGTTTCCAGAAGAAAGGAAAAAAACAGTGTTTTTTCATCCTGGCTTGAGAACTCTGTCGTTCCCTCTCTTTCTAGAAACTGAAGAAATCGCTCTTCATGCTGAAAGAGCTCAACAACAAATTCAGGTAAAGCTTTTTCCCTTGTCCTACACCTCCCAGCCCTTCCCTGTGGACCCAAAGTCTGGGTTCAGGGGATGGAACTGGGTGTGCACAGGGGGTCTTCTCAGAACCATGCAGGCACAGAGAGACCCTGGGTCTAAGGTCTGTACTCAGAATGTGTCGAGGGTCAAACCACAGAAATCAAGTCCTCTCACAGGTTTGCAGGCCAAGCATGGGGTGGTCATGGGAGTTGGTGACAAGGCTAGGGGATGGAGAAGACCAGAAGGGGGTCCAGCTCCATTCTCCAGCTGGAGGGGGAGAGTCTGGGGTTGGCCCTCCAGGCTATTGGTGCTGGGTGCTGGGTGCCAGGTGCTGCTTGCATGGTACATGAGTCTCTATGTGTGTCCTCGGGCAGGTACGCTGTGTTTGGCCTCGGCTCCAGCATGTACCCTCGGTTCTGCGCCTTTGCTCATGACATTGATCAGAAGCTGTCCCACCTGGGGGCCTCTCAGCTCACCCCGACTGGAGAAGGGGATGAGCTCAGCGGGCAGGAGGATGCCTTCCGCAGCTGGGCCGTGCAAACCTTCAAGGTCAGTTCCCAGCCAGAGCTGCCCCACAGCAGGGACATGACAGGGTACATTCATGCCTAGGACATCTGTGCTGGGCATCCCAGGTGCCATGACCTCTGCCCGTGGTCCTGTAGATGTGGTCCCAGGCATGGGCCAGGGCCACAAGCCTGAGGGCTTAGGTCATTGCTGCTGTCCCTCAGCCCCCTAGAAGAGCTCCACCCTGTGAACACAACTCTGGGGGAGAAGGTGGCACAGATACCCCCCTGCCCTTAGGGAGCTTTTAGTTTAAGGTCTTTCCCCCACTGACTACCTAGGTCACCTCTTAACTACTGTGTCTGTTTCAGTCTTACAGCCACAGAGAGCCTGGGGACAGACACCACACAGTGGCAGATCCACTTTGGATCCACTTAGTATCTCCATAGCTCTTTATTGCTGTGATTGTCCCCAGTCACTTAGGGAACTCGTCACTCATGCAGAGCGTCACTCAGCGGTGGTGCTTAGGAGCATCAGCTTGCATCGGGGCAGGCTTGGTTCCAAAGCCGGGGCCTCCTCCATGTGGCTCCACATCAGGAACATAGCAGCAATCAGACCTCTCCCAGTGTGGGCGTGAGGATACAACCAGATCATGTCAATATTGGCATTCATAATGGTTGGGCACAGTGGAGCGTGCCTGGAATCCAAGCACTTTAGGAGGCTGAGGTGGGCAGATCGCTTGAGCCCAGGAGCTCGAAACTAGCCTGGGTAACATGTGAAACCCGCCTCTACTGAAAATACAGAAAATTGGCTGGGCTTGGTTGTGCCCACCTGTAGTCTCACCTACTCGGGAGGCTGAGGCGGGAGGATTGCTTGAGCCCAGGAGGTTGGAACTTCAGTGAGCTATGATGGCACCACTGTACTCCAGCCTGGGCGACTGAGTGAGACCCTGTCTCAAAACAAAAACAAAGCAGTATTTATAATAGTAGCAATAGCTACTATGGGCCAAGCCCAGACACCTCTTTGAGTCCTTGCTGTCACCCTATCAGGTAAGTGTGCTTCGAAGTTACACGAAGCACACGGCTCAGTGTTTGGCCCATGGTAAGCGCCTAAAAAGTGGTAGGCCCAGTGGTGGGGATGCTGCTGCTGCTGACCATTAACCCCAGTCTGCTCCACCTTCTTCCAGGCAGCCTGTGAGACGTTTGATGTCCGAGGCAAACAGCACATTCAGATCCCCAAGCTCTACACCTCCAACGTGACCTGGGACCCGCACCGCTACAGGCTTGTGCAGGACTCACAGCCTTTGGACCTCAGCAAAGGTACCTGCTTCTCTGCAGCACACGGGGCTTGTTTGTGTTGGGGTCTGAGCCCTGAGCCCATGGTCAAGGAGACCCCCAGGTCTTTCTGAACAGAGACAGCTGGCCTCAGGGCCTCCCTCTCACTGCATGCAAGAGCCTGTTAGGGTACAAGACTCAAGGCTCTGAGGGAGGCTGTTTCAGAGGGAGCCCCAAGAGGGCGGTGGAGACAGAAGGGGTCAGCGTCTGCCGAGGGCCTACTGTGTGTCAGGCACTGTGCAGGGCTCCTGGCCCACATGGGCTAAGTGAGCCTGGACACTCCTCCTGGGAGAAAGGCACAGATGGAGAAATTGCAGTTCAGGGAGGTGAAGCAAGCTGCTAGCCTGTGGCCACATTGGGGTCTGAGCCCCCCAGCCTTCCAGCCACGAAGGCAGCCAAGTGTCATGAAGAAGGCATCACAGAGGCGATTCCAGGCTGTAGTGGTGAACTCTCCACTCTGCACCCCCAGGTGCTGTGCCCTGTGCCCTGTGCCCTGTCTAAGTTAGTCCTGAAGGTTTCTACATGTTTAGGGTATCCCCAACGTCAACGATGCTCTCCTGTGGATCCCAAGCCATGGAGATGTCCTGGGACTTTCCATTTTTAGGTTCCTAAATTGAATTTCCCAACACCTAGAAGCAGTACCTAGAAGCTGCTCTGTATCAGATCAAGGACTTTTTTTTTTTTTTTTTTTTTGAGACGGAGTCTCGGTCTGTCATCCAGGCTGGAGTGCAGTGGTGCGATTCCCTCTTACTGCAACCTCCGCCTCCTGGCTTCAAGTGACTCTCGTGTAGCTGGGATTATAGGCACTACCACCAGGCCTGGTTTCAGTATGTTGGCCAGTCTGGTCTGAAACTCCTGACCTCTGGTAATCCACCTGCCACGGCCTCCAAAAGTGCTGGGATTACAGGCATGAGCCACCATGCCCAGCCTGGACCAAGGATCTTTATTTGTGGAATAAAAGGAAGAAAAAGAAAACCCCAGGCTGGGCGTGGTGGCTCACGCCTGTAATCCCAGCACTTTGGGAGTCCGAGGCGGGCAGATCACAAGGTCAGGAGATCGAGACCATCCTGGCTAACACGGTGAAACCCCATCTCTACTAAAAAAAAATACAAAAAAAAAATAGCCGGGCGTGGTGGCGGGCGCCTGTGGTCCCAGCTACTCTGGAGGCTGAGGCAGGAGAATGGCGTGAACCCGAGAGGTGGAGCTTACAGTGAGCCGAGATCGCGCCACTGCACTCCAGCCTGGGCGACAGAGCGAGACTCCATCTCAAAAAAAAAAAAAAAAAGAAAAAGAAAACCCCAATGGCCAGCTCAGCAGGATGCCTCAAGGGTGGTGTTCAGGTGTCACTGACTCAGACATGTGGGGGCTTCCCCTACCTACGCTCAAGATCCACTTTGCCATTTCACCATCTCTGTGTCCTCCACAGCCCTCAGCAGCATGCACGCCAAGAATGTGTTCACCATGAGGCTCAAATCTCGGCAGAATCTACAGAGTCCAACATCCAGGTAAGGGAAAGTGCAGGGCTTTGTGGGTGATACTCTGTCGATTTTATTTTAATGAATGAAAGATCAGAAGTCAGTCTTTGAAGGGAGAGGAGAGGAGCATCTGCTGGCATTAGCAGCCACACTGTCGGTAGGACCGGCCCACCTGGTAACCTGCGGCCACCTGTGATTTTACATCTACTTTTGGTTAACCACGGGCCATTTTTCCAGCTTGGACTCTAAGCATCTGCTCCACTTCCTCTCCTTCCTCATTGAACTCTTTCACTAAAAGGAGAGTGCAAGAGAGATTTAAACTGTTTGACTCATTCTTAAGAACTTTCAGGAAAAGTGTTGGCAGGGAAGGAAATTTCCCAGCTCTGGGAAAGAGCCTTGTGGATTATCTGCAGGTTTCATTGATCTGTGCTGTCCTCCCCACGTGCATTAGGAAAACTGGCCTTGGTTCTAATAAGAACAGGGTTTGTCCTGGTGACAAGGAAAGGTTTCTTCTGATATCCACGTATCTCCAAGGAGGATGCTTTCTTTAGGCAGAGGCTGTAGCCAAGCCCTCGGGGGGCTCCAAGGGCTGCTGGGAAGGGGTGGGCCCCCGTCCTCCCCCAGAGGGAAGCTCCTGGGGCCCTCTTAATTACCCCTGGCTGTGAGGATGCCTCATCCCAAGCTCAGGGTGGTGGCCCAGGCTTGTAGAACCAGCCAGGAAAATGAAAGGAGGGCACACTTCCTGGGGAATCTCGCCTGCCCGTCAGGGAACCCTGGAGGAAATCCTGCAACGTCACCTGAGGCTTCATTTTCCTTCCCCAGCCGTGCCACCATCCTGGTGGAACTCTCCTGTGAGGAGGGCCAAGGCCTGAACTACCTGCCGGGGGAGCATCTTGGGGTTTTCCCAGGCAACCAGCCGGCCCTCGTCCAAGGCATCCTGGAGCGAGTGGTGGACAACCCTGCGCCCCACCAGACAGTGCGCCTGGAGGCCCTGGATGAGAGCGGTGAGCCCCGGGCCAGAAAGCCAGTGCTGCCTGGCATCCTCTGGCCACCCCATCTGGCTGAGGGGCTGAGCCTGAGCCTGCCGGTGACAGCCATCCCTGTCCTTCCTGCTGAGAGGGTGGGCCGCCAAAGCTTCTGTGAAAGCAGCTGTGGAAACAGTCCCAGCCCATAAGGCATGGCTCCCTGGCCTTAGTTTCCTCAATGATAACAACATCCCCCTCAATGCAGTGTCCAAAGTCAGAAAGTGGGATGAGCTGGGTGTGGTGGCTCATGCCTGTAATCTCAGCACTTTGGGAGGCTGTGGCGGGTGGATCACTTGAGGTCAGGAGTCTGAGACAATCCTGGTCAACATGGCAAAACCCCACCTCTACTAAAAATACAAAAATAATTAGCCAGGAATGGTGGTACATGCCTGTAATCCCAGCCACTCGGGAGGCTGAGGCACGAGAATCGCTTGAAGCCAGGAGGTGGAGGTTGCAGTGATCTGAGATCTCGCCACTGCACTCCAGCCTGGGTGACAGAGACTCCATCTCAAAAGAATAAAAAAAGTGGGATCAGAGAAACAGAGCCTGGCAGTGTCCCCCACTGTCCAGGAGAAAGTGAGAGAACCTGAGACGTGGGGATGAGGACACAGATGTCCTTGTGACTGTAGGGTGATGGATGTGGTTCATCAGGACTCTGTTCCAGAGGAGATAATGTCATGCTCATATTTTTACCCAATATTTACAAAGCATCTGTGTACCAGGCACAGCACCAACTATCATGGCACAATTTCATTCAGTGCTCATGCCAACCCAGCAAGAGAGGTTGTGGTATCAGATCTGTTTCACAGGGAGGGAACCCAAGGCCCAGAGGCTTCAGTCACCTTGGAAGTGGGGAGCCAGGGTTTGAACCCATGTCTTCTGGCCCCAGGGTCTGTGTTGTGACTGCCCTGCATGCTTCCCTCTGCGACTTCCCTTTGGGCCCATCTTCTGCTCACCCAGCACCTCTTGGTACAGCACCAGGGGACTGCAGTCATGGGCTTCTCTCTAAGTGAACAACTGGCCTGTGAGGTATCCATTAGTCTTTGGTGGATTTAGTCCTTGTGAGTCTGTAGATCACTGGTGAGTGTCTTGCTAAAGTTCAGGTCTGGGCCAGAGAAGGACATGGTTAGTTCATCAGGACCACGCCAACTTAGTGCCCCTTTGGGGGCTGGTGATCAGCCTTCCCTGGCAGTCCTTTCTCCATGCGTCACCTTCTTCCTGCCTTTTGCTCTTAGAGCCAGGTCTTTAGAGCCTCCTTTCCCCTGCAGCTGGAGAATAGGGGGTGTCTGCCTGGGGGCCTCGCTACCTTCTGAGAATCCCGAATGGGGCCTCTTTTCCATCTTGACACCTTCCTTCCCCATCCAGGCAGCTACTGGGTCAGTGACAAGAGGCTGCCCCCCTGCTCACTCAGCCAGGCCCTCACCTACTTCCTGGACATCACCACTCCCCCGACCCAGCTGCTGCTCCAAAAGCTGGCCCAGGTGGCCACAGAAGACCCGGAGAGACAGAGGCTGGAGGCCTTGTGTCAGGTGAGGATCAGGGCTGGTGGGCAGTGGGGATATGTGGGGGGTCCCAGCATGTGGGGAGCCAGAGCCCAGAGCTGGTCTTTAACTTCCAAGAGGGATCCACACCAGGTTCCCAAAGCGAGACTTGTTAAAGGCTGGTGGGAAGCCAGGCATCGTCCGCTGGCCCATGTCTAGGACACAGTTGTGTTGACTGAACTGAGTTTTTCCAAGTGTCTGCAGGATGCAACCAGAGTGCACTGCCTTGGACATTAGCTAGAAAGGGGAGCCGTCCTTATCTGTCTTTGCTTTCCCCAAAACTGGAATAAACTTGTCACTTAAGATGTATTGGGGGATGGGTGATATGGAAGAATGGATAAATGGGCATAATGAACAGAGTGACAGATGGAGAGCTGAATTAATAAGTTAATGAGAGAATGCATTAACTCACCTGCAACTGTCTGGTTCCAAGTCTTTGCAAAAGGCACTGGTTGTCATTATTATCATCATCATTATAGCTAATTATATCAATTTCAACTACCTCCACCGCCATTATTTTGTGGCTGCAATGTACTAACTTGGCACATGCTTCCTCATTTAATTCCCATAACATCCCCACAAGGCAGGCAATACTATCCTTGTTTCACAAAGGGTAATTGGGACAAGATTCCACAGCTAGTGAGGACACCCGGCCAAGATTTGAACCCAGGTCTGATTGGTTCCAAAGCCTTGCCCCAAATAAATTACAATAAAGATTTGACCCCTGCCCATGAGTTGCCGACAGTGGAGGTCACACAAGTTAGATAAATGTACTGGACTGAGTTCCTCCAGGACAGGCACTATTTCTTCTCAAGCTCGGTAGTCTCAGCACCCTGGACAGTGCCTGGCACGTGGACTTGTTTGCTGAGTGAGTGAGTGAATGAATACTGGGTTGTGACAGCCTTTTCCCCAAAGCGGGGCAGGCGCCCTGAGTCACTGACATCACCCTTGGCTTTCAGCCCTCAGAGTACAGCAAGTGGAAGTTCACCAACAGCCTCACGTTCCTGGAGGTGCTAGAGGAGTTCCCATCCCTGCGGGTGTCTGCTGACTTCCTGCTTTCCCAGCTCCCCATTCTGAAGCCCAGGTTCTACTCTATCAGCTCCTCCCAGGATCACACGCCCACAGAGATCCACCTGACTGTGGCCGTGGTCACCTACCACACCCGAGGTGAGCCAGGGGCAGAGGCTCTGAAACAGCCCCGCTCCGCCCGTTATTGGACATCTGTTCATCAACTCGGATTCAGCTCCCTCATCAGTTCAAGGAGGGAGGGAACACCCACAGCCCAGAGTTGTTAACAGTATTAGGAGGTGTGTGAAAGAGATCTCTAGGAACCAGGCACTAAACCAAGCCTTCTGTATGTGTAAGATCAGTCACATTGTGGGGTAGGCACTGTGTGCATTTTACAGGTGGCACAGAAAGTCACACTGTTAGTAAGTGGAGAGCTGAGATTCGGACCTGGGTAGTCTAACTGCTGAGTCCAAGTCCTCCACCACTCCACTGTCCCACTACTCTTGGGACAATTTAATGAGATCAGACGTGGAGAGCACCCAATGCCTGGTGGGAGGCCAGTGGTTCTTAGTCTTCCCGATCGTGCAGCCTGAACACAGGGGAGATTCTGCATTGATTATTCATTCACTCACTGAGCTATTCAGTGGGTGCCTGGCACTGGGGTGGGTATGGAAATGCAACAGACATCAGCCCTGCCCTCAGGGAGCATCTAGAGGCAGCAGTGGAGAGATAGGCATAGAAATAATTAGCTGATTTTCATTGTGCTGAAGCCAAGAAGGAAAGGTCAGGGTCACTGAGGGAAGCGAAGCCGGGGGTGACGCTGCCATAGAGTGGGAGGCCAACATCTCGTCCAGGTGGTCTCGGCTCCACCACTGGCTTCTGCCCCCTGCCCTGCCCTCTGTAACTGAGCGTTGCCTGGGTTGGCAAAGCTGGGAGCTGCCCACACTTCCCAGCCCTCTGTCCTCAAGAAGCAAAAACACAGTTTCTAAAACCTTGGCAGAGACTCTGTTTGCCCTGCTAGAGAACACCCACCCAGACCAGGAGAGGAGAAGCAGACGTGTCCTGTGAGATCAAAATTTAATCCCGAGGAAAACCAGGGGGACCTCTGCAGTTGGTTGGAGGCCTCCTTCAAGTGCTGGGCCATTGTAAACGGAACACAATGCAGAGAAACCTCCTGGGTTTCTACAAGCCCGGGAGGGCCCACTGAGGAGGAAAGCGAGGTGCCAGAGCAGGCTGAAATGCACGGAGCTCATCCACCACCCAGGGTTGCTACCAGCAAGGGACACGCCCATGAGCACACAGCAGTAGCCACCCTGAGGGGCCACTTCATGCTGCTGTCAGTGGAGCTCAGTGGTGAGCTGGGGGTGCTCCTGGAGAAACTCTTTGGAAGGAGCACTGGAGTAGGAGTCAGGGAAGCTGAGCTGTCTTGATTCCACCGCGACCTGAGTGACCTTTTTCAAGTCACTTTTCCACTCTCCGTCTCAGTTTCTGCTTGGGCAGAAGGAGCAACTTGCAGCCTCTCTAAGTCCCTTTCAACTTTCCTCAGCTCCGCGCTCACAGAGGGTGGATCTCAGAACCAGGAGGACAAACAGCTGCTCATTGAGTCCTGAGAGTGCCTGAGTGAGGGCGTCCAAGGAGGCTGTGGTGTGGGCGGAGCAGCTGGTACAGTTTGCGCATGGGCAGTGGGGGGACGTTGGTCACTTTGTGTTATCGTTGCAGATGGCCAGGGTCCCCTGCACCATGGCGTCTGCAGCACATGGCTCAACAGCCTGAAGCCCCAAGACCCAGTGCCCTGCTTTGTGCGGAAGTAAGCACCCCTTCCACTCTGTCCCCTGTGGGGCCGCCGACCCCTGGGAGTTCCAGGAGGAAAGGGAGGGATCTGGGGTTTAGGAGACGCTCGGAGCCCCTTGGCCCATAAAGAAGGCACTGGGGTCACACTGGTGTGGCTGTCTCTAGCAGGGACAGCGATGACAGGTGAGTCTCAAGAGTCCAGTGAGCTAGGCTCTTTTTCAGAAGGACCTGGGGGAGGTGCTGGTGGCTGGACAGAAGGGAAGCAGCCTGCAGTACGTGGGAAATCAAATAGGAGCTTCTTGTCCTCTCCACCCCCTCACGACCGCCTCCCACAGGCCCAGCTCCTCAGCCATCCTGTGCGTGCGTGGGCCCGGGGTGTCTGAGGACTGGCCGCCTCTTCTCCTGTCCTCTTCAGTGCCAGCGGCTTCCACCTCCCCGAGGACCCCTCCCATCCTTGCATCCTCATCGGGCCTGGCACAGGCATCGCGCCCTTCCGCAGTTTCTGGCAGCAGCGGCTCCATGACTCCCAGCACAAGGGTAAGGCTGGAGGCTTCCCAGGTGGGAGGGGCACCAGCGGCCAGCCCCTGCCTAGGAGCAGAACCGCAGCCCCACGAACGGTTCCTGGACCTCTCTGGAGGGAAGGCCTCCCAAGGTTGCCTCCCTGTGCGGGCCTCTGTGGGTTAGAATGGCCGCCTTTCCGTCTCCCGCATAGTAGCTGGGGCTCCCTCTCCTGGGAGTGGAGGTAACGGGAAAGTCCCTGGTTTTGACCTCCGATGGGCTGAGGGAATTCTGCACCTGCATTTTCAGTTATGTGACTATGGATGAGTGATCTGAATACCCTGGGCCTCAGTTTCCTCATCTGTAAAGTGGGGATAATGCTATTAAATAGCTAGTGGGAGTGAAGTGAGAATTCCAGTTGGGCTTGGAGCCGTGGCGCCCTCTGGTGGCCAATTTGGTAACAACAGCCCGGGACTCCTGCAGGAGTGCGGGGAGGCCGGATGACCTTGGTGTTTGGGTGCCGCCGCCCAGATGAAGACCACATCTACCAGGAGGAGATGCTGGAGATGGCCCAGAAGGGGGTGCTGCATGCGGTGCACACAGCCTATTCCCGTCTGCCTGGCAAGCCCAAGGTAAATGCAGCCTCGAAGCAGGTGAAGCATTACACACAAGGCTCCAGTGTGAGCCCTGGGTCCCCACAGGCCCCTCGCCTCCCTGAGCCTTTACCTCCTGAGCTCTAAAATGCAGGTAATTCACAACCATGAGAGTGATGCTGTGAAGAGCGTTACACCCTCTCATACAGCAGAAGCGACAGGCCTGGAGAGGTTCAGGACTACCTAGGTCACACGTGGGTTAAGCCCAGAGCTCAGCCTGCCGAAGGTCCCCAGCAGGCCCCCTGGGACACGCAACTGCCCAGGGAGAGGTGGTCCAGGCTGGCTATGCTCAAGCCTTGCAAGGCTGGAGGGCGGCCGACGCTTCCACCATGGCCCTCAGAGGGGCTCTGCTGTCCCCAGGGTCGCGTTGCCCCCTGAGCCTGTGGCGTCAGAATAGACTCTCGGCCTTCACACATTTGTCCCATCAGGGCACCTCTTGGGCCCAGTGCTCTGTGCCCAGTGCTGGGGCCACTGGGCATCCTGTGTGGAGCAGGAGCAGAGAGTCCCCGACTGACTCCTGGACCTTCTATCTGGGGAGCCTGGGATCCGTACCCTGCAGGGACCTGATGGACAGTCTGCATTGAGAGGCTCCCTTTTCCGGGGTGTAGGCAGAGCCCTGGGCAGGGGGACTGCCTTCATTGATGCCTCTTTGAAGCATGGCAAATTCAGAGACAGTCTGGGATCCCCACTGGAAGGTCAGCCCCTTGAGGGCAGGACTGTGTCCAGCATTTATCTCTGTAATCTCAGCTCAGCCCCAGGGGCATCCGTGCGCCTCATCCTAAGCCTGACCCCATGCAAGGTCCTGGCTGGGAGGGGACTCACTCCTCACCCCTTAGTGCCCTCTCCCCACCTCCCTGAGGCCAGCAGGCCTGCCTGCAAGCCTTGTCCCCAGCAGCTGGGGACTGAACCCACGGTTTCCTCTGGTTTCAGGTCTATGTTCAGGACATCCTGCGGCAGCAGCTGGCCAGCGAGGTGCTCCGTGTGCTCCATGAGGAGCCGGGCCACCTCTATGTTTGCGGGGATGTGCGCATGGCCCGGGACGTGGCCCACACCCTGAAGCAGCTGGTGGCTGCCAAGCTGAAACTGAATGAGGAGCAGGCTGAGGACTATTTCTTTCAGCTCAAGGTATAATAGTGGGTGTGTGGGCTGAGGGTGCTGGCCAAGGGCACAGGCCATTGGAGCCAGGACCAGGGGTGGCAGGTAGACCCAGGGGAGTCAGGCCCAGAAAAGTTCTGGACCCCAACAGAATCTTGGCAGTGGCTGAGATCTGAGCTGGGTGGGCTGTCAGAAGGCCCTACTGCACATCCTAGACTGGTTGGCAGCTTTGAGAAGTCAGGTGAATGTGTTCCATTTTTCCATCTGTGGAATGGGGGCAGGAGAGTCTCCCTGGCCTCTCCCCAAACCCCCCTTTCAGAAAGTATCTGTGTGGCCAAAGCAAGGCTGTGAACACAGGGGAGAGCAAGACTGCTCCCTGTCAGCCTCGTGTGAACCTCACACTTCTTATTTACACCCAGGCTGGCGTCTGCTCACCCTCATCCCCCCAGCAGGAAGGGCTTCCATTTTATGGATGATGATAGTGGTGATATTTATCAAGGGCTTACACTGGGCATACTGCTTGCCAAGGATTCTCATGTGACATTTCATTCAGTCCTGCCAAGGACTTTATGAGGGAGGCACCCCATTTTACAGAGGGAAGGGGGCCTACGGGGTCCACAGCAGTAAATGTGAGAGCCTAGAGTTCAGTCTGCCTCTCTCTGCTTCCAAACCCTGTGATTGTCACTTCCATACTCTCCCTAAGACACTTTCAGACGTTCAACTGAACACTTATTGAGCAGCTACTATGTGCTAGGGATAGAGCAGTAAATGAATCAGGCAAAAATTCTTTACATTCTACTGGGGCTGACAAACCCAAACAAGGAAGAGTTGTAGTGCCTCAGAGAAAAATGGCAGGAAACAGCCTAGGGAATGCTGGGGAGTGTAATTTTAAATAGGGTGGCCGGGAAGGTGGAGCTGGAAGGTGGCATCTGAGAATAAACCTGAGATGGTGAGGAGGAACCCTGTGGATACTGAAGGAAACACACTGGGCTGTTCTGGAGGAGCAGCAGGTACAAAGGCCCCGGGGGTGAGAGTTAAGCTGCTGTGTTTGAAGAACAGTGAGGAGATAACAGGCATTTCCCCAAACGTGTTCAATGGGTCGGTAGACAGTTGGCATCAAAAAGGTTCCAAGGTCGAATAGCCTGGGACATGCTTAGTTAAGGCAAGGCAAACACGTTGCTTTACTACAAGACTTCTGGGAGCCTTCAGCATGCTGCTGTTCATCAGGACCCTTCAAGGCTGGAAGGAAAGAAAGGACGTAGCATTTCCCAAATGTATTTATCTCAGAGCTCACACTTCCTGGAGTATCTTGGGTGGGGGATGAGCGCTGGGCAGGAAATGGGAATGCCAAGTAAAGCTTTGGAGATGGTTAGAGGGCCCGCACCAGAGCAGGTGCTGAGCGGGGTTAGGGTGTAAACCAGATTCAAGCACAATCTAAGTATAACAGTTGGGAAGAGAGATGGCTCATGAAGATCCATGTGATAGGGAAGCTAGGCAACCCCAGGGGCTCATCCCAGCCTGGACTTGACACATTGGTCTCTGTTTTTACCTAAAAGAGCCAGAAGCGCTATCATGAAGATATCTTTGGTGCTGTATTTCCCTACGAGGTGAAGAAGGACAGGGCAGCGGTGCAGCCCAGCAGCCTGGAGATGTCAGCGCTCTGACGGCCCATAGGAGGGGTTAAAGCTGCCAGCACAGAACTTAAGGATGGAGCCAGCTCTGCGTTATCTGAGGTCACAGGGCCTGGGGAGATGGAGGAAAGCGATATCCCTCAGCCTCCAGTCTTATTTCCTCACGTTGCTCCCCATCAAGCCCTTTACTTGACCTCCTACCAAGAAGCACCCCAGATTGATTGGAGCCTCCTCTCTCAAGCTGGGGCCTCCCTGGTCCCTTGGAGATGAAATCTTAAATGCCAGGCCTGGCAAGTGGGTGAAAGATGGAACTCGCTGCTGGGTGCACCACTTCAAGTGACCACCAGGAGGTGCTGTTGCACCACTGTGTATTTAACTGCCTTGTGTACAGTTATTTATGCCTGTGTATTTAAAAAACTAACACCCCAGTCTGTTCCCCATGGCCATTTGGGCCTTCCCTGTATGATTCCTTGATGGAGATATTTATATGAATTGCATTTTATTTTAATCACATTGTATGTGTGTGTGGGCGTTTTGTAGGGAAAGCTCTCCTCATGGTGGGGAGCCGGTGGGTGTCGCAGCCTGGACAGATCCCCGCCAGAGGGACACCCCAGGCAGGCCATGGCTCCCCTGAAATGGCTGCCAGGTGTGACAGCAGTGGTTGGAGCTTCGTGCTGGTCCAAAGACCTGTGGTGGGGCAGGGGACGCAGGCCTGCCTTCCACACAAAGGATCTGAAACGGGGTCTGGCGAGGGTGGGATTCTCGCATGAGGCCAGTGCTTTAGGGAAGGCCTTGAGCTTCTTCTTGGACGCTGTCTTAGAAAGCGTTTTGCTCTGGGGCCACCAGTCTCATGCGAGATTGGCCAGTATGGATGTGGTCCCTGGGAAGGCAGCCTGTCGAGGCGAGTGTGGGCCACAGCATCCTCGCCTGAGGGACTGGGGACCCTCCTGGGTTTGGAGCAGGCCAAGGAAGGCTTCTTAGGAGACTGGGCCCCATTTCCTTCTCCTGGTCAGAACCAAAAAACGAGCTTAGCGGCAGTCACTGGGGTCCTGGCATCACACGGCTCCCAGCTTAGGTTTGGCCTCTGCCTCCTTGGTGCCCTGGCTGACTTCGCCCCCTCCCCCGCCACCTTCCCCTTCTAGCAGTAGCATCTCAGGGGCAGGAGAAGCAGGAGAAGGGGCAGTGCCAACGTCAGGCTCCAGGAAAGCTCCATGCCCTGGGGGACAGCCGTGCATCTCAGCAACAAGGCCAGGAGTCCGCTCCGGACCAGGGCTTCCCAGCTTTAATGTGCGCGCCTCGTCTGGGGTCCTGTGAAAACAGAGACTCTGATCTTGCAGGTCGGGTGGGGTGCGGGATGCTAACTCCCGGGTGCTGCTGGTGCCACGGCTCTGAGGACTACTGTGGGGCCTGAGGAGCTGGATTCTTACTGGGCTGAGCAGGATATGTTGGCATCACCTGGACGCAGAGCTGGGCTTCCTGGCAGTGGCCCAGTGGCTGGCAGAACCCCACACGTGGACACTGAGCTGCTTTTCCCATGCAAGCCCTAACCCCTAATGCCGGGGAGACCCACAGTGGAACACACACCCAGACGGTGCTTCGGGTCGGCTTCTCCTGACCCTCCTCCCCAAGCCACCTCCTCCCACTGGGATGCCAGGTCTGAGGAGCCAGCTCTGACCCTGCTGTGGCCCTCACAGGTTCTGCCCCAGCCCCTCTCCCATCTTGGAGGCATGGGGCTGTTTCCTGGAGTCCCCCATTACCACCGTCCTGTGTCTGAGACTCCTGCCCAAAAGGCTAGAGCTCCAGCCTGCTTTCTCCAACACCCTCATGGGATTTGCGGGGGACCTCTGGGAGGAGGTGTGAGGTCAGGACCCCCTGCCCAAAGGGAGTCCATGCTTTCTCATCCCACTCCTCTCGGCAGCACACCCCCGCCCGATTCCACAGACTCCAAAATGTCTCCAAATGAATTAAAGAAACCATGGTCAACCCACATGAATGTGTCAACAAGCATTTTCATTTCTTTATTTTAAGGACACTGGGAAAGGAGCCAGTCCCCTGAAGAGAACGCTCTGGTCAGTCGGTGGAGGCCAGTGGAATGCCATCAGGCTAGCTTTCCAGGAGGGGTGAAGGGTTGGTGCAGGGTGCAAGGTGAGAGTGAGGTTAAAGGTCAGAGAGGAGGGGCTGAGGAGGCCACCTCCCACCAGGAGCAGACAGCTGGTGGCTTGGGACTGGGGTGGAGCTGTGTGGGGGATGGGAGGGGACTGACCATGGGGCTTCATCTTCACTGCCCACTCCCCACCTCTCCCTGGCTGTGCCCGCCTCCTGGGATGGTAGGATTCCAGCAGCTGGAGCCCCAGGTGCTGCTGCGGCTGAGGAAGGCAATCCCTGTCAGCTACCTTCTCCGTTCCGGGGTGGCTGTAGCCAGAAGCAGGACCAGACAAGGACACGGCCTCTGCATTAAAGCCCAGATCCCAGGCAGGGTTGGAAAGGCTGGACCTGGGAAGTGGGGATGATGAGAAGACCCAGACTGCCCCACACCCCAGCCCCCGGCCCCAGGGCCAGGGAGCCACCTATGTCTGCACATGGATCAGCTGGATGTCGCCCCCCACTTCCAGTTTGTTGATGGTGGGCAGGTTCCTCAGGCGATGGTAGTATTCAAACAGGTGCTGACCATCCACGGCCACCTTGAGGCAGTGAGCTTCACACAAGATCCACACCTGTGCAGAGATCATGCCGTTTGCACTACACGTGGGAAGTCCTCCACCTTCACTGCAGCCTCCTCTCTCCCTCCCTCCCTCCCTCCTCAGCTGCTAATAAGCCCCTCATCTGCACTGTATCCCCACTGAACGACGGCTCTTCCCTAAACAGGCTGTGCGTGCTCTTTCCCCTGTACCGTTCCCTGGCCTAGAATACTATTCCCACCCCATCAGGGACAGGAGTGCTGGCCTGTGCCATCTGTATCCCTCAGGCCCAGCACACAGGAGTGCGCTGGGCCTGGGCTCCTGCAGCATCAGCCTCCTAACTTGTCTTTTCCACCCCAAAGCCTTCTCCACGAAGCAGTCAGGGTACAAATGTTAAAACCACCTTCCCTTCGCAATAGCGAACACTCCTATCACACATGCCATGTGCCAGGCACTGTCCTAAGCATGCTACAGACACTGTCTCATTCCATTCTTACAACTCTAGGAAATTCATGATGATTAGCTCCATTTTGTAGATGAGGAAACTGAAGCACAGAATAATTGAGTCACCTGTCCGAGGTCACACGGCTGTCTACAAATCAAAGTATGTTGCTCCCTGGCTTGAAACGCTCCTGAGGCTTTTCACTGTGTTAAAATCCAAGCTCTTTTCCATGGCTGCAAAGCCCTACATCAGTCATTTTCAACTCTGACTGCAGAGTATAATCACTTAAGGCGTATTTTTAAAATACGAATGCCCAGCTGACTGCCTCGTTGGCCTGGGCTGGGGTCCCAGCACTATTTCCTTTGTAAGCTCTCTGGGTGATTTGAATGTGTAGTCAGGGCGGAGCACGCCTGCCTGCTGTTCCGGGACGGGCCACACCCACGCCTCTGCGTGCTGGCCCTAGCCGCCCCTCCCAAGCTCGCTCTGTGTCATCGCTCTGTTGTGCCTTGTGCGTGGCACCGTCGTTATCTGTGACAATCTGTCCATGCTTTACTTTCCTTGTTCTTCCCCCACCTAAATTGTAAACTCCCTGGAGGCAGGACCCTGTCTGTCTGCTTCATGGCTGTGCCCCCAGCATGTTGGGTGCTTCCTTTGCAAAGCAGGCGACAAGAAAATGGTTGTTGAATAAATGAAGAAATGAATAACACCTCCTTCTTGGGTCTGATTTGACACTTACTGACTGTGTGACCACAAGCCAGTAACCTGCACTTGTGAGTTTGTTTCCTCATCTGAAAAAGCAGATCCCAACACTTCCTTCATGCGGGACAGTAATAATAATAATAATAATAATAATAATAATAATAATAATAATAATAATAATTTGTTGGCCACCTTCTCTTCTTCTGGGCCCTCATCCCAGAGGCATCAGCCCCCATCCTGTTCAAGGTACCTCAGACCTCCTTTACCCCCTCCCCATGTGCACCCGTGGGAGCCTCTCCAAGCTCCAGACTGCGGTGCCTTACCGAGAAGCTCTGGCCACGGATGAAGGGCATTTTTCGGGGCAGACTTCGCTCCTCAGACCCCCAGGAGTTGTTGATCTGGGTGTTGCGGACCACAGCATTCTCATCAAAACGGGGGTTCAGATGGAAGGCGATGTGGTTCCCAGAGCACAGGTTGATGTGGAACCTGGGGTGGGCAGCCCACCTGAACCTTTGTCCACTGAGTTCTGAGTCCCATTTCCTCCCCATCATCAGTAGCCTTCCTGAAGCCAGGGGAATGGCTGCACTGACCTTGAAGGGCTCTGTCTTCCCAGAGGTCACTGGAGCCCTTGGCTTACCTCTGAGCATTGGGCAGGACAGTGCCCGACAGGATGATGGACTTGGATGGGTACAGCCCTCCCGGAATGGTGGTGATGAAAGGCATCGGCTGTCGGAAGAAGGGGGACAGGTCAGCCGCCACGAGGAAGGGGAAGATTGTACCAGTTCCCGTGAATTTGGGCTGTCAGCTGAGAAGAAGCCCACGATATCTTTACTTGGTTCCATAAAAGCCAAAGGAAAACTTTCCAGTGCTCCTCAAATTAATGGGCTTAGATTAGTGTCATGAAGGGAACTTTGGCCAAAGACAAAAAGACTCGTGGGGTGAAAAGGGAGGGCCATGCAATGTGCTCATATTGACACGACAGTTTTAAGGTTGAAAGCTCCTCTCCACAGTCTTCTAAATCGCTGGGATGCTTTGAAACCCTTCAGCTTACCATTTTGAAAGCCCTTGGCTTTTCATTTTGCAAGGCTACCGGATGCCCCCGAAGCGGCCCTTCACCCCCAGCCTGCCCACCACAAACAGAACCTCCGTGCTCCTTGAGAAACCACTTACATAGGCGGAGTGGGGGTACATCATAGGTGGGATGGCAGGAGTCTGTTGAAAAGAAACCAGGAAATTCCATGGGAGAGCACACGGGTGTGCAAGCACTCACCCACGCACACTCACGCATTCTAGAGGGGGCTCCACTGTGAGGCTGACCTCGTGAGCCTTTGGCCCTTGGCCTCTCCCGTCCACCTCCCTTTTCATGTTAGCCTTCCTGGAACTTCCTGCCGTGTTCCCAGACCCCACCATGGTCACCTGCCCCTCAACCCCTCCGCAGGCAGCCCCACTAATTCTAAGCCCCCGCCTGATTTGCACCATCAGAAGAGCTTAAGCCTATGATCAGTAGTGACATCCTGGGGATCCAAGATGCAGGGCCAGGAACCTCACATCCGGTGCTGGGGCCACTGCATTCCCTACTTGGTGACAGATGGACCAGTTTCCCTCTCGGTCTCTAGGGGACTTGCCTCTTCCACCACTGGATAAACCCTGCTTCTTCCAGAATCTCGGCTGTCCCAAGGACAGCTTTAGCCACATGTCACCTGAGCCAAGCACTCAGCCCCTAGTGTCCCCATCCTCCTTGCTAAACCACTTTCTTCCCGACTCTAGGGCTCTAGGGAGTTTAGTTCTTGGTGAAGGAGGACACTGTGCAGCTGTGAACTGACCAGAACTTGTAGACTTACAGAGAACATCTGTCCAGGGGCGCTCTGCACCGTGTGGATGACTGTCTGGGTCTGGAAGAAAGAAACCAGGTCTCACCCAGGCTCTCCCGCGTGAAGACCACCAGCTACCACCAGAGGGCGCCACACAGCAGGCACCCTCCAGGGGGCGTAACAAGCCCAATGGCCCCACAGACCCCACAGAGGGTGGGCCCAGGTGTTTCTTCTCTCAAGGGGATGAGGGAAGGGCAAAGGTTAGAACCCTGGAGAAGACAGATGGGGACGCTGGTGGCTCTGGCCCACCTTTCCTCTCGGGGAAACGTCTCTCAGCCTAGCCTCCCTATGCAGGTGAGAGAAGTGAATGTGGGGCCATTGTCTTCCCTGGCTGCCCACGGGGTGGCAACTCAGGTTGTTTCATCATGGCCAGCCAACCACATCCAACCCCCAACCTCACCAGGCCGGGCAGATGGTCAAGGGCCTGGCCTCTGCCCTCCCCACTCCCAATGGGAGAGGCCCAATGCCTGGCCCTGCCTCCTCCATGAGCCCAGAAGAGCCAAAATGAAGAGGATCCAAAAAGAAAACAAGAGACTTACAATGGGAGCCGGGTTAGCATGCCGCACGCCACGAGGCTGGAGGGTTGAGGAGAGTCAGAATGGTGGTTATTGCGGGCACCACAGAATGGGGAGAGAGACGATGGCAGAACTCCAGGGAGGCTCTTGTGCTCAGAAATGCCTCCCCAGACACACCCACCTCCCTCTTGCTCCCAAGCAAGCCTTCCTGAGCCTGTGGCACCCAGATTTTTACCCCCAGTGCACAGGGCTTTGGGGTTGGGGGTTAGGGTATCCCCATTCGTTCGTCTTGAGAGAAAGGAGGCTGGGTTTGATGGAGACCTCATTGCTCTCTGCAGCTCCCACAGCCACGAGCATTACTTCCAGTGCCATATTTCACCCATAAGGTGAGAAGTGGTATTTGTTGAAGGCCTACTGTGGGTTGATTCCTGGACTTCAGCGCTTTCCAATGAGGGAAGCAGCCTCAGCTCCTGTGTCCCTGGTGAGGCAATGAGGCTCAGAAAGATTAAGCAACTTGCCCAAGCTTGCCCAGGTGGACGGGATCAAATCCAAAGTGGCAGCCAGTTCTGTCTGACTGTATCCAGCACACTTTCTATCCTCCCCAGGGCCAGGGCCAGGGCCAGGGCCAAAGTTGGGCTGCCCTGCAAACCATTCCCTGGGCCTCCACCAGTCCTGAAGTCAGCGTGGCAGGAGGCAGGTGCCCTGTCTGTACGGTGATGAGCCATAAGAAGACTGCATAGACAAAGCGCCCCTCCTCCCAGTCCCCACTGCTTGAGTGGCCAGAGGAAGGGCTGCCCTCCTCCTTGTCCTGGATCCTGCCCCACCCAGTAGACTGTTCCTGCCCTGACTGGTATCCCGTTCTCCCTGGCTGTGTGAACCACATTCCACATTCATTCACTGAGTCCCTACTGAGTGCCAGGCACTGTGCAAATGAACAAGCCACAGTCCCGGCCCTCTGGGGCCTCGTGGGCATAGGGAGATGGGGGTGTAGTGACGCAGACAGACACGCAAACACAGTTACAATGGGGTGCTGTGAACTGGCATGGCACAGATATGTACAGACTTCATGGGGACACTGGGGAGCATCCAACAATATTCCAGGCGCGGAGGACTCCCAGAGGAGCGACACTTAGGCAGAGCATGGAAGGGCAATTAGGCGTGTGCTGGGGGCAGGCTGGCAGAGTGTGCTTCCGGGACCAGGGACAGCATATGCAAAAGCATGGTGGCCCGAGAGGGCCTTGAGTGAGCTGCAGAGGCTGCGGGAGCTTCGTGGGTTGGGGGTGAGGCAGGGAGGTGGATTGGGGCCAGACTCGGAGGAATTTGTATGCCCTACTGGGGAATTTGGGCTTTATTTGAAGGGCTGGGGGCTTTTAAGATTTTTAAGCAGGGAGAGGGTGTGATCAGATTTGCTTATAAGAAGGTCACTATGGCAGTGGTTGGGTGTGGGGGGTGGGGAACTGGACCCCTGTCGTCATGGTGAGGAATCTCAGAGGCCTGGGCCAGGTCGGTGGCTTCGGGACCCTTGGTGCCTTGGAGAGACGTAAAGAAGGGGGAGTGAACAATTCAGGGTGACTTCCAGGTCCCCAGCTCTGGGTGCCCGGCAGACAGACAGGGAACTCTTGGGTGGGCAAGATGGGGCCTGCAGGCCCTGGGTGGCCTGCTGTCTGGGGCCAGCCTCTCGGACCCTCGGTCCTTCCTACTGTCTGCTCAGCCACCCAGGGCCTCTGTGTTGCACTCACTTTTTGTCTGCACCCCTTGGGCCTGGGTGGGAAACAGACAGGCTGGGAGAACGGCACCATGGAGAAGGCAGGCTGAACGGGGACTGTGCGGGGGTTCTGTTAAAACAAAAGGCACCGGGTGGTGAGGAGAAGCATTAATAGAGCCAAGGAGAAGCCAAAAGGCAGAGGCAGAGGCAAGAGGGAGAGACCAGGCAGGCAGGGGGATGAGGCAAGGGGGTTAGGGCCATGCTGAGACAGGATGGGAAAAAGCCAGGCTCTGGTGAGCAGTGCAGGGGGGCAGTCTCCCTCCAGCTCCTCCTTCCCCTTCCACCCGCAGGGGAGAGTCAGGGAAGGAGGGAATGAGAGATGAGGACCAAAGGGTGAGGAGCCCAGATTTGCTGAGGGCCTACTGTGCGCTTCGCTGATCTCAGGGAGCTCCCTCGAATGCCAAAAGGGTAACAGCAGCTGCTATCCAGCTGCTGGTGTCCTGTGGGAATGTGGGCCCAGCATACCCTAATCTTCCCATTTTTCATTTGGTATTGGTATCGCCTGACCTTCTTTAGTTTTATTTATTTTATTTTATTATTTAAACAAAATTTTTTTGGAGACAGGGTCTTGCTGTGTTACCCAGGCAGACCTCTAATTCCTGGGCTCAAGCCATTCTCCCACCTCAGCCTCTTGAGTAGCCAGGATACAGACCTCTACCACCATGCCTGGCTCTCCTGACCTTTTAGATGTTGGCAACACATTCAAAGTTGTTAAAACACAGAGGTCAAACAGACCCTGGTGTGGGCCCAGGGGGGCCACTGTGTGACCTCTGATGTCTGTCTCCTCACTGAACCACCCAGCCACCCATGGGGGGCAGGCAATGACCATGCTCATTCTACAGATGAGGAAACCGAGGCTGAGAGAGGTGAAGTCGCTTGTCTAAGATCCCACAGAGGGTGAATGGCAGAGCTGGGAATTTGAACTGGATTCAGTTTGGCTCCTGAGCCTGTGTTCTTTCTAGAACAATATGCCCTCCTTACCAGGGTGGAAATCAAGGGGTGAGGAGAAAGGGGCAGCTGAGGAGTCTGGGAGACCAAGGCAGGTGTTCCGGACAGACACAGTGACACAGAAGGAGGGGCAGAGTGACAGACGAGAAGGGGTAGGCAGGTACTGGGACAGGGAAGCAGAGGTTGTCCCCAGAGTGACCTGGGTAGGAGATTGGCTTGGGTCCACCCAGCAGGGCCTAGGCACAGCTACACTGGGCCCTGCATCCCAACCCCTGGGACCGGTGCCAGGTGGACAGTCTGACCTGGAAGCTGATGTAGGATAGCTGCACAGAGCCATTGACGGAGATGGTGTCCACACGGTGGAAGGGCACACGGTGGAAGTACTGCACGAAGAGGCTCCCGTTCACCATCACCTGCCAGAGGAGAGCACGTGTTCCGGGGGAGGTGTCCCAGGCTGGGATGGGGACCACCCCTGAGCTCCTGGACCCTCTTTCTAGAAAATGAAGACCTAAGTCTGGTCTCCAGTGTGGGGCCAGTTACAGGAATGTGTGTGTGACCCGAAGTGCATCAACCCGAGTCTCTACTGGGCTCCAGTTGGGCTTTTCGTTCTTCTGGTTGTTTCCTGCAGTAGGTTTGTCTTTCTAGTATTAGCTCAACTGGGGTTTCATTTATTTACTATTTATTTCTCCTTCAACTTTTTTTTTTTTTTTTGAGATGGAGTGTCAGTTTGTGGTCCAGGCTGTAGTGCAGTGGTTCAAGCAATTCTCGTGCCTCAGCCTCCCGAGTAGCTGGGATTACAAGAGTCCACCATCACGCCCAGCTAATTTTTGTATTTTTAGTAGAGATGGGGTTTCACCATGATGACCAGGCTGGTCTTGAACTCCTGACCTGAAGCGATCCGCCCTCCTCAGCCTCCCAAAGTGCTGGGATTATAGGTGTGATCCGCCGTGCCCATCCCCTTCAACTTTGATTTTAAGTTCCAGGGTACGAGTACAGGATGTGCAGGTTTGTTAACTAGGTAAACGGGTGCCATGGTGGTTTGCTGCACAGATCAACCCATCCCCTTGGTATGAAGCCCAGCATCTGTTGGCTAATCTTCGTGATGCTCTCCCTCCCCCACCAGGCCCCAGGGTGTGTTGGCTCCCCTCTTGTGTCCATGTGTTCTCATCGTTCAGCTCCTACTTATCAGTGAGAACATGCGGTGTTTGGTTTTCTGCTCCTGCATTAGTTTGTTGAGGATAAAGACTTCCAGCTCCATCCATGTTCCCCCAAAGGACATGATCTCGTTCCTTTTTATGGCTGCAGGGGTATTATTTATGTATGCATAAAATGCTCACGGGGAGCAGAGGAGAGGCGACCTCGAGTTGCACACTGAGTGGATGGTAACATCCTCATCTCAGATAAGCATACTCAGACTGACTTACCCACCGGCTTCTCAAGCCCAGAGACTACTCTGCTTGCAAAGGTAATTCGCAATGTGCTTACAAAACTATACCCTTAATAGACCCTGGATAAAGGCTGGAACAATGTCACTGAAACATAAATGTTACCAGTGACCTGGAGAGGAGGAATGGCTATAGCAGAGGAATGGAATGAGCTTGGAATTCAAAGACACATAACACCAAACAGCAACGTGATGACTCCTCTCGTTCTTTTTCAGAGTAAAAGAAGCAGCAGACGTACCTGCAGATTCAGGTGAAGGTGCATAAGGAGACTAGGCAGCAATGGGTCACACCCTTACAAGGAGATGGTCATGTTATCTGTATAGTGGTGTCACTATGGCTGAATGTCGATTAAGGTGATTACTTAAGGGCCATTAACCTGATAGGGCTGGGGGTCCCAAGGTGTGAGAGGTGGGGAGGGGATTCCTGCTCACCTTGAAAGCTGAGCTCTGCACCAGGAAGCAGAGGTCAAAGGGCATACCCTTCTGGAAGGGCATGTGCGTCTTCCTCTCCTCGGGCCCCCAGCTGCTGTTCTGCCTCGTGTTGCACACCACGTACCCTCCGTCTTCAAAGCGAGGGTTGAAGTGGAAGGCAATGTCATTTCCACTGAAGCCGGTCTGAAAGTTCACAGCAAACCTAGGCCCAGAGAAAGCAAATAGTCTTCTGTGGCATGGATTATCGCCAGTGACAGGCACAGGAGGGCCTCGGTGCCTGTGCTTTGTGGATCTTGCACACATCCTGCATGGCAGAGACTGCTTTGTTGGCATCGTTTTTTGTCTTTCTAATTGGGATGTAATGTGTTTTTGTTTTAATTATTGGATTTTGCCTTTACAGCATGATTTGCTAAAAATAAGTAGAAAACAGTTAAGGAAAAGTGCTGGTATTAGCAAACAAGAAGCATAGGTCTTGCAAAGTGATTACCAATTGATACCAAAGACGGAAGTTGTTAAGCGCGCCTAGAAGAGAGAGCCTTCCGTGCCAGTGGACACTTGTTGGAGGCCAGCACATGCCTGATTAAGTGGGAAAGAAGAGAACAAACGTAAGGAGCATGTAAAATTGGGGCTGGGCGCAGAGGCCACGGCGGGTGGATCACTTGAGCCCAGGAGTTTGAGACCAGCCTGGGCAACATAGTGAGATCTCATCTCTAGTTAAAAAAAAAAAAAATTGGCTGGGCATGGTGGCTCACGCCTGTAATCTCAGCACTTTGGGAGGCTGAGGCAGGTGGATCACGAGGTCTGGAGTTCGAGACCATCCTGGCCAACATGGTGAAACCCCGTCTCAACTAAAAATACAAAAAATGAGCCAGGCATGGTGGCATGCACCTGTAGTCCCAGCTACTCAGGAGGCTGAGGCAGGAGAATCACTTGAACCCGGGAGGTGGAGGTTGCAGTGAGCCCAGATAGCGCCACTGCACTCCAGCCTGGTGACAGAGCGAGACTCCATCTCAAAATAATAATAATAACAATAATAATAATAATAATAATAATCTGGGCATCACAGTGCACTCCTGTAGTCCCAGCTGCTCTGGAGGAGGCTGAGAGATGGGAGGATCGCTCAAGCCCAGGAATTTGAGGCTGCAGTGAGCTATGATCATACCACTAAACTGCAGCCTGGGTCAAAGAAAAAAGTCCCTGTCTCAAAAGAAAAAAATTAATTAAATGAATAAATGGAAGTGATTACATTTGAAATATCTCTGCATATATTTTTTCTTTTGGAGTCCTTCAGCTTCATCCCCGTAGTCCTTTGGAAATTCCTGCCCCAAGGAAGGGAGAGACAGAAAGCTCCCGAGAAGAGAGGGCCCTCTGAGGTAGGATCTGTCTCTATGCCACAGGATGGGAGTGGGAAGCCCTCCTGCTGCTGGGAGGTGGGGGAGGCGGAGGAAGAGGGAGAGAGGAAGGGACGGAAGATCAGGGGTGTGGTCCTGATTCCCCTGGTTGGAGGGTTCAGGGGGATCGGGGCCTCCCTGCCCTTGGCATCTCCTGAGGGCACCGCAGTCTCTCAGAGAAGTCCCACAGCAGGATGGCAATGGTGGAGGAGGTCACCAAGAATCTAAGTGTCCAACTGAGGTTGAGCTGGGATCTGTGAGGCCCAGAAGGTCTTAAGGAGAGGTCCCCTGGGACTGAGGCAGAGAGGCTTCCGAGAGAGAGTCATGAGTCCAGAGGCTCTTCTGTGGGCCCCACAGACTTCAGCAGGCAGCCACCCCGTGGTCCCCCACTAAACCAGGAGAGAGCTGCACAACTCTGTGCCCTGTCGGGGTGCCTCGGCAGGGGTCAGCCAGGCCTGCGTGAGGGTCTAGAGCCCTCCCAGCCACTGAGGAACCACGTGGGCTCCTCTCTGTTCCCAGACAGCCCACCTTGGGAGGGGGGAGGGGGTGAGAAACAGCCCTGATACAATGTTAGTATGTTGAATTGACTTAGTAGTTTCTAGAAAAGGCCTTGAAACCGAAAGAGACCAAATTACTTTTGATGGCACTTTTCAATATTTTCGTATCAGCAGAAGGAGAGCTTCAGAGTGGATGAGAGCAGTTATGGGAATGGAGGAAGTTTGATTTTTGCAACTCTTAGTCACAGTGTGCAAGGTTCAACCCAGAACATAATCACCCAACTCTGACCATCCCACTTCCTCCTTAGACCGTCAGCTCCCAGGGCCCCATTCATCCTGGAGTCCAGGTTAATGGCAGCCCTGGGTGCAGGTGGTGCCTGTGGAGTGCTATCCTGTGGCAGGGGTTAGGGATGCACTGGGCCTCCCCTGAGCCAGGCACGTGAGCTTGGATGTTGTTGTTTGAGCTAATCCAGGCTCACAGGCACAGTGGCTTTACTAAGGGATGAGGCTGGAGTGAAATGTTTCCATCCGTATACACACACACCGGGTTCCACTGGAGCTGAGAACGGTCCCATTGACAGTGATCTGAAGTCCATCCTGGAGACCTCCTTGGATAGTCCCAGAAAAGGGGACAGCCTGCAGGGAGAAGGTGTGGGGCTGTCAGTGAGGTGGCTGGCCTCCCGTTTGCTCCCCTCCAGTGCTAGTCAGTGGCCAGCATGGGTGTGACAGCACCATGCAAGGGGATGGGGTGCGGCTGTGACCAGTATAGAGGGAGTCTCAGCCCCATGGGTCTTAGGGTCCTGTGTGGAGGCAAACACAAATCCAATTAGCTACTCAGACAGTCTAAGATTGTGGTAAGGAGAAGTCTGGCCCTGAGAGGATGTGACAGGGAGCTGAGCTTGTGGAGAGTCTGAGAGGCAGTGGAGGATGCATCAGGAATGCACCAGGCAGAAGGCCTTCCTTCCAGGCAGGGAAGTAGCAGGCAGATGCCCTGGGCTGGTAAGGAATTAGGTAGCAATGGGGGCTGCTGGACCCCATGCTAAGCTCCCAGCAAATGTCCCAGGGCCTTGGCTGGAGACTCAGGAAGCCCAAGGTACCAAAGGGACCCATCAAGGGTCTGGAGGGTAAACCTTCGGCTCACGCGAGAAAGTCAAGAAGAAGCCATCCCCCTCTTCCCACCACCACCATATAACAATGGCCACTGTGACTTTTGCCCTCCTGGCCACCTTCAGCAGAGCATCTTCCCAGATGCCCCCTGTAGCCGTGGGGCAGCCCCCTCCTCTACTTCTGCCCCCTGGCTCCCCATTCCTTCCCTCAGGCCCTCAACAGCCCCGAGCCCTAGCGTAGTTTCCCCACCCATCCCAGGCCCCATGGGCAACCACTTTGTCAAATCCTCTCTTCTGGGGCTCTTTAAAGGACGATGGGCCATGGTGACGCATGCATCATTTTAGAGTCAGGCCGCCTCCAGGGCTGAATCCTAGCTCTGCTGCTCATGACCTGAGTGGCCGTGGGAAGCCTATTCCACCTCTCTTTGCCTCAGTTTCCTCATCTGTAAAATAGGAAGGTGTTTCTCCTGCTGCGTATGATTGATGATTTTGTGAGAAAAGGCCTGTGATGGAAGAGACTGGCACATAGGAGGTGCTTCACCACTGTCACCCACCCCCCACCTCGGTCTCTCTGAGCAAAATTCACAAACTGGTACTTCCAGCTTTCAAAGTTTATTCCCAAAATGCCTCATATCCAATGTGGTTCTATAACCCGCATTAAAGCACAGTTCTATCCCCTGGCCGATTTTCACGTTCTTCAACTTTTTAGTGTCTTCTCTAATATCTCCTTTAGGTCAATTTCCTACACAAATTAAATGCCTAAGGGAGCCAGGCAGGTGATGTGTATGGGTGAGATGGCCAGGTGGGGGAGTGGTGGGGACTGTGGCAAAGTAGACGTCACACCCCTCATCTAAAAAGTCAACATCTACTCAGTGCTAACCAGTGATTACCATCTGGGCCCAGTATTGGCAGAGCTTCCAAATTTTTAAGAGAAGACAGAAATCTGGATTTTTTTTTCTATAAAACTTTCTAATTTGTTGGGGGAAAAAGTTTGTCAAGAAGGATTATGTAAAAGCTCCTGGATGGGCACAGTGGCTCACATCTATAATCCCAGCACTTCGGGAGGCTGAGGCTGAAGGATCACTTGAGACCAGGAGTTTGAGGCCAGCCTGAACAACATAATGGGACCCCCATCTCTACAAAAAATAAAAAAAAAAATAGCCAGGTGTGGTGGTGCACAACTTTAACCCTAGTTACTTGGGAGGCGGAGGTGGGAGGATCCCTTGAGCCTGGGAGGTGGAGGCTGCAGTGAGTCATGATCACACCACTGTACTCCAGCCTGGGCAACAAAGTGAAATCCTGTCTCGAAACCCCCCAGATTCCCGTACTATAGAGATACACAATGAAATATTTGCAATGGAATGGTATCTCTGGATTTGCTTCCACATATCTGAGGGTGGGAAGGGAAGCAAGCAAGGGTGCAGGATGAAGCAAGATAGGCCTGAGTTGATCATTGTTGGAGCAGAGTGATGGGTGCGTGTTGTTGATGGCACAATTCTCTCTGCATGTTTGAATTTCCTATAATAAAAAGTTAAAAGAAACACTGCACAGGCCAAACAGAAAACACCCACCAGCCAAACTCAGCCTACTCGCCACTGCTTTCTGGTGTGTATTGTTGAGCTGTGTGACCACACAGAACCCTGGGAAACCCACCCTAGCTCAGTGTACACACCTGGCACCGTGAAAGCCCCAGGAAATCTGGGATCTGATTCAGATAGACTCTGCTCCCCATGGATTTGAGGGGGATATCTTTTGTTGCCCCTCAGGTCAGGTCTGAACTCTGCCATTAAGTACTTTAGTGACCTCAAGCAAATCACAGCTTCTGTGTGTCTCTGACTTCTCTTTCTTGTCCCCGTCTATGCCAGAAGTGTGGGGGAAGGAGAGTCAGCCTGATCCACTTATGGACCAGCACGACCTAGGATTGGGAAGCCTGTTTTCCCTGAAACATGTCTGTGGAACATTTTTCCCCTTGCCTGTTTGTGGAAGCCTGTGATTCTCTCCAGAGCCTTTCATACTATCATGAGAGACAACGCTGAAAATACACACCCTCCTGGGAAGCATGTGGCCTCCACTTAAGCGTGTTCACAGCACAGCATCTAGAGTTGAAGGCAGAGCATGATGGACATGGGCTCACAAGTACACACAAAGCTTAACTAAGGAAGTCAGGAGGGAGAAAGAGCAAGTACAGGTCATGCGGTGGGACAGGGCAGGCTAATCTCTAAGGCAACGAGTTCCCCAAAAAAGCTCTGTGAGGTTTCAAAATATCTTAAATAGCGCCCCCAAAATTCTGAAAATCAAGATTATTTATTTACTTATTTAGAGATGGGTTCTCACTCTGTTGCCCAGGCTGGAGTGCAGTGAGGGGTGTGATCATGGTTCACTGCAGCCTCCACCCTCTGGCTCAAGTAATCCTCCCGCCTCAACCTCCCGAATAGCTGGGACCAAATAGGTGCAGGCCAACATGCCCCACTAATCTTACAATTTTTTTTTGTAAAGATGGGGTCTCTATGTGTTGCCTGGGCTAGCTCAAGTGATCCTTCTGGCTCAGCCTCCCAAAGGGCCAAGATTTCAGGCATGAACCACCACACCTGGCCTGAAAAATGAGTTTTTAAATTGAATATCATCCTACAAACAAGGTTATTCATTGCAGCATTATAACACAAAGGATTATAAAGCAAAGCATTGGAAAGAGCTTAAAAGTCCTCTGACAGGGAAAAAGTGAAATAAATTAGGGTATTTCCATATAATAGGTTCTGTGTAGCCTTAAAAAGAAAAGAAAAAGGCCGGGCGCGGTGGCTCATGCTTGTAATCCCAGCACTTTGGGAGGCCGAGGCGGGCGGATCACGAGGTCAGGAGATTGAGACCGCGGTGAAACCCCGTCTCTACTAAAAATACAAAAAAAATTAGCCGGGCGTGGTGGCGGGCGCCTGTAATCCCAGCTACTCGGAGAGGCTGAGGCAGGAGAATGGCATGAACCCGGGAGGCGGAGCTTGCAGTGAGCCGAGATCGCGCCACTGCACTCCAGCCTGGGTGACAGAGCGAAAAAAAAAAAAAAAAAGAAAGAAAAGAAAAAGAGGAAGACGGAACTCTGAGTACCGATATGGAATGATGCCATTTGTATAAAAAGTGGGTGGGGGAAGGCTATGGACTTGCATTTATTTATTTATAGACAAAAAACTCTGGAAGGATTTATAAGAAACTTATGACACTGGTTATCAGTGGGCAACCCCCCAGAAACATCCACATTCAAATCCCCGGATACTGTGAATATGTTGTAGAAGGGACTTTGTAGATGTGATTAAATTAATAATTTTGGCATGGGGAGATTGCCCTGATTTTAAAGGTGGTCCCAATGTAATCACAAGGATCCTATAAAAGGAAGGCAGGAGGATCAGTGTCAGAGGTAGAAGATGTGACAACAGAAGCACAGAAGCAAGAAGAAGCTGGTTTGCATTTTTGGGGGGTTTTTTGTTTGTTTTTGTTTTTTGTTTTTTGTTTTTTTTGAGACAGGATCTCACTCTGTCAGCCAGGCTGGAGTGTGTTGGCACGATCTCAGCTCACTGCAGCCTCCACTTCCCCAGGCTCACGTGACCCTCCCACCTCAGCCTCCCAGGTAGCTAGGACTACAGGCATGCACCACCACACCTGGCTAATTTTTGCTATTTTTTGTAGAGACGTGGTCTCACTTTGTGGCCCAGGCTGGTCTCGAACTCCTGGATTAAAGAGATCCTCCTGCCTCAGCTTCTCAAAGTGCTGGGATTAGAGGCATGAGCCACTGGGCCCAGCCAAAGCTGCTGGTTTTAAAGATGGCCAGAGGGGTCATAAGCCAAGGCATGCAGGCAGCCTCTAGAGGCTGGAAAAGGAAAAGAAACAGATTTTCCCCTGGAGCCTCCAGAAGGAAACAACTTTGCTGACACATTGATTTTAACATCTGACCTTTAGAAACATTAAGAGAGCAAATTTGTTGTTTTAAGATTGGCCAGCCAAGGCTGCTGTGGAATTTAGATAAGTGTGTCCAGAAAACCCAGGAGAACAACTGGACCTGCTTTTGTTCCATGCGGCGCAGGAAGATGGATTTTTACACTGGATTTATGGTCCCACGCGACTAGGCTTGCCTCCCAGCTCCATACACTAGTAATTCTCATATTGGCCAAGTCGCTTGACCTGCCTGTGCCCCAGTTCCCTCCTCTGAACGGCAGGACAGTAACACCACCTGGCAGCGTTCTGGAGAGGACCGGGTGGAATACCACGTGCTGAGCCCCTGGCTCGTGTCGCGCATGACAGTGCAGCTCTTTGCATCGAACAAATCGATCCCTCTGCTGAGTCATAACTTGCTCTGTGTTCCTGGTAGTGCCCGGAGACCAGGGACTTTTCCTCCTCTTTTTGTCTGGAAATCTAGAAAGCAGAGCTGAGCCCTGTGAACCAAAATGTGGGCAGCCTTGTTCTGGACTCAGCATCACCAGAGGACACCCAGGCCCGGCCCCGACAGTGGGGACCTTGGCCTGGCTGGCTGAGACTGCCTGCCAGCAGGAGGCCAGTACGTGGCTCTTAGCCAAGGTGCCCCGCTGCCTCAGAGGCTCCGTGGTCCTGCTGGCCACCTTCCATGACACTTTGATTTTAGACTTCTGACCTCCAACACTGTAAGAACAAATGTGTTGTTTTGAGGTTGACCAGCTAAGGCTGCTGTGGCATCTGGATCCATGTGTGTCCATGAGGGCTCTGGGCATGACCAGGAACATTTATCCTCACAGCAACCCCGGCCACTTTTACAGATGAGAAAACTGAGGCACAGAAAAGTTCAGTCACTTGCACAAAGTTACACAGCTGGTCAGCAACAGAGCTGGGATTTGAACCCCCCAGCACCCACGCTTCTAACCACCACACAGGCTTCCTCTCATGAGGAAGCTGAGAACGTCCTTATTCCTGGCTCTCCTGGTGCTTCCTGGGTCACACAGCACGTGGTTCCAGCTTCCCCCAGGCCCTCCAAAGAGGCTGAGCTAGATGAGGCCAGACGAGAAGTGGGAGTGAGGTTTCCAAGCCAGGCCCTCATGACACTCAGCCCTCCTCAGCAGGACAGCGAACCGCGTGACCTTCCCCCACTGTTGGCATGTGGAGGAAGCATGGCTCCGACTGCCAGATGGGTCACCGAGTGAAGTTTAAGTGTCCCAACCCAGGGGAGCCCCCGTAGGGTAGAGGGGTGCTCTGGACACCCATGGGGGCTGCACTGATCGTCTTTCTTGTCTGGACTCCAAGGCCCTGTTTGAACTCTCTGATGTCCACAGGAGATTTTTCCTTCTGAATCCAAAGATTAGAAAGTAAAAACCAGTCACCAGAATAATCATATGTCAGAACCTGGAAGAAGCGCTGGGATCCCCTCTCTGACAGAAAACCAGAGACAGGGTGACATGCCCCAGGCAGCACCTGCTGACCCTAAGGCCCCCAGCAGCGGCCTGTTCCAGCTTCCCCCAGCCCCCTCTGTGCAGGTCCTACCTCAGGAGCCTCCACAGGGTGGCTGAGGTGTCATTGGTGACAGCCAGGAGGAAACCGGCCTCCTTTCCCCACTCTTTCTCTCTGGAGTTTAGAAAGCAGAGCCGAGCTCTGCAGAGCAGAACGTAGGCAGCCTCATTCTGGACTCAGTGTCACCAAGGGGCACCCAAGCCCGACCCTGGCTTCTGCTGAGGTGGGCCGTGGCAGCTTCCCTGCCCTCAGCACCCTGCCTCTTCCCACCCTCCCCACCCAGGAAGGGCCCATCAGCCCACCCGCTCCAGCTCCTCGGTAAGCTCTTTGCCAAGGCGGGGTGAGATCCTGTGACAGGACCCGGCCCAGGACACAGTGACCCCGGAAGGCTCCTGGGCTCCTGGGGCTGCCACTCCCATCTGGAGGCATTTGGCAACTGGCCTCCACCTCCCTGAGCCTCAGATTTTCCGTGTATGAAGGGGACTCATAAACCTCACAGGGTTTCAGCAAGGCACCTGCTGCCCTCTGACCCCACACTGCAGGGACAGTCCTCATCCCCCTCTCACCTCTGAGACTGCCCCTCTGCAGATGCCCTGAACATGCCCACGCCCAACCTTCAGAGCACAGACACCTCCTCGGGAGGTCTTCCTTGCTGCCCTGAGACTCCCAATAACATGAAACACTCCCAAAGCACCTACAGTGTGTCAGGCACTGTTCAAACACACTAGATACACTACCTCCTTAATCCATGTCCCAACCCTGGGAGTGGAGGGCTCAAGTATTATTCCCACTTTACAGATATGGAAACTGAGGCACAGAGACCACCAGCCAGTAAATAGCTGGACCCAGGGAGGCCATCTCCACAGTACGCACCCTTAACTACCATGCCGGGTAGCGTCCTTACCGTCCCAGAAGCGTGCTTTCTCCCTCTTTACACAAACCATCCCACTCTACACCTCTTCCTCTGAGCGCACAGGACAGGACAGGACAGGACAGCTCAGTCAACACGGTCAAACCCATGACTTGTGGGAAGGAGCATCCCTCCAGGCATGAGTGAGCTCAGCATGGCACAGGTGTGCCAGGATGACCCCCGCTGACATTTCTGCCCTGCTTGTGTTCTCTTTGGGATGCCCCCACCCCTATCCCCTGCCACCCAGGAGTTGCTTCCTCAGAGCCCCAGAGCTGTGTCCCTCTGGCTGAGGCAGCCCTGCACCCATGGCCCCGGAACTCACTGGGCTCAGGTAGGGAGCCTGGGAACCGCTGAAGGCCATCTCTCCACTGCCTCTGTGGCCACCGCTGCCTTTCACACCCGCTAGGAAGTCCTTTGCAGAAGGAACGACTTAACAAAGAAATAGAAACCAAAGCAACTTGGCTGTCATTCAATGGGGAGGAGCCAGCAGCAAGAGGAAGTGGGTCCAGAGAGAGAAAGGTATGGTACTGGGTGAACTGGGGTAACACTCACAGAGGGAAGTAGGCACTCCCAGCCCCAGTGACCTTTCCCTCCTCCCTCTCCTGTGCTCAACCCCAGCCTGAGGCATATTTGGTTCACAGAGGTCTACAATGCTTGACCACACTGACATGACAGTGAGTTACCAGATGACACTGCCCAGAAGTATGTGGCTGTGTGTCCTAAGCACGCTTGGCCACGGAGTCCAGAAAATAATGGGGCTGGGCATCCCCTGTGCACAGGGTGCTGGTGGGGAAGGGCGGCTTCAACCCATTTTACATATAGAGAAGCTGAGGCTCAGAGTCTAAGGGGCATGCCCCGGGTCACACAGCTAATTCGTGGCCGCCTGAGCTATATGAAGATTCTCAGACTCTTCAAAAAGTATTTCTCCTCTTTAAATTTATATTATTAATGTAGAAACATAATTATGTAGAGGGGAATATTTTGCAAGAAAAACACCACAATGAAGATTTTTATTCTACAGTATGGGGTGCCCAGGAGCTTCTGATCCTCCCTGTCAATGAATCTCTCTTTCTTCTCTTCTCCTTCTCTTCTCTATCCTTATTTTCTGCGGTTTAGGATGAGGAGAGAAGTCTTGGACATAATAGAACATTTCAAGTGACATGGGGCTGGGAAGGAACATATGGCATGTGCAGGGAGGTGGGAGGGAGCCATGAAATAAACTTACCTGAAGTCGACCAGGTCCCAGCGATGTGCTCGTGAGAAGGCCCAGAACGCAAGCTGGGTAAGGTAAGGGCTGGCAGGTAAGGGCTGTACGGGCGCGAGAGGATGGCAGGTGCCCCAGGGCCATACGTGAGTCTGTACCTCTCTTCCTTCCTGTGCTCTGTCTAGATGCACTAGAATTTGCAGACACATTCCTTTGAGATGCTCCAATAGACTGAGGCCATGTGTGCCGTCTGCACTGTCCAGCCCCGTTATGTTCCTGGATCAAGTGCCAGTTTAAGAAGTAGACAGTACAAGGGGAGCAGAAAGGAGAGAAAGGAAGGGAAATTCTTTGCGATCCTCTCGGACACCAGGGACAATTTCATCATGGCACATCATTTGTAGGCAATCACAAATTGATTGGGATACGGAAAAACTGGAACTCTCATTCACAGCAGACTGGAGTGTAAAATAATCCAACTCAGAAAAATTAGGCAGGGCGTGGTGGCTTATACCTATAATACCAGCACTTTGAGAGGCTGAGGCAGGAGGATCACTTCAGCCCAGGAGCTTGAGACCAGCTCGGGAAAGGTAGGAAGACCCTGTCCCTACATATAATTTAACAAACAAATTAGCCAGGTGTGGTGGTGCACATACACCTGTGGTATCAGCTACGTGGGAGGCTGAGGTGGGAGGCTCACTTGACCCCAGGAGGTCAAGGCTGTAGTGAACCCTCATCACGCCACTGCACTCCAGCCGGGGTAATAGAGCAAGACTCTGTCTCAAAAAATTGAAAAATAAAAAATAAAAAGAAAAACTGCTTAGTGAGTTGTAATACAGTCAAATATCTACTTCTATGTTCTGGCTTTTCTACTTCTAAAAAATTACCCAAAAGAAAGGAAAACATATTTGCCTGTTTTTAACAGCTTTACTCACCATTGCCCCAGGCTGGAAACAATGCAAATGTTCACCAAAGGAGAAGGGAGAAATGAATTGTGGTTTTCATACAACAAAGTAGCCCTCGGCAATAAAAAGGAGCTAGGCCACAGGAAACATCAACGGGCCTCGCAACTGAGCAGAAGAAGCCAGATCCAACCACACATGCTGTGGAAATTCCATTCAAGTCAAGTTGAACAACAGGCCAGAATAGCATCACCCTTGGGGGTCTCTGACTGGGAGGGGCAGGAAGGAGTCTTCGAGAGGCTGGAAATGTTCTGGATCTGGTTCTGGGTGGTGGTCACACAGGTATTTACATCCATTAACAACAGGCTGAGGCTGGGTGCAGTGGCTGACACCTGTAATTCAGCACATTAGGAGGCTGAGGCAGGAGGATTGCTTGAGCCCAGGAGTTCGAGACCAGCCTGGACAGCATGGCGAGACCTTGTCTCTACTAAAAATCAAAAAAATTAGTGGGGCATTGTGGTGCACACTTGTAGTCCTGGCTACAGGAAGGCTGAGGCAGGAGGACTGCTTGAGCCTGGGTGGTTGAGGCCACAGTGAGCTATGATCGAGCCGCTGCACTCCAGCTTGGGTGACAGAGCAGGACCCTGTCTCAAAACAAAACAAACTCAAACAGAAAACCAGGATCTGTACATTTTACTCTACCTAGACAATATCTCCATAAAATACTGCTAAAAGAAAAAATCTCCCAGAGCCCAAGGAGACACAGGCACAGCTCAGAGTTCTAGCAAATCAGCACCTTAGCATCACCTTGAGCCTTGGAGGCGAGTCACAGGTAAGCAGCCTCGCTATTGAGTCCAGTCCATAAAGGAGAGTCCTCTGCTCCACACCCTGCCTGGAGGGTCATACCCAAAGGCTGATGTGTTTTTAGACTAATCAACACAGTAGGGAGACACTTTGAGGCACAGTGCCGGCACCCTTCAGTCACCACAATCCATTCCCAGTGGTTAACTCTGGTCTTCAGGAGATGAGAAGCAGCCCTCGTGAATGTTGCTTCTCAGAGCTCTAGTATTCAAAGTCGCAGACCCATCTCAGAGGCTGTCTGTTCTCTGCCCTGTAGACTGAGGGATCTTTTCAAAATGTGAGTCTGCACCTCACACTCATTAGGATGGCTATGATTAAAAAAAAAAATCCAGAAAATAACAACTGTTGGCTAGATTGTGGGTAAACTGGAACTCTGTGAAAACAGCATGGCTGTTCCTCAAAAACCTCAACATAGAATTACTATATGATCCAGCAATTCCGCTTCTGGGTATATCCCCCAAATAACCAAAAGCAGGAACTCAAAGAGACATGTGAACACCCATGTTTGTAGGAGCATCATTCACAAAAGCCAAGAGGTGAAAGCAATGCATGTCCATCAATGGATAAGTGGTCAACAAACTGTGGGCTAGACATACAATTCTATACATAGTACGAATAGCCCACATTTGAATCGTGGCCCTGTCACTTAATTCTTGTGTGATCTTTGGTAAGTTCCTTAATTTCTCCAAGCTTCCTTTCCTCACCCATAAAATGAGGCAAATGAATGTGGCCTTAGAGAGATGCTGTGGGGATTAAATGGGCTAATGCATAAAAAGGACTTGGGGCTGAGCTCCGCACGTAGTGCCCACACACCAGCACTCCTGGGCTGCACTGATCCTGTGCCCAGACCCGTTCACCTTCGCCAGTAGTAGAGTTCCTCGAGAAGGAATCCTTCCATCTGCAGTGACACCTCCAGCGCAGAGGGCCTCGGCAGGGCAGTCAGTGATGCCCGTAGACACCTGAGTCCTGTCGTACAATGCAGGGGGCCCTGGGTCGTCTCGTCCAGTTCCCTTTGGAAACCTCATTGTATTGGTACAGCCGTATTGAACCACATTAATCACTAAAACATGCAAGCGCATCCCCCCCGCTGAGAACAAACATTCTCTTTGAGCGTATTCTACCTCCATGAAGTCAGATATATGGTTCTAACTGCTTCCTAATGGGCTAATTGACAGTGCACCTCCCTCCCGCAAACAGACTATGACAAAACAGTACTTCGTTTGCCTCACTCAGTAAATCCAGTAGTAGTTTAAGGCAGCAGTCACCAACCTTTTTGGCACCAGGGACCAATTTCATGGAGGGCAATTTTTCACGGATGGAGGGGGATATATGATGGTTTCAGGATGAAACTTTTCCACCTCAGATCATCAGGCATTAGACTCAGATTCTCCTAAGCAGCGCACAACCTAGATCCTTCACATGCGTAGTTCACAATAGGGTTTGTGCCCCTATGAGAATCTAGTGCCGCTGCCTAACTTCATCCTATTGTGGTTGGAGAAGATGCTTTGTATGTTATCTGTTTAAATCTATTGAGACTTAATGTGTGGCCTACCATGTGGCCTATCCTGGAAAATGTTCCACAACTTAGCACTATCTTATAAACACAGTAGGTGCTCAGTAAATGTCTGCCCAGCAAATTCCTAGACTTCTGGAGAGGTTCTGGAGTGAAAGCTGTGGCCCGAGTCCTGGATTAGCCACCCTGCAGCTGTGTGATCTTGGGTGAATACCTTAACCTCTCCGTTTCTCATTTTCCTCAGCTGAAACATCACAATTCTTACCTCACGGCCTTGGGAGGATTTAAGTGAGATGGTGTTTAGAAAGTACCTCTGTATATATAACTGGCAATGAGGGGCTCCTAGATACTGGATTCAGATGAACACCACCTCATCCCTCCAAGGCTTCCATAAGGCTAAGGCATCTCCAGCTCAGGAGATGCTGGGCCTGCTCATGGCTTTGTTGCTGCTGGGGCCTGGATGATCTTCCTCTGCATATTGTGGGGCCACTGACGCTGTGCCTTCTCCATTCCTGTTTAGAAACACCTGCTGCTGTTTAGAAACACCTGCCACTGAGGTCCTGGCATAACTTCTTGCTTTGGAAGGAGCTCCTTAATCTATAGACCAGGGGTTCAGTCACCCCAGACCTATCCATTCCCGTGCCACCCATCCAAATGGTCCCCAGGACTCAGCTGGAACTGACCAAAGCAAACACAAGCCCCAGAACACCTTGGTATAACTTTATTCACAAACTTCAGACACCCAGGCCTGGCTTAGCACAGAGGGCATGTTCTTGCCAGTGGCAAAAAAACCCGATACAGCATGTTTGTTAATACTAACCATTTTAATTTAAATTAATAGCATGTCTGGAAGACAAATGCAGTTGATAGAAAATATAAAAACTTTACTGTACAAATTTTACATCACATTCAAAAAAAGCAAGTGTGTGGCTTGTGGCCACAGAAGATGCTAGGTTTGCACGCTGATGAGATCCTGGCTAACACTGCTGCATAGCACAAACTCCAACTGGCTTCACATTTACATCTCCACCCTCCCCCCACACCAAATCAACACAGAATAACACAGGTTTCCAGGGCTTGCCATTCCTCTCTGTGACCTCAAGAGGAAATGCCGTAGGATGACAGAGGGTGTTTTGATTTGGTGACATGGAGAGATCAACTTTGCTACACACTGCTCACAACCCCAAACTAGCTAGGATTCAAGACTTTGAGTTAGACAGAAACCCAGGGGGCTGCGGCTCTGGTGGTTAAAGGCAGCAGGGCTTCAGAGGTGAGGCTGGAAACTGGGGACGCCTGGAGGGCCAAAGCTTGGGCTCCACTCTTAGACCCCAGTGGGGACTTCCACAGCCCCTAAGAGCTCTCCCCGAGCCCTCCCAGCCTTCTCCATCCCCTTCACAGTTGGCCGTGAGGGCTGAATTCACAGTATCTGTCGTCCTTCGTGTGTTTCCAAGGCAGATGGAGAGAGCACACAGAAGGGCAGGTGTGCCTTCCTAACCTCAATTCACAGTCACTGAAATACAGGGGGAACAGAGGGGACCATCATGGGGTCGGGTGGGGTTCTTTAAAGACAGGCAGTGCAGAGGTGGCAGGCTGAGCCAGCTGCCCCCAGTCCTTCAGTTCCACCTTTGGGGCCCAGTGCCTTCTGGGTTCCTTGAAGATAACAGGGCCCCACCAGGTCATCAGTTCCTTAAGAGCAGGGACCATGACTGTTCCTATCTCTAGGTGCCCAGCACTTGCAGAAGACCAAGTGCACTGTAGTTGCTCAATGAGTGCTTCTTTAACTGTGATGCTCACAAGAAAAAGCAAAACCCAGACTGACTTTCTGTGGGCCTGTGCATGCCCACTGCGGCCTGGTGTCAGGGGTCGGGGAGGAACTGAGCCTACTGTTCCTCCCAGTTGGACGGCTGAGCTGACGTCCAACTGTGGGGCTCACCAGTACATCCATCGGGCCTGCTCTTGCCTGGACAAAGACCACCGTTGCAATAGAAAGGTGAAAGGCTGGAGACACACGTGAACCCTGGGAAAGGGCAGGTGTGTGGGAGGCCAAAGGGATGATGGGGCAAAATGAGCAGTCCCACCACAGCACAGAAACTCCACGCAGAGCTGAATCCACGTGGTTTACAGCCTCCCCACACGGACTGGGAAGGGTGAAGATGCTGATGGCCAGGCACACTGGCACTGTAATACGGCTGTGCTCTCCAAGGAGGGGCTGACCAAGGGACGCCAGGCCTGGACAGGAGGCAGCTCCACAGCTTGCTGGCAGAGCAGCTCATTTTCCGTGGCATTTTGACCAGACTCTGGTGCTAGGGAAAGGGCTGGAGACTGGGGCTCTGCTAGGCAGGTCTTCACTGGAAGGGGTGGGAGCCACACCCCTCCCTCCCCAAGTCTGAGCTCAGAGCATGGTCACAGGTTCTGGGCCTGAATCCAATCATGTCCCCACTCCATCACCCTTTTTCCTTTCTGGTTTTGGAGTCTAATGCAACCTAATCTCCACTTAAGGGCTCCCTTGCCATCTGGAACTTTTCTCTGCAGGTGAGAGTTTCTAACGAAGACAAGCGTGGTGCTCTCACGTCAAAGACTTTTCCAAATCCAGCCCCTCCTCCTTCAAATGGACACAAGTAGAAGGCCTAAAGGTGCTAAGGAAGGCTCTGCAGATGGGGGCCAGCCAGGTAGGTCTAAATGAAAGGGGTGATAGGCCACACACCGCCCAGCTGAGCTCAGAGCACGGACTGAGGAGTCGGAAATGGGCTAAGGGGTTTCAGCAGGACTGAAATGGAAGAGGTGGGCAGTTCGAGAACCTTCTGGCATGACTAAGGGTTTTTACAGTGCTAGGGTCACCCTGTGGCTAGGAAGGGGGCTCAGGTACCTTTGTCATCTACTCCTCCTCCTTCCTCCCTCCTCCTTGTTCCCACCCATCCAGCCCTCACGGTCAGATGTCAGTCAGGGACTGGGATGTATCTAAAAGCCAAGGCCCTGAGTCCCATCACCTTGGTGCCTGCCTGGGGGCTTCATCAAAGACTCACATCTGTACAAGCCATGGATGTTTCCTCACCTTGTAGCAGAAACCCTAGCTGGGAACCACCGGGTGAGTCCAGACCTTTTTTGGATTCTGTTTCTACTTTTCCGGCAGGAGCAGCCTGGATTACAGGGGTGAGAAGGTGAACCCAAGCTCTCCAGGAACTCCAGACTCCATAAACTAGCTCAGTTCCTAGCCAGGGTTTCCTCTGCAAGATGAGGAAGGGGCAGTATCCCTTTGAAAGGACAAGGGGAGAGCCCTAGATAGAGATGCCCCTGATAGCGTCTTGGGCCAAAAAGCAGAGGCCAGGTCAGACCTTCTGGGCTCCCCGCTGTACCCCAAGAACAACTGCAATCACCATGTTTGTCTTCCTTCTGGCCCAGCATGGGTCCCTCACCGCCTACAAGGTCCTCTAGAGGGCACGGCCATTTCCGCCATCCTGGCCGTCAGTGCCAATGCATCTATGCATGGACTGTTTTTATTATTACCTACTGTAAAACATCAGGTTCACTCAGGAGAAATATACGTGTAAACATTTGCTGTCTGTCACGACAGGTTTGGTTGTTGGTGGTGTCATTTTAAGAAATAGCAGGTGCAGCTCCATCTCCCGAGTGGGGTTTATGGCGAACAGTCTGAATCTAGGACGCGTGCTCCTGGTTTGCAGTGCTGGGCAGGCAGTGCTTTTTTGTCGTGGTGGTTGCTTGGATGTTTCAGAAACACATTTTAAAAAGAAAGAGATCAGCAGCGACAAACCACACGGCTGGCTACATCTTTGGATTACTGGACTCCAGGACACCCAAGCCAAACCTTTCAAACCGGGGTACAACTTTGCTGCTGTTAATGCTGCAAAGAGGAACAAAAACAAGAATTATAGCCCCGTTGGTCTTCATCAGAATTAGGGTAACACTAGCTAGGAAATGAGCTCAGCAGAGGACCTGGCCTCCAACAAGAAATGAAAATGATTGATTGGCCAACAGCCCTGGCAGAGCTGCCCCTGGTCATACTGCGTCCAAGGCCTCAGCTACACTCCAAGTAGTTGTACTTGGAGCATCATCAGTGGCTCATTCGTCTCCAAGTCCTAAGCTCCCAGCGTGCTCAGTACTGCTGTGGAGTCCTCGGAATTGTTTTCTCATTTGCAGCCCAGGAAAGCTCTTGCTCCAAGTAGAACTGAGAGAGAAGAGAAACATGACCCCCAGGATACCAGGAGTGACAGGGCATGTTCCTCTTAGCAATAAACTCTAATACTGGGGTGCATCAGGGCCACCTGGGAAGCAGGTTGAAATGTAGATTCCTAGAGCCCCGTTCCAGAGATCTGGGTTCAGCAGGTCTTGCTGGGGAGGGAGAACAGAAACCTGCATTTAGTAAACAGTGCAGTGACTGCCGCAGGGGACCCAGCAGCCATGCTCTTGACAAATGCTGACCTGGGGTCTGGTCTATGGCACACTGGGCAGCTGTAAAGGAAGTAACTTTGCCAGGATGGCAGGGTGGGGACGGGGCAGAGACTTTGTTTTCATCAGAAAAATTGTCTGGAGCCAGGTAACTCTTTGCTTTAAGACAACTTTTCTGAGGGTGCCACTGAAGACACAACCCTTCCAAGCTGGTATCTTTCATGGCCACAGAACTTTCTGTGTCTTCTGATCTAACTCTATAAAGGGGACTGAGAGACAGGAGCCAGCGCAGAGGGTTTCTGTGGCCAGGGTGCCAGCCTCAGGGCAGCTCTGAAATCATTCCACTCCTTGTTGGACAAAATCCCCACAGGTTAAAAGCCAAGCCAACAACACCCTCCCAACCTCAGCCCGCCCCGCACTAGGCAAACACCCAGTGGGAGGCTGGTGTGCTCAGGAGGGTGGAAGGTATCTCACTAAGGTGTTAGCAGTGAGATAGAGCCACCCAAACAAAAACAAGACCAGCCCTCAGAAGAACACGGGAGCAATCAGTCACATCCAGGAAGGTGGTTAGAAGCTGCCCAGACCGCCTTGGAGGGAGCTCAGTTAGTGGGATCCTCTGAGAGCAGTTACTCGGGCAAATGCAGGCCACGTGGAGAGGGCAGAGGGCCAGTTTTTAAAACAAAGCAAAAAAAGTAGCCTCGAGAGAGACGACTGGAGCAGCAGAGGTGGCATCCCCTGGGTTAGTGCCCGCATCTCATTTTGCATTTTAGCAGAAGTCACGGTGCTGAGTTGTTGATTAGGAGGAAGAAAGCCCCTGGTGCATGCAAGGCAGCCAGGCCTACAACCTACAGAGGGAGAGAAGAAGGCAAAGAACAGCGTCAGAATCACAGCCCCATGCAGAGCCTGTCGGGAGCTAGAGGTCTGGCCAGAGCAGCTGGGCAGGGGACTCCCTTTCCCTTCCAGAGAGAAAGGGTCATCCTGGACTCCATCCCCCAGGCTTGGCTGCACTGCACGCTCAGAAGGGAGCCTGGGCACAAAGAACCCTCTCTAAGCTCCCATAGGGCACGGTTGTAGCACGTTTATAAAGAGGCTCCTTAGCCCTTGACGAGTAAAGTCTACTTCCAGGAGTATTTCTGCTTAACTGGATTCTCTTCTCTTGAGCTCTGGCCGGGGGACTGGGATCCTGGGGGCTCAAATCAATGACCAGAGTTTTCTCTGACCCAGGGACAAGCCACCCGTTCACTCGTGGTGTGGACAAAGGCCCCGCCACATGCTGTGGCTCTTCTCTCACTCAGCGAAAAATGCAAGCCTGTGTGACCCTTGCTGGTAGCCATTTCGGCTGCAGAAACCTCACTTTGGTTTGCGAGAATAAATGACACAAAGATGGGAGAAGCTGGGAAGCATCGACAGAAAGGAAGCGGGGTTTGCGTCAGGAAAACCAGAGACAGGCAGCCAGCGAAGGAAGTAACAGGAACACACTATTCCTCCAGAACCGGACAGGAGCTCTTAAAGTCGGGGTGGCCGTAGCGTCCTTTTCCATAGTAGCGGCTCCTCCAGCGACTGGGAGTGCCCAGCGACCATTCCGCCAGGCGTGGGAAGAACACAGTCCGGCCCCGGCAGGTGATGGAGTCAGGCACGTGTGGACAGGTGGAGGAATCAGGTGATGGGAAAGCGGGAGATGACCGAACAGCACATCCGCCACCCCCCGAAAATAAAAAAGTGACAAGATCAATGGGAAAGAAAAGAGGAAGTGAGAATTAGGAGGTAAGCGTATAGAAAGTCAACACTGTGAACAAGAAGCTTTGACACAGACTCATTCAGGAAAGGAAAGTCCACATGCTTTCCTCGAAGGGGCTGGGCAGGGAACAGCCCCATCTGTGACTCAGTTTCCTGCCTGTGAAATAAGAAGGTGGGACTATATGATTTTTGGGGAATCTGGAATGATGTTCTGAATGCCAGTGTCCACCTAGTGGAGCCTTTTCTTTCATCACAGAGAAAACCAGGGCCCAGCTTGTTAAGCAAGTTGCCCAAGGTCTGACTGGAGTTTGGCCTCGCCGCCTCACATCACCCTCCTTGAACTGCTAAGAGCCCCATGCTCCTGGTCTCTGCTGGGATAGTTCTGGCTCAAAACCCAGCCCTGATGACCTTCTTCTAGAGACTCTTCCTCGCGTCCCCCAGGTGGATGCAGAGGCCCCCACCTGGGCTTTATCACAGCACTTGGCATGGTATCACCCTTTGCCCACATTCATTCATGCACATCAAATATTTAGTGCACAACTATAATGTTCCTGGGACTGTACTAGGAGCCAGGAATACAAAGGTGACAAGAAAGAGTCCTGATGTGTGCAGGTTTCATTACAGTGTGTCTGTTTATGATGCTGGAACCTCCTTGCTGGTGGAGCCCTGGCCTCGGCCAACTGTGTTTCCCCAGGTGTGCGGCAGGTGTGCAGCAATGGCTGCCTGAAATGCACACGTGTATGGCTACGATCCATTACCCCACATTTGTACTGGACTCCGACCCATCCTAAGAGCAAAATACTGAACCCAGTATTGCATGAGATGTGGTATTCCCTAACCCCACACTGTCATTCCTCCAGACCATCCCTCTAACTGGCCTGAATCAGTGAAGCACCAAGCATTTCTTTAGTGACTTCTGCAGGAGAGAAACTCATGCTGAGTCTCTCCTCAACTGCAGCTGGAGGCCCACTTTGGTTCTTTATCAAGACAGGGCCTGAAGGCCGGGCGCGGTGGCTCATGCCTGTAATCCCAGCACTGTGGGAGGCCAAGGCGGGCAGATCATTTGAGGTCAGGAGTTTGAGACCACCCTGGCCAACATGATGAAACCCCGTCTCTACCAAAAAAAACACAAAAATTAGCCAGGCGTGGTGGCAGGCACCTATAATCCCTGCAACTTGGGAGGCTGAGGCATGAGAATCGCTTGAACCCACGAGGCGGAGGTTGCAGTGAGTTGAGATTGCACCACTGTACTCCAGCCTGGGTGACAGAGCGAGACTCTGTCTCAGAAAAAACAAAAAAAATAAAAGACATGGCCTGGAGGCTGGGTGCGGTGGCTCACGCCTGTAATCCCAGCACTTTGGGAGGCTGAGGTGAGTGATCACCTGAGGTCAGGAGTTCGAGACCAGCCTGACCAATATGGTGAAACCCCATCTCTACTAAAAATACAAAAATTAGCCGGGTGTGGTAGCATGTGACTGTAGTCCCAGCTACTCAGGAGGCTGAGGCAGGAGAATCGCTTGAACCCAGGAGGTGGAGGTTGCAGTGAGCTGAGATTGTGCCACTGCATTCCAGCCTGAGTGACAGAACAAGACTCTGCCTTAAAAAAAAAAAAAAAGATACAGCCTGGAAAACGATGTGCAAGCCAAATCTGGCCACACACTAAGAAAGGTTCTGACTACTTTAATGGGTTAAAAAACAGTAACAAAGAACATTTAACAGAGACTGTGTCACCTGCAAGCCCAAAATATTTACTACCTGACCCTTCCTAGGATAAGGAATGCTGCCATCACCACACCGGCGCCAGGTATGGGAGTTGGGGATGCAGCTTCTCCAGGCACTCAGTGACACACATCCACAGGGACGGGGGCCTCAGGGGCTTTCTTGGCAGTGGTGGCAGACAGGCTTTTCCCCTCACTCTCATCAAGAGCAGCTCCACTTTATGGGTTTTATATAGCGGGACTGTGTGGGAGATTTCACTTTTAGAAAGTGTCCTTTTCCTTAAAGTTTATAACTGGCTGGGCGCAGTGGCTTATGCCTATAATCCTAGCACTTTGGGAGGCCGAGGCAAGAGCATCACTTGAGCTCAGGAGTTTGAAACCAGCCTGGGCAACATAGTGAGACCTCATCTCTACGTATACAAGAATTCTTTTTGAAAAGTTTTTCAGAAAGGTAAAACTATTCTTAGTTTGCAGATTGTACAGACACAGGTGACAGGCCACACTTGACCTACAGGCTGGACTCCTGGGTGAGATGAAGCGATTTACTTTCTACATGGTTGGGGGCAAAAATACCACAAGAAGACTATTTCATGACATGTGAAATCCCAATTTCCAGCGTTAAGTCTTACTGGCATGCAGCCAGCTCCCTGGTTTACGCTGTCCATGGCTGCTCCTGTGTTGCGATGGCAGAGCTGAGATGCTGTGACAGAGACGGTGCTCCGCACACTGCCGAAATCAACCCCAGAGTGAGGACTTGAGTTGCCCTCTTGGCCTGCAATGCCTCCAATATTCACCTGGCCCCTTACAGCAAGTTCACCTGCCCTAGACCTGGCCCAACCCCTAGCCCAGAGACTTTTTAATGCTGTGGAAACTGAGGCCCAGAACAAAACTTCCCAGGTTCTCACAGAGCATTCGTGACAGGGCAGAGGTCTCTTCTGAGTGTTCTAGCAGAGGCAGCCAGAAGACAAAGGAAAAAGCGAACGAGATAAAATGCAGGAGAGACGACAGTGGCCTGCGACCTGGTGGACATCACCCCCGCACCAAGGGGTGCAAAGGGCTGTGTATTAAGCCAGGAGGGAGACAGCTTCTAAACCCAAGTGACGGTGGTCCCCATAAGAGGTGGCTGGCTTCTTGTGTTTCAGTGGGTGCCATTGTAAGCAATATTGGCTCTGCTTATTTCAGTGAAGCTTATAATACCACGTCACTCTGACTTCTAACTGGCCCCATCTTGCCCCTCCCTCGGCAGAGCCGTCTAGTCCTGGCCTGGCCTGGCATCAGTGCTGGTCTGCTAATAGTGATGATGTAGTTTTTCATAGCTGCAAACTGGAGGTGCTCACCTGTCAAAGGGAGTCTCCAAAATAAACATGGTAAACGAAATCCTGGTATCACTGGGCAAGGGGACTAGTCACCTCTGGGTGACCTACTGTGTGTATTCCTCGCATCAACGTCCTGGGCAGAGGCCAGGTGTGGTGACTCATGCCCGTAATCCCAGCACTTTGGGAGGCTGAGGCGGGAGGATCACTTGAGGTCAGGAGTTTAAGACCAGTCTGGCGAATATGATGAAACCCCGTCTCTACTAAAAATACAATAATTAGCCAAGTGTGGCGGCAGGTGCCTATAGTCCCAGCTACTGGGTAGGCTGAGGCAGGAGAATTGCTCGAACCCAGGAGGTGGAGGTTGCAGTGAGCTGAGATCGTGCCACTGCACTCCAGCCCGGATGACAAGAGCGAGACTCTGTCTCCAAAAAAAAAAAACCCCAAAAAACAAAGTCTTGGGCAGAAAGAGCAGAAGGTGCCCTCTAAGACCCCAGGTGAGGCTGCGAGGGCCTAGCTGGCAGTCTGGCTCATGGAAGAGGCACTTACTCAGCTGACTTCCAGAAGTGTCCAGGATGGGAGAGCCGCCGGTTCAGCTTGGGAAGTTTCTCCAGCATGTCCATTAGCAGGCTGAAGCTGGGTCTCTCCTGCAGGTCGAAAGCCCAGCAGGCCGACAGGATCTCCTGCAAATGGAGCTGCCATCAGTGGTGTGTGAGCTGGCTGGGAGGGAGGGGGCACACAGTAGGGACACTCCACAAAGGGTCCCTTCGATGTTCTCAAGTGCCCTCTAGCTGGCGGCCCCCTGAACACCCTGCCGACGTGAAGGGGTGAGAAGTAACTGGGTTTCAGAGAACCACTCATGCTTCTGGTTCAACGTGGAATGCACGAGATTACCTCATCTCCTTCCTTCTTAGATCCACGCTCACCCAAAAATAAGAGTAACCATGATGAACACGCCAGCAATGGGAAAGAGATCAGAAATGGGGCTGTTGGTTTTTTGAAGATGCAAAGTGCAAGGTACAGTGTTCACAGGTGAAATGCAAGATGCTCGGAATATGCGCAAGGCAGGGCTGCGGCGGAGGAGGGAGCCGCAGCATTACTAGAACGGCGGCTGGAGTGACAAGGAAGACTCGATATAGGGGCAGCAGCTAAGAGTCAGCAGAACAGCTGTCCCGACTGCCCCCGGAGCAAACCTTCTCGCTGTGGCATTTTGCTGCCTACTCTCAGGATCCACGTGTGTACCAGCACAGCTCTGCAGCCTTCTGATTCAGAGCTGCCTGTGAGGAAAGGCCTATTTCTTGCACATACGACCAGGCAGAACACATACACCCACACAGATTCAGCAACTCAGGCTTTTGCTCTTAAATACAACTGGACCCCATGGGGTTGCCTGCCGTATCAGGAAAACCAGAGAGAGATCAAAGATAAGCAGATCAAGACACTGTCTCTGGAGGATATGGGGTATACGTGTGTGTGTACATTTGTGTAAAGCAGCTACTCTATCCATAAAACAAGACCAGGCTGCAATAAAAAAGATATCAACAAATAAGAAAGTGCTTGAAATGAAAATATAATTTCTGAACTGAAACATTAAAAGTGCTGGAAGATAAAAATCAAGGAAATTCCCCAGACTGTAGGCTCAATTCTAAAAAGGGATGGAAAATACAAAAGAAGGTAAGAGAAATGTAGGCTCACTAAGAGGAACCAAATTCTGTCTAATGGGGATTTCCACAAAAGTAAACAGACTACTGGGCAGGAAATTATCAAAGAAATAATAAAAGAAAATTTACTAGAAGCTTTCAAAGGTAGCAGCTGTCTTCAGCTGAAAAGGTCCAATAAAGGGACCTCACTAAAAACAGTTAAAACACAAACAAACACACACACAAAAAAAACTCTACCCTCAGATATATGTTTATGAAATTTCACTATAGCAGGGATAAACAGAAAATCCTAGATGCTTCCAGAAAGAGTAAGATAGGCATCCACAAATGGCTGAGAATCAGACCAACACCAGACTTCTCAACAAGGCACTGGACACTTAGTAGACAGCACGGCAAAATCCCTGTGTTCTCAGGGAAAATTATTATGAACCTGGAATTCTACTCCTGATATGAGGACGAAATAATAACTTTTTTAGGCATGCAAGGATTCAAAGATTATCTCCCATTCTTCCACTGGGAGGCAGTTTCTTCAGGTTTCACTCGCAGTTTGTTTGCTGGAGTGCAAATAAAGAGAGGGCAAGGTATGAGACATAAGGAATAGTGCAACTGACCCAGGAGTGAATGAAAACAGAAGGGTAACAGCTGTGCAGCAGGCCTAACATGCCATTGATTCCAATGACAAGAAACCAGTGGGCTCTGAAAAGAATGGAACAAATTCCATTTAGGAAGCAGAATGCAGAAGCTGAAAGACCTCAGGAATATGAGAAAGGTGTTTGTTTCTTCTCTCAGCAATAAGAAAAGGCAAGAAGGAAAAATGAAGGCAATTAGAAACTACAGGAAAAACCTAAACTGCACAAGAAAGCCATGGTCCAAATGTGAAGCCAACAAAATTGTGAGCCTTTGAGTAATTGATGAAGTGGAAGAGATGGACCCACAAAGAAGAAAATGTAATCCCAGTGAATTACCTGACCAGTGGCTAATACCACTTACAGTCTATTATAGTAGTGTATACACTGTTCATCATCTTCTCACTTTTAGCCTCCATCGACAGGCACGGCATGGAAGATTTAATCATGGTAACCTTAACAATAAGTAATGGGAGAGCTGACCAAAGTGGTGCAGCAGAAAGAACAGAGTGCCAGAGTGAAAAGCTGATAGACCCAGGTGATGCCTTTGGAGAACGATCTAGGGTGAGGGACTGCTGGTTTTCATTAAGAACCCTCTGGTCTTTTGATGTCTTCCCATGTGCATGGACCCTTAGATATAATGACTAATAACTCACTGGCTGCCTCAGCACATAAAGCAGTGCCCGGTGGTGAACTATACAGCAGTGTGGCTGGAGAGACAGAGAAAGGCACCACTCAGAGGGCACTCCCAGCTTTTGTCCATGACAGAAAATAATTTTATTGCGTTGACCAATGTTCCCCTACCCCTAACAGCAATGTGTTAAAAAGGGAAGGCAAGACCGGACAAAAGCCAGGGAACTCCTGTGAGCCACAGGCTGCTGCCAGAGCATCTGCTCTGTCCCCACTCCCCACGCCCTGACCCCAAACTGGTCTCAAAACAAGCATCACCCCACACTAAAAGAAATCCTTCCAATTAGTTCAGAACTCTGGCTGTGCTCTAGAATGATCTGAGGAGCTTTATTTAAAAATAACAAATAAAAAAACTGTGATCTTATTCCCATCCCAGGCCAATTAAATTGGTACCTCTGTGGGGGAGGCCTTAACCCTGGCACTTTTATAAAGCTCCCAGATGATTCCAACTTGCAGCCAGTGCTGAGCCCTGACTCCCTTGCAGCCCTTTGCTCAGCTCTGCTCCAGCCTTTGCCTCCCTGAAGACGGCACTTACCATTCTCTGCTCCAAGATGCTAAGTATGCAGAAAGGAAACAAACTGTTGCCAGGAGGGCAAAACGAAGAATATCCTTTCTCTCAGATGCAACAAACACACATAATACTCTGGTTTATACAAAGATGTCCTTGCTAACTCTATTGTAGAGAGAGGTGAAAACTGGAAAGAATCCCTATGTCCAGTGACAGAAGTAGTTAGATTATGGTGCGGCCACAGGACATAAGGGCAGACATTCTTAACAAAAAGGATTTGTTCATGATTTGAGGTAATGAGCATAATAAAATGTCATGTGGAAGTCACAATAGAAAAATCAGCTAGGTTTTATGATATGTATGTCTTAAATATTTTTTTAGAAGACTATGCTGGGCATGGTGGCTCATGCCTGTAATCCCAGCACTTTGGGAGCCTGAGGCAGATGGATCCCTTGAGGCCAGGAGTTTAAGACCAGCCTGGCCAACATGGTGAAACCCCATCTCTACTAAAAATACAAAAATTAGCCGGATATTTTGGTGCATGCTTGTAATCCCAGCTACTTGGAGGCTGAGGCGGGAGATCACTCAAACCTGGGAAGTAGAGGTTGCAGTGAGCCAAGATCTTACCACTGCACTTCAGCCTGGGCGACAGAGCAAAACTGCCTCAAAAAAAATTTAAAAAGACTGGAAGGCAGTGGTTACTTCAGCTGCCATCTGAGCTGCCCCAGAGCCCAGCCAAGGAGGCTGCAGCCACAGCCAGGAGCCCAAAACCTGCATCTTGAGCCCACTGACAGTTGCAGGAGGCAGATAAAGAAGGGTCCCTGGAGAACCTCCGTCCTGCCCCACAAGTGTTTACACCAGATGTTTTTGTGCAGATGAGGGAACCTGCACAGGGTCTTGCCTGGGTACACCCATAATGGACTGGAGACCCACATGCACCGGGGGAATAGGGTGGAGCCACCAGGAATTCGCGCCTTATGCAGGGGAGGAGCCTGGCCTCTTCAGCTCGTGTGTGGTGGCCTGATATTCAATCTGTGAGATGGGAGCCTGTTGGGAGGACCCCCTCTTTTTTGCTGAGTGCTTTCTTTTAATGAATTCCGCTCTCCTCACCTTTCAATGTGTCCGCATGCCTAATTTCTCCTGGTCATGAGACAAGAACCTGGATTTTAGCTGAGCTAAGGAGCAAAAAATTCTGCATCACCACCACACGCTCCTAAGGCGCCCGAGGATGCACCAAGGTGAAGGTGGTGTTTAACTGGCCCTGGCCCAGAAGGAGGCCAAGAAGGATGGGCCTGAGAGTGTCAGAGAGGTGCTCATCACCCATGGTCCTTGCCCAGCACTCCAGATGAAATGGTATCAACTGGCCAAAGAGGAGCCTGCTGCATTTTGGTGTCATCTTTGGAGGGGCATCCCCGTACAAATATTTTGCACTTCAACAAGATGACATATACTACTGTGGAATAAAGTAGATCAAATATAATGTCATCTTGAGTGAGCCTTCTGAAGACACCCTAGCTGCTTGCCACCAGTCGATTGAGAAAAACATTACAATCTATTAAGATCTTGGAGGAAGATGAGGTCGAATTCATCACTGCGAATTTGCAGACAGAGTCTGCAGACAGACAGTGATCCTGCCAGCAATGTTCATGACCTTAACAAGAAGCTCACAGCCTGTTTGTATTTTAGCCTGGACAAGTGCTGGGTGGTCCCTCTGAAGACTTCAATTGTTATGCTGCCCAAATACTGACTGGAGTTGCTTATTAACATCAAGGCTGTTTTGTCCCAATCCTATCTGATTCATGGACACACGGCTGTCACTGATGGCACTGAAAACACCGAGCCCTGGAGTTTCTCTATGTATCACTGTGCTGTGATAAAGGAAACTGGAAGCTGTCAGAATCAAAAGAGAGTCGCCAATGTGAAGAGAACTCTGACAAATCTGGCCTGGGAAAGCCATGAAGAGAGGCTTCTTGGGCTTGTATGTCTGATAACAAAAACTACCACTAAAGACTGCAAAAACTGCAACCTTGTACGAAGGCTATGTCAACCTTATACAAAAATACTCCTACAAGGACATCTGCCCCAAACAACCTGTCTAACCTTGGACTGACATCACTCTTGTTACTGATCTTTGTAGCCAGGGAAAACTATTAAATATTTCAAAATAATTGCATAATTCTCTTCATTTTTTCCTTTACCTCCCTGAATTAGCAAGCCTTTCACCATGGCATGCATACTCCCAGTGCAACGCTCTATTTCCAAATAAATATCTTTTGAGAGCCTCTCTCTCTTATTTAGCCTGACAAAACTTACAAACACAGAGAAACCATTAAGGAGAAACCATGCAGAAACGAGAAGTCAGCCACTATAATTAAGACTTGGTTTTTTGAAAACAAGTTTGCTGTGGAAACTTTGATTTGTTCTTAATAGTCAAGAAAAACATTATGGGGAAAGATTTAATACTACAGCATAACACAACTATTTGTATTTTGAGCAGTGATTTTTAAAAAAATTATCTTCTTTCATGTAAATAACATGGGGCTTTACTTTCTTTTCATCTCATAAATCAGTGAAAACCATTATCTTTAAGAAAAAAAGAAAAAGACTGAAAGGAATGAAAAAGGTGAGCAATGGGGTGAGGATGGATATTTTCTTATTTATGCCTCCATGTTCCTTCCCCATTCCCGGGCAATGCATATCATTTTCATCTCTGGCTAGACAGCTGCAGGTGGCAGAGCTCCTCACCCACCCCATTTCTCAGGTGGGTGAGTGAAGGGTGGCTGTGCCACGTGCCCCACCCCACCTCCAGCCCTACTGCCCCACCCAGGGCAGGTGCTACTTACACTGACTTCCTTCCCCAGGCTGACAGAAGTCAGGACACGCTTCATTCCTTCTCCGCTTCCAATCTGCCAGATGGATGCCTCTGCAGCCTGATTCTTCAAGGGCCAGTCTCTTGCTTGCAGCTCATACCAAACAGTCCTGCGGAGACCCAGCCATGTCTGTGAGCTCCTGGGCCGCTCTGCCCAGCTCACACCCAGGGGCCCTTGAGCCATAGCCCAGCCAGAGGATCAGGACCCTTCTCCAGCCTTCCTCACCCACTTGGCTTCAGGGGATGCTACACTGGGCTCCTGGAGGCTCCTCCCAACCCTAGAGGACCTGGGCCCTGTGCCGTCGTGGGGTGGGAAGTCTGAGACAGTGCAGGTTTGACCGGAGCACTGGTGGTCATTCTGACCTCAGCACAAATCCAGCTCTGCCACCTTCTAGCTGCAAGATCCCAGTAAAACTGCATCACCTCAATGGGGCTAATGTCTCTTGTCACAGGGTTGTTTGAGGAGTACTAAAGTGCCAAGCCCAGCACCTGGCACACATGGGTACTCAGGAAAGGATACAGTTAAAGGTCAGGGAGGAAGGATGGCGCCAAGGCCACCCCACTGGGAAGGATACCCAGAGAGAGCACAGGTGACCGGGCTGGTGAGCCTTCCTTGGCCTCTCTACGTCCCCTTGGTTTTCTTGACTTGGGATGGGACTTTCATCAGGCCCACACTGTCCAATGTGGGAGCCTCTTGCCACAGGGGGGCTACCGAGTGACTGAAATGAGCACAGTTGAATGGAGGGGTGCTCTAGGCAGAAAACACGCCAGATTTTGGGAGGGACAACATTAGGAGATATACCTAATGCTAAATGACGAGTTAATGGGTGCAGGAAATCAACATGGCACATGGATACATATGTAACAAACCTGCACATTGTGCACATGTACCCTAAAACCTAAAGTATAATAAAAAAAAAAAAACACGCCAGATTTTAAAGACTTAGTAGGAAAAAAGAATATAAAATATCTTATTAATTTGTATGTTGATTACATGTTGAAATAATATTTTGGATATATTGAGTTAAATAAAATACATCATTTTATAATATATAAAACATAAACGGGGAAACTAATTTTACCCATTTCTTTTTTAATGTGGCTATTAGAAAAGTTTATTTTCTATACCGGGCTCACATTATATTGCTACCGGTCAGCACCCAGGTCTTTGCGGGGTAGCAGAGCCGGCAGGACATCTAGCTCCCCCAGACTGGGAGGGGCAGTTCTCGGTCAGCTGTGGTGAGCATCCTCCCAGATCAGCTGGGTGGGGCTGACAGCCAGTGTTAAGCACTGCACACAATTACCTGATTTAGTCCTCATGAAACGACCTTGTTGGGAGGAGCTATTCCAGAAGGTCAAGGATATTGTCACGCACTCAACAAGCAGCAGAGCCAGGACTCAAGACCACACACTCAACAAGTGGCAGAGCCAGGACTCGAGGTTGATTTTTTACTCCAGAGCCTGGGTTTCAACACCTAGAAGCATGCCTCTCTCTGCCCCCAATGGCCACCAGGGCCCTCTGTTTTGGCCACACTTAGCCTCAGGGCACCAGGGGCCTACTCACCCAAATGCATAGACATCAGCAGCTTTGGAGAATGGCAGCTGATCCTCGTCCTTCCCAGGGGTCATCTCGCGTACGATCTCAGGGGCCAGATAGCACAGCCAGTCGTGGGACAGCTTTAGCTGGTTCTCACGCCTGGAGACCAGGAAGCCGGGACAAGGACACAGGCCTTTCAGCAGGCGGCAAAGAGGCGTGCCTGGCACAGGTCTGCCCCAGGGCTGGCAGAACACCCACACACAGCTTAGAAAACACACCCAGACCCAGAACGCTGATCTTGCACTTGGGAAAGGCACCAGTGCTTTTGAGGAATTCTACAAAGGAGTCATGACCGGGTGTTTCTAGAAAAGCAGGGCAAGAATGGATAAATATTGACAGGGAGCTGCTGGTGAAGGTGCCCAGTTCCCTCTGCTGGAGAATGAGGCACCTCTCTAACCAGGAACCCCGATCTGCCCGTGGATCTCAAACTTGCCTGGGGCTGGCCTTGCAGCCTCGCTGCCATGCTCCCTTTTGGGGTTCCCCCAGATGCGAGGGGGAGGGGCCTTTCTTCCTATGCCAATCCCTTCAAGATTTGGGGAAATAAAATTTGACACTCTTCCTCATCGTGGGGAAATGAATCCTGGTTCCTTGGCCAAGCGGGTGAACAGCCAGGGCAAATGTGAGTGTGGGGACCTGGTTTCCGTGGAAGTTAGCCTGAGAATCCAAACGTGACCCAAATCTGATTCTGAACCAGAACTACAAGGGCAGGACCAAAGCGACCTGGGCTTCCCTGCAGGGAGGGCTGCGGCTCAGCAACAAACAGTGAAAGTGCCCAGACCTTAGCCCTGCTCCTTCCCCATCCAGCACCCACATCCCACCCAGACACTCAAGCCCAACTCACCGTCCCTCTCGGACCACGCCTGAGATCCCAAACAGCCCGAAGTCTGTGATGACCACCTTGCCGTTGTCATAGAAGACGTTCTTAGATTTGAGATCTTTGTGTACGATACCCTTGGCATGAAGATATCCCATGCCCTGGAGGACACAGCAAGAGGAGTGAAGACGTGCGACGATGACAGAGGTGCCACCCTGGGCTGGATGCTTTACCTAAATCCCCACGTTTGATCTTCACAATTCCATGCAGTATATTGTCCCCATTTTACAGAAGAAGAAATCGAGGTTCAGAGAGGGAAAGTCACTTGCCCCAAGCTACACAGCAGTGAAGGAGCAGAGCTGAGATCTGATCCCAGACCGATCTATGCTCTTTTAATGTTACTATGCTTCTCAACAACCACGTTAACCTTGGCTAAGGTAGGAGGTGTGAACAGGGTGATGGGCAGGGAGCCGGGGGGTCAGGGACGGTGAGATTATTAGTATTCAGTCATCAAGGGCCTAAATGAGCTGGGGTTTTCTGTCAGGATATGCACAGCTGGTCTGTGCTCTCAGGCAGGGCAAGGGCTCAAGGTGGGGGAACAGAGAGGCATTCTCACAGTGGGGTCCCCAACTTTGAGTGTTCCTAATATCTGAGCTGTAGTAGAAGGAGCCCTGGACTAAGAAATCTGGGGTTTGAACTCCATCTCAGCTCAGATTCTCACTCACTCTGTGGCCTTGGACATAGTGCTCAACTTCTCTGAAGACTGGTTTCCTCGTCTATCAAGTGAAAAGGTGGCAGTGGGTGATTTCTAACCAATGCTCTATTTGAACTGAACACTGATGAGTCAGGTGCATGGAAGGTGCGTGACCTGACACAGGCATGATCTCATCCAAGGTCAAGCTGTCTTCAAACACCAGACCCAGGGCCCCTGTGTACCCCACAGCATGGACTATTGCATTTTTAACCTCACACCAATCCACAGAGGGAGGATATACGAAGATCCCCATTTTACAGGGGAGAAAACTGAGGCTTAGAGAGGCTAAACCTACCCAAGGTCACACAAAGGGTGTGACCAGGATTGAAACTGGCCTCTAAAGCCTGCCAAGTTCCTTCCCAACCAAGTCAATGCCATCAAGTCTAATCATGTGGACAGTCAGCTCCCAGCTCTGAATGAATGAGACAGAGACAGGGAGGAAGAGATGGGGTCCCACCCTTGAGGAGCCTGAGCTAGAGGGAGAGGCAAAGCTGCCCAAACCACCCTAACAGGGAGTAACAGGGAGAGAGGAACAGCCGAGAGCCCTGGAACCGGCCAGAAACCCACCCCCAGCAGCTGGGCACCCCCTCACCTTGATGATCTCCTGAGCGATTTGCCTCGTCTTGTTGATGTCCAGAGACGTCTTGGGGTCCCTCACAAAGGAGTGCAACGTCCGCCCCTTGCAGAAGCTGTCAAGGGTGGTGGGGGTCAAGCATGAGTCTGGGGCTGGTGCAGCCTGACCCTATCCCTGGTGGAGCCCATGGGAAGAACTGTGCCCGTCTGCCTGCAAGGACTCTCTCCAGCCCCTCGACTGTGAGCCAAATCTTCTTTAACCCAGCCCATTCCTGCTGGGGCCTGGCCTGAACGTGCAGAAACACATGACACCACGCACATGCACACACACAAACCCCCATTCCCTGAGAGCCAGTGCCTGCTCATCCTACAACAGGAAACAGCACGTCAAAGCTCTCAGGAACTCAGAGTAGCCATGCTTGATGGGTTCAAGGCAGGACCACCTTGATGGGGAAGAACTTGGCTAATTTAAGGCCGTCAATAGGCAACATCAAGGCTCTGGGGCTCACTGTCAAGAGTCTCATTATAGTTTTCGTTTTTTCTTGATCACAGGGTTTTTATTACAATAAAGGAGTGTGCAACGAGGGAAAGGGGGTGGGGTAGATGTTAGGGGCATCAGGGTGACTACTGGAAAAGGAGCCTGAGTTCTGGGGTCTCCACCTGCAACAACCCCTAAAACCCCGGGTGAGGAGGGACCCAGAGAGAATGTGGGTCCAAGGGAGCTATCTTAGGAAGGGACTATGTTTTTAGGAAAATATTCTTGGAGTCTCAGAGCGTTTGAAAACCGGGCGAGGGGTAGAGAATATTGGTTGGTGATTTCCTTATCTGTGTCCCACTTTTCTTCAGCGTATTCTAAACAAAGTAAGATTTTTTTTTGTTAATGAATGTTTTCCTGTTTCAGGCAGGCCACAGTGGCTCACGCCTGTAATCTCAGCACTTTTGGAGGCTGAGGTGGGTGGATCACCTCAGGTCAGGAGTTTGAGACGAGCCTGGCCAACATGGTGAAACCTCATCTTTACTGAAAATATAAAAATTAGCAAGGTGTGGTGGCGCACGCCTGTAATCCCAGCTACTTGGGGGGCTGAGGCACGAAAATTGCTTGAGCCTGGGAGGCAGAGGTTGCAGTGAGCCAAGACCACGCCGCTGCACTCCAGCCTGGGTGACAGAGCAAGACCCTGTCTAGTTTATCATTAATTAATTACCTGTTTTGTTTTTCATTAAGTAATTTTTTTTTTTTTGAGATGGAGTCTTGTTCTGTAAATAAATTACGGGACCACCAGTGATCAGCTCATGATTATACAACTCTTCCCAACTCTACTCCACTCCAGGGAGTTAACACTGGTAGTCTGAAATTGACCATGGTGAGAGTATTTACACCACAGGAAGTGATGGATGTTATAAATTAGGGCTTCCCTCCATACTGCCCCAAACTGGTTGTTACACATTTACCAGCACACCACTGGGTTCAGCCTACATGACGGGGATATTGTGCAGGTGTTAGAAGAGAGTAGACCTCAGACCCACAACTGAGTGCAGGAGGCAAGGTGTGAGCCAGCATGATCTCTCCTTTGTATTTTTACAAAAAGGAATAAACGGTTTAAAAACGTGAGTATAGGCAAATGTCTTCATTTTAACAGAAGGAATGTTAACTGTTTATAGTGTCTCTGACTTTGGGGAGAAGCGCTCACTTGCAGTGCGAGAAGACTGGCTTTCACTCCTTACCTTTTATGGACATTTGATTTTCTCTAAACTTAGAAAGGTCTCACTCTGTCACCCAGGCTGTAGTGCAGTGGCATGATCTTGGCTCACTGCAGCCTTCACCTCCTGGGCTCAAGCGATCCTCCTGCCTCAGCCTCCCAAGTAGCTGAGACCACAGGCACAGGCACCTGCCACCAGACCCAGCTAATTTTTTTGTATTTTTTTGTAGAGACAGCGTCTCACTATGTTGCCCAGGCTGGTCTCAAGCTCCTGGGCTCAAGCAATCCTTCCACCTTGGCCTCCCAAAGTGTTGGGATTACAGACATGGGCCACTGCGCCAGCCCATATTTATTTATTTTTTAGTGTCAATGGGGTTATGTGAGTAGGAAGTTATACCCCCTTTTTGGTTTTCTTCTTTATGCCTCTATTAGAACTTCCACACCCTCTAGGGCATCCACACAAACAGGGCTCCCTGGGAAGTGGGAGGCTGAGCTGGCCATCCAGCAAGAGGTCCTAGGGCTTGGTTACCTGGTGATAATGGCCAGGTGGGGCGGGTTCATGCAGGCCCCCATGAAGAGCACCACATTCTCATGCCGCGTCTGCCGGTAGTTCATCACCTCTTTCTTGAAGAGCTTCAGGTGGTCCTGGTTGTGGCCGTCCATCTCCAGCAGGCGAATGGCCACCTCGCCATGCCAGCGGCCGCGGTGCACCCGGCCCCAGCGGCCCTGCCCGATGGGCTCGCCCAGCTCTACCTGCTCGAAGGGGATGTCCCACTCCTGCAGGTACACGCTGGTCTGGCTGGCCTTGCGAGAGATGGGGCCCCGCCAGGGCCGGCGAGAGCTGGGCAAGTCGTCCACCTCGTCCTCGTCATCTTCTGCCTCTGACTTGCCAGCCTCTGGCTCCTCAGCCTGAAAGGAGAGCAGGCAGGAACAGGGATGGACGGCAGATCTGGGCTCTGCGATGTCTCCTCCTTCTCCTGGAGCCCTAACCAGGTAACAGGAGAGAGAGGCATCCTGCCAGGGGACCCAGGTTGTAGTTGCAGCTCTGCACTGGCCTGCTGTGCAGCTCACTTAGCACCACTGGACCTCAACGTCCTCATCCACAATATGTGGCGGCTGGCCCCAGTGACCTGAGGCCCTCCGTCATGCTAATACTCCAATACCTACCTGTGAGCAACATCTAATTGTCTAGGGAAGAGCAAGAGCATCTCTGGCACAGAAGAATTTCACTGCATCCATCCTTCTGGAACTCTTGTTTAAACACAGAGTTTCTGACTCTCCCCTGGGCAGGAGTAAATCAGTCTGTTAACATTCTCCAAGCCATAATGCAATGGAGGGATCCAGCCTCAGCTGACACTTTTGTTCAAGGGTCAAGGTAGTGGTTCTTGACCCTGGCTACAATCACTTGGGGAGTGTGGGGAAGACAGAGCTTGGACAAGCTTACTCCATTACATTCCTCATCGTTCTTCCCTGCCATGTACCTCTGCAACGGGTACCTGGGACAGCCCTTGCCAAAGTCCAGCACCCACTCACCCTCAAGCCCCCTGCACATTCTCAGATGCGGAAAGGAGAAAAGAGGGAGGGGCCATCTGTGGATGCGTGTGTGTCACCCTCACCTCCACTTCGTGAGCCTCCAACACATCTGCTTTCGGCTGGTCATCGAGCCTAAGAGTAAAACATGGTTTGTCAAGGAGACCTTCAGGGAGGCCGCTCTGCTGTCAGCTGGCGGGGACTCCTGGGAGAGATCTGAGACAAAGGTACTTACTCTGACTCACACCTGGCTAAGGGAAAGGCCATGTGGACACCATGGCGACAGGCAGGAGGCTGAGGGCCAGCCCTGCCCCTTGTGCAGCCTCAGCCTTCCCTAGGCTAACTTGAGGGTCGGGGCGGGGGGGCTGGGAGGTGGGCACTGATCCCCAAAGCCCCTTTTCAGATGCGACACTGCTACACAGGGTCTCAGAGCACACCCACAGGACTCGGAATCTGACGGCCTCGACTTGGGACACCAACTCTATCGCTTCCTAGCTGTGTGACCTTATGTAATTTCTTAACCTCTCTGGGCTGGCTGTTATGTTAAGAATGACACCTACTTTGATACCTACCACCGCACTGAGGGTGAGATGCGGGAATGTGAGTCAAGTGCTCAGCATGGCCTGGTAGAGAAAGGGCTCTGCACAAGAGCTATTCTTAGGCTTCTCTAACTCCAAGTACCCTCTATCCACCCCTCCCAGGTCCCAAGACTGCTCCAGTTTCACATGCGGCCCCACCCAACGTTGATCGTTGATCACACTGATAGGAGGCAAATAAAACCCTCTGTGGAGTTAACTTGCCCAGAGGGCGAATGAGCCCAGGGAGTTCTGCATCTGGCTGGCTGGAGATGGAAAGGTGGAGTGGGAGGTGGCCAGGGATGTGGATCCAGCCTTAATAATTCCCCAAAGAGGGGAAGGGGACACCACCTAGGGATGCCTACCGGGTACCGTCGGCAGCTTCAGGGAGCGGGGCTGCCTGTGCAAAGGCCGAAATGTCTGGAGGAAACAAAAACCAAACACAAAGCATGAGATCGCTTTCCCCTCCCCAAAGAGACACCATGCTTGCAACCCAGCACCCCCAGAGAGGTTGATTTTCCCCTGAGTGGACTGCCACATGTTCCCCAGGCACTTCCACAAGGACCAGCCCGGGCCTTTCCATAAATTTTGCAAGGACACAGCCTCCACAGCACCTGCTTCTGCATACAGAGCCCTGTCTCGGGAAGGGGCTCTGGGCAGGGGCTCTGGGCAGGTGGGGAGGGTGAGACTTCTCATTACCACCACGCCCCTGTGGCCAAACTGCCCCCTGCAAGCAAGTGGTAAAAGCAAACTGGGCTCTCATTTACTGGACAGACTGGCTAAAGCTGCTGTTTGGAAGCAGGGGCTGCTTGCAACAACCCTTGCAAGTAATGAGATTCCCTCACTTTGGCCAGCAAGGCCGGTGGCAGGACGTGCAGGTGGCTCATTATCGACACTTGGTGCCTGGTACAGCTGCTGGGGATTTCCAGCACAGAGGCCCCGACCCCTCAGCTTCAGGTATAGGTCACTGGTGGAGCAGCTCTCAGGGGACAGGAAGAAACGCTACATATCAGGGGCCCAAGAGTGGGCAGCTGGGGCTGACCCCTGAGCCTGGGGTGTTCCCAGTTTTGGCGCTAAAAGTCCCACGTCCAGGGAGACCAGAACCAAAGGTTTCTCCAGCATGGAACCAAAGTGCTACAGGGAGATTGGTGGCCCCAGGGCCGCCATGGGCGGCTCACTCCCCGCTCTTTTCTGCAAAAAGAGAGACAAGAAGTGGCAGTGGCTGAAGCTATCAAAGGCCTCTCTCCTGCCTGTGTGGACAAAGACTCCCCCAGCTCAGCCAAAAGACCTCCCTCGACCTTCTTCTAGGGCTTTCTTCTGCCTTTGAAGGTCATCTGAACCACAGGCTGTCAACATCTCTGGGACCTCACAGACTTGGAGAATCGGATAGAGGCCGTGGGCCTTCTTATCAGGGAAATGCACACATGTGCCCAACATCTTGTGCACAATTTCTGGGGGATCAGAACCTTAGAAGCCTCTACTGGTAAGGCCTCCCCTGGACACAGTGTGTCTGCAGACCACCAGCAGGGGCCTCGCATTTCCACCCATCCCACACTGCTCAAATGTTCCACAGAAGGCAAACACACGCCTAAAGCATGAGGGAAGTAGTAAGAGTTGGGGTGTGGTTTCTCCCCAAACTCCAAGTGGGAAGGCAAAATGCCTCTCTGAATCCTCATGCTTTTCCTTAAAAGTTAAGAGTGTATCATGCATTCTGCTCCAAAACGTGTCCACATTTGCTTTAATAAAAATGTATTTCCTTGCCCTCCCTGTGACATCTCTTCGGGGGAAAATGGACCCTTCTGGGAGAAGAGCCATGTCTTCCCAACGTTTTGGGGTAGTCCCCTGTGTGCATCCTAGAGCTAGTAACCAGGGGAACCACAACAAAAAACGGATGTGAAACTGCAGAGGCTGCTCAGCTGTTCAGAGGGAGCCCCCGGGAGGCGGGTTCTCAGGGCCCTGACCGCTGCCCTGCACACACCTGAGCGATGCCATATGGACGGTCCTCTAAGGACTCACAGATGCTCCAAGTCAGCCCCCTAATGGAGCTGGCTTAGGGAATAGAAAAGCCTGGCGTAACCAAAATACTGTGACTTCAAGACAGTCCTGTTCAACCCAAGAAAAAAACAACTACCGTCTTTGTTTTAAACACCATTATGTTCATCACCTTCGGTTACAGTACAAAGCACTAATCTCAAACACTTCAGGGGCAGGAACGAAAAGGTTGGTACACAGTAAGTGTAGAAAACAATTTTTGCAGACGGGACTCAATGCATTGACTTATTCAAAGTGTTTTCCTTTAAACTTTCTGCAATAAGGAGGCATGTCCAGCAATGGCCAGCAGATGGCACTGTGTGGTAAGGCACAGAAAGGTGAAGCCCACTAAGAGACGCCCGCAGACCTTTCCAAATGCGTTTCTACTTCTCTAAGACTGTGCGTAAGATATCCTCCCATCATCGCGCAAGGGAAGATACGGTGACAGATGCTCATAAGGCATTAGCAAAAAGTCCTCTCCCCATTCTATAAACCCAGATTCTAGTCCTGCTTCTGCCATCTCCTAGCAGTGTGACCTTGAAAAGGTCGCCTGCAGTCTCTGTTTCAAGAGGCTGGACGGGATGGATTCCAGGGTCCCTCCCAGCAAGAACTTCTCACATAAGAGGCCTACCACCAGGGCACTTGCCCTGCCCCCTTCCCATCCTCTATGGGCAGTCAGCTCTCAGAACAGGTGGAGGGAGACTCAAGTACCTTCAAAGGTACCCAGGGAGACGGCACCCAGGTGGGCAGGACAGAAGGGGTCACAGCAAAGGGCAGTTAATGGAACCATGCAAAGGACTCACCTGGAAAGATAAACTGCTGTCTATGATGAATGAAGTAGGCAGCTTTAAACAGAAGAGGAGGTGAGTCACACACACAGAACGGCCAACGCAGGAGGGAGGAGCGGAATTGCAGGTACCGGCTTGGGAGACAGGGACTTGTTACTGGGCTGGGACAGCCCTACCCCAGGTGGACCTGGCAAGGACAGGCCAAACCATGCAGGAAGGAGGAAAAGAGCTGGGAGAAAATGGGCCCTGGCAGGAGCCCGCAGGACTAAAGGGGCTCGCACTGGAGGATTTGGCATTCCAAGACCCCGTCTCTTGTCACCAGCGCTCTGTGAAATGCATGTGAGCCCAGAAGGGCAAGATACAATGGGAGAGAAACAGTGATTCTGAAAAGTTTAACAGTGTTATGTGCGGAAGAATGGCCTCCTCCTGCTGAGTGCCACCTGTGCCTCCAGTGTCTCAATCTTACCACTCCCTCACCACATTTTTTTCTCTCTCTCTCACAGTGAAAAGGACACACTGGGGTTCTGGAAGCTGACAGCATGTTCCAACCTCAATTCTGCCACATAATTAGGCTCTGGGACCTTAAGGAGTTGGCTAACCTCTCCAGCTCTCCGTCAAATGGAGGTGTAAATACATTCATGCGCCACAGAACGTTGTTTTGGTCAACAAGGGACCACATACACAACGGTAGCCCTGACTATAATGGAGTGGAAAAATTCCTCTCGCCTAGTGATGTGCTAGCTGTGGTAACAGGGCAGCGGCGTGCATTCCTCACGTGTCTGTGGTGACGCTGGCGGGAAATAATCCACGGAACTATAAGCTGTATAAAATGATGGCACGCACGATTATGCATGGTAGCATCTTACTTGATAATGAGACTAGACGACTTTATCACTGGTTATGTATTTACTATATTGTACTTTTAATCACTTTTAAAAATTTTTTTTATTTATATATTTATTTTTTGACACAGAGTCCTGCTCTGTTGTCCAGGCTGGAATGCAATGGCACAATCTCAGCTCACTGCAACCTCCGCTTCCAGGGTTCAAGCGATTCTCCTGCCTCAGCCTCCCAAATAGCTGGGATTACAGGCGCCCACCACCATGCCTGGCTAATTTTTGTATTTTTAGTAGAGACGGGGTTTCACTATGTTGGCCAGGCTGGTCTTGAACTCCTGATCTCAGATGACCCGCCCACCTCAGCCTCCCAAAGTGCTGGGATTACAGGCGTGAGCCACCACACCTGGCCTTTTAATCATGATATTAGAGTATACTTGTTCTACTTACAAAAAAAAAAAAAAAAAGTTATCTGTAAACTAGCCTCAGGCATCCAGAAGGTGGCACTGTTATCACAGGAGATGCCAGCTCCACGTATGTCACTGCCCCGAAGACCTTCCGGTGGGACAAGATGAGGAGGTGGAAGACAGTCATACTGATGATCCTGAGGCTGCACAGGCCTAGGCTAGTGTGTGTGTCTTAGTTAACAAAAAAGTTTAAAAAGTAAAAGAAAAAATAAGAATTTTAAAAATAGAGAAAAGCTTATAAAAATTCAAAGAAAAATGTTTTTGTACAGCTATACAATACGTTGGTGTTTTGGGCTAAGTGTTATTACAAAAGAGTCCAAGTTAAAAAAATTTTTTAAAGATCATAATGTAAAAAAGTTGTAAGCTAAGGTTAATTTATTATTGAGGAGAACATTTTTAAATAAATTTAGGGTAGCCTGTTTAGTGTTTATAAAGTCTACAAAGTGTACTGGAATTCCTGTATACTACTGTAGACTTCATAAACACACCATTCACTCACTGATTCACCCAGAGCAGCTTCTAGTCCCCTACAAATACATAACATTTTATTTATTGATTTATTTATTTAGAGACAGAGTCTTGCTCTGTCACCCGGGCTGGAGTGCAGTGGCGCAATCTCAGCTCACTGCAACCTCCACCTCCTGGGTTCAAGTGATTCTCATGCCTCAGCCTCCTGAGTAGCTGGGACTACAGCTGTGTGCCACCACACTTGGCTAATTTTGTATTTTTAGTAGAGATGGGGTTTCGCCATGTTGGCCAGGCTGGTCTTGAACTCGTGGCCTCAAGTGATCCACCTACCTCGGCCTCCTAAAATGCTGGAATTACAGGCATCGGCCACTGTGCCCAGCCCTATTTTTAATATTTTATGCTGTATACTTACTGTAGCTTTTCTCTGTTCAGATGTTTAGATACACAAATATTTAGCATTGTGCTACAATTGCCTACAATATTCAGTACAGTCACATGCTGCATAGGTTTGCAGCCTAGAAACAACAGGCTACACCACAGCCGAGGCATGTGGAGGACTATACCATCTGGGTTTACGTAAGGACACTCTATGATGCTCATGTAACAATGAAATCGCGGAATGCATCTCTCAGAACATTTCCCCGTTGTGAAGCAGCACGTGACTATCATCTTTTCCCAGGTTTACCCCTGAAGTTCAAGTGCAATGCCCCTGCACAGCACAGGGCAGAGGGACGATAGGAGGCGTGCCTTCTCCAGCTGAACCACCGGGCCAGCGGGGCGGGCAGTGGGGGTTGGTGGGGAGGGTTGACCCATTGGTGCTGCCATGACCAAAGAGATAGGATCTTGGAGAGAGTGAGGCCTCTGTGCAGGGGACAATGAAAGCCCAACCTGGGGACATCAGGGAAAGCAGCAAAAGTCTGGCTGATTGTGCAAAAAGAATTTTTCTGTGGCTGCCGTGTTTCAAACACACCCTTTCCTTTTACAAAAACCCAAACTGGGAGGTTTAGCAAAAGGCACAGTTTCAGAGCATAATAAAGACAGAGCAGAATGGGAGAGGAGGTTAATCAAATGGGCCATCGCTCAATGCAGGGAGGGGAGGGGCGTGCTCAGGACAACGCGTGAATGTCAGGAGATATCCAGCCACGTGCGTACTGAGGTGAAGGCAAAGAGAGAGATGCCTACAAGATCTCCGTCTCCACCGTCCCCAAAAGAAGTCCCAGGAGAAGCTCCCTGGCCTCCTGCTGGCTGGGTTCGGCTCCAGCTGGGGCTCTCCTGGCAGGGAGAGCTGTGCCTGTCCTCATGGACCTGCAGCTCCAGAGGCCAGAGACAGGGGCCTGACCTGGACTCTATGGGCTGGAGATGGCCTGTGGCTGGGTCCAGAGCAAACAGGAGTGTCACAGCCACCTTCCTTCCTCTGGGACTGCAAACTGTAATAAACTGAAGGCTGAGACTGACTCTGAGGAGCTGCCAGGGAGGCCGAGGCAGCAGCTCAGTCCCAAAATGGGCAAGTGGGCTTCACTCTGCTGTTTAGAGAGGCAGACACCCCCGGGCCAGCAGCTGAGGGCAGGAGAGGCTGGAATCCTGACCTCTCCCCACGGACACGAGGCAGTGGGCTGGGGTGGAGCTGGCGTTCAGCTCTGGCTCAGGTCTACTCTGCTCTAAACTCCTGTGGGACTCAGTGTCTTCATCCACACAATGGGAACGACCTAATTCCAACTTTACATGGTCACCTATCTTATGGAAAGGGAATGAGAGGTCTCCTTGAAGGAGCTTACCCAGATCACGAGTGGGAAGCAGCAGGGCCCCAGATTCCCTCATTGAAGACTTCTAGCTCCCTGCGTTGCTGGCCATGTCTCCTGGGAGCTCAGAAGCCAGTCCCGAGAAAGCGAGCACTGCCCAGGAGAGGCGGCCCCACGAAGAGGAGGGCAGCGTGGGGATTATGTTATGTCAGACGGACTTGGGTTTGATCTCCATTCTGCCACTTACAGGCTGTACAACTCATGGCAAGCCCCTCCCTCTCTCTGAACCTCAGTATTCCCATCTGTAAAACAACAGCATCAACCTCAGAGCTATTGTACTTGGGGCACCTGGCAAGTGCTCCATAAACATCAGCGCTTAGCTGTGGCCATGTCTGACCTTGAATCTGCCGGCCTTGGGTCTGCTGACAAGGGGATCTGGCCGCACCCCTAAGAACCCAGAAAAGCCTGGAGATGTGGTACCTGGGAAGTTGAACCTGCTGTCCCGCTGGCCAGGTGAGGGGTTGGGGGGCGTGGTGGCGCTGGATGGGTTGGATGATGTCGGGAAGGGCGCTGGCGAGGAGGGTGTGGAGGAGGTGGTGGAGGACGGGTTGCTGCTGGAGTCCAGGTGATTCATGGCCGGAGGGTGCTCCTGCAGGACCAGAGATGCTGGGAGTCGCAGGGCTGTCCCTGCCCCACCTGCCTCCACCAGCCACACCCTCCCTTCCCCATCTGGAAAGGAGCGGTCAGCCCAGGGAATCCTCAGGGTCTGACATTTTATATATCTAACATTGAGGAAGGGCAGTGCACAGAGGCCCTCGCCTCAGTGCTCACTCCCCAGGGGGCTCCTGCTCAGCTTTCTGATTTCGGCTCAAGCACACTCTTCCCAGAAGCCTTTCCTGCACCCTGCCTGGGACCACGCTCCTCCTCTCCATCCTGGCACAGCTCCCAGCAGTTCTTCATCAGGGCACCGTGTCTACTGCCGACGTCCACGGGCACTTTCCTGACAAAAGTCCTCCCACTGCCTTGTGTGTTCCATGAGGCCAGGGTGATCGTCACATACTCAGTGACTGGCTCTGAGCTGGGCACACATTGGCATTTTATAATGAATTAAGTTCAGGCTCTGATAAATGTTATATCATGTCTGCTAGGCACCAGGCACTCTGCCAGAAGTAGGGAGACCAATGATAATTGAGAGGTGTACAGTCCTTTGCTTTGGAAACCTGGCTGAATCAAAGGCACTGTGAAGTCTTAGAGTCAAACTACAAAACCCTGAAAGAGGTGATGGCTTGGGCTGGTGTGGTCTGCCATTTTGGAAGGGTAAGAATTCTGGAGCTAGAAAGAACTTTCTAGAAGATGACCACAGGAGTTGGTTTGTCAGGACAGGCCTGGTTCACTCATGCTGTCCCAATTTAAATGTTAATGTCATCCCTTCCACACTCAAAGCAAGCATGCTCCCCCTGCTAATGGATCACATCAACCAGTGCTTGCCATGGGAAACACGTTTGGTGGCCAGTGAGACACCTTTAGGAGGCCCTTGGACACAACACAGAGGATGCTGCGCCAGGGAGGAGGGGTGCTCTGTTTCCTGTCTTGTTCTGCCTGAGAGAAGGCCTCGGCCTGAGTTGCTATGTCTTTAATGCCTCTCCAACACTGGCTCATTACCCATTCAACAGAGTGAGGGCTTCAAGCTCCAAGCCTTGAGCAAGTGTGATAACCAGATGAAGCTTAATAACTTCTTGGTTTTAACTGTGCTTGTTTTAATGATTACCTTCTATCTGTAGGGATCATGGTTTTTCCAATTATTATAGTGATGATTACATAAAAATGAAGTGTTACAAGTAAGTATTAGCCCAGGTGGTACCTGGTTAAGACAGAAACCATAAAGATGGTTTTCAGCTTTGATGAAGTTTGGGCGGCACTGATTATCAACCCAATCCACGCTACGTGCCACCACGGCCCCACTGCAGAGCTCAGGGGAGAAGGGCCCAAGGAAGCCAAGGGCTTTGCCCACGGTCATGGGAGATGGGCCTGGCATGATCCTGGCTCCAGGATGCCTTGTGGCCACGGCTCTCCAGCCACAGCACAGAGGAGACCCCTGAGAACGGCACCAGCATCTCACAGCTCCGAGCAAGAGCCTGTGGGAGCAAAGCACCACCAGACAGCCCTGGGAAGGCAGGGCTGCTGCACTAGAAATGGAAAAGGGGGGGCAAGGGCAGAAAGTGGGGGGCAGGGAGCCCTGGGAAGGGAGGGCTGCTGCACTAGAAATGAGAAAAGGGGGGTAAAGGGAGAAAGTGGGGGGCAGGGAGAGAGGCCTAAGCTCCAGCTTCTCCCTGTGGCCAAAAAGAAAGAGCAATGGGTTTGGAGGCAGACAGAGTGGAATTCTCAGCCAGCTTCCACCACCACTTAGCTGGGTGACTCTAGGCAACTTCCTCCACCTCTCTGAGCTTCCATTTCCTCAACCGCAAAAATAAAACATCAACACCTATGCCAGAGGGTTACTGTGCTGATCAGTAGCATCACAAAGGTGGGAGTGTGTGGTACATAGCAGGTGACTAATACATGCTTGTCCCACATTCTTTTGCAGACCTGCTAGCTGGGAGCACCCAGAAGTTTGGGCCCCAGCAAGGCCAAAAGACCAACAGAGAGAGGGCTCCAGGGGGATTCTACATTAGGCAGGACCCTGGATCTGACCAGTGCTTCCTGAATGCAAACATCAATTCCCCTGGGGGTGGGAGAGGAATTCCTTGGTTAAAGAAGTTGAGGCCAAGTTGGGTTAAATGCTAAGTTCAACAGGTTTATTTGCTGCAGGCTGTGAAGGCTCTGGGGTACACAGTGACCTCTGGAATCTACTGGCCAGGGATAGTTGACATCATGTGGTGCCAAGCTAGAAGTGGGAGGTGGATCCACTGAGCCCTCCCTCTTCTCACTCATGCTCCAAGGCTCAGGACCCTCCATCAGTCCCTCTGTGACCCTGGACAAATGACCCAACCTTTCAGAGCCACTGTATAGTATGGGGGTAACAGCTGCCAGGTCATAGGGTTGTTCAATCATTCAACAATCGATATGCTGGTTTCCTGACTGCCTATTTTGTGCTTGGTGCCAATGAGAGCAAGACAGCATCACTGGGCCCTCAGGGAGCATCTGTGCTGAAGGGGAATATGGGGCAGGCAGGGTGGAGGGGCAGGTGGCAGGACTGAAGAGGTCAAAGGGGAACAGGATAAACACCTCTCAGCACCATGTGTGGCCCCTAGTGAGAACTCAGTAACGGTTAGCTCATGTTATCATAGTGACCTTCAGTGGGATCCTGGAGGGCCACCGCTCTCAGAGATGAGAGGCCTCTGGCACCACCACTGTGTGGACTTAGAGGCCGAGCAGGTGCACGCAGGAGGGGCTCATGGGGGAGGTGGGACAGAGAGAGTGCTGTGAGGAGGGCTGAGGGGTGGTGTCCAGGTCGGTGGAGATGCAGGACTGAACATGATGGGCAGGGGGTCGTGCAGGACCCACAGGCATGGGGGGTGTGCTTGGTGTAGCTGGAGAGGAGAGGCAGGGGCAATGATGACATTGTTGGCAATGGGGGCAGGGGGCACTGCATTCCTGCTGAGGAATTGATCCTATCTGTGACGGGCTGGGAAAAGAATTACTAGTTGATGGTATGGTACTGCTCCCTACAAGTTCATGAACATTCTCTCTCTACCCTTCAAAAACCCTGTGAATGAAGCATTAGTAACCCCAATTTACAAAGCAGAAAGTGAGGCTCAGAGAGGTCAAGTGGCTCACTCAAGGTCATGGAAGCAAGAGAGGAGTTGGGAGTCAAAGCCAGGGCTGGGCAGCTGCTGTGGTCTGAATGACTGTGAACTCCCACAGCTCACATGCTGAAACCCTAGCACCCAAGGAGGTGGTACTGGGAGCTGGAGCCTCTGGGAGGTAACTGGGTCATCAGGGCAGAGCCCTCAGGAACGGGACTGGAGCCCTTATGAAAGAGCTCGAGGGAGCTTGCTGGGCCCCTCCACCACGGGAGGATGCGGCACGAGTGACATCTGTGAGAAGGTGGACCTTCCCAAGACATCGAGTCTGCTGGCACCTTGATCTTCCCAGCCTCCAGAACCATGAGAAACTAATTTCGGTTTTTTTTTTTTTTTTTTTGAGATGGAGTCTCGCTCTGTCACCCAGGCTGGAGTGCAGTGGCACCATCTCGGCTCACTGCAAGCTCCGCCTCCCGGGTTCACGCCATTCTCCTGCCTCAGCCTCTCTGAGTAGCTGGGACTACAGGCGCCCGCCACCACGCCCGGCTAATTTTTTTTGTATTTTTAGTAGAGACGGGGTTTCACCGTGGTCTCGATCTCCTGACCTCGTGATCCGCCCGCCTCAGCCTCCCAAAGTGCTGGGATTACAAGCGTGAGCCACCGCGCCCTGCCAATTTCAGTTGTTTTTAAGCTACCCAGTCTATGATATTTTGTTACGGTAGCCTGAACACACTAAGACAGGACCCTATCATCTTACCCCTCTGCCTCTCCATTCCGGGTGAGCAGCTACCACCAGAGGGAAACAAGAGGCAGGAGAGAGGACAGGTGCAGGCCCATGGCAGACAGTCAGGCCTGGGGCAGCTGGCCTTCTTGTCTGACAGTAAGAGGTGGCCCTGGCTCTCCCAGAGCAGCCCCTGAAGCTGTACCTTCAGGGTTCCCAGTATGAATTGGCCACATTGCCTGTCTTTCTCTTCCGGCCAGAGCCACATGGCCAGCCACAGCCACGGGGCAACTGGGCACATGCTCCTCATCGGGGGGGAGCACACGCTAAGCCCCTGGTTGGGGGCTGCAGGTAAAACACACTTAAAAATACACAGCCAAAACCACAGCAGCCAGCAGCCTGTAGCCAGCAGCCAGCCAGGATGGGAGCTGCTGTCAGAAGCCATCAGCACTGGCACCTCCCAGATGCCAGGCATACCTGTGCAAAGGGGCCCATGACAGGTGTGCCAACCCTCCTGGGGGACACAGGCTTTGCAGACTCCGTCTAGCTGCAGAGGACACCCGTCTGCCTCAGCAGAGAAGCCTGACCTGGCTATGGATGGAAATGCACTCTTTGTATTACTTTTGGGTGCATTCTTGTGAGGGCAGCAAAGCCTTGCTCAGTGGCTGCCATGGCAATTGCTTTAATGAACAACTGAAGGTGTATCTGCTGCACTGTGACTAAGGGCCCAGGTTTTGGGGCTGGGTGGCTGCCGAGGCTACCACTCTGGGTTTGTCTCTTGCTCTCAGGGGATGCTGTGCTGTTTTCTCACCTGTGAAATGGATCCGTATGTACCCTTCAGAACTATTGTGGGGCTCAAATGAAACAGTAATGGAAGAAGTTCCCGGTACACACTAAGCACACAGGAAGTGTTAGCTCAAAGGAGAAGGGACTGGGAATCACGGCATACCACCACAACTTAAATGTAAAGCCTCCTAGTGGCTCAAGATATGATCCCCAAGGCCACCCTCTGGCCACAAATCTGAGACTGTGGTGTCACACCCCACTTCCCCACTGAGCCTCTGAGGCAAGGGTGCTTTATAGGAAGGAAGGCCAGTGGCAGAAGGGGGTCCTCCCTAGCATTACCCAGCATACCTTCTTTGTCAGTGCTTTGGGGAGGGTTCCAAAATGGGGTTCGGCTGCTCTGTCCACCGGGTTGTTGATGTCTGAGGGGACAGATTCTGTCCTCCGAAGCCGAGTTACTGTTTGAAAAGAGGGAAAACCCATCACCAGGGAACAGGTCGAGCTAAAGAAAGATTCACCCAAATCCAGAGGGCAGAGGAGAGGAAGGCAAAAAACTCACGTGGCAGGAAGGATATTCTACAGGCAGGGGCTTCTTTGGTACATTTGTTGTGACATTTCAACCTGGTAAAGAAGGGGAGGTTGGCGTGCGGAGCGCCACATGGGGGGGCTCGGGCACACAGGGGTAGCCCTGCGTAGCATTCACTCAGGACTGTCTCCATTTTCACACACTTCTCAACAAATGTTAGCTTGAAAGTAGAGAACATCATGATATTAATAGTAATAGCAGCTGCTACACTGAGCCGCTATGCTGAGCATTTACCACGTTCCGCTGTCATCTACCCATCCTCACAGCAAAGCAGGTCTCATGATGCCCACTTTGACTTGCCCCAGGTCGCCCACCTATTTTTCTACCCATATTGAAAAAGCTCAAGACAAATCTGAACTTACAAAAAAAGAAGAATTAGACAGACAATGTTTGCTTTACCAAAGAATCCCAGGGACCCAAAGGGCAGCCCCTCCGGCTATATTTGTGCAATGGACAATGCAGTCTGAGGGTCAGCCCCCGGCCAGGATTGGAAAGAACTGGATTCTCACTGTGGTCCTGCCTTCTGCACTGAGTCTTAGATTTCTCGCTAATGGGCTGAGGGTGTCCTATCAACCTCATACTACATCGCAGGACAGCCCTGGGCTCAGAGGTCATCCTGTGCTCTCCACATGATGGGAGCTAGAGGTCCCTAATGTAAGCCAAGTGGGCAGGAGCCACAGGAGACCCAGACTACAGAGAAAACTCAGCAACTCCCTAGAGGTCAGGAGAGTCACTGGGAAAGTAATGGGTCTGGCTGATATGCACAAGACCCACCATCTACAGTCTGACTGCAGCCCAGATGCAATCACACATACTAGCTCAGGTTCTCAGAGCCATCCCCATGGTTGATGTATACATTAAAAATCAGGCCCAGAAAGGGCAAGTGCCTTGCCCCAGGTCACACAGCAATGCAGGGGCAGAGTGGGCTGGGCACTGAGCCTCCAAGGCCTCCCTGCATTATGTGAGGGCAGCCAGACAGCAGGGAGCACACTCTGCCCAGCCCACAGTGGTCCCTATCCTTGACCTTCCTTCCCACCAGAAACCACAAGGCATGAGAAATAAAGTTGGACTTATACAGAATCTAGACTCTCTGCTCACTCTCCCCTTCTGCAAGCCAACTCCCTGTTTTTACCATCGCCTGTCTGCCACCTCTCCAGGGCTACAAAATGTAAGGCTAAACTTCAGAACTCCTTACAGGTCCCAGAATAGTCCTCATATTCCTCCGAGCCTTAGTACAAGACGCACCCATGGCCTAGAATTCTCTTTTCCCCTTGGTCTACCTTGTAAACTTCTATTCATCCTTCAAAGCCCACCTCAAGTATTCCCTTCTTCCAGGAGTAACCTGCTTAATCTCCCTGAAGAGGGCTCATCACTCTCTGGTGTGCTGAATAGGACTATGAATAGCAAGTATAGGGAAGCGCGTTTGAACTCTGATTTACTAAACTAAAAGTGTCTGCTCCCCCCACCCCCACTCCTCTTCCCATCACCTGCAATGCTTGCACTTCACTCCAAATATCATGGTCTTCTGGCACACGTGGCAGACCTGTGACAGCCAGGACTTGGTGGAGAACCTGCAGAGGGCAGACACAGGCACATGCTTGCACTGGCTGGGAGGCCAAGACCCAGCCACAGAAGGTTTCCCATGGAGCTCCAGGGCAACTGGGAGTCTTGGCTCCATCCCAGAGCCCCATGGGCCCTCTCCCAGAGAGGACAGAGATACCCAGGGGCCACCGCTTCTCCCCTCGCATTTAAATTTCCCAGATGCAAAGTCATCACTGTCAATATGCTGAAGTTGGTGTGGTCATCTGGCAGTACCAATTTGGCAGCAGCAATCAAGAGTACAAGTGCGTATACCCTTTGACCCCACAGTTCTTAGGAATTCTTAGGAATTTATCCAACACATAGGCCCACAAGTGTTGCAAGATACATGGACAAGGTATGCCTGCAGCATGTTAGCAACGTAAAGGCGGAAAATAACCTACGTGTCCATCGATAGGGGCTGAGTAAAGTATGGTCTTTCCATACAATGGAACACTATGCATCAAGAAACTAAAACAAGGATGCTCTTTCTGTGCAAATATGGAATGATCTCCAAGTCACACTGTCAAGTTAAAAAAGTAAGGTACAATAAGATATGATCCCATTCACATGAAGTTCAAGTACAGGAAAAAAACTAAGCTATGATGATAGAAGTAAATAGTAACCACTGGATGGTAGCACTGTCAACTAGGGAGAACTAAAGGTAACTTTCTGAGTGCTGGAATGTTCTTCATCTGGATGGTATACACAGGTGTGTGTGTATGAATACATACATACACAGACACACACAGACTTGTGCATTTTGCTCTATATAAATTGTATCTCCATTTTTGAAAAAACAAAGTATAGGATTGTGTATAACATATGCAGTATTTGAGTAAAAAATAAAGGAGAAAACATATATACATATTTGTTTGTATAAAATATCTCTAGAAGACAACACACAGCTAAGACCTCTTTACAGAGGGGGCTGAGGAGTTGGGGACAGGAACAAGAGGACAATTTTCTGTTGACGTTTCAACGTATCAGTGTATTTTCAATCCAAAATGTAGAACATTAAAGAAAACACGAAAGATAGATTTGAAGGAAGGATGGGGGCTGAGTGGGTGGTGTCCTCCAGAAAAAAAGCGCAAGGCTGGTCCACAGGGTGGGGAGGCCTAAGAGCAGAAATGACTCATATTTTTGGAAACACAGATTTTTTTTTTAATGTATTGTATATCACAGTAACAACAGAATGAATGCCAACAGTATTTGGGAAGTAGTTTGTAATGCATCCACCAACACTAGCTCATTTGATTCTTATGCCCATGCCAGGGAGTGAGGCAGGTCCAGGATTCTTAACATGCAGCCAAGGAAACCAGCTCAGAGAGGTCAGGTGATGTTCCCAAGGTGCCACAGTTGGGATGCTGTGTAGCAGGGTCTGAATCCCAGCTCTCTGAACTTAAGAGTTACAGAACTTCTCTGTAAGAGATTCCACTGGTCCAACAGAGGCCAAGAAAGGCCTTGAGCACAAGGGAAAGAGAACAGGCTCTGGGGGCAAACAGCTAGGTTTGAACTCTGCCTTCTGCCTACTACCGGCTGTAAGATGCCTCAGACGCCTCTGCAAGTAGGGTTAATGCTAAGCCTCACAGGATTTGGGAAGGATCACAGATACGCCATGTAAATGGAATGTAGCAGAGATCCATAAATGTTACTCTCTCCACCCAACAAAGATGGGAGCTTTCGGTGGCAGGGGACACCCAACTGCATGGAGTGCCTTTTACGGAGTTGAGATCCGGCCTCCCCGAGATGCAACCAGGTCTGTGGAGGCTCGCACATGCACACGTGCTCTCTGTCTCCCTCATTAGGTTTTAATTACTTCTCACATCAACACTGGGGGTGAGGGGAGCAAGAACCTTAGGGGTGGGGCCCGAGAATCTGGATTTTCAACAAGCTCTACAGTGGACTCTGACGTGCGGCCAGTTTCAGGACTCATGTGACACCACACTGGATGCAGGGGAAGGTCCTGCGACTCCTTCCCATGACCCTGACCCTATTCCTCCCGGGACTTGTGTCCTGGGAAAGAAGGAAAGTGTTTTCCCTAAGCAGAGTGAGGAAGAGACCCGAGGAGGTGCAGATGAGGGAGCTGCAAGTCCATGTGGCCACCCTGGCAAGGTGAGGGCTCCAGGTAAGTGCAGGGCCATGTCCCACAGGTGAAATGGACAGACCCGTCAGAGGCAAAGAGCTCGCTGAGAAAGTGACCAGAACTCCTGGCCCGATGTGGGTTCCAGCCCGGCTCTGTGCCCTGCTCCCCCTCCAGGCCTGCTGTGCCTACCTGTGCGTCACCGACAGCCCGATATCCCTCCGTACCATCTGTGGGGAGCCATGCGAGAGATCTGCAGGGAAAGAGGCCGGATGGGCAGGCTGAGGAACTCCGCAGGCGACAGCTCATGCCTGTGGCTTCCTAGTTCAGAGACCACAGGCTAGAGGGGGGCGCAATGGTTTATTATATAAGTGTCTCCCTGATCTATGTCCATCAACACAGGAGCAGGCCAGGCTAGCCCAGTGGCATGGCGTGGTTCCCCTCGCCTCGCTTGGTCCTCTAGCTTGTTCCTAGCCTCTGAGGATGGCTCAGTCAGCTGCCCCTGTGACGTTTCCAGATGAGGAGCAAGGCAGAAGGCAAAGCCAGAGTGAGGGCAAAAGCTTCTACACAGCCCAACCTCTTGCAACCTCTCACCGACACACCACAGGCCCCCAGTATGCAGAGGCTCAATTCTGGGTGTTTCTTGGTCAATGGCTGAAGCTGTTTACCTCAGGTGGAGGCTGAGGCTAGTCAGCCCATCCAGTGCCTTTCCAGGCAAAAGCCCCTGGAGGATATTCCTCTGGGAGAAGCCACTGCCAGATATGGGCAGATAGAACGAGGACAAGGCGAAGCTTTACCGCATTCTCGCGTGGGCCAGCCCCACCCAGGTATGAGCCTGAGCCTCTGGGGACTTCGTGGGCACCCTCCTTCTCTGCTAAGGGCCATACGCTTTGAGATGCCCCTCCTGCTGGCCTTCCCGCAGGGCGCTCCCTCTCCCAGCCTGGGATTCCCCGTAAGAACAGGCATCCCTAGTGCAGTAGACAAGCTGCTGGAAGCACTCTCTCCACCCACTGGCAGCCCGCACATTCAACTCATGCCCCCATACTCAGCGCCATTGCCTCCCAGAGCCAGCCCGCGGGTGGGCTTCGGGGGTCCGGGAACCCTCTGGATTGGTTCAGTAGAATGTTGTAGGCTTTTCTCTGGAAAGAAGATCTAAGACTTTCATCCAATCATCAAGGTGACCTGTGACCCAGAAAGGTCAGGAACACAGTGCTCGAGTGTGGCCATCTCATGTCCTCTGAGTCAGAAGGTCCCCCGAGGGTGGCCGCTGCCCCCTTCAATCCCAAGTGCTGGTCTAGTACAAAGCTGGACTCATGAAGTGCTGGTTCACTTAAGGCCAAGTACCACATAACCAACCTCCGTGAGAAGGGTGTGCTGGAGGTACTGAGTCCTCCCACATCAAGGAGAGCTGGATAGGAACAATCTATCTCACCTGCAGCTCTCCCTGGTACATCTGCCATGAGGTTGACTTGTCCCAACTTCCTCCTAGGGCTCCTCCCACCCATCAGCAGCCAAGGCCACCCAAACACATGGGGATGACCGGGCGCAGTGGCTCACACCTGTAATCCCAGCACTTTGGGAGGCCGAGACAGGAAGATCACCTGAGGTCAGGAGTTTGAGACCAGCCTGGCTAACATGGTGAAACCCCGTCTCTATTAAAAATACAAAAATTAGCCAGGTGTGGCGGCAGGCACCTTTAATCCTGGCTACTCGGGAGGCTGAGGCAGGAGAATCGCTTGAACCCGGGAGGCAGAGGCTGCAGTGAGCTGAGATCGCACTACTGCACTTCAGCCTGGGTGACAGAGCGAGATTCCGTCTCAAAAGAAAAAATAATTAAAAAACACATGGGGCTAAAGGCACCAGCTGCCAGCCTAGGAGAAACAGACTATGCTGGAACTTCAATCAGTTAGCCCCAAAAGCCACCTATGATCTGCACCATCTTCTGTGGGCATGGGCAGTGAGGTGGTATATGTGCCAGGCACCGCCTCCATCTGATCTGCATGGAGACACTGGCCCTGAAGGCCTAACAATCTCACTGCTCCAGTGCCCGTGTTACCATAGCAATTGGAGGATGACAGGGCTGGGGCTGTCCTAGAGATGGGGGTGTTGAATGTTCCTCCAAGGTTCTGTGAAGCGCCCTGGGAGTTTCTGACCGGGCACTAAGGGAGGGAAGCGTAGCTCCTCTCCACGCTCCCCCTGTGCCTCCCTGGGGTTCCTACAGCCAGCTCCACTTCAGCATAGTCCCTGCATGCTGCACCCCTCCTCATCCCCAAGACCCCGCCCACAGCTACGTGACTCTCCTTAGCCAGCTCGGGATAGTACAAAAATAAACTCCTATTTTGCTCAGGCAAAAACCAGACATCTCTGCATTTCCAGACAATTAAAAGCAGACTCCAGAGACACAGCTGTCTCCCTCCGCTCTGACTCATGAGAGAGGCCCCACAGCACAGCCACGTGCAGGAACGTGCTCCCAACCTGGAGGTGGGGGTGGGAAAGGGGGTCAAGGGTTGCCCAGGTGTCCTCTCCTCCCAAAGGGGCTTCTGCATCTCCCATCTTTTGGGGCCTCATTCAGAGCTGTGCTACATTTCTGCCTCCAGGAATGTCCCTTTCCTGAAAAGTGGGGTCCCGGGACATCAGGTGGGGTTCTGGAGATGGCTAAAGTCCAGCGAAATCAGGCAGATGGCACCGCCTTCCCAGGGGCACTGCTTTACCGTGGCAGCCCAGCAGGCCAGAGTCCCTGCTGGAGAGTCTCGGTGGGGAAGGGCAAGGTGGAGACAGGACTCTTCATGGGGCTGCCTGTGGGCCGAGATGTGCTCAAGGTCTCTGCTTCTCAGAGAGCAGCCACCAGCTGGGCTGAAGCCAGCCAGTCACTTTAAGGCCACCTGTCTTAGGGCTATTTCCTGAGGCGGTCACCAGCACCTCTGCTTCTGGACAATGGAGAGGTTGAATGGGCTAAGAGGGGGGTCAAAGAGGTCCACCCCCGATGGGGACAGCAACGCACACACGACTCCCAGGTGGTAGAGGGGATGGAAATGAATCTCTCTTACCAAACCTGGAGGAGACAAAAAGCAGAGAGGGGGATTACGTCACCATGCTGGCTCGGCGTGTTCCTAGAACATTACCCTTGGGCGGGAGCGGGCAAGGGGCTGAGACACAGGACTCTGAGGCCTGGCTTGAGGCCAGACTGGCTGATTGACTGTGGGAATCCCTGCAATCTCTGTGGGGACATTTCCTCAATGGAAAGGACTAGAAGGGCATTCCCCAGGCCTCCCCAGGGGACATCGAAACTCAGTGCTGTGCACTTTAATACATCAGCTTACGTAAGCCTCGCCAGCAACCACGCATGGTAATTAGAGTTCAGCCCATTTCACAGTCAAGAAAACTGAGCCTCAGGAGGCTCAGTAGGTCACATGGCTCACAGTGGGAGAGCCTGGCCCAGAGCCAGGCAAGAAAAGGGGTCAGTCAGCTGGAGAGACCAGGCCTGGTGGCTCATGCCTGTAATCCCAGCACTTTGAGAGACTGACGCGAGTGGATCACCTAGGTCAGGAATTCAAGACCAGCCTGGCCAAGGTGATGAAACCTTGTGTGTATTAAAAATACAAAAATTAGCCGGGTGTGGTGGCGCATGCCTGTAATCCCAGCTACTCAGGAGGCTGAGGCAGAAGAATCGCTTGAACCCAGGAGGTGGAGGTTGCAGTGAGCCGAGATTGCGCCACTGCACTCCAGCCTGGGGAGCAGAGCGAGACTCCTTCTCAGGAAAAGAAGAAAGAACTATCAGTTGGCAAGGGTGTGGCTGGACAGGAGGGCAGAGATAACAGCTGTGCAGAGCAGAGGTAGCCCCCGGAAGGAGAGTCAGGCAGGGACACACCCTGAGCCTCCCCAGGTGCCTGCCACTGCCCCCAAGAACACATGGAGCTGGAGGAAGCAGAGCACTCAGGGGTCACCAGAACAGTGAGGTGTCCTGAGCGTCACATCAGTGCTGGTTCTGGTAGCTCTGCAGGGACTGGACTCAGAATCCCAGGGTCTGAGGCTCAGTCACTGGCTGGAGTTTGAGGCTAGTTGTGTCATCTGCCTGAAGCTGTGCCCCTGCCACCTACCAGCATGGGAATGAGACCAGAGCTTTCCTAATGCTCTTCTTGGGAGAAGAGAGAAACAGAGGGACTGGGTTGAGCCCGCTGTAAGGCCTCCTCTGACTGATCCATGCTCGTGTGGCCATCACCACTGCATTCTACAGCTCCTTCCGGGTGGGACCCAGGCCCCAGCAGGACAGCCCAAGTGGGAGCAGCAGGGTCGGTGACACCTGGATCTCTCCTCCTTGCGCAGCACACTCAAACCCATCGGAGCTGTCCAGGCTCCATCCCATAAAGGACCCAAACAGCATGCACTGGGAGAGGGGATAAGGCCCGTTCCAAAGATGACTCCAAGGCCCAAGATACTCCAGGGCCCAAGGAGCCCCCTAGAAAAGGGGTGCCCTTATCGCTTCTTGGCCTTTTGGCTAAGATCAAGTGTAGAAAAGGGGTGCCCACGCCGAGGAGAGAAACCAGGTGCCCCAATCCTCAGGGGTACAAGAAGGTAAGAGGCACCCAAGGAAAATACTCCCTTTCTTTCTGTGCTGCCCACAAGGGTATATTGACAAGGGCAATCTTTGTAACAAAAAAGACAGTGATCTAATGCCCATCAAGAAGGGACAAGATAAACTATACAATGAAATAATATGAACCAGTCAAACAAATGGGGTTTAAATAATTAAAGACATCCACAAAACTGCTAGCCTGGTTGCCTCCTGAAAGGGGAACCACGTGACTGAATAAAAATGGTAGGGTAGAGTTTTTTACCTGTTTTTTTTTTTTTTTTTTTTTTTTTGTTTTCACCGTGTACCCTGAATAAAAATGGTGGGGTAGAGTTTTCACCGTGTACCCTGAATAAAAATGGTGGGGTAGAGTTTTCACCGTGTACCCTGAATAAAAATGGTGGGGTAGAGTTTTCACCGTGTACCCTGAATAAAAATGGTGGGGTAGAGTTTTCACCGTGTACCCTGAATAAAAATGGTGGGGTAGAGTTTTCACCGTGTACCCTGAGGAGCCACAGAGCTGCTGCGCTTTGGACCGTGTGACTGTCTCACTTGTTCAAAATATATAGGTAGAAAAATTTTTAAGTCAAAAACTAAACAAAAGAGTAAAAATATTCCAAGATGTACTGACATGATGTTCTCAGAGATACCAAGGGAAGCTGAAAAAACAAGTCATGGGAAAGAGTAGATGGTATGGCATCTGACAGTCACTAGTGGTTTCCGCCAAATATTCCAGTTCTCCCCTCCTGGGCGTGTGGATGAAGAGCACTGTTTCACTCTCCTGTTCAGGTTGGGCCAGGAATGGTGAGTGGAACGTCCAAGAAGGAGTACTCAACTGCCAGGGCATGGCATCTGGAACTCACTTCTCCCTCTGCCACCGTGGCCAGCAATGTTCAGATAGTCTGGGCCCGGAAGGAGGCTGACCCACGACGGACAAGATGGACAAGGCGGCATGAGCAAAAAACAAACCTTTGTTCCTTTAAGACCTGGTGATTTGGGGATATCTGTTATTTCCGTGTAACCTGGCCTACCCTGACCCATACGTGGCATCACGTCATGTGCACGTACGTGTACATACAGAACCAAATCTGGAAGGATTGAGCCCACACCACTAAAATAGTCTGAAGAATGGACTGGAAGATGGGGGCACCTTTTACTTTTGACTTTACATGCTTCTATAGGGGTTGATTTTATTGGTCCTTCCATATATCTTTATATTTAGAAAACACAGAGGGCACTTTTGGTAGCTGCCCAGAAGGAGCACTCACCTCATTGAGGAGACGTCGTCAATGCGGTTCCCCAGCTGAGACTCGTGGGACTTGCTCCGGGTGAGCGTGGGGAAGCTGGGCAGCAGCTGGAAAACCTTGCGGCTGGGTGGGGGGGGCGTCCGTGGTGGCTTCAGCTTGGTGTGCCGTCGCAGCTGGGGTGTGGTGGGCGGGGTGATGAAGCTGTGCAGGGCACGGGGGGTCAGCCGGCCGCTGGCGTGCAGGGGAATACAGGTGTCCGAGAGGCCCTCACTGAAGCTGGGGGTGGGGGAGTCTAAGGCGGGCAGAGCTGACACGGAGATGGAGCGTGGGCCCTGGGCGCTGTTGCCTGCTCTGCCAAGCTGGGAGCTCCCCGGGGGCCAGGGCAGGCTGGCAGGTGAGAGGGTGTCCGTGGAAGGCCCTGAGCCACTTTCCCGCCGCACATCCAATGAACTCCAACTGGAGTCCTCCTTGTGTTCCCCTCCTGTGGACCAAGACGTGGAGTCACAGATGGTCAGGGCTGGAAGGCATTCACAGGGGAGATGGCTAGGGGCCAGAGATGTTCCACACCCGGTGTGAGGCTGCACTGTTTCTTAAGGGAAGGCTTCAACTACCAACCTTTACCTGGTTTATAAAGGCTGCTCACTCATGCGCACACATTATCTAGCCAACCATGAGACCCTCGGTGCAGATACTACCACAGGTTGAGCATCCCTAATCTGAAAATCCAAAATCCAAAATGCTCCAAAACTTGGGAGTTTCTGAGCACCGACATGGCACTCATAGGAAATGCTCATGGGAGCATTCTGGATTTGGGGACGGGGAATGCTGAACAAGTAGGCATACTGCAAATGCTCCAAAATCTTAAAAAATCCAGACTCTAAAACGCTTCTTGTCCTAAGCATTTCGAATAGGGGATACTCAACCTGTATGTCTGTTTTATAGAGGAGGAAGCACAGCCCAGAGAGGAACTGGCTTGTGCAGGGCTCTTATGAGCAGGTCTTGGGGGAGCAATCCAGGAAACCCACCCCAAAAGTGGGTGACCTCAGAAACCGAAGGGGTGACCAATCTTTAAGAGTTAGAAAAGGGAAGCTGGGTGTGTGAAGGAAGGAAAAACTCCACTTTAAGAAAATTCAAACATTGGGACAAGGGGCTGTTCCGAGCATCCAACAGCAAAGTGCCCCGGGGCTTGTGAAAAAAGATCCAGAAGAAAGGGATCAACAGCCACTTCCTTCTAAGACAGCCTTTGAGTGACTGTGGGCTGCCCCTACCATGACCCTGTGCCTGAGGCCCCTGAGGCTTGTGTGGCTCTGTAGTGCTTGAGCTCCAGCCATTCAAGCACATGCTGGATGCTGGGTGGAAAGGCCTAAAAAGACCCATCCTTGTGCTTGTAGAGTCGAATGCGCATGACAGGCACATAACACACTATGTATGCTCTGTGCCAGGACAGGGACACACAGGGGGCTCTGCAGAGGAGCAGACCCTAAATCAGCTGTGGGGGTGGAGAGAGGGAGTGTGCCAGGGAAGGTTTCCCAGAGGAGGTGGCACCTGGGCTGAGCCAGCTATGGAAGAAGGTGGAGAAGGAGCACCAGGCAGAGGGAACAGCATAATGGGACGGTAAGGGCGTATGGCGCCTTCTGGTCACTACAAAGAGTTCTGTGTGCTGTCAGAGGTAAGGACAAGCTGGGGAGAGGCAAGGGATGAAGTTGGAGGGGTCAGCCCAGTGGGGCCAGATCAGGAAGGGCCTTGAATGTCTTGCTAAGAACTTTAAATCTCATATTGAATTGTAATCCCAAAGTTGGAGGTGGGGGCTGGTGGGAGGTGACTGGATCATGGGCATGGTTTCTCATGACTGTTTTGGCACCATCCTCTTGGTGCTGTTCTTGTGAGAGCGGGTTTAAAAGTGTGTGGCACCTCTCTGCCCCTTCTCGTTCTTGCTCTTGCTCCTGCTCCTACACTGTGGGACGCCTCACTTCCCCTTGCCTTCCGCCATGCCTGGAAGCTTCCCGATGCCTCTCCAGAACCAGAAGCTGCTATGCTTCCTGGAGAGGCTGCAGAACCATGAGCCAAGTAAACCTCTTTTTTAAATAAATTATCCAGTCCTGCAGATCACCAGGTCAGGAGTTCGAGACCAACCTGGCCAACATGGCAAAACGTCTCTATTAAAAATACAAAAATTAACCAGGTGTGGTGGTGCATACTGGTAGTCCCAGCTACTTGGGAGGCTGAGGCACAAGAATCACTTGAACCAGGGAGGCAGAGGTTGCAGTGAGCCAAGATCACGCCACTGAACTCCAGGTCGTCTCATAAATAAATAAATAAATAACCAACTCAGTTTCGGGTATTTCTTTACAGCCTGTGAGAAGGGACTGACGCACCTGTGTTGCACAAGCCCTGCCTCCTCTTCCCTCCGGCAATGCCTGTTCTTCTCCCCAGTGTACAGTGGAGGTCACTGAGACTCAGGGAGGCCACAGACACTGCCCAAGGCCAGAGAGCTAAGAAAGTGGTCGGATGGGAATTGAAAACTTTGATCTCAGCACCATGCTCCCCACCGTGCCCCCAACGATGCTACTGATTCTGAATAACCTATAGCGGAACAGCTGTGGGAGGTAACAAGCTCCATCAGAGGTGGTCAAGCCATTTATCAAGAATAGGGGGGATGAATTAGCCTTCCCAATTCATAAGTTTCTTTGTACATCCCATCCCCTCTTCAAACACCCTTCCTCCCACCTGACTGCAGTGACTTTCTATTCAGGAACCGACTGGACAGGAGCTGCGCAGTCCCTGTGCTCCCATACCGCTTGCTCCTTATGAGCTGCAGCCATGACTGACACTGTAGCTCATAGACTGGCCTACTGGAGGCACCAAACGAGTTTCTTGTTGAGCAGATGAAAGAATGAATTTCATGAATCTATGAGCAAGCCTGCCACCAAAGGAAACAAGCCCCAAAGTTGCAAGTTGCCTGTTTAATCACCACTGCTCTGGGCCCACTTGGGGATGGCCAATGGGTCTTGATGTGTGCACCGACACCAGCTGATTGGCAGTGGCTGCTTGAGAATGACACTAGAGTCACTCAGAAGCATCTGTGGGTTAGTGGTATCTGCCTCGGGTGAAGGACTAGGAGGATCAGCAGGAATGTTCATCTCCTATTCACCAGCACAGACAACCATCCTTCACTCACTTTTTTTTTTTTTTGGTGAGACAGGGTCTGGCTCTGTTACCAAGGCTGGAGTGCAGTGGTACGATCTTGGCTCACTGCAGTCCCTATCTCCCAGGCTCAAGCCATGCTCCCACCTCAGCTTCCTGAGTAGCTGGGATTACAGGCACGCACAACCACTCTTGGCTAATTTTGTATTTTTTGTAGAGACGGGGTTTTGCCATGTTGCCCAGGGTGGTCTTGAACTCCTGAGCTCAAGCAATCAGACTGCCTCAGCCTCCCAAATGCTGGGATTACAGGCCTGGGCCACCATGTCCAGCTGTTCACTCACCTTTCTTTAGACCAGAGATTGCAAAGGAAATGACTTCAACACTTTCTATCACCTCGTAGGCCTCACACTGAAAAGAACATCTAATACATGCCAGGCTCTGATCTAAGGACTTTACATTAACTCATTTCCTCTTCACAACAACCCTGAGAGAGGTGTTGTTATCACTGCCATTTTACAGATGAGGAAACTGAGGCACAGTGAGGTGAAGTAACTCACCAAGGTCCCACAGGTTCTAAGTGGCCGAGCAGAGTGCTGGGCCCAGGCAGGGCCCAGGCGGTCTGATTCCATAGCCCACCCGTACTGTGACTAGACTGCTCTCACCAAGCCCCATGGGGATGCAATGAAGATGCTGTGATGCATGATCTGATGGGATCACTGGTACCCAGCGGATCCCAGCAGATGCCTGTGAAGTAAAGCCAGCACTGGGCAGACGAAAGGCCTGTGTCCTGGACTGTGATGGGGCTAGGATTCTGCTGGGGATGCAGAGGCACCACAAGCTGAGACTAAATGAGAGAGAAGAAACCCAGAAAATGCTTCTTCTTCAGGGGCCTCCTCTAAGGCCTGCTGGAAAAAGCCCCCTCTGAACAAGAAACCTGAGTTCAAAGCCCAGCTCTGCTCCATGCCAGGTATGGGGCCCCAGATGACTCATCCAGCGCCTCCAGTGGTCAGAGAGGCCTCAGTTACAAAGCGAGCTCAACACTACCTCTTACAACGGTGTGGCCACAATATGTGTGTCACATGCCTGGCACACAGTAGGTGTATAAATTAGTGATCTCCCTCTCTTGGTATCTAGGACAAGTGGACAGCAGCCTGCATGACACAAATGGGTCACTACCACTTAAAAGCTGACTCTTCCACAATTCTTTAAAATCCAGGCATAAGGAGGAAGGAAAGAAGGGCTGACAAATTACCCCAAAGATCTCAGCTTGGGTGGCAAGCATGGGGACAAACCAATCGCCATCACGGCCCAAGGTTCAAATTCTGACTCAGCCACCAACTGCTGTGTGCCCTTACCCAAGCCCCTTCCCTCTCTGAGCTCAGTGTCCTCCTGTAATATGTGAGAACAAGAACACCAGCCACACCTCTGTTGTGTTTATTTTCAGCATCTGCCAGGAGACCTGGCAGGTCAAGATTTTCTGAACTGAGTGCAACTTTCTACACTGTGCCGTGTTCAGAGGACTTGATACAATGAGGGCAGAGAGGAAATTAAGCCCCATCCTCTCTGGGAAGAAAAAAACCAGGCAGAATATAAACCTCAGTGCCTTCCTTAAGCCTCAGGCAGACGGAGATAAGACAGGGGCCTCAGATAATTAAAAACCAGGCCTGATTCCATTCATGAGGCGTATTTTAATGCCTTATCTATGTGGTGGTGGGACAATTAAGTCAGGCATTTGAAGCTGTTTCCGAGGCAAGATTTAGAAAGCCTGTGAATAATTCCCAAGGACCTTGTGGCAAGGCCAGGATTACACACTTTGCCTGGGACAGCCACGTACATACTCCCAGCTAAAGAGCCATAGAGTTTCCCTAATCACCCTTGGCTCAGGCCCACATCAGCGGGTGCCTTCTGAGCACAGAACCCAGCCAGCAATGGAGACAGGAGAAGGCGGGGAGAGGGCTGGGGGCTGGAATGTGGGAAGCTGGCAGAGGGTACACAGAGCCCTCCACGGAGAGGAAATCATGCCAGGCCAGCCCAGCAGACAGGCCTGGGATTTCTAACCCTGGCTGAAGCCCCCTCAGATTCGGCCTGGCCAGACCCACCAGGATCCAGAGCCCCGAGGACCCTGGGAGAGCTTCTCAGGAGGCTGTGAACATCCAACCCTGGCCTTTCCAGGCTGCCCCAGAAACCCTGGGCCAGGCTTGCCCCGCTCCATCACCCACCATGGTGAAGGCCACAGCCCCCAGGGCACCAGGCCAAGCAAGGGAGAGGGTGGCAGGCCCCACGTACCCAGGCCTGTCACCTTCCGCAGGCAGGTGAGGGCGTACTGCAGACGGCCACACTCATCCCCGCTGGCCCCGCAGCGCCGCAGCGTCTCCTTCACCTTGGCCTCGTTCATCTCCAGCAGGGCATCCAGCGTGAGGTCGCGGGGGATCTCCTGGGGGGACAGAGGGACAGGCAGAGAGGCTGTGAGCAGTCGGCTGGGCTGGGAGCCCCTCAGCCTCAGGCTGGCCTCCTGCTGAGTGGCAGGGGCCAGCTGCTGGCTGGGCCGGCCTCTGACCAGAGCCACCACGTGCTTGGGGACACAGGCAGAGCTCCCTGGCCCCCACCCTCCAGGCTCCCAACGACAGCAGCTGAAGCAGACTCGGTGCCGGGTGAGGGGAGGAAGTAAAGACCAGAAAGGTTTGGATGAGGGCATGTTGCCCAGCTTGTTTCTTCTTACTCCTCTGTACAGAAAAAAACCAGCGAGTCATAACAACTTTTTAGAATGACGAGTACTTCAGACAAAGATGGCCCATCACAATTTTGTTGTATCTGAATCAGATAAGAGAGATTTCAAATCAAACTGGCTCAAGAAAGGAAGGATTGGAAAAAAAAAAAAACAAAAACCTCGCCAAACACTGCAGAGGCACTTACTGCCTCACCTGATTTCTGTCAAAACTTTTCACTGGGCCCACCTGACAGCTGAAGAAAGAGGCTCAGAAAGATAATGTCATCTGCACGAGGTCACTAGGCCATACGGTGAAGAAAGCGGCAGGCAGAATTTTAAGGTGGTCCTGTGACCTTCGTCCCCTGGTGTTGCTCCTGATCTTGTTACGTTACAGCAATCTCCCTCTTATCTGCAGTTTCAGTTACCAGCAGCCAGCCATGGCCTAAAACTATTAAATGGAAAATGCCCGAAACATTCCAGAAATAAACAATTTATAGTTTTAAACTATGCACCATTCTGAGTAATGTGATGAAATCTTGCACCATCCAGCTCCGTCCCACCGGAGACGTGAACTGTCCCTTTGTCCAGCGTCTCCACACTGTCTCCACTCCCGGCCTGTTTGTCACTTAGTGGCTAACAGTCTTGGTTATCAGATCAACTGCCACAACCTCTCCCCACGTAGGCACTTTATCCTCTCACAGCATCACAAGATGAGGGGTGAGAACAGTACAGTAAGATATTTTGAGAGAGAGAAGAGAGACCACATTCCTTTAACTTTCATTATAGTGTATTGTTATAATTGCTCTATTTTGTTATTGTTGATTATTAATCTCTTACTGTGCCCAACTTACTAACTTTATCAGAGGTATGTACGTATAGGAAAAAACACAGTATATATCATATATATATATATTCAGTACTATCCATGGTTTCAGGCATCCACTGAGGGTCCTGGAACATATCCCCTACAGAAAAGGGAGGATTACTATATACAGCAAAAGGGAAATTATCCAAGTAGGCTTCATCCAATCACGAGAGCCCTTTGAAAGCAAAGGGTTCTCTTGAGCTGGTAACACAGAAGTCAGAGACCTGAAGGGTGAAAAGGACTCAGCAGACTTTGAAGGAGGAGGGGAATGGGGGTGGCCTCTGGGAAAAAAAGTAGCCCCTGGCTGACAGCCATTGAGGGAATGAGGACCTCAGACCTCCAGTCACAAGGAAATGGATTCTGCCAATAACCTGGATGAACGTGAAGTGGATTCTTCCGCAGAACTTCCAGGTAACAGGAAGGCCTGGCCTATACCTTGACCTCAGCCTTGTGAGATCCCAAGTAGGGATGTAAGCAGAGCCTGCCTGGATTCCTCCACCTAGAGAACCATGAGCTGATAAGCAGGTGGTGTGTTAAACTGCTAAATTTGTTATGAAGCAATGGAAAATACAAACAGTGAATTGTTTGAATCAAGGCCCAGTGGACTTCAAAACTTGTGCCCCTTCCTCTCATCAAGGGGGGAGGGAACCTCTCCAGCTCTGACTACTTTGAGCCACATGGCACTATGAGAGGCATTGGAACCAGAGCCATTCCATCTTGAATAGGGGCTGGGTAAAATGAGGGTGAGACCTGCTGTGCTGCATCCCCAGGAGGTCAGGCATTCTTAATCACAGGGTGAGACAGGAGGTCACAAGATACAGGTCACAAAGACCCCATGATAAAATAGGATGAGCTGAAGAAGCCAGCCAAAACCCACCAAGACCAAGATGGTGACCAAAGTGACCTCTGGTCTTCCTCACTGCTCATTATATGCTAATTATAATGCATTAGCATGCTAAGAGACACTCCCATCGGCGCCATGACAGTTTACAAATGCCATGGCAATGCCCAGAAGTTACCCTATACGGTCTAAAAAGGGGGAGGGGCCCTCAGTTCCAGGAACTGCCTGCCCCTTTCCCAGAAAATTCACAAATAATCTACCCCAGTTTAGCATATGGTCAAGGAATAACCATGGAAATAGCCAACTAGCAGCCCTCAGGGCCGCCCTGCCTACGGGGTCGCCATTCTTTTGTTTCTCCACTTCTCTAATAAACTTGCCTTCATTTTATCCTGTGGACTCCCCCAGGATTCTTTTTTGTGCAAGACTCAAGAACCCTCTTTTGGGATCCGGAATGGGACCCCTATATCCAGCAACAATACCAAGCCTGGGACAAACATAAAAAACCAATGGGACATGCCTCTGGTCTCAAGTGGCCTGTAGCCCAGTGGGAGGGGTGACAGACATTTAAACAGGTAACTACAATGCAATAAGATGAGCACTAGAGCAGAGAGAGTTCAAAGAGCTATGGGACCAGATCAGACTTTTTTTTTGTCTTTAACCCTTTCCATATTTTCCAGATTTTCTATAACAGAGAAGGCCAGACATTCCACATCAAAGGACTGCTATAAAGCTCACAGTTCTTGAGAATCTAAGCCAATTTACAATGATTTTTATCAAGTTGTGTCTAATTTTACTTTTAAGGACTAATTTCATTGTCATTCTATTTACATGCTGTAATTCTTTGCCTCAAGGGTCAAAACTAACCCTGATGAAGATACTGGCTGAGTCCTGGGGGTATGAGGCCCAACCCATACCCCTCTCTCCCATAGCACAGCTGGAGCTAGATGACTGCCTTTTTGTTTTTGTTTGTTTTTTACTGTACCCGCTGACGGCAGATGCTTTTGTAGCTTTTCAGTATATTCTTCAATCTTCAGGGCTGTAGGCAAGAATCACATCAGCGCTTAGAAGGATTCACACCAAAATAAAGCCAGACACATAACTGTACCAAGAAGCTCATCACTGGTTGGCCAAAACCCTGGTTGCCTTCCAGAAGATAAAACTAAAGTGTCACAGGAAACCACTGATGAGAACGGCACCAGCAGGGGAGGCAGATTAGACAAATGGTGCCATGCAGAAGCTTCTATTCAATCAACATGTCTTGCTTTCTTTCCCTTAGCCTGTCTTCCATTGAAATGAGGTTTGGATATCTTTGCCCTCATTTGACTGTTAAGAGCACCTTGGCGATACCGTCAGGGCAAGCACAAAAGCGACCTTCACCTTATCTGAACAAAGCAATCCTCTACTTCTCTGTAAGGGTGTCCTCCGTTTCTCTCCACCACATACTCCAAGGCTGTGATGACTCAGCAGTTTCCCCAGAAGATGATAGAGATGTTTAACAGGGCTGGGGAGGGAGCCAGGCCGAGCAAACCCAATCTTCAACCTGACTATAATGCAAATAGGGATTCTTTTTCTTTCTTTTTATTCCTCTCCTCCTCACCCATACCAAGTTTCAAGTTCTCAAACAAAGTAACTACATTTATTATTACAAACTATTTGCCAGAACAATATGCCTAGGGCTTTGTATACATTATTTTATCTTTAATCAACTCAGCAAGTAGATGGAGCTAAGTCCATCTTATTGAGGCTCGGAGACTTCACAGCTTAACAAGTGGCTGGGCAGAATTGAAACCCACGTGTGCACGATTCCAAACCTCCTCCAAATATTCCATGCTGTCACTTGTTAACCTGGCAGAGCCTTGGGATACAGCAGCTACCTTTCAGGGGAAATTATTTTTTTCAAAGTAAATTAATTTCTACCTACTTTCAGAAAATAGAAGTGAAGTACAGAAACAGCTGGATTGGTTACAACTCCTTTGCCTTATTTGAACAAGATTCGAACAGTTGGCTACATTTGATTGGCACAAGTGTAGTCTACAGTGTTTTTATACCTCCACTTGTTATAGTTCATGACATACAGAAAAACCTTTAGGCTGAACTTAAAATATCTAAGGAGGCAGCTCTAGGCTAAACTTGATTTAACACACTTCTGTGCCTTTTTACTGAACAAGAAACCCAATGGTAGCAATGGCAATGCTAAAGAGAACCCCCTCCCCGCCCGCTTTCCTCCCTTGGTGTTGGGGGAAAGGGGCAGGCAATGGAGGGGCACCAGACCTTCTGGTTTTAAAGAAATCTGAATTTTTATTTTTAAATGGCTGGCTTTTACATGGTGATAACTAATTCAAATCTGTGCAAACGAAACAAATTATGTCCATGAAGAACATGGGGCTTCCAGGCCTGCGCGCGGAGACCCCATGGGAAGAATCTGATGCCTTCCAAGGTTAATCTGATCAGTGAGTAAGTCTAAAACTTTATTTCTGTAGGCAAATGGGGAAGGATGCAGGCCCAGTAGCAAGTACTCCAGGGGACCAGGCTTTCTCAGTGAGGGACCCACTCTGGAAACAAAGTGCCCCGTCTCCCAACTCTACAACTGACTCTGAGACCCAAAGTTAACTTAATCAAGAAAGGAAAGCTACCAGGAAGGTCTCGTGGCTGTGAAGGCCCGTGCGAGGGGCCCTGATATCTCCCAGTATCATGACTCAACAGTGCCCCAAAGCAACTCAGCACTCCCAAAACCTCACACATGGATGTGACTCGCCCACACACAGTGACAGGCACAGCCAAGTCTGATTTAGGAAGATGTTTCAAAGCAGAGTAACTCACAACTTTCCTGGATCATCTCTAAACCAAAAACAAATTACGGAATCAGTTTTGCCACCTGCTGAAGGTGAACTCACAGGTGAAGCCACTCTGAAACCTTCTCAGGTCTGAGAGGCTCCAGCGCCCCAGGAGGGCATCCCATCTGCCAGGAGGTGCCCAGAAGGTGCTAAGTTGTCTCAAAGCCAAGGGCAAAAGGCCCCTCTCTCTGCCCATTCCCCAAAGTTCTGGAGAACCCGGCTGGGAGTCCATACTGCTTCCAGGAGAATTACTGCCCACCCCAGCTTCTGTCTAAAGAAGAAAACATGGAACTACAAACCAAGAACGGAAGACATGAATGCCCAGACCATCATAGGAGATACCCAAACCATCTTGAGAGATGCCCAGTCCCAGCTCCAATGAGTCTCAGGGTTAGCATGGGTGCACACAGGTGGGGAGGCAGGAATGAGGAGCAGAGTGACAGCGTCAGAGATCACTGGCTCCCCGCCTCTGCCTGTCTCCCTCAAACCAGGAGATACGTTTTCCAGTAGGTGGGATTAAGTTATTCTTTCTGATATTAATTGGAGAACAGGGCCAGTTGAGCGCTGAGGTCACTCCCAGTCTGTGACAATCCAGTCATGTCATTAGCAGGAGACTGCTGGTCTCCATTCTCTCCAGTAGAGGGTGAGGATGGGTTTGGGCAACGTGCTGCCCCCTTCCCCAGCAGCTGGCAGAGGCTGGCGTCACAGGCCATGCTGGGTAAGCCGGCAGCTCAGGGCCAGTTAGGTATCAAATGGTATCCAGGGATTTACTAGCAGCCACGGGGCTGCCTGGGGTCTATACTTAGAAACCTGGGCCTGCTGACACTGAAAGGCGCCACACTCCCTGTGGCCAGTCAGGTGGACCAGGAAAATGCCAGGGGCGGCACCGCTGCTGTGCCGGCCATGCATACAAACACATTGCACTTCATGCAAGAACACAGGTGAAAGCTGGGTTGAAGGAAGATCAAGAAGCAAACCCAGGCTCTGTGTTTCTGTTCAGCTTTGCACCCCTAGAACATGCCTCAGGCTGCTGGAACATAGGTCCATCTCTGGAACCTGCATCACTGGTGTGTATGGGCAGGTGCATCCCCCAGCCTCCCTGGCTGTGATGAAAGAGATCCTTAACCCCAGACCTTTCCCCAGGAACTGGTCAGACCAGAGAGGCCAAAGGTGGGCTCCTAAAGCCTTGTGGGTGGTGACATAGGACCCTGCACATCCCTCTGAGGCCAGAGCCCAGCGGGGCTGGAAGGAGAGAGAGAGAGAGGAGCAAGTGGAGAAGGTTTCTGTGGCAGCCCAGGCTGGGAGCCACGTCTAAAATTGGCAAGGGGGCACCTGACAGATGTTCTTCCTACCTGCATCCACCATTGGGGCTCATGGAGAGGGAGGAGTGAGACTTGGATAGCAACAGTCAGATATTCTGGGAGGCACAGGAAGGGCTGAGGCAAGAGCCCAGGTCAGGCAGCCTCCAGGGGCTTCCACAGAAATCAGCAGAAAGCCTGGGGATGCTGGCTTTGCTTGTGGCCAGTTCTAAGGCCCAGCCTCCTCACTAGCCCACCCCTGGGAAGCAAGGTGAACAAAGCCCCCTCCTGGGAGAGTCAGTTGGTTCCTTGAGGGCAAACCCCCCTCTCAACACCGTTCCCTGGAGGCCAGCACAGTGAAGCAAAGAGCCAGACTGGGTCCCTGCAATGCCCCTGACCTCGGACAAAGTCCCCGCCCCTCTTTGCACTTCGGATTTCCCATTTATAAAATGAGTGGCTCTGCCTAGAACAAATCAATGGCTCTCAATCCGGGTTGTGTCCTGGAATTTTCCAGGGTCTTTAAAAATGAATCGCAGTGCTTGGGCCCCACTTCAGACCAGCCAAATCAGAATTTCTGGAGGTGGGGACCATGAGGGCAGACAGGCATTGGGGCCCAAAGTCTGGCCAAAGCAGCCCAGGACAGAACAGGTCTGGGGACGTCCAGACCGGAGGGCAGATGCGGCCACAGCACGGCTGTGCTCAGGAGGCCACATTCATTCCACTGAACTCGAGCCCAGCCCAAGCTCACAGCTGTCCCAGGAGACGTCCTCTCCTGTGCCCAGGTCCCTGCCTCCCTCTCCACAAAGCAAGTAGGGGCTCACAGTGGGGAGGTGGGCTTGAACTGGAACCTTCAGGATTGGCTTTTTCTCACGTATGCATTGGTAAGCCTGGGATTGAAAGCTTGTTTAGAAAGAAGGTACAGTGGTGGGTGTGGAAGAATAGAGGTCAAAGGGGAGAAGGAGATGAGAGGGGTTCAAGAAAGGGCGATAAGCATTTATTACACATGTCCTGCGTGCCAGGCACTCTGTGAGATGAACCACAGAGGTCAGCACATGCAATCCTCCTAACAGCCTGAGATGGGAGATAAGGCGAAGAGAGGGCGGGTAGCTTGCTCAAGGCCACACAGAACGAGGCCATCTCAACCCACTACCAGCCAGCCCTTGTGTCCACCGCCTTGCATTATGAAGTGAGCCCTTTTTCCCAGGGCAGCGTTTATTTGCCACCACTGGCATCACAGGTCACATGTGACTTTCCAGACCCCATACTGCTCTATCCCTGGGCCCAGCTAGGGTGAGCTCTGGCAGTGGGGTTTAAAGCAGCTGCAGGAGGCTCCTCCAAGGAGGTCTCTCCATGTTCCCTTTTAATCCCACTTAGCCTCCACTCCAGTCCTTTGGAGGAGGCTGACACTGTTCAACTCTGCCTGGGACCAGATATCTAGCTTCCAGCTGCACCCGTTGTCACCACAGCCACCACTTTCTCTCCAGGCCAGCCCACCCTCCTGGAAAGCTTGTCCTGTGGCTGCCTCCTTGCTCTCCCTATCAGCGTTGGAAAGGCCCCATTCCTCCTTCTATAAATCCAGAGGTATAATACATAGTGTGAGAAAAGGCGAACTTTTTCTGAAAGCCACACAAAGTCTCTTCAGCTTTGTGGGCCACATGATCTCTGTCGAAACTGCCCCACTCTGCCGCTGTGGCACCACCAAAGCCACAGACAACACGTACACAAATGGGTGTGGCTGTGTTCCCATAAAATTTAACTATGGATACTGAAACAAATTTCACGTAACTTTTACGGGTCACGAAACATTCTGTTGTTTTTAATTCCTCCCGCCAGTTCAAAATGTAAAAAAACCATTCTTGGTTTACAAGGCTCTACAAAAAATAGTGCTGGGCTAGATTTGGCCCATGGGCCAGTTTGGCAACCCCCAAACACATAGCAATGCTGTTGGGCTCCACCTCCTGGTGGCCCTGGGCCTGGCTCCTCCTCCTTTCCCACCTCCCCACCTAACCCCCAGCACACAGTCAGCAGGACAGGCTTGCGGGCACACCCACATCTTGTCACCTTTCTCTGCATCATCAACACACATTTCTAAAACCAGGCTCACACGCCAGATGTGTCCTGCATTAGAGAAACACACACAGCTACTCCAGCTTTGGGCACTGGTGTGTCCCCCAATTACTCCCAAAATGTAGAGAGGAGATGGGAAGGCTTCTACAGAGTGGGTTTCCCTACACCCAGGATGTTTTGTAACATTTTACAAAATGCGTGATTGTAAAATTTTAATTTTTTTAAAAAAAGAAACAGTATTATCCACAAGATCCCACTCTAGAACTTGAGTCAAAATGAATACATTATTTTTTTTAAATGTTTAAAGAACATTCAAAAGGAAAAGTAGGGTCAGGACAGAACGTGGGAGGGTGAGCCACAGCCAAAGAGCTGCGTTAACCTTGGGTGACACTTGACTTCTAGGGGACTGGCAAATGAGAAAGTCCCTCCCTGCACAAAATAGGGCTATGTGCAGGGTCTAAAGCTGAGGGCCTGGGATCAGAGGCCCCTTCTGGGATGGCAGCTGGCTGAGGATGGTGCTACAGAAGAGGGTAGGCACAGGACGTGCCCCCAACAGGGATACTTTTCCTCTACAGAAGGCAGAGCCCTGACAGCAGGCCTTGGCTGGGACTGTTGCCGGCAAACTGGGATGTGGTAATCCTATGAGGAGGGTACAGGGTGCTAGGTGTGGCTAGAGATGTTAACTCCCCATGGGGGACCCCAGCTCTCCTGGGGGTCAAGGCACTGACAGAACTAAACAGGGGTTCCTGGGTGTGGATGCCATGTCCCCGGCATCTTTACTGCTCCCCCTCCCCATTCTCCCCTGCTGGGACACACCACTGAAAAAGAGAATGGTCAGATGAGTCCCCTCCTCCTCCACATGCACAGGGCGAGAGCTCGGAATTCAGCCAGTGAGGGCCCTGGCGCCAGAGGGTGTCCAGACTGTCAAATAGGCCTCGGGCGCCAGCCTTGGAGTCTGGTGGGTTCCTTGTGGGGCCAGGAGCCAAATCACAGATGCCCTCCACCAGAGGGACATGCCCCAGTGTTTAGCACGTGAGGTCTGTCCTTTGGGGTGGTCTGTCCGTTCAGATGAGTGATGAGCCAGGCCACAGCAAGTGAGCCCAGAGCTGGAGACAGAAGAATCAGGCTCCTCCGCCTAGGAACAAGAGCTGTCAGGTTTCGGAGCTGCCCCATGGGGCATCTCCCATCGGGTTCGGAGCTTCGGAACAACTAGGAGACAGGTGTCTCAGGAGCTCCTGCTCCCCTCAGGCAGCCCCTCTGTGGTTTTCCAAAAACCTTGAAAACAACTTCTGCCCCACAGCAGCAACAGGCATCAAAGCTATGGGAGCTCAACAGAGACCCTGAGCAGATGGCTGAGGAGAAGCTGGGGAGACCAATGCCACAGCTACCAGGCTCTAGGGGCACGAAAGGGGCCAACAGATCTTCAAGGGGTCAGGAAGAAACCCCTTCGCTGCCGAGATCAAAGGCAGGCTCCAAAGGGAACTTAGGGACAATCTAGTCAGCACTCATTTTGCAGAGGAGAAAACCTGCCTGGGTCACCCCAAACGATGGTGCCAGGACCAGGATCCAGGTGTCCAGACACACTTGCCAGTAACCAATGCCAGGATATACCCTGCCTCCAGGAGGGTGCGCCAGTTTCCAGCATGCATTCCCTGCCCAAGTGCAAAGGTTTCATTCCTTCCAGGTTTTCTGCGCCAGTCCAAGAAGGGAGCCAAGGTCAAGATCTCCCTGAGGTCTGCCCTGAAAATCACCTCCCTCTGCCTAAGGGACGCCAAGCCACATGAGTGCCTCGTGGGCCCAGAGCCCTGTGCAATCCAGAAGCAATGCGGCTCTGGGCTCGTGGCCTCACCTGAAGCCTAGCCAGGTCCTAGGCCTCAGTGGCTTAGAAGGTGGCAGATGGGCGGAACTCCTCAAGTCCATGTTCTTGCCCACTCCTACCCACTACCACTTTTTTTTAAAAAAGAGATGAGGTTTCACTATGTCAGTCTGGCTGGTCTCGAACTCCTGGCTTCAAGCAATCCTCCTGCCTTGGCCTCCCAAAGTGCTGGGATTACAGATGTGAGCCCCACTCCCACTTTGGTGACAATGCACTTTTCTTCTTCTTGAAAGAAGAAACAGATTCCACATCACCAGCGACACCCTAACGCCCAGGTCCTGAGACCCACTCAGGGCCATGGCACATGGATTCTTACAAAGCTTCTTGACATATTTCCCCTTTTCACAATCAGTCTAATCATAAAAATAACAACCATTGGTATTATCACCACTCTGTAAGTAGCCTGGGCCCAACTGCTTGGTAGCTAAGGAACTGAGCTTCATAGAGATTAAGTTATACACCTTAAGACACAGCAAGCCCTGAGTAACAGGGCCTGGATTTGGACCTTGGTCTGTGTGACCCCAAAGTCAGCACTCATAGTCTCTATAACCATCAGCCTCCCTGGCCTGGTCAACCAGAAGCATGGAGAGGTAGGGCTGGATCAGCCCATACAGCTCCACGTTCTTAAGCTCCCTGTAAAAAAGCAGCATGCTCAGAACAAGCGTGTGTCCTACTCAAAAGCAGGAAATGACCAAACACTATTCACTAGAAGGATGGGGAGGATCTATTTCAGGAAGATTCTAACTGATCCCTAGTGACTTTATCACACAGAAGACAGCGAATGAAGTCATGAAACAGAAGCACCTTCTGCCCCAACATGCGATTTCTCCACACGTGTTCTACAGCCAGTTCGCAAAGCAGGGACTCAGAGTCTAGCAAACAGACTCAACTCCAGGGAGCTGTGGAATGGCCTCCTGCGCCCAGACCCCCGTGCCTACCTCATAATCCTCCAGCCCAGGTGGGCTCACGCCTCGGGCTTCTCTTGGCATCCCCAGAGGTGGGGGCCCCGTGCCCCTGGACACCTTGGCTGTCACCCAGCTCCACAGGCGATTCATGACGAGGGGGCCCGAGCCCAGGGTCCCCAGCAGCCCTGGCCCCCAGTGCAGTGTCCCAGGGAAGACGGAGGCAGGGAGAGGGGTTTCTGTTTTCATGACTGTAGTGAACAGTCACTGCAGCCAAAAATAGTTTGTGCCTGGGAGCTGGGGAGTCAGCACATACTTCCCGGGGCAGGTGCTGGGTGGGAGACGTGCAGGCTCCAGCAGGCCCTGCAGCAGGGGCTGGGGACCGGGACCCAGGATGTCCACGATGCGAGGCTACCAAGAGGTTTTCCCTGCCTTGCCACCTCCCTCCAAGAGGTAGGACCTGAGTCAATAAGAACACTGTCATCTTCCTCCTTCCAGTGAATCATCTGGGGAACCCCCACCCCCACATGAACTCCAGCTGCCCCCATGCCCCTGCAGCTTCTCGCATGCTTCAGGTAGGTGGTGTAGAGACCAACAGGGAGAATCCTATGAACTGCAGCAGATGCCTGGGATGGCTCATGGGACAACCTTCAAAAGGATGCTCGGCTGTCAAAACTCCTAGAGGTCTACACCAGAAACTGTGAACTTGAGTCCATGCAAATGAAAAAAATAAATGTAGAAAACAGTTAAGTGCTGGCTGTCAGTGGCTGGCAGAGTTATGTGGGGGTTTTATTTTATTTTTAAACTTTTCTGTATTTTTAAATTTTCCTACAGTGGATGTTCATAATTAGATTTACAGAATGCTGTTTTAAAATAATAATTAGTGGCCAGGTGCGGTGGCTCACACCTATAATTCCAACACTTTGAGAGGCTGAGGCAGGCGGACTGCTTGAGTTCAGGAGTTTGAGACCAGCCTGGGCAACATGGCAAAAGCCTATCTCTACCAAAAATACAAAAAAATTAGCCTGCTGTGGTGGCGTGCGTGTAGTCCCAGCTACTCGGGAGACTAAGGTAGGGGGATTGCTTGAGGCCAAAAGATGGAGGATGCAGTGAGCCAAGATTGTGCCAATGCACTCCAGCCTGGGTGACAGGGTGAGATGCCATCTCAAAACTAAATAAATATAATTTCACGTAGTTTCTCCATCTCTATTTTATACTGAGGATAAAAGCATTGCCTCCTCAATAGTTACTGGGAGGAGTGAATGAGATTCCACATAAAGCTCACAGCTCAGTCCCAGGCACAATGGGAGTGCCTGCTAAAGAATTACAGCATAAATTCATAAATATACTACAAAGAAAAAGAAAAAGAGAAGCCTAGCAAAGTTGGTTGACTGAAAGGAAATGCATCAAATGGTTTACAGTGTTTCCTTTGAGTGGTAAGATTACAGTGCAAACCATAATAAATGGTAGCTGTTACTGTTTTCTATAATTTCTATACTTCACACACTTTGAAAATAAACATGTATGTAAATTACTGGATATTAAGAAAACATCTAAAAAGCTAAGAGCCAATGGTTGTCTCTGAGTAGGGTTTTCTCTGCCTTTCTATTATTTTCTAAAATAAACATTGATTTCATAGTGAGAGAAATAAGAAATGTTATTAAAAACAAAAACTGGAGGGTGGGCTCACCTATTGTTTTCTAGAAACATGATCTCTGCAGAGCCTTCCTGCGGAGCTGCAAAGCCTCTTGACAAATCATCTCTGAGGGAGGAAAAGTTTCTACAGGTCTCTGCCTTCTGTTTTCAGGGCTGTCTTTCCTCCAAGAACCCATTTCCTGAGCCTATTGGGGGTTGGGGGGTTGGGGGGGGGGTCTTCCATCTTCTTAGCCCAGTGATTGGTTATAGTATGAACATGTGGTCAAAGCCAAGCCAATCAGAGCCTTCTCTGGGATTTTTCAGCTATTTTTCAGCCAAGGGAAACAGCCCTTCATGGACAAGCATGACTACAGTAGAAGGTAGTGAGGCTTAGCTGCCTGTGCTCTTCATACCTGCCACGTGGAGCAAGCCTGTCCCACAGGCACATCCTAATGGCATCACCTGAGCCTCTGCATCCAGACTTCCTTGGATTTGTATTGCCTAAACTGGTAAGTCTCTGCTTTAAGCCAACAGGTATCTGAACTTGCTTTGAAAAAAGTTCTAACTAGGAATAGAGGAATATAACTTCGATTAAGTAAGTACTTACTATGAGCCCTGGTGCCATGTCATTCTTCCATTTGTCCATCTATCCATCCCATCCAGTCAACAAATAGCTACTGAAGGCCAGGTGCGGGGTCTCACGCCTATAATCCCAACACTTTGGGAGGCCGAGGCAGGCAGATCACCTGAGGTCAGGGGTTCAAGACCAGCCTGGCCAACATGGTGAAACCCTGTCTTTATTAAAAAATACAAAAAAATTAGCCAGGTGTGGTGGCAGGTGTCTGTAATCTCAGCTACTTGGGAGGCTGAGGCAGGAGAATAGCTTGAACCTGGGAGGCGGAGGTTGCAGTGGGCCGAGATTGCACCATTGCACTCCAGCCTGGGCAACAAGGTAAAACTCCTTTTCAAAAAAAAAAAAAGGCTACCAAATACCAACTGTACTAATCAAAAAATAGCTAAAATACGTAATTGAAGCTTGTGAATAAGTGCTAAAAGGAAAGAGCATGCTGAGATAAAGCGGCAGGTATAGGAGGCCTCTAAGCTTAGACAAGGTGGCCTCTCTGAAGAGCTGACCTCTAAGTCCCGGTCAGAGGATGAGATGGCACTAGCCACAAGGGGGTACAGCAACTTCCAGGCAGAGGAAACAGAACATACAAAGGCCCTGGACTAAGACAGGAAACCATATGATGCATTCTCCTGCTGATGGCAGAGTAAGGAAAGGCAGGAGATGACGTGGAAGAAGGTGGCAGATACTGAATACTTAAGGGGCCTCAAAGGTAGGTGAAGGGTTTGGATTTTGTGCTAAGCGTAACAAGACACTGACAGAATATTTAACTCAGAACTATCTAGCCAGGCTCGGTGGCCCGTGCCTGTAATCCCCACACTTTGGGAGGCCAAGTGGGAGGATCACTTGAAGCCAGGAGTTTGAGACCAGCTTGGGGCAACAGAGCGAGACCCAATCTCAACTAAAAAATAAAAACATAGCTGGGTACAGTGGTGCACACCTGTAGTCCTAGCTACTGGGGAGCAGGAGAATAGCTTGAGTCCAGGAGTTGAAGGCTGCGGCCATGATTGCACCACTGCACTCCAGCCCAGGCAGCAAGAAAAAGAAAAGGAAAGAAAAGGAAAATGGAAAGGAAAGGAAACAAGGAAGGAGAAAGGAAAAAGAAAAAGTAAGAAAGTGAGATAACCAGATTTGCTAAAACCACTCTTAGCTCATGAAGAATGAAATCAAGAGGGTAAAGAGTGGATATAGGGAGTGACAGGGGAAACTGCAACAGTCCGAGGACTAGTCAGGACCAGGGAGGTGGCAGTGATGCAAAGAGATGCAGAAGGACTTGAGACCCATACTTGGATACAGAGCCAGTAGGATTTGCTAGCTGATTCCACGTGGGCATTGAGGAAGCAGAATGAGTCGGAAACGACTCCTGGGTTTCCAGCAAGAGCAGCTAAGACAGTAAGCGGGCTCAGAGAAGTCGAGGGACCTGTCCAAGGTCACAACGCTGGCAAGTGGCAAAGGAAGGATTTTGTCAAAATGTTGTCTGCCTCCAAGGCCATTTACTTCCAGAGGTGACACTCAAACAATTTTGTTTCCCAATCCTGTGGCCTCCCCCAAAGGTACATAGCTAGGAGCAGGGGCCACTGAAATTTATGTGCTATTTTTTTTAAAGAAGGGTAATACGAGATTGCTGCTTTATAATATTTAAAACAGTACAGTGTTGACATAAATGTTTCCCAATGATATCTGGCCATAGTCAGATCCGTTCTAGAGCAATCTTGCCTTTGAGGTGGTCCTAGGAGGAGGAGGGAACACACAAGCTGACCACTCAGGAGCCAGGTAGTCCCCAGAGGGGGCTCAGGCACATACTACACCAAAGCCATCTCATGGCAGGGCTACAGACACACAGTCCTGCTCAAGTTCTGTGGCCAACAGAAGCCTGAGGCAGCTTGGGAGCTCTGGGATTCAGCAGGCCACCAGCAGCCACCTCATCCTCACCCTCCCCAGAGATCCTTGTAATGCAACCTTCACTGGCCCAGGTGAGAGCTCCTGAGATGCCCTGGCCCAAGAGACCAAAATCCTTTGGATAATGTTATTTGAATCCAATCATTCAACAAGAACACCCACTACATGCCAGGCACTGGGGATAGAGCTGTGAACGAAATAGCCAGGTCCCTGCCAACATGGTGCTTCTAGTCTAGTCAGTTTTCACTGGACTGGGCAGCCCAGAAATCCAAAGGATTGATCAAAAACACCAAGCAAGGCCGGGCCTGGTGGCTCATGCCTGTAATCCCAGCACTTTGAGAGGCCACGGCGGGCAGATCACTTGAGGACTGGAGTTCAAGACTAGCCTGGCCAACATGGAAAAAACCCTTCTCTACTAAAAATACAAAAACTAGCCGGGTGTGGTGGCATGTGCCTGTGATCTCAGCTACTCAGGAGGCTGAGGCAGGAGAATCACTTGAACCTGGGAGGTGGAGGTTGCAGTGAGCCAAGATTGCGTCACTGTACCCCAGCCTGGGTGACAGAGCGAGACCCTGCCAAACAAACAACAGACAAACAAACACACACCAAGCAGTACAGGACCAAGCAGGACATTCATGCTCATGATTTTTCAGATTTCATGAAACCAGGGGAACCCCCACCCTGAAAAGTGGGTACCTTTGGCTCAAGATCAGAAAAATTAATGACTTCATCTGTTGGAGAAAGTAATGTCTGCCAGTTTCAGAAGGACAGGAACTCATGTTCAGTGGCTAGAACAGTGCCGAGCACACAACAAGTGCTAAATACACACTCAGGGAGTGAATAAATAACTGAATGGAAGTAGGACCTCAGCTCTGTACCTGACCACGCTTCATCCCTTCCCCCCTCCTTGGGGCCACCAGTCAGCTATGCACCCTAGTTATTTGCAGACGTGTGCATCACACTAGCTGTAAGTATCCAGGACAGACTATTTTGCTCATCATTAATCAAGGTACCAGGCAAAAGGTAAGTGATCAATGGGTGCATATGAGTAACGAGTGAATGTGAAGGAAAGAAGAAATGAGGGGGGAAGAGAGAGACACACATGCACACATACGCACACACACAAAGGCAGGCAGTCAATTCATTTACACAACTACATATCATACAGTAGCCCCAGACTGTGCTATTCTGGTAAGATATTAGATGACAAAATTGGGTATGAGAAGAAAGTACAAGGACCTGGGTTTGAATCTTCACCCTGCCATCAGCTTGCAGGGGATCATCAGATCCCCCTCTCTCCTGTCCCAGGGATAAGGATGAAACAGGATGACATCTATACAATGCTGGCCTTGTAGCTTGCCCCTTCCTTCCATGCTCTAACTTCAGCTCCTCTCCTGACTGGCTGGGTGATACAGGCATGCCAGTCCACCACTTGCCGCCATTTCCCCATCCTAAGTGGAGAGCTGTGTGGCCCAGCCCCCACTGGGCTGGTACCAAGGCAGCCCTGTGCTGCTGGGCTGACACATCGGCACAGATCCCTCCAGGAGGCTGGGTTAGGGTGTGTGCTGCTTCCTGGGGAGGCTCCCAGTTGCCAGAGAGCAAGGTTGTAAGAACAGCTGGGCCTCTGGCTCTCAAAGACAGTATGGGGCCGACAGGAGGAGGGGTGGGAAGCAGAAGCTAGGAATGAGGGCCATAGTCATGCCGACTCGCGCTGCACCCCAGGAACCAAACACGGGTTCGCTTTCCTGGTTAGGTCTCACATATCCTACTGCCTCATACAGCCTACATTCCTGGTGTCCACACAGAGCTCCGGCCACCTCCAGCCACTGGGAAACCAAAATGGTGGCAGGAATCAGGTAGCTTTCTCCCCCATCTCTGGGAGAAGGCCTCATCTTAAACACGGGAACGCAAGGATAGAGGAGAGGGGAAAGAGAAACATGTCCAGCCAGGATCACAACAAAAATCCCCTTACCAGATCCGCCTGCATCTTCAGTTCAGGAACCACCAGCAGTAAGAGCTTATTCAGGGGAACCTGTGGCTTTCACCCTGGAATCCCAGACTCTGCAGCACCCACCTCTCCCAGCTAGAACCGCTCAGGCAGCGCTTGCCACTTCCTTTCAACAACTTCCAACCGGGAAATTGCTAAAGAAAAAAAAAAATGGCTCCATGCCAGCAGGCTCTGAAATCATTTCCCCAGCTGCAGCCAGAACATGAAGCTGTGACTTTTAGATGTAACCTGCGGGACAGGCGGCAGCTGGAAACAGCCCTAGTGTGCAAATCCAAATGACCGGGAGCGGGGCGGGGCCCTGCCTCTCAGCTCCCTCCCATCTCATTTCCTATCCCCGGCCCTTCCACCCTCCGGCCACGTGGGAGGCAGCGCTCCTCACCCCGTCACTCTCAGCCCATCTCCATGTGAATGCAGCCTTCTCGCTAGGAGTTTTATTTTCTTTTATTTTTTATTTATTTATTTTTTATTTATTTATTTATTTATTTTTTTTGAGACAGAGTTTCGCTCTGTCGCCCAGGCTGGAGTGCAGTGGCGCGATCTCGGCTCACTGCAAGCTCCGCCTCCTGGGTTCACGCCATTCGCCTGCCTCAGCCTCTCTGAGTAGCTGGGACTACAGGCGCCCGCCACTGCGCCCGGCTAATTTTTTGTATTTTTTTAGTAGAGACGGGGTTTCACCGTGGTCTCGATCTCCTGACCTCGTGATCCGCCCGCCTCGGCCTCCCAAAGTGCTGGGATTACAAGCGTGAGCCACCACGCCCGGCCAGGAGTTTTATTTTCCTTTGAACAATTCTAATGTTCATTTGGAATCCCTCCCCTTCTCTCACACACGCTTCCAATATCCCCCAAGAGGAGCCCCAACTCCTACACTGCACACAGCGAGAGCTGCAGGAATCCACCCCGGCTCCCGCCAGCCTCCTCACAGACTCCTCCTCACGCACTTCATGAGCGCTCTGATTTCCTCATCCTCAGGGTCTCTGCAGATATTCTTCCCTTCACCTGGTGTGCTCTTGCCTTCCCGGACACGATCTTTCCCTGACTACCCAGGATGAGTCGGCCCACTGGTTCCAACAGATCCCATCCCGGAGCCATCAGGGCATCTGGGGCTCTTACTTCCTGTTTCACCCCAGTCTGTGCACTCCTGGGCAGAGGAAGGTGTCTTCAGCAGCCCAGCTCTCACCACAGGGCCCTGGTCAATGCAGTCATAGCCAGATGTCTATTCAAATTAAAATTAATTACAATAAAATAAAACGTGAATTTCAGTTTCTCAGTTGCACTATACACATTTCAAGTGTCCCCGAGCCACATATGGCTAAGGGCTGCCACACTGAATGGACAATACAGAACGTTTTGAACAGCACTGCTCTAGATGAAGGTCTAATGGTTGGGCAAACACATAGAGGCATCGCCCAAGTTCTGTCTCCAACATCTACAGACAGGGAAGAGACGAGGAACCAAAGGTCAGGCATGCAGCGCCGCAGCAGGCTCGGAGCCACAGAGGGCTAGCATCTGACTCAGGTGGGAACAGAAAGAAACCCACGCAGGGCCACCTCAGCCACACCAGGAACCTGGAAATGCAGCTGCCGTGCTGTGTGACCACATCCACGTCTATCCCCTCTCTTCCTCTAGTAGAAAAGGCATTATTTCCTGGAAACTTTAAGACCACAAACACTATCCAACCAAAAGACAAAAGCTGAAATGGTATTTAGATAACCCTGCAGGGATGGCCCCTAGGAAAGTAATATGGAAAAGGAAGGAGGTGATTACACACACAGACGGCTGCACACATAAACAATCCATGTATGTGTTTTCCTAAGGGAAAAATCAAAGTCCTAGTCATGAAGCCATGAACAGTCAAGGTCAGCAGAGAATTCGAGGCGACTGAAGGGACAAATCCCACCACACAAAGTTCCCCCAGGAGGCCTCGGGGGCAGCCCTGGGCAGATCATCTTCAGGCACTGACTGCACAGATGCTGGGGTCCTTCAGCACTACCAGGTTAGCAAAAGGAAACAGACAGGCTTCATGGATTTTGTTCCCTTCCAAAGCAAACAAACAAACAAACAAACAAAAAACAGACAGAAAGACAGACAGATAGACAAATATTGAAAGAGTCCTGTTTTCAAGTCTGGCATCCCTGACCTCTATCCTGCAGTGGCTTTGGTACATTCCTTCACCCAGTAAGTATTTGCCAGGGCCTCCCATGTGCCAGGCGTTACAGCTGGGCACCCGGCCTCTTCTGGGCACGGGCTCTCATCTTCATTCAGGTGCTGAGTCACCTGAACCACCAAGTTGCCTGATGTCACTGTGTGCACGTGTATGTGAGCAGGTGGGTATCCCTCAGACACAGGCATTCATATCATACCTTGAAGAAACTGTATCTCTTACTACTCTACTGTTAAAGAAGGATAACATGAATTTTTATGGATAACACAGATGACGTTAAGACTGAAAACCTGCAAAATGATATCTATCATATGATCCCATTTCAGCAAACAAAAAAAAAGAGAGAAGGGAGTACATTTGCACGTCATTTTAAGTGACTGTAAAATGCATGAAGAGGTCTGGCAGGTGCACCCATCGACCTGTTAACAAGGTGTTACCCCCGCGAAGTGGAAGAGGAGGAGGGCCTTTGCTTGCTTTCTAACACTTCTGTACTTGTTTGGTGTTGAAAAATTTAAAACTCTCATCTCTCAGTAACAATGGATAGCTGATCACATCTTGTGTGGACTAAAGGAAAAAAAATGGGTGAAGACACACAAGGAAGCTTTGCCCAAAATCCATGGGAGAAAAGCCTGACTCAGGGGCACAGAGTACAGGAGTAAAAACATCGCCCCAAGATCTGTGCGGCAGAGATCTAACTGCTGCACACAAACATTACATAGCAGCCAGTAGGAAAAGCACATGATGAAATACCTCGGAAAGAGCATGGTATACAACTTACGGGAGAGCAGACACGTCTGAGAGGCAAAGCAAAGCCACCATCTGGAGGGTTCAGGGGAAGGTGCCGCTCCATATGGTCTCTCCGAACAACCTCACCTGACAGAACTCCTCCTACTCTAGGCTCCTTTACTGTCCAGAAGCAGCAGCCATCTGAGGAAAGGACTTAAAAGGTCACTTAATCTGTCATTTCTCGTATGGATAAACTGAGGCCCAGAGAGATGAAGTCACTTGCCCAAGATCTCACATTGTGTAAAAGGCAGATAGGCCCATTCTAGACACCCATAGGATCTCAGGTCCTGCCTGGGTCAACCATGGCCACGGCGATGCAGGTCCATCCTGCTTCCACTGGACAGTGGTTCTGGGAGGCAGGGTTACCTCCCTGCAGTGCCCACCACAGTGGACACCCGCAGCCAAGTGAGCGTGCTATGTCTAATTCCTGCCTGGAAAGAGGGGACAGATGCCATGACTTCCTGGCCTCCTCTATCCCCTCCAGGACCCCTCCTGATGCTGGTGGTGTCTTTTGATCCAACCTCTCTCACATGTACGGGGAACTATTCCTTCAGGGTGCCAATCTCTGCAGTCTGAACTACCTGGAGGAGACTTCTCTCCAGGCCAAACTTCAGGGTCAGGCAGAGAGGGGTCCAGCTCTAATATCCTCCAAGCCAGACCAGCTGCCCCAAAGAAACCCCCAAGGACCTATCCCCACCCCCTGGGCCAGGTTTCTGGAGATCTTGCTGGGTTTTAGGTCCCTCCTGAAGCTTGACAAACGGAAGTCCCTTTCCCTGCAGACCTGGATTGGGCTGTCCCATGGGGGCACTGGCAGGACCTTGGCACTCCTCCTCCTTCGTGTGAGCCAAGTTGTCCTGTTGGCCCTTTGGGGGCTCTCTAGCTTCCTAAACAACAGGAGGGCTAAGGCACTAAGTCAGGACAGCCAGGGAGAAAATACAACTTTGCTTCTAGCCTGCAAGGCACCAGGCCAGTCTGGACAAAGCAGAGGCCACACTGATCCACAAAGACCTGGGCACCCCAGAGGGATTCCTGAGGCAGGACTAGGGCAGGCTGGAATCTGGGCCCTGCACCACACTGACCATTCAACACACCCAGGGACCCTGCTCCCTCCTCTGACTCTGAGTCTTCTTCTGTGGGCATGGCCCTACGCAATTTCTTAGGAAACATACAGGGAGAGGAACAGGGATGAGCTGGGGGTCTTAACTACCGCCCAGCCAAGTACAAGTTTAGAAAAGGTATATGTGCAGTTTACTGTCTGGTCCAGGTACACAGTCTCATTAAAAAGTTGAGCAGGCCAGGCATGGTGGCTCACGTCTATAATCCCAGGATTTTGGGAGGCTGAGGCAGGAGCATCACTTGAGCCCAGGAGTTCAAGATCAGCCTGGGGCTACATAGAGAGATCCTGTGTCTACAAAAAAATTAAATATATATATTTAATTTAAATATATAAAATTTATATGTATTATAAATATATATAAGTTTATATATATATATATATATATATAGCCAGATGTGGTGGTGCACACATCTGCTGTCCCCAGCTACTTGGGAGGTAAGGCGGGAGGATGGCTTGAGCCCAGGACATTGAGGCTGCAATGAACCGGGATTGCACCCTGCACTCCAGCCTGGGCAACAGAGCAAGACCCTGTCTCAAAATACATAAATAAATAAATAACCGTTGAAGAAAAAGACTGCTTTTATTGTATTTTAAAAGACACTTTGACAACATTCATTAAAATTCAGCCTAGCAAGTTCACTTCTAGGGTTTTTTCCCTGTAGAAATACACAGGTGCACAAAGATGTTCTTGGTAGCAGTGTTTGTAACCATGGAAATATAGGTCATTAAGGGGAAAGAGCAGGTTCCTGAACCAAATGTCTAGCCTGATCTCATGTGTACAAAAGAGACAACACGCAAAGGAATGTGAGGGCTAGAAAATGTCCAGAAAGATGAGCAGGCTTCAGGGAAATGGGATGCAGCAATTTTCTTTCACTTTATCTCCTTTGTTTCATTTTACCCCCTACAATAAACATACCTCTCCTAATAAAACCAATGGTTCCTTTGAGAAGATGAAAACGTTCCAGTGGTGACAGTCACAAAACAATGTGAATGTGTTTAATGTCACTGAACTGTAAACTTAGAAATGATTAAAATGGTAAATTATGTTATATGTATTTCACCACAGTTTTAAAAAATAAAAATAATAAAATCAAAACAAAGCAGAGCGAATGACTCACCAGGCTCCCTGGGGAAATAACTGATTCTTCTTAGAAGTGGGGTTAGTAAAAAACAGAGGGAGCTGAAGCATACTGTAGTGTCAGAAAGCAAAGGAAGTGCTACACACACACACACACACACCCCCCAAACAAAACTGAAGGATGGGGCATGTCACAGGATGCAGGAACAAACCTGCAAGAACTCCCAATGGCCAAAGCTGGAAGAACTTGAGAAACAAAATAAATCATGTAGTATTGGATTAGAACCCAAAGTGTAAAAGAAAAAGACATGAGCCTATACTGATATAAATGACTGAATAAATAAATAAATGGAGGAGAAAAGACAATTCTTTCCTACAGAAAAGTTCCAAATAATCTGTGTAGATATACTGCCAGAGGAGATGGAACTTAACCCACCTACCCCCCATACCCCCAATCCTAAGGGAGGGCTCACTTCCAAAAAACAAAGTAGTGTCAAGGTCATGAAAAATAAGGAAAGACTGAGAAACTGTCACAGAGCAGAGGAAACTGGGGAGACATGATAAATCAAAATAATGTAAACCATGTGGTGCCCTGGATTGATCCTAGAGAAGAGAGAGGACAGTAAAGGAAAAACTGGTGAAACCTAAATAGTCTGGAGTTGGGTTCATAGTAATATACCAGTGTCTTTCCTCAGTTTTGACAAAGGCACCCTGGTCACAACAACGTTAATGATGGGGAAACTGGGTGAGGGGTACATACGAGAACTCTCTGTACATCCCTGCAACTTTTCTGTAAATCTAAAATTATTCCGAAGTAAAAAGTTTATTTAAGAAAATAAACAATGGTTTAGAAGAGTGGTCCCAAACTTTTTGGCACCAGGAACTGGTTTCATGGAAGATAATTTTTCCAGGGACAGGGAGTGGGGGATGGTTTCCAGAGGATTAAAGTGCATTACATTTATCACGTACTTTATTTCTATAACATTATAATATATAATGAAATAATTATACAACTCACCATAATGTAGAATCAGTGAGAGCCCTCAGCTTGTTTTCCTGCAACTAGACAGTCCAATCTGGGGATGATGGGAGACAGTGACAGATCTTCAGGCATTAGATTCTCACAAGGAGCACATAACCTAGATCCCTCGCGTGTGCAGTTCACAACAGGGTTTGTGCTCCTGTGAGAATCTAATGCCGCTGCTGATCCGACAGCTGGCGGAGCTCAGGCGGTAATGGGAATGGGGGGCAGCTGTAAACACGTTCCTCCTGCTGGGTGGCCCAGTTCCTAAGAGGCCAAGTGGACTGGTACCTGTCAGTGGCCTGGAGGATGGGTTCCCTGTTTTAGATGACAACCCACTTATGCCTAGTGTTCCATTGTTGGAATGCTAAGCACATGGGAGTTATTTATATCCTACTGCTCAAGGTCATTGCCAAGGTCTGACTGCAAAAATTCCAAAAACTGCAACCTCCAGCATAAATGGGTTAAGAAGTCAAAAGATTCTCTGACAGACATGGGTTTTTAATGCTGTTTGGAACTTTGGCTTCTGAATACTGCACCTATTTTTGACGGGCAGAACTTATAGAGCCAATTCCCACTGAAAGCACACAGAATCCATCAGGGCCAGGGCAGGGGTCAGGGGCAGCAATGGGTATCCAGAGTCCAAAGAACTGTCTGGGTTAAGAAACAGAATAAAATAGACCCACACCCCTGGGGCCAGCCCTTGCAGCCCAAGCCCTGGAAAGCTGCTCTAACTCAGGGTTCCCCCATCACTAGGCTTCCACACATGTACAAGGAGAAACTCCCAGAGGTAGAACTGAACCAAGGTAGCCCTCTCCCCAGTCTGTAGGAGCTGAAGCTGGGTTTACTAAAGGAAATAGCCTTTTCTTTCTAGGCTTTAGAATACTCTGGCTACAGCCCAGGAACTGACATGAGATTTGGGAGGAAGAAAAAAAGAAATCCTGAGAAGGGGTTTCTGGAGAGTCTAGGGAAGATGGAATGACAGCAGCTAATGGTTCCTTGTGGTTCTTAAAGCCCAGGAAGAAAGCTGCCAGGCCCAGGTACCTCCAGCAAGCTCCTGCAGCCCAGTCTGCCCTCCTTCTGCCCCCATCCACTCCAGCCTCACTTCCTCCCGGCCCTGCTGGTGAGGACACCCTTGGTACCAATTGGGGGGACGGAAGGAGAACACTTGGCCCAGCTCTGTCAGGCTGGTGTGCTGCCCTCTCTGTCCTAAGCTCTGGGCTGACTCCCGCTGTCTCTCGATTCAGAAAACTGCCTCTAGTCAGCCATTCCCAGCCTTCCTTCACTCCCCAGGAGGCTGTTGAGAGCTGCCCTCTGTGCAGGCCTCTCTAGCTGCCTCTGCTGGGTCTGGCTCTCACCTGGGATTAACAGCAGCTGAGGGTAAGAGAGAGGTGGGAAATTGTTAATTTTTCCTCCTCCACCCCCGCACTTGACTTTCACAACTGCCTGTGCCAGCAAGCAGCACATGGGTTATTCCCATTTCACAAAAGGAGGAGACTGAAGCTTTGGAAGGTGAAAGGGCTTGGCCAGGTGCCTGAATCCAGGCATTCCAAGAAGAAGGAGAGAGAAGTGGTTGAGACCGAGGACTCACAGTCAGGTGTGGAGGGGCACCCGGCTCTGCTCCTCTGTGGCTCTAGGACCCTGGTGAGTTTCTATACCCATTGAGTGCCAGCTTCCTCAACTGTGAGATGGGGAAAATGGTCTCTATTAAGTAGGGTGTTGGGTTAACTAAGTAACACATCAGTGTACCCACCATGAGACGCCAGATGTGCTCTGTGTCAACTTTGAGGCAAAAGAACCCAGAGGCTCTCAGGGGCCCCAGGACCCCACTGTGGCCACCAGTGCAGCTCAATAACCAGACAGCAGAGGCCTCCCAGGAAAGGGCTGCTTGGGCTCCTGGCAGCACAAGCCCTTCATGAATGAAAAGGACGTTGGCATGGGAAGAGGTGAGTGCTACTGCATCCAAGAAATCTTTGGGGCACTTGCCTTAGCCTTCCTGGAGAGGGCCATCTCCCCTGGGGGCACTAACTCTCCCAGGGCTCATGGCAGGTGACTCATGGAGGTGACTCACAGCAGCAGGCATAGCTGGGAAGGGGGTTCTTTGGGGCTATGATCCCTACACTGGCCTCTCTTGCAGGGCTTAACTGAAAGCCAGAGCTAAGAGTAACCTGTGTCACCACCCACTTGGGGCCAAACCCTGGGCTATTGGAAACATCTACCATGTCATGATGAAATCTACTTATTCAGTAAATAAATAGGTATTTATTTTTATATCTGTTGCAACCAAGCAACTGCCATATTGGGCCCAATACTCAATGGGGATTTTGTGGCAAACAAACCCAAACAGCAAGGCCGTGTCTCATGGTGCTCGCATCCCAGGGGGAGCAGACAGACCACAGACAACAAATCAGTTAGGTCACTCCAGAAAGTGGTCGGTGTCATTGAGAAAATAAACTCAGGTGCGCAGGCGAGAATGATGGGCAGGGGGTGATCTTTAGATCACATCGCCAGGGACGACTGCCTGGAGGTGGTGACAACACTCAACACCAGAAAAATATTCACGGGATGAGTCATGGGCAGAGCACTCCAGGGAACGGGGGAGCGAGTGCAAAGGTTAGAGTCTACTGAGCAAAGGAGAAGGTGAGCAAGCAGAGGCAAGAGAGGCCAGATCAAGGAAGGCATCTGGCATTTATCCTGAAGGAAACAGGAAGCACTGAAAAAGGATGGGATCTAAGTCACCTTTCTAGGTGAGCACCCTGGCTGCTGGGTGGAAAATGGAATGCAAGGGGCGAGGTGCCGCTGCAGAGATTCTACAGGAGGTGACAGCGGCCTGGACCATGGTGCTGGAGGTAGGGAGGGAGAGAGGCAGGCGGGTCTGCAGTGTGCCTTGGGGGAGAGCTACAGGGCCTTGCCCACACAGGTAAGAGCAAGGAAATAAGTTATAGCACATTTTAATTTGGACTAGCCATGTTCTAAGTGCTTGATAATCATGAGGCTTGTGACTACCTTACAGGACAGTCCAGATAGAAATTTTTAAAAGATTTCCATATTGGGGAGAGGAAGGAAAAAAAAAAGACCTTAATGATCATAGATTTTCTGAGTGTTAGGAGTATGTATGTGATTTCTTTCCTTCTCTGTTTCCAAAGTATCTATATATAATGAATTCATGCTACTTTCTACACAGCAGCAAAAGCCAATATTTTTAATTTTAGGATAGAAGTAGGGGATTTATGAGATCTGACTGGGTGAACCATGCCTGCCAAGTAGGACTAATCTGCACTCCATGAGAGCTGACCTGCACCCCTGGCACCTGGCACAGTACACACTCCGGGTACGCTGGTTGGTTAGTTGGCTGGCTGGCAGGTGGGTAGGTTGCACAGGCAGGAAGAGAGAACAATGGAAGGAAGACAGCATATTGTAGCAGTCAGAAGACTAAACTAAATTCAGACTCTTATTTCCAAATTCCAAGCTATCATTTACTAGCTGTGTGATTTTAAACAACTTAACCATTCTGTGCTTTAATTTCAAGTATAAAATGGCAACAATGATAGTAATTTCCTTATAGGAGATCATGAGAAGTGAGATTATCTGTCTTACAAAACACAGAAACGTTTAACACAGTGTCTGCCACACAGCCAATGCTTCCAGATATGTTGGCTGTTGTAAGTATGATGAACAAATCAATGCCCAGCGTGGGGCTGCCCTAGTTCATCAGGCAATAGCATCCAGGGCACTCGTTGGAGCCATATGTACCCTGGATCCCTCCTGGCTGCTGCTGTCCCTCCCCATCCTCCTTCTCAAGAGTAGAGAGCATCAACCCTTAGTCTTAGCCACGGGGAAGCTAGCCCTCGGGTTTGTGTGTGTTCCCTCTGCTTGGCCCCTCATGCCTATCCCTGTGCTGAGCCCCAGCTTGCATACCTGCACCACCTCCGGCCTCACGTTGAAAGTGTACAGCCAGTCGCTGAAGCGGGGGTAGCTGTTGAGCTCTGGGGTCCTCTCACCGGGAGCCACGCTCAGCTTGCACTGCCTCTGCTTACAAATGTAACGGACCAGCTTCGCCTGCAGAAAAGTCCGAAAAAGAAAAGCCTGTGTTCATCTGTGGCCCAACCATATGGCAGGCCCAAGCACACTACAGAGGAGCTCAGGCAGACACAAGCAATGTGATGAGGGAAGGGGCTGGCTCTCCTCTCTGCTGTTTGCAGGGGAGGGGAAAGGGTGGAGAAGGGTCTAGGAGAACAGGCAGAGGCTGGTGGCCACCCATGAGGCCCCTGCCCTACCCAAGGCGGCTGACACTGCCCACCTCAGGACATGAGCATCATGGGCAACACTGGGCAGAACAGACAGCTGGGTTAAATATAAGGCAGCCTTCCTACCAGCCAGGCCAACATGGCAAAACCCTGTCTCTACCAGAAATACAATAATTAGCCGAGTATGGTGGCACATGCCTGTAGTCCTAGCTACTTGGGAGGCTAAGGTGGGAGGATTGCTTGAGCCCAGGAGGTCAAGGCTGCAGTGAGCCATCATCACACCGGCGAACAAGACCCTGTCTCGGGAAAAAAAGAAGGCTTTCCTGCCAGGGTGGGGTCAGGGAGTTGGTAATTGCTAATATGGAAGACCTGCTGGTTTGAGGACAATGGGTAACCTCCCGCCTAGGATGCTTCCAGGGAAGAATCCAACTGCCTGGGTTGGGATCCAAGGGCTCAGTCACACCCTAGCTCCGTGACCTTGGACAAGTTACTTAACCCCCTATAAAAGTCTCCATCTTGTCAAAGGCCTCCATCTTGTCCTCCAGAAAAATGGGGATAATAGAAGCTGACTCTCAGAGAGACAGAAGAAATGAGGCGTTTGGCACACAGTGAGTACCGCAAGTGTAGCCATGACCACTGAGCAGCAGCAATATTGGCCAGGGTCCTGGACTCAGATTCCCAGTAGGCTTTCAGGGATCCACACCCTGAAATGTATGCAAATTTCAGATATGCAAGTCTGTGTATTTTCTAGAGTTATTGTCCAAAGCTTTCAAAAGACTCGCAAATGGCTAAAACTTCAAATAAGATAAGCTTACACAAGGACAGCCTGACTTGGGTCAACCTGACAAACACTCGGCTCTGACTGGGTGCCCAGCACTGGACTGGGGAACATGGGATACAGAGAAGCACAAGGAGGGCATGGCCCAGGTCTGATGAAAAATAAGGGACTCGCATTCCAAACAGAGGCCAGTTAGGCTCGACAGATGGAAACGAGCTCACCGCCAGAAGACCAGGGAGCTGCCTGGCTTGGCTATGGCCAAGTGACCCAGGGTCCCAGGGAGAGCTCCTGAAATGTTGCTAAGACTCTGGTGGCCTCCTAATGGTGACTTCCAAGCATCCCCCCAAAATAAGTACCACCTTCACAGTCTCTTACAGGAACCTGCCTTCTGGAGACACTTCTCAACCCTGCTGTCCCTCATGGTTTTGGTGTTAATTCATTCCTTTTCCTTTCATCTGTAAATATAGGTTGTGCATTTTGAATCCAAAAACCCAAAATCCGAAACGCTTCCAAAGACCCAGAATCTGAACCTCTCCAAAATCTAAAACAATTTGAGCACTGACATGATGCTCCAAAGAAATGCTCACTGGAGCATTTTGGATTTTGAACTTTTGGGTTTGGGATGCTTAGCCATTAAGTATAATACGAATATTCCAGAATTCTACAAAATCAAAAATCCAAAACACTTTGGACTTCAAGCATTTCAAACAAGGGATACTCAGCCTGTATCTCAGTATATTTTTCTTTTTTTTCTTTTTTTTGAGATGGTCACCAAGGCTGGCAGGCTGCGGTGCAGTGGCATGATCTTGGCTCACTGCAACCTCCGCCTCCTGGGTTCAAGTGATTCTTGTGCCTCAGCCTCCCAAGTAGTTGGAACTATAGGCGCATGCCACCATAAAGGGCTAATTTTAGTATTTTTAGTAGAGATGAGTTTTCGCCATGTTGGCCAGGCTGGTCTCCAACTTCTGACCTCAGATGATCTGCCCACTTCCGCCTCCCAAAGTGTTGGGATTACAGGCGTGAGCCAGCACTTTGGGATGCTAAGGTGGGCAGATCACTTGATCTGAGTATAAAACAAAACACTTAGGATCACTGCACCAGGACCTTAGTACATTTTTCTAAAGAGCAAGGACTCTTGTTAACAGTCACAATATTTTACAAAGAAAAAAAATGATGAATTAATAATTTTTAATTTCATATATCTAGAAAGGCTCCAAATTTCCAATTAGAATAAAAGCTTATAACCAGTTTGGGGCCACAGACCCTTTTGGAAGTCTAGGGAGGCCCATGATCTCTTTCAAAGAACAATACTTTCATTTATTTATTTTTTTATCTTTTTTTTTTTTTTTTTTTTTTTTTTGAGATGGGGTCTCGCTGTGTTGCCTAGGCTGGTCTTGAACTCCTGGGCTCAAGCAATCCTCCCATCTCAGCTTCTCAAAGTCCTGGGATTACAGGTGTGAGCCATCGCACCTGGACAGAACAATGCTTTGAAATGTATAAAACGACACACTTAGAATTACAAAGGAAATCAATTCTATTTAAACACATTTATCAAATTACTGAAAACTGTGATAGACGGCCAGTCATGGTGGCTCACGCCTGTAATCCCAGCACTTTGGGACGCCAAGGCAGGTGGATCACCTAAAGTCAGAGGTTCGAGACCAGCCCGGCCAATATGGTGAAATGCTGTCTCTACTAAAAATACAAAAAGTAGCCAGGCATGGTGGCACACGCCTGTAATCCCAGCTACTCGGGAGGCTGAGGCAGGAGAATCACTTGAACCCAGGAGGCAGAGGTTGCAGTAAGTGAAGATCGTGCCACTGCACCCCAGCCTGCCAGCCTTGGTGATCGCCTCAAATAAAAAGAAAAAAAGAAAAATATATTGAGATACAGGCTGAGTATCCCTTGTCTGATTGCACTTCAGCCTGGGTGACAGAGCAAGACTCTGTCTCAAAAAAAAAAAAAAAAAAACCAAACCTGTGATAGAATCATAAAAGCTTCTTTATTAAAGTATTAAACATCCAACAGTGCATCTAATAACTGCCATAACTTTAAAGTTGTGACAAGTGTAAACTGCTTTTTCAGATCGCTCCACAACTGTGATTCCTACTGGTGACCGAGTCACAGGTGTTTGCTGAGATAACTGTGCCTCATTGCCTACAACCAAGTGGAACGACATGCTAAATTCCAGTTAAGGTTAATAAAAATAAAAGTGCAATTTTCTTCCCCATCTACGTTCATGGGTGGACACCCTGAATTCTATCCACAGACCCCAGGTCAAGAACTCCTGTGGCTAGAGAGACGTGAGCATGAAAATGAGACCCATAATAGTGAAACCACTGCTGCCACATCAGCGTTTTTGAAATTTCCCCCAGAAAACTAGTTTGGCCCCAGGCTCACCAACAATCTGACAGAGCCAGATTCAACCCCCTTGGGGTTACTTACCCCTCTCCCATGGCCCCTGCTCCCTTCAGGGTGCTAGGGGCTCAGTGGCAAGTGCAGACAACTGCTGGAGAGGGAGCACTGAGTCAGAATCAAAATAATTCCACACTCTCAACTGCACAGTTTTGATGTCTGGTGAAACCACAGACCCAGAGGCTGATCCCCTGACATTCCTGCACCCCATGCCCCTCAGGCGCCCAGAGCAGACCCTGCTAATCAAACACACTGCTGAGGCTCAGGACTCTGAGTCTACTTGCTGTCCTATTATGGAACCTAAGCCCTGGGGAGCACTTACAGAGCATGAAGCTCACAACCGTAGACACACAAGTGAGCTTTGATCCTACAGGTCTAAGTGGAGGCACTCACGTGCCCTCTCCTGGCTTACCCCACTCTGATCCATCCCGCCCAGTGAGACCAGAGGCAAATTCCAAAACCAGGGCCCCAACTTCCCCCAGCTCCCCAGCTCCATTCCATAGCCCCTGGCCCTGCCCACCAGGCACACACTCACCCAGCAGCTATTCCTCCAATACCTGTTGGAGTTTCCTACCCAGGCCAAGTCAGAGTCCGCCTCTCCCCTTCCTGGTGTGTCGTGTGTGACTCTTTCAGAGCCCCGATCATGGAGTTACTATCATATTACAGTTAACAGCTTCTGCCTTGGTCTCCCCCAATAGACACAAGCTCCCAGGCTTCTGAGTTGAACACATCTGGGTTCAAATCCACCATATACTAGGCTGCACTGCCCCAAGGAAGATAATTAATTTTTCTGAGTCTCAGTTCACCCACCTGTAAACAGGAATGATGATACCTAGCTCATATTCAACTACAGCAGGGAGACCTCCAAAAGACTAGGTTAGATCCCTCTATAATTACACATCAGGGCAGGGACCGTATTTCCCTCATATCCCCAGTTCCTACTACAGCACCTGGCACATAACATGTGCTCAGGAGTGCCAGAGGAAGAAAATGTGGGGTTCTTATCTCTATGTTTCTCACAGCCAGCCCTTCCCTCCATTCCACGCGGCTCTGAAACCACCAGTTCAAAGGGCTAACCAGAGACAGGACTATAAATCAAACAGCTGTGCAAACTCAAAACCACTCTTTTCCACATTAACTGGAGAGGTCGGGCTGCTGGCGCTAAAGGCAGCAGCACTAGAGCCCTTCTGTCATTGGCACATGGCTTTCAAGGGTCCTGCGTCTGGGAGTGATTCATAACATATGCCATTTGCACAAGACTTTGGCCACCACAGGCAACATCGAGATGAGCCCACCTGGCCTTAGCCTGAGCCAGCGTTTGGGCCTTCCCCAGTCCAGCCTCCCCACAACCTACCTGCCCTTTTCAGCTTTGAGGCACTGGGTCCCCTGCTAAGCAAGCTCTTCCCAGTGACTCTCCGCCTACAAGGATCAGCTCAGACACCACTTCCTCCAGGAAGCCTTCCTCAAGCCCTCCAGCCCCCTGCCCAGATCACATATCGCAGTTCTGATTTTTCACGCTTGTCCGCTTCCCTCTTCAGGCTGGAAACTCTGGGAGGTGGGGTCCAGCTGGTGTTCTTGGTCACCAACAGACCTCAGGAGCCAGCACAGCACCCAGCACATGGGCTGCTTTTTTTCTTTTTTCATAATAGTGATGGGGTCTTGTCATGCTGCCCAGGCTGGTCTCTAACTCCTAGGCTCAAGTGATCCTCTTGTGTTAGCTCCCCAAAGTGCTGGGATTAAAGGCATGAGCCACCACACCTGGCCTGGTCTGCTATTTTAAAACCTTTGTTGAAAGGATGAACACACAAACACACAACACATTGCACACAAAGTTTATCAAATGGCAGCGAAAAACAAACACCAACTGGGCAAGTGATGAGACGGGTCTGAACATCTCAAAAGCCAGGGCAGCTTCCCTAGAAGAGGAGCAAGTGGTTTCTTTTTTTAAAGGCCGGTAGAGATCCCCGCTAGACAGCCCAAAGCAGGCCCATGGGTAGCACTGCACAGAACTTGAAGTGATTCTTCTCTGCACCCAGATAACCCATAAACCTGGCTAGCTGTGCCTGAGACAAGGAAAAGGGAAGACATGCAGTGCAACACAACCCAGCTACTGGCAGGTCTGGTGTCCTGCAGCTGCTATCTCCCAGAACTTGTCAAGAAACAACCTCTGCAGATTTGGGTTCTGCTGATGGAGCAAAACTTCTCTGGTTGACAAAGGATGGAGGTGGCCTGCAGGCAGCCACTCCCGTCAGAGTGAAATGAAGCTGCTCTCACTTCTTGGAAAGTTGGTTGCAGTCACAGAAGCGCCAAGGGGCTACTTTCCCAGACAAACCACAGTGGGGCCTGCCAGCCCAGCCCTGGGGGCCTAAAAGGGGACCTTTCATTGGTAGCGTCATTTTCTCTTAACCACAAAACCGCAAGATATAAATTTGCCGGAATAGACAAGCACCTGGGGTTTCAGGGATGGGACCAGCAGCAAGAAGGAAAGAGTCATTAGGTCTCTGGCCACAGGGGAGGCCCTGGGCTGGAACCAACATCTCTCGCGCCCCAATATTCTTTTGCTTCAAGAATGTACTATGGGCCCACCCCAGCCCTGACCAGAGTCTGACTTACAGAAAGAGAACAGTATCAGGTCAGCCACAAACAGTTGGTGGGTGCTACCGATACTACAGCAGGCGCTCACTAAGTATCTGGGGCTGAAGGAGCTCAGCTCTAAACCCAGCTCTAACATCTAAAAATCAAAGATTGGGGAAATCCCCCTTGGCTCAGCTTCAGTCTTACCACCAAGAAAAAGAGTATCATTTTATGGAGGTTGAGGCCAAGTGAGTTGCTGTATACAAAGTGCTTGGAACAAGCAAAAAACAAACCACGGGTCCTATTATTCTACCACTGGTTATTCCAGCCATACCTAGGAGTCGGTGCGGCTCCATGAAGGACATCTCTAGCCCTAAAGTCCCTTGACACCACTCCCTTGGGTGAACATAGCCATGGGATCTAACCTGTGAGCCTCACTTTCCCTACCTGTAAAATGGGGTTGATCTACCTCAAAAGGCTGTTGTGAAGGCTTACATGAGAAAAAGATGAATGCAAAATGCTCAGCAAAATGTATGGAACACAGAGAACACTCTTGCGGCGGCGGCGGACATGGGTGGTGTTCCTCTCAGGCGAAGCCCTCAGGTTCTCTCTTATTGCCTCCCTAGGCAATACAGAAGATATGGGTGGGAATCTGCCCGTGTCAGAGATGGGACTAAGGAAGACCCTGAAATCTGGTCTTGACTTCAGGACAATGCTGGAGGAACCTGAGAATCAGATATATTTCTTCTAAAGGCTAGAGGGCCAAGACCTGTACCCACCCAGCTGACTCCAGGGAACCCAATCCTATCCTCCTTTGAGTGCTCACCTCCAACCTCAGCACCAGAGGATGTGACGGGAATGAAATGACATCGGCTCCACTTGCCCAAAGGAACATCTGCACCCGTAACCTGGCATCCTGATCAGCCTCAGTGTCATCTGCCACCCCAGCTGCTCTGGTATGACTCTGGCACAGGCCTCCCAAATGGAGGCTCCACGAGTATCACTTGGATGGTGGTGAGGCTCGTCAGACATCCCTGGAGAGAGTGGGCCTGGTTGAGCAGATACTGTGCCAAGGAGAAGCACATGCCACTGAGGAAAGAGACTTCTTCAGGTAAAGGACACAGCCCCCAGAACTGCAGGGACCCCCAGGAACACGGAGGCCTCACACCCCTACCCTGCAGGTCCTTTCCTTGTCATCCTTCCTTTACACTGCGCCCCAACCTGCCTCTCCATAGCTGGTGCCCTATAGCATGGGTCCTGGACCCATCCTCCATGGTGTGTCATGGCTGTCCCAGGCAACCCACCCGTGGGCCAGTCTGATTTGGGAGGCTGGGTTCCTCTGCGGCCACAGAACCAACCATCCCTTGGAGGCTGCCACAGTGGAGCTGGAGCAATAGCTGCCTTGCCTCTAAAAGCGAGACCATTTAGCACCAGCTAAAATGGTAGTCTAGACAGAAAGCTCCCACGGGCTTCCACAGGGTGTGTGGACAGGGACGGGCCAGCCATTGTGCTGGACTGGCTGGAAGTGCAGCAGTGACAGGCAGATGACCCATGTCTCCTGTTTACCACCAGCAACTGTTCTGACTGGTCAGAGGCCATGCCTACCATTAGTTAGTGGTCCCATCCCCCTTGCGAGAAGCTTGGGTTTAGCAGCCAGGAGGCTCTACCCCTCGCACCATCACACATCAGCTGTGTGGCAGGATCTAGATCACATCATCTTAGTCTCATTCTCTGTAAAACAGAGAAAATATAATACATGTCCCATAGCACTGCTGAGAATTTGCTGCAGACTCATGTATGCAAAGTGTTTAGTCCAATGTCCGGAACATATAAAGTGCTCACTAAATAGAACTCTGTTAGTGTTACTCCTGTGCAGCCTGCAGAATGACCTCGAAAAGGAGGAGCATGAAGACTTTTGGCAGGTGCCGTTTGGATTATACCCCACCCAGGCTTTTTTGCACCTTTGCAAAAAACACCTCTTTCCAGACAACTGACTTTGCAAACAAAGTCAGCTCCACCCTAAAATTGCAGGGCCTGAGATGGGGAGGGCTCTTCTGTGGGCAACTCTCAAACCCATGATCTTGGCTATGTTAGCAGCCAGATGCCAAGGCCTATTACAGGTTGTCACCCTAACCCTGACTTTGGTCGTTGGCTGCCACAGGACCCTCTCAGTGGCCCAGGTCTTCATGTCTCAGAAGCAGGGCAGGGGGTTAAATCTGTTGTGACAGATGTCACAGATGTTAACATATAAATGAGCAAATGAATCCGAGGCACAGGCGAACACGGACACCAGTTTCCCATGTATAGTAGCAGGCTCCCTCAGTTACAGAATCATGTCAATACTCATTTGTCAACCTAGTAGTGTTAACGATCTTTTCCTTATGTATGGTACCATATCACTTCCTCTACCTGGATTGTCAATGAAAATTCCAGAGGCTAGGAATTAGAGTAGATCCTTGATAGCACAAGGGTGACTGATGTCCCAATCTTCACACACAACCCCAAAGCTGGCAATATCCCTAAAGCACATCATTCCCTCCACAAAATACAGTCATGTGTAACTGAAAACACTACAGACCCTTCCAGACTTCTGATGGGATGTACTGTGTATTCAACATTTAGTAAAGAAAAACAAAGCTACATTGGGATGTGGGTGCTGGGCAGCACACTGGGCTCACTCACTGGCTCAGGGATGCTCACCTGCATGCCTGCCATTGAGTCCAGCCTCAGCCAAATGACAAGTCACTGCTCATCCTTTACCGTCACTCACAAATCATGAAACCACGCATGTGAAACCCACAAGACTTAAAGGTATACTTCATCATTCCCATCTTACAATGAAGAAACCAAGGCACCAGCCTTTGTAACTTTCTTGAATCCTGTGGTTAAAGAAGGGATTCCAACCTCAATCTAATGCTCTCTATGCACCTCTCAAAATAATGACTCCTGCAACCCACACCCTGAGCTGTCTTGACTGGTACAAGCAGGATGGCAATGGGCAGGGTCTACCTCTTTTGCGATCCAAAGCCCAAAATCTAGCCACGCCTAGACTGTTCCAGGCAGTGAATCCTGTGAATAAGAGCCACAGGCTTGCCCACACCCTCTAAATGTATCCAGCCACCCAACTGGGCCACCACCTCTGGTCCTGACTTGCAATAACCTACCCTCTGGGCTGTACCCCACCCCTGGCTCTAAGCCAGCATTAAATTCATTAAAACTAGCCATCATCCTGCCTATAACCTGAGGCCATCCCTTTTAAGAAGATCCTAGCATGCTTTACAGAGTGACAGGAAGCAACTGGACAGCCACTCCACTCATCCATCACTTGCCTCTTGTTTTATTTAGTCCTCCTGTGGCAGATGCAGTTGTGGACCAGCTTCCAGCTCACCAGCACCCACAAGACCCTGACTCCTTCCTCCTCAGTAGGCAGCACCAGACTCTTACATGGTGCCCACAGCAGTCTTTGCTCCTGCCAAGTCCCTGACTACACCATCCCGAACTTCACGATGCCACCAAAGCCCTGGCAACTTACTCCAGCCTTCACTCCAGTGGTCCCTGAAGCTGCTGCTCCTCCTCCACTATTGACCTGTTCTGTCCATGCCTCAGGGAAGCTCCCCTTACATCTTCCACTTCCTTCCCAAAGCTGGAGTGCATTTCTGGGGACTTCCCACCAACCCAGCCAGCTAAGTAGTCTAGCCTGGCTGCCATGGCCAACTTGTTGCAAAATGATTTCTGAGAATGTAAGGAGGCCTCTGGAGATTGTGATGCAGCTGACAGTTCCACGCACAGGCACGCAGTGACCATAGCACCCAGCTCCGAGGGCACCAGAGGCAGCCCTTGGCTCCCGGCACTGCCCAGCCCTCAAGGGCACCCACGGGCGCTGACATTCATGGGCACAGGGCAGAGCAGGAGAGGCACACAGGGAAAGTGGGGCAAGGAGAGGAGAAGGTACAAGTGACCTGAATCCTTGAGCTGGGCATTTCGCAACAGCAGCCCTCTCCCGGCCCGGCCCATACCCGCACTCTCCTGGGGAAGCTGCCAGGATTTTACATTTGTGTAGAGACAACCTCCCGGCCAAGCCTCCCACCAGCAATCCTGCCTTGACGTCAAACTCGGAGTCGGGGAACTTCAAACACAAACAAACAAGTCTAACCCAGACCACAAGTGGAGACGTTCCCAAGGAGGCCAGGGGTGAGAACGGCCACAGCTGGGAACTCAGAGCCTCCTGCCCTTCCCTAAGCTCCACTGGGAATGCAGTCTGAGGACCTGACAACAGACTGTAGATGAGAGATTCAACCCCAGGCTGAGACAAAACGAGCTCACTTGTCTAAGAGTATGACTGACTGCCTTTGGCTGGTGCAGCAGTGGGCGCAGGAGACCCTGTATGGAAACACTGATGAGTTAGCTCCTCTGTGCAACTAAGCACCCACCTTAGATAAATCACATAAATCACCTGTTCCCACTGCTCCAGTACTAAGCACGAGCAGTCAGGGAAAGAAGACTATGTGGTCAAATATGGGTTAAAAGCACCCATGATGCTTCCTGGGAAATGCAGAGCTTGAGCTGGGCCAGGGTGAATGATGGCCAAGGGCCCGAGTTTTCTCAGCAACAACTGCTAGGCCATTTCATGCGCCACAGAGGTTGTGAGATGCAGCAGAACTGAAGAAGAAGGCATTCCCCTGACCTAATAGCCTAATACAGCTTCCACCTATAAAGCCAAGGTGAGTCAAAACACTGCTCTTCAGAAAGCAATTATTTGAAAAGTCAGTAAATGATCTGTCTTGATCTGCCTTTCAAGTTTTCCTTCCTGCCTCAATTGATACAACCCCCCAGTATCTCATGTGCTGTTAGTACCAGTAGTCCTTAGGGGCTGTGGGGACCAACAGGACTAAATCATGAGAAAGAAAGACACCCACTTTACCCCCTAACTCCCCTGTGCCTGAAGCAATTGAATAAGGGCAACAAAGAACTTCTACCCATCATCCAGTCATTCACCAACCAAACCTCTTCCCGATGCCAGGCACTGTTGGACTCTAAGGACAACGGTCGTAAGCGGCAGGGGTCCATAATTTTCAGGAACCCACACAAGTTGGGGGAACAGATGTGTCCACACAGACACCTGACCAAGGGCTAGGAAAGGCAAAGCAACAGATAGCAGGTCTGAGCGTCCGTGACACAGCAGCCCTGCTGCTTGGTGCTTCTGCTGGAGGCTGAGGGGAGTGCTGGCCCAGGTGTCAGGAGCCACAGATGTGGTGTTGCTCACAGACCAGACACTTCATCAACACGGCCTGTGTCCCAGTTCAAACACACACTCCATGTGTTTGTCTGAAGGTCACCAGGCCCACAGGGCACAGACATGAACTAGTTTATCCCCTCAGCTCAACCCCTCAATCACAACAGGTAATCCTGGAGTATTCCTGACATTGCAAACTGAAAGGGACCTGGGTGTGAATTACCAAGCAGGGGCCTAGGGAAAAAGGCAGAGCCTGCACCTAATGGCAAAGGTAGATTTCTGCCAATGGGCCAAACCCCTTACCTATCCTTAAGGCCTGTTCCCTGGGGAGCCACCAGAAGGGAGGGATGGGGAAGGCAAGGCACCTTAAACTCTGACCTATATGCACCAACTATGAGAAGGAGACTGTGCCCGACGCTGGAAAGATAGAGAGCTTTCTTTCCAGGGACGTGACTGTTGGCTTAGCAACTCAGGCCATCACAGAAAAGGACAAAGGGCTGGACAGGGGCAAGGGGTAATGACAGATGAGTGCCCCGGACACCAGGGATCAATGAATGCAGTGTGAACTCCCCCAGAAGGATGAGGGGCGCCCGAACCGCCACGCCCTGTGGAGCACCATGCTCAGACTGCTCATCTCCACCTAATATCAGCTCCCAGCTTCTCCCTTGCCCACAGGACCCAGTTTTGTTCAGGGTAGCACTGTGTTCAGGGTAGCACTGTGCCCAGTGATGAACTGGTCTCAGTCAGTGGTTTGCAGCCCAGTCTTCACATCACAGCCCACGAGCCTCAACTTCAGTGAGTGTGACATAATTGATCCGGAATGGGGTCCCTGCACAGCCATCATGAAAGTCCCCACTTTCAGCTTCCCTCGAAGCTGGTTACCTGTGACAGTTTTGGCTAATGAGGCATGAGGACTTGCTTGCTAGGGGACCTGCTGGGAAAGCATGGGACAGATCTTGGGGCTGCCCAACACCTCCTGCCCATTTTGAAGACGGACAGGCTGCAGTGGCCATCTCACAACCACAAGGATGGCAAGAGCTGCCTGGAAAACCAGAGACAGTATCGCTGTTCGGCTGCAAAACCAGCACATGTGTGCCACCTAACTCCAGACTCATTGTAGGAGAAACATAATGGCCTATTCCAGTCATATTTTCTGTTACTTGCAACCAAAAGTAGTTCTATTAAGTCCGCACTATTCCAAACCTCCTTCTACCGCTAATGTTTCTAAGGCTGAGGCTTCCTGCTGGCTTCCAGAAAACCTACAACAGTAAAAAGAAGGTATCCCTCATTCTTCTTCAAACCACATGCCATCCAAAAGCATTCTTCCAAAAGTCCTTAAATCTCGAAGAGCAGCTAATTTTTATGAAGTCCAACTTAACAATCTTTTTTTTTGTTTGTTTGTGCTTTTTATTTCCTATCTAGGAGATATTTGTCAAGCCCACATTCACAAACATGTTCTCCTGGGTTCTAGAAGTTTTATTGTTGTATCTTTTTTATTTAGGTTTTTGATCCACGTTGAGTTATTTTTTGTATTCCAGGACTGTTTTAACCACAACTGGATATATTCTTTTAACTGGGCATTCCTATGTACTAGGCATCATGCTATACATTCTATATTATCTCACCTAATACCTACATGAATCCCGATAGGTATTTTTATTTTATTGTTTGTTTATTTATTTGAGATGGAGTTTCGTTCTTGTTGCCCAGGCTGGGGTGCAGCGGCCTGATCTCAGCTCATTGCAACCTCCGCCTCCCAGGTTCAAGCGATTCTCCCGCCTCAGCCTCCCAAGTAGCTGCGATTACAGGTGCCCGCCACCATGCTCAGCTAATTTTTTATATTTTTAGTAGAGACGGTGTTTCACCATGTTGGCCAGGCTGGTCTCGAACTCCTGACCTCAGGCGATCTGCCGCCTCGGCCTTCCAAAGTGCTGGGATTACAGGTGTGAGCCACTGTGCCCAGCCAGGTACTATTATTAATCTAATTTTACAGCTGAGGAAACTGAGGCTGAGAGTTATATATCCTTGAAAAAGGACCCTAGCATACTGTAAACCACATGCAGTACCTCAGAGTACCTTCAAGTCTATTATGTAAGACCTGGAGTACAGACAAACATTTGCCACGAGCTAGAGATATGGAATCTTTGTTGTTCTACCCTGATTCAGTTGATGCTGAGTGTTTGGGAATACAATCCCCAGCTGCACCCCTGCACTTAGGAAGACACATGATGACTCAGTTTCCCGGAGTGCACAAGGTAAGGGTGGGGGTGAAGCAGGCTATGTAGGATCTTGCATTTGCTAGAGAAAAACAATAGGTGGGGGAGCCCCCGCTCCTGGTAGTGAGTGGTGAGGGTTCTTCTTCCCCATTGGGTAGTCACAGGATCATCTGAGTCTACCATACAAGTGTAGACGACCACAGCAGATTGAAGATGGCCACAAAGTATATGACACTCCTCCAATCTAGAGGTCTATTTCCTCTCCCCTTGAACCTGGGTTGGTCTGTGGCTACTTTGTCCAACAGAGTACAGAGTCTCCTAGAGTCCTGACTACTGTGACGAAGAGACCACAGTGAGTGGCCCTGGGCCTGCCCCTGATGGAATGGTCCCCACCGAGGGCCAGGTGCATGAGCAGGGCCTTCTTAGACCCTCCAGATCAATGGCTGGTGCCACTTTTTTTTGTTTCAGTCAGGGACCAGCACCAGTTCATGCAGGTCCTACAAAGTTCCAGAAGGTCCTGGAATGCCACACTCAGGCATCTGCACTCAATCTTGCAGGCATGGGGCGGGAAGCAAAGGAAAAAACGTGATCAGATTTGCATTTCTGAATGATCCTCATTCTGGAAACCATAAGGGGGACAGATTGAAGTGGGTGTGGAGAAACCGAAGACAGGAAAATCAACTGAGAAGCACTGCAATTCAGCAAATGATGAGAACAAAAGGTAATTTAGTTAGTGGCAGTGTGGGTGTAAAGGAAGGAGAAGATTCTAGAGCTGTTTTATTAGTGTTTTTACTATAAAGACATGACTTCCCTTCTTGCTTGTCCAGGGAATTTCTGGCATACCAGCATACTTTAGCAGGAAGCTGAAGCACTGAGTTTCTCCAGCAAATGAGCCGCCCAAGCAGAGCCCTGTTTGTTGTTTGATTTACTAGGACTTGGTGCTTCTCGGGGAGGGGCGCTTCGGCTGGAGATTCCACCCTCAAAGGGCACTCAGCCCACGGGCAGCCCCAGCCCAGCTGTCTCTCACTTCAGCGCTGTGCCTGCCCTGTCTCCCAGACAGAGGGGAAACCTATGCTTGCCAACAGCACAAGCCACTGCTCCAACAGTACCATCTCCAACTCTTCCCCACACCCGTGGAGGTGGGTCAGACAGAAAGCAATGGGAGAGGGGCAGTGTCTGCCATCGTGGCCAGACCCCACAGGGCCCTCTCACATTGGTGTGCGCCACAGAAAGAATGGACAGTCATGTTACTAGGGGTAATTCTGGTCTCATTTGAAACTCAGCCCTGACTCCTACCAGCTAAGGGCCCATGGGCAATTGAATGTCTGAGCCTTCACTTCCTCTGCTATAAATGAGGGGCAAAGATCAGCCTCAGAAGATCACTGTGAAGACAAAACAATATGACACAGCAGCTGGCTGACTGTGAGCTCCCAGCAAAGATTCCTTCCCATCTTCCTTCGCTGCAATCTTAATCTTAACATCAAAGCTGTGCCTTTGGCAGCTGATAGGAAAACCAGGACGGGTGACTGGGGAAGAGTGCAGAAGGCAAGCGTCCAGATGAAGGATCACGATTGTTGATCTGTTAATGTATCTGCAAGCTTCCCATGGAACAAGGAGAGCAACTGGCTATGAAATGAAGCTCTATGCATGAGGGCAGATCAGCACCCACACCCTTTTAACAATTCACTTGTACCAGAGGCCCAAGGAACACCTCTGGCACCAAACCACCATGCTGAGTTTCAGATGAGACCAGAATTAATCCTAGTGACATGACTGTGCATTCTTTCTGTGGCGCACACCAATGTGATGATTGTGTACCTTATGGATACTTGGTTGCAGCACCTCACACTCAGTCACAGCACTGCAGAGTTTACGGAGCACTCTGGCAAGACAGCACCTCATCTGATCCTCACTGCAAACCAAGGCTCAGAGGTAAAGGCACATGACCAAGGCTACACACCATCCTATGTTGTGGCGCCAGCTTCGCAACCACTGCCCACCCCAACTCCCACCCAGGAAAGCATGATTTTAAATTCATAGATTAAAACCAAGCACCCCTGAAACACTGAGTGATCCTACCCAGGGTCACTCCCAGCTGTGACCCCAGGGACCTCTCAGATGCCTCTCAGGGAAGAAAGCCCTGACAAGGACATCCGCACGCTTTTCCTAAGCGATCTGAGAAGGTCACTGATTAGCCACAGCCATCTCCACTATATAATCTTCAAAGCTCTTTTCCTGAGGGACCATATCTGGTCAGAGGAAGGAGATATGGGATGTAGGGGACATAAAAATCAGACCTGAAACCCAGGAATAAAATTGCAGCAGGGTTTAGGTGACATCAGCTCTGGGAGGGAAAAAGAAGGCAAGACCACCCTCTCTAACAAGCAATGGCTAAAGACAACGCAGTTATCCCCCTAGGCCCTGTGTACCTCAGGCAACAGAGCTGTACCTGGACTCACATCACCAGCACTATCATTAGTGGGGGATGAGAAAGGGCTCAGGGGACAGGATGCTGCTGCTGTATAATCCCAGGAATGCCAGCCAGGGGCAGTATAGTAATGGATAGTCAGGTGCTGGGGCCTAGAGGCCAACAGACCAGGGTTCAAATCCCAGCTCGGCCACTGACTAGCTGCTTTAACTCAGATTATTTAACCACTCTCTGCCTCAGTTTCCTTATCTGTAAAATGGCGGAAGAGGGGGATGTCTACTGCTTCACATGAGGCCTGCTATAATAGATTAACACTCATTGTCAGCCATCTCTATCATGAAAATTCCAGTCTCTTGTGCTCTTTGAAAGCAGTAGTCTGACTTGTTTATTGCTTTAAGATTCTTAAACACATTCCTGGATGACTCCATCTACATGGCATGTCCCAAGCTACCCTGGTGTATTCCTTGAAAATGGGCAAACGGAGACAAGGCCAGGTGTGGCTGGAACACACTCACACTGAAAGGATGGCTTTCCTGGCCCTTATTTTATTCTCAGGAGGTCAAGAGCTGGGCACACCCGAGCCAAACTGTGCAACATGAACCTCTGAGCACAGTCTGTGCAGAAGAGGAAGGCAAACCAGGATGGGTAACAAGATGCACACAGCCTGAAGAAGCAAGCCGAGGAGAGGTCTGGCCCCCAGGCTGCAAGGGGAGCTACTCTCCAGACCTGGATAGCGGTGACATGGCTGAAAAAGACACACACACACACACACACACATGTGTGCGCACATGCACCTGTCACCCTGGACAAGCTGTAGCTGAACAGAGTGGGGATGCACCTCAAAATAAAGAGAGGCGGTATGCTGCCAAGCTCCCAAGAAATCAACTGACCACCCTTATTGAAGAAATTAGACAATGACAGCTAACTCCAACAAGGGTGACTATCATGCGCTAGACACTGCTTTAAGTGCTTTATGCGTACAGTCAGCCCTTAGGATCTGTGGGTTCTGCATCCATAGATTCAATGGCAGATCAGAAATCTTTTTTAAAAAGAGTGGTTGTGGCTGGGCGCGGTGGCTCACACCTGTAATCCCGACACCTTGGGAGGCCAAGGCGGGCAGACCATGAGGTCAAGAGATCGAGACCATCCTGGCCAACATGGTGAAACCCCGTCTCTACTAAAAATACAACAATTAGCTGGGCATGGTGGTGTGCATCTGTAGTCCCAGCTACTCGGGAGGCTGAGGCAGGAGAATCGCATGAACCCGGGAGGCAGAGATTGCAGTGAGCCAAGATTATGCCACTGCACTCCAGCCTGGTGACAGAGTGATACTCCGTCTAAAAAAAAAAAAAAAAAAAAAAAAAGAATGGTTGCATCTGCATCTGTACTAAGGGGACTTGAGAATCTGTGGATTTTGGTATCCTCAGGGGGGTTCCTGGGACCAGTCCCCTGTGGATACCAAGGGACAACTGAATTAACTCACTTAATCTTTGCAACAAACCTGTGAGAGACGCCCTAACATAACTATCCCCATTGTACAGAGGCGTAAACTGAGGATGAGGAACAGTCCCACGTCATGCAGCTAGTAAGTGGCAGAGCAAGAAACTGAACCCAGGAAGTTCAGCTGCTCAGCCCATGCTCTTGACCACGGGCTACATTACTTCCTTGAATGACTGAGACTTTTGGGGTGCCTACTGTCCATCAGGCCAATGCTGGGCATCTTGGTACAAATGTTCTCATTTATAAAAAAGGACTCAGAGGGTCAGGAAGCCAACCCAACATCACCCAGCTGGTATGTGTCAGAGCCAACTTAAACTCATAAGAGGCTGATGCCCCACGCTGCCCCTCCAGGCTTGAGGCGCTGGGTCTGACCTTCCACAGTTTGAAGGCTGACCTTTCCCACTATGCTTCACCAGCAGTGATGTAGATGGAGACATCACTGACGCAGAGCACACGAATCCTGGTGAGGAGCCCCGGGGATGCTCTGCCACCTGATCAGGAGGAGGCCAGAACCTTCCAGAAAGCCTATGGGAAAAGCAGCGCCTGGGAGAGAGTCCACCAGCTCCAACCTCTTTCCTAGCACAGTCCTCTCCTCCACAGTGGCCTGTACGCCACATCCTACCCCGTCCTACCCGCTGACAAAGAACCAGAGCGAGGGCCTCCTGCTAGTTCTCCCGTTGTAAGGGCTCTCTGTGTTTAGCTTCTGATGTAACAGCTCGAAGTGGAGATGCACGCACTCACTCTTGCATAAGACCTGATTTCGCTCACACAAACCTCAGGGCAAGTCAGTCTCAAGTGCTGTGGGCTGGAGCACAGGGTAGCCTCAGAGAGCAGCCCGTACCTGAAAGTGCTCTGCCGCACAGGACAGCACATTCCCAAGGAGGCCAGTTCTCCCACAGCCTGTTCCCAGGTGACCCAGCTACCATAACCCTCCAGGTGGAGGAGAGCTCACCCGCATCGAGAAAAACCGAGCAAACCCCACAGGGCTGTGCATCTCCTGCCCTCTGGCCTTTGCAATCGGCCCCATCTAAGGACCACGTCAACCAGTGGGGATTATTAGCAGGACCAGACCCGTCTTGAGATGTCTGAAATGCCTTTAAATTACAAAATCCTTGGATGTTCTAAGATAAGAAGGGCCTAAGGTCATCTCACAGAAACAGATGAAAAACTGATGAGGAAACTGAGGCCCAGAGAGGGCCAACGACTTAGTCAATGTCACACAAAGCAGAAGGCAGTGCCAAGACGGTCTCCAGGTCTCCTGGTTCTGGTCCAGCACTCTTTCTCCCACACTGGATGGCAGAAGTCCTGGGTTCAACCTGCTGTGAGCGAGTGGTCTAGCTGGTAACGCTGGTTCCCTATTTTTATTTAACAAACAGGGACTGTTTTAAGAAGTGTATAAAATGCTAACTCATTTCATCTGGGGAGGTGGGTGTTATTACTATCCCCACATGGAGATGAAACACAGAGATAAAGTAACTGTCCAGGGTGGGAGGTGAACCCAGGCAACGTTACTCCACTGTCCAAACCTGAGCCTTGAGTGCCACAGTGGGCTTTGTCACTGCAGTTCCTCAGGGCGCCGAAGTGCTCTCTGGAGCTCAACAGCATGCCCCAAGCAGCTGCTCAGAGGAACAGGGCTGAAGCCACCTCCAGCACAGCACACATCTCAGCAGCCCCACAGGAAGGGTTCTGCTCCAACACTCGCCCACAGAACACAGGGGCCAGATATGCCATGACGGATCTGAGTCTGGGACCAGGCAGAAAATGAACTCAGGTATTCACTACACCCCCTCCAGAGACCTGCAACATGTGACCAGGGCCACCCCCTCAGCTTACTGTCAGGGGAAAAGGTTTGCCAGGCAGCCCCTCCAAAGGCGTGGCCTCCCCGTCACCTGCACCTTCTGTAACCCTGGGCCTGTGAGGCAGAAGGGGGCCGCCCCGCAGTGCCAAGGCCATGACCCAGCAGGCAGGAATCTGCACCTTTGTGCACAGCCTCCTCGAGGCTCAACATCTTGAGCTTTCTTCCTGAAAAAGGAAGCCGTTTCTCAACATATTGCTACACACGGAGACTGAGAAACACAAACCGAGAGGCAAATAGGGCACTGGCCCCAAAGGAGGAGAATGAAGCGGGGAAGGGCTGGTATGGGCCAGTCTGCCTGAGGTAACCAGCCAAAGGGACAAGGGAACGCCCAGCACAAACTTGTCCATCCCGACATTGTTTACAAGAGGGACACAGTGCAAACAACCCACAGACCCAACAATAGAAGCACAGCTAAGGAGGTGACGGTAAAACCACTTACTAAACTATGACAGAGCCACTGAGCAGGCTTACAAAAACATAGGAAGCTTTTTGTGTTATTTTACTGAGCGACAGGCAGGACAAAAAAACCTACATGATGGATGGCAAGAACTACGTAAGCAAAACCTCGCACACAAAGTCTTTGCCTGGAAAACACAACCGAGAGAAAACACAGCAGAAATGTCATCTATGAATGGGCTGATCTGAGTGGGAAGGCTATGGGTAATCATTTTCTTCCTTCTACTTTTCTGTTTTCCAAATGTTCTCTAATTACTGTGTACTGATTTTATAAGGCTATGAATGGTAATAATACATTTTAAAATGTCACAAGAGGAAAAGGGAGGGTGCTGGTGCTTCTCTTCTAGCAAAGGGAGAAAGGCCCAGGAACCCACGGTGGACGTGCTATTTGGAGCAGATCCCTGCTCAGGCCGCCATGCCCAGCCTCACCACTAAGGTGGCTTTCCTGGTTACTCCATCTGCCCTGCTGGGTCTTTTCTTTTCTTTTGAGACAGGGTCTCACTCTGCTACTTAGGCTGGAGTGTGGTGGTGTAATCACAGCTCAGTGTAGCCTCGACCTCCCAGGCTCAAACGATCCTCCCACCTCAGCCTCCTGAGTACCCAGGACCACCGCCACACACAACTACACCCAAATAATTTTTGTATTTTTGGTACAGACGGGGTTTCACCATGTTGCCCAGGCTGGTCTCAAACTCCTGGGCTCCAGCGATCCACCCACATCAGCCACCCAAAGTGCTAGGACTGCACTCAGCCCCTGCTGGGTCTTTAGATGGAGCAAAACCTCATTGATTCCAAAGGGAAAGATGCGGAAAGGAAGAGAGCAGTTTCACAAGGTGGCATTAAACTCATTTTGCTGGCGGGTGTGGGGTGGGTTGGTTGGTTTGTTAAGAAGAGTGTGTGTCCATCTATCCATCCATTCAAGAGTATCGAGTACCCACTAGTTACCCAGTATGGTGCCAAGGCCCTGCAAACCATACAGAAATGAATGACCCATCTCCTACCCTAAAGACCTCAGATTCAAGTGGGGGCCAAAGATATCAAGTTACAATGCAAAAGTGTCTTTGACAAGGGTTTTCAGATACACATAGGCTGTGAGAATTCAGATACGAAAATTAAAGCTTCCAGCTTCTGAGAAAAGATGGGTGTCAGGAAAGAGTTCATGGAAAAGATGAGCTTTGAATTGGGTCTTGAAGAATGACTGGGGTTGCACAAAGAAGTCAGTTAAACAGGCCAAGGAAATATACATGTTTATCTCAAAGGAAAGTTACCTCTGCTGGCAACCATAACAAACCTCCCACCTTAATAATAAGCAAGGAAATACAAAATGGAAACATATGGGCAGATGTTTGGCAACACTGGCAGAGGGACTCCCCAGTGTGGCTGTGGCAGGAGCATGGCAGGAGCGTGGAGCGGCATCGCCCCCCTGGAGGGCAGCAGAGAAACAGGATGATGCAACAGAAGCCTCACCAGGCGGCCCTCACCCCTTGAGCCAGACTCCACTTCTAGGAATTTATCCTAAACGAACAATTAAGTGTAAGCATAAGCCTATTCACGGAAGTGTAACTTAAAATAGCCAAACATGGGGAAGTAGGTAACTACATTCTGGTGTGTCAATCACAGAAAACTATGAGGCAACATTTTTTTTTAAGTCCCTTTTAACAGTGTACTTAATGATATGAGGCAATGTCCATAATCTTCTAGAAGGTTAACAGCTCAAGATAAGAAAACTACATTTGCAGTATGATCTTCACATATCTTTTTTATTTTAATTTAAGGCATTAATTTTCTTTTTTCAACTTTGAGGTCAATTTCTATTTTTATAGCAAAATTAACATCTCAAAATGTAAACACTAGAAAGTTTTATTTTTTACTTTTTTGTATCTTCAAAGAACAGGTGTCATTTTTATAATCATAAAATGTTATCCAAACTGAAAGAATAATAAATGGAGTTTTTTTTTCCAATAGGTTTTTGGGGAACAGGTGGTATAAGTTTTGTTTTGGGATTTTTGTGGTTTTTTTTCCAGTAGAGACAGGGTCTCTTGTCACCCAGGGTGAAGTGCAGTGGCGTGACCATAGCTCACTGCAGCCTCGCACTCCCAGGCTCAAGCAATCCTCCCACCTCAGCCTCCTGAGTAGCTGGGGTTACAGGTGAACACCACTACACCCAGCTAACTTTATTTATTTTTTAATTTTTGTAGAGGCAGAGTCTCACCATCTTGCCCAGGCTGGTCTCAAACTCCTGGGCTCAAGAGATCCTCCTTTCTCAGCCTCCCAAAGCACTGGGATTACAGACGTGAACCACTCTGCCTGGCCCATAAATGGAGTTTCAATAGGAAGATAAGAGGGCATCCTCGGCTTAAAAAAACAGCAGGAGCCAGAAGTGAAGAAGTACAGGTCTCTCCTGGGAAGGAGAAAGAACTGAACATCATGGTTAGACAGAGCTGGGCTCACATACTGGATCCACTCTTTTCTAGCGGTGTGACCTTTAACAAATTACTGACCCATTCCTGAGCTTCAGTTTCTTCCAAAGACTAAATCTGTTAAAGACTAAATGTGTTAACTTGGCCAGGCACAGTGGTTCATGCCCGTAATCCCAGCACTTTGGGAGGTTGAGGTGGGCAGATCACCTGAGCTCAGGACTTTGAGACCAGCCTGGCCAACATGGTGACACCCTCTCTCTACTAAAAATACAAAAATTAGCTGGGCATGGTGGCACGCACCTGTAATCTCAGCTACTCAGGAGGCTCTAAGGAACAGGAATCGCTTGAACCCCAGTAGGCAGAGGTCGCAGTGAGCCGTGATGGCGCCACTGCACTCCAGCCTCGGCAACGGAGTGAGACTCCATCTCAAAAATAATAAAAAACAAAATAAATGCATTAACTTACACAGAATACCTACTCAATACACTAATTAGGTCACAGCCCTTTCTGCTGACCAATAAAACAAATTCCATCCTGGATGACCCACAAGAGGTAGGGATGTTCACTTATGAGACACATAATCAATGTAATAACAGCATTTGGGGAGAGCAAAGAAGTATTACATTAAAGACATCGTACAAAGCCTCCCAATTTCAGAAATATTAAACTATGAAATATATCCTAAAATCAAGAAACTAGGAAAATTTACATCTTCTAAAGATACTGCTGACCAGGATAAAACATCTGGTGAAAGCCCAAGATATTACTGTTTTTCTCATGATTCTTATACAGTCTGATTTGTGCCCCAAACAAGAAGTCAGGCCGGGCATGGCTCACGCCTGTAATCCCAGCACTTTGCGAGGCCAAGGTGGGTGGATCACTTGAGGTCGGGAGTTCAAGGCCAGCCTGGCCAACATGGTGAAACCCCATCTCTACTAAAAATACAAAAATTAGCCAGGCGTGGTGGCTGGCGCCTGTAGTCCCAGCTACTCGGGAGGCTGAGGCAGGAGAATCGCTTTAACCCAGGAGGTGGAGGTTGCAGTGAGCCAAGATCATGCCATTGCACTCTAGCCTAGGTGACAGAGCAAGACTCTGTCTCAAAAAGAAAAAAAAAAGGCGGGGGGGGGGGTGCGCCACTGCAGTGTCTCCTTTTGTCATTCAGGCTGGAGTGCAGTGGTGCAAACATGGCTCACTGTAGCCTTGACCTCTTGGGCTCAAGCAGTCCTCCTACCTCAGCCTCCCAAGTAGCTGGTATTACAGGATAGCTAGCGGCCAGGAGAAATATAGTGGAAAATGCAAAACAATGAAATTATAAAACCTGCCAAATACTTCTCAGAACTAGAAAAGAGCATCCTGCTGGTTTTAGTAGAAAAGTATAAATACGTGCTGGAATGTAAGAAAAGTGATGTGCGAACTATTGCCCTTAAGCAATCAATGTACCTGCAGGCGCCGACCCACGAATGCAACTCTCAGCTGAGCTGTCCCTGCCGGATTTCAAACAGCTGAAGAAGTGCTGGGAGAACATCAAGGCTCAGACTAAAACAATTATGGCCCATGAAAGGAGAGAGAAGGTGAAAGGGAGCATCAGCCCCCTCCTGAGTAGCCACGTCCTAGGGAAGGAGACCACCAGCATGCTGCTGGAGCAGCTCTACTTCCTGCAGAGCACTCCCTCCACCCCTCCCCCCGGAGGAGAAGCCCAAATACCACTCCGATGCCACGGCCCAAGAATCATTTGCTGTTTCAAATAGAGAACTGTGCGATGATGAGAAAGAGTTCATACGTTTTCCAACACGTGAGAGGACCTCTCAACCTGAACCCTCGTGTTCAGCTGTCAGAATAACAGCCAATAAAAACTACAGGAGCAAAATCTCTCAGGAAGGTGCTTTAAAAAAGATGCATGAGGACTGAACACGATCAATGAATGTCCATCTTACAACTGCAACTGATACAAATGAATGAGGTGCATTGTGGCCAAAATCCAGCAGACAGAACGAGAGTGTGAGATGGCAGAAGAGGAACACAGGATAAAAACGAAGTTCTCAATAAAGAGAAGATGTATCGGGAAAGGAAACTACAAACTTTTACCAAGGAATGGCCTGTTTCCTCATTTAACCGGCCCTTTCCCAATTCACCCTAAGACTTTGGGGGTGGCTCTCTTGTAATTAATTGTGTTGGCAAAAAATGTCTGGAACATGGACTTGCGGTCAGTAACCTGTAACAGAGCGACAACGAGGAAAATTCCAGTGGTAGTAGTCACTTATTTAAGAATTCCTTCAGTGAAACAGCTGCACCCTTTGTACCCCTCAAGTGGCAAAGAAGCCGTTACAGTCTTCTGAAAATTATCACTATGACTGCTATAATTCTGAATGTAATGTCTCTTAATTAGAATTCATACAAGAACCATGAGAAAGAAAGAGAGAGAGAGAGAAAGAAAGAAAGGGAAAGGAAGACAGAAAGAAGGAAAAAGAAAGAAAGAAAGAAAAAGAAAAAGAAAAAAAAGAAAGTTGCAGTTACTGAACAGATCTGGATGCCATAGGGGCAAGGCCCCACCTTCCATGCAAGCTGTTCCAAATTGGAAAGGGCTGTTTTCATTCTCCCTATAGCACACCTATATTTCTCCAGTTTGATGTTAGGGAGAAGATTTACGCAAATATCTAGCAAGGGCAAATCTTGCTAGACTACCCGGGGTGTCCTTGGCCCCAGCTACCTCATCCTCTTTCGGATGAAGAAGGCACCAGGAACACCAAGGTCAGCTGCCTTAAGATTAAGCAGCTGCAACCTGGAAAAGCTTAAGGTTTAGAGAGAACCTTTGGAAACCTTTGGAACCTTTGGGAAAAAATGCAAACTCAGTGACCAAACTGTAAGGGGTGGAGAGCTGTATCCTCTCCTAAATGCCAGGCTTTGGGAAACTCAAGATAAGCCTTCAGAGGAGACCCAGAAGGCTCAGCTCATTCCAGTACTACATATAATCAGCATCTAATCCTTACCATGGTTCTTTGCCATGTGTCAGGCCCTGTTCCAAGCACATTACATGCGGTAACTCATTTATCCTCTCCAACGAAACTGATGCGCAGAGGCAACTTGCCCAAAGCCAGAGCCAGAACCAACCCATGCAGTGCCTTTGTGCAAGGTGAAACAGTGCATCCCATCCTCCGCACAGACACAGCACAGATCCACAAAAGGCATATTCCTGGCAATAGGGGCAGTCTGGATTTCAGGAACCCTTCACCCCCTTGTGCAGTGCACAACCTGCTTGACTGTACACAGCCCTGTCCAAGTTCACACAGTAAGTAAGAGGTGGAGCTAGAATCTGAACCCAGGCCACCTGGCTCCCAGGTCTGCTACCAAGTAACAAGCAGGCACAGTTTCATATTAAATAAGTGGCCTGCAAATTAATGCAACTCAAAATATACAGAAGCACTGATGTGGGTGACTGAGAGCACAATTCTGTGTGTCTAGAATGATCACATTTTCAGTAACGATGAGACAATGCTCTGACATTTACAACTTCATGGGCATAAGATTTTTTCTTTCTTATCATTTCTAATGGGAATATTTCTAAAATGTGCCCCACCCTTTTCCACCTTACAGCATAATGTAATATAACCCTGCTTGAACTCCACACTACCACTGCCACTCCAGGAACCCAGAGCCCCCTCCCTGCCTTTTCCTGCCGCTCTACCTGCAGCCTTCTAATCCTGGGTAATCTCTTTTTCTCTGCTCCTGTAATTGCTACTGGAGAAAACTCAATGTGCAGGTGGGTTGGGGACATCCAAAGTTTTAGGTTTTGACCTACTTCCTCTGGCTTAGCAGCTCTTTGACTTGATCCTATCTAATTCCTTGCTCTTCCCCAATTCCTGGGGCAGCATCTCACCAGTTTCATGCTCTACAAGCCCCTTTGCAGAGATACTGGAGGCCACTGGCCTGTACTTGCTGGACTTGCCTATCCTCACCTCCCATCATTACCTCCCTCCTTGGGAAGGGGATGGCTGTCCTTCAGCCTCCAAACCTGCATTCAAATCTTTCTGGCCTTAATAAATACTTTCTCTTCAGCTCCCCCTTTTCTCTCTCATTCCCTTCAAGTTCAAAGATCTTGACACATTTCCTCAGCTGTTCAATATTACTCCTCCATTGATCTTAGTCTCTTGACTCCACCAAACCTGCTCTTGCAGAAGCCCCCAGAGTCCGTGTTCTCACTCCCACCCTCATCCTGCTTGACCTCACTGGGGCATCTGGCCAGGTGGTCTCTCCTCCCAGACATGCCCACCTCTAGCTTCCCAGTTCTCCTACTTTTCTGACAACTCAGAAGCCTCCTTCCCAGGACTCCCACAATCACCTACATGCTGATGCCTCCCAATTTAGAAAACTCTGAACCCCACTCCTCTCATAAGCTCCAGCCCCAATCTAACCCCCAAATGGATGGCCAGCCTGCATGGGCCAGAGGTACCCAAACTCATTATCTCATCTTTCATCATCTAGTGGTGGCCTCCCACTTTCTACTCTCCTTTCTTCCTAACAGAATGCTGAGGTTTTAGCTGGCTCATTTCCATCCTCCCTTGCAGGCAGGTGTAGCTGTGTGACTAATACTTGGCCAATGACACATAAATGGAAGTGCCACATGGTAATTTCAAAAGGAATATATACATGACACATCCTTCTTCAGTTCATTCATCCTGCTCCCTGGAAAGCTGGATGTGAAAGCTGGAGCTACAGCAGCCATCTAGGAACATAAGGACAAGGAATGGCAGAAGGGTGAGCTGGAAGGTTCCTGAGTTCCTAATGACTTTGTGGACCCACCACACCGACATTGGGTTACCTATATCCAGACTTCTTTTATGTGTGAGAAAAATTAACTTGCTTGAGTTACTGTTATTTGAACTCCATTTTATCTAATATCCCCTCCAAATTGGTCATGTCTTGCAAGACAAGGAACTTGGTCAATAACATCAACGTTCACTATCTGGAAGCCCCAGCTGTTTATTTGCCAACTTTCCCCATTAGACTGCGAGCAACTTGATGGCAGCAACATGTGTCAGATGGAACTGGTGAAAACTACTACACTGTGTAAACCATCATTTATTGATATATTTCCTGGCTAATAGGCTTTTAGTTTCCTTCTAGTTTTTCATCATCACCAAAAATGCTACAATATACATCTATTTCTCCTTGAGCACTTGCATGCTAGTTTTTCCAGTACAGACACTAGAAGTAAAATTTTTGGCTATAGGGTATGTGTATCCCTAACTTCACCACATCTAGTCAAGTTCTCTTGAGAGTAGTTGTACCAATTTACACTCCCCAGGGCCCTGTGTGAGAGAGGAGGCCCCTCCCCATGCTGTATTTCTAAACTGCCAGTTTCTACCTAACATGATGGTAGCAGGATCCTTTTTTTCTTTCTTAGTACCCTGAACTAGCTACAGCAGAAACACAGGAATCCCCTGAGCTACTCTCCCCAGAATGTTGCCTGGCTGCTGCCTGAGGACAGGCCACCCTGCAAAAAGCAACGTAGCTGGGCAGCCAGCATTCAGAGCGGTGCACCCATTGCTCAATAACTATGGTGTCTCCTCTAGCAAGACAGAGACTTTCCCTCACTGCAAACTTGCTGGGGGGTTGGTGGATTAGTCCTCTGCATTCACCACCCCTCAAATTATTTAATATCCAGCCTACTCACTCAAGCCCTCTCCAATACCAACCAGAAAATGACAATGTGAAGGTGTTTGTCCCACCACAAAGCCCTCTCACTTTTCCCTGGAGCTCTCGGGCAGGCTGCTGAAAAGAACACCTCATCTCTGCTGAAAAGAACATCTCATCTCTGCTGGAAAGAAACACCTCATCTCTGCTGGAAAGAAACACCTCATCTCTGCTGGAAAGAAACACCTCATCTCTGGTGGAAAGAAACACCTCATCTCTCGTGGAAAGAAACACCTCATCTCTGCTGGAAAGAAACACCTCATCTCTGCTGGAAAGAAACACCTCATCTCTCGTGGAAAGAAACACCTCATCTCTCGTGGAAAGAAACACCTCATCTCTGCTGGAAAGAAACACCTCATCTCTGCTGGAAAGAAACACCTCATCTCTGGTGGAAAGAAACACCGCATCTCTGCTGGAAAGAAACACCTCATCTCTGGTGGAAAGAAACACCTCATCTCTGTGGAAAGAAACACCTCATCTCTGGTGGAAAGAAACACCTCATCTCTGGTGGAAAGAAACACCTCATCTCTGGTGGAAAGAAACACCTCATCTCTGCTGGAAAGAAACACCTCATCTCTGCTGGAAAGAAACACCTCATCTCTGCTGGAAAGAACACCTCATCTCTGCTGGAAAGAAAAACCTCATCTCTGGTGGAAAGAAACACCTCATCTCTGGTGGGAAGAAACACCTCATCTCTGGTGGAAAGAAACACCTCATCTCTGCTGGAAAGAAACACCTCATCTCTGATGGGAAGAAACACCTCATCTCTGGTGGGAAGAAACACCTCATCTCTGGTGGAAAGAAACACCTCATCTCTGCTGGAAAGAAACACCTCATCTCTGCTGGAAAGAAATACCTCAGCTCTGCTGGAAAGAAACACCTCATCTCTGCTGGAAAGAACACCTCATCTCTCGTGGAAAGAAACACCTCATCTCTGGTGGAAAGAAACACCTCATCTCTGCTGGAAAGAAACACCTCATCTCTCGTGGAAAGAAACACCTCATCTCTCGTGGAAAGAAACACCTCATCTCTCGTGGAAAGAAACACCTCATCTCTGGTGGAAAGAAACACCTCATCTCTGGTTGAAAGAAACACCTCATCTCTGGTGGAAAGAAATACCTCATCTCTGCTGGAAAGAAACACCTCATCTCTGCTGGAAAGAAACACCTCATCTCTGGTGGAAAGAAACACCTCATCTCTCGTGGAAAGAAACACCTCATCTCTGGTGGAAAGAAACACCTCATCTCTGGTGGAAAGAAACACCTCAACTCTGGTGGAAAGAAACACCTCATCTCTGCTGGAAAGAAACACCTCATCTCTTGTGGAAAGAAACACCTCATCTCTGGTGGAAAGAAACACCTCATCTCTGGTGGAAAGAAACACCTCATCTCTGCTGGAAAGAAACACCTCATCTCTGCTGGAAAGAACACCTCATCTCTGCTGGAAAGAACACATCTCTGGTGGTGGCTCATGGGCATCTCCTGATAAAAGAAAATCCCAGGCAGAGAGAGGGGCCAAGTTGTTTATTTCTAAACACAAGCCAGATTCCAGCTGTGACATGTATACTGGATCTGCTCACTGCAAAAGCGAGCTGGGTGGGAGGGCCACGGGGAGCGGGGCTGAAGCTGTGTGGAGGATCGCGTGGTTGTTTAGTTTTAGGTAAGCCAGTATTCCTAGGATCGAGTTCATAGCCCCTTCTCGGTCCTGTTTTTCCTGACTCTGCCTGCCTATGGATTTTTCATGTGAACTTGCCCCAAGTGCAAAGGGTAGTTGCCTTGACCCACTTAACCCAGGGGCTCAGAGAGACGCTCCACCAGGCTCAAGGCTCGGGGTCTGGTATCCACCTTTCCACTCCACAACATTTATTGAAAGCTTGCTCTGGCCAGGCACCAGTGTATAAGAATGGCTGTAACAAAAACCCAGCCATTACCCAGAACCGACCCTCTGAGAACTCATGGCCTAGAAAATAAATACTTGTGATGTCATGTGAAAAGATGTGATGGTAAATATGTGCAAGAGAAAGGAAAGAACAAAGAAAGTAAACCTAAGCCTGGTCTCCCTAGCAGCAGGGGTGATGAGCAGACATTTTTATCATCAACATCATAATTCCAACTGCCTGCCTTTCCCATAGCCATGAGAGTGTAGATTAACAGGGCAACAGGCAGTGCTTTGGGAGCTCAGATGTCAGGAGACCTGGTTCTAACCCACCTGCCTCCATCAGAGTAGCCTTTGCAGGCCTTTGCAGGCGTGGTGGCTCACACCTGCAATCCCCACACTTTGAGAGCCTGAGGCAGGTGGATCACTTGAGCCTAGGGAGTTTGAGACCAGCCTGGGCAACACAGTGAGACCCCATCTCTACAAAAAAATTCAAAAACTAGCCAGGTGTGGTGGCTCATGTCTATGATCCTAGCTACTCAAGAGGCTGAGGCAAGAGGCTTGCCTGAGCCCAGGAAGTCGGGGCTCCAGTGAGCTACTGAACTGCAACTTGGGCAATGGAGCTAGACCCTGTTTCAAAAAAAAAAAGAAGAAAAGGAATGGCCTTTGTCAATTCACTGCCCTCATGGGTAGACTGACGGGTGGAACAAGCAACTCCTGAGCAGTCCTTTCAGCTCGGGTATCCTAACCAGGGGCTTCCCACCCTCCCTGTGTATCAGAATCACTTGGAGCGGGTATACATACAGAGATGCCTGGGCCAATTCCCACCCCAGAGGTACTAAGTCAGCTGGCCCAGGGCTGTGCTCCTGATATGGATGTGTTTTAAAAGCACCCATGATTCAAACAGGAGGATGGGATTCAGAACCACAGTGCTGAACAAACTTCCTGCCGGTGACAGCCACCAGTGCTTGAGGACTGGGCTCCCATTCCACAGACTGCCCAAGGCAGGAAGCGAACCGAAGGCCAAACAGCCCATAGTGCCTGCCGTCTGCTCACAGGGATACAATGATTTCAGGAAGATTCCAGTTAGGCCAACTGGCAAACAGGGACTCACACGTCTCCCGCCCCCTCCAGCTACCTGCTCTCAGCCCCTTTTGGCCACGGGGAGAAATGGGTAAGGGGGAAGGCAGCACCCCTCCCATCCACTGGCAGGGGGCTGCCCCACCCTCGGGAAAAGGAGGCCAGTGAGAGTTGGAGGCAGCGGGGCCTGGGAAACCTGGGCGGGCACAGCCTGGCCTCCCTGCCTGTGAGTCACCACTGAGAGGCCTCGTCCGGACAAAGGGGCAGAAGAACAAAGCTCCACTGTGCCCGTTCTGCACGGAAAAGCCAGCAGAGACAAGGAGACTTCAGGGCTGGTGGCACGATTAGCATTTTATTTATTTATTTAATTTTCGTTTTATCTAACAAATGCCTTAGGGGACACAGCACTTATGCGCACCAAGCAGAGTTTCTGAGCCCTTTCTAAAGATTAAGCTTTAGAAGATTAAGCTTTCCAGAGTTAAAGTCCAGGGAGGGGAAAAAACTAATTCTCTCCCTCCACAGGCACATAAATTTACCTATTGCATTTGCTACTGTCTGGCCTATAACATACAGAAACCACTTGGATCTAGGAATGTGTCCCAGGGTGTGACTTAAATCCCTTTGGTGCCCTTTATAGAAGGCCATCTTCTGCAGGAATGGAAATTTTCTCATGGCAAGGTGGAAAGAATTTGGAAGTTAAACTCCATTTGCTACATGAACTTGGACAAGTTTCAGAAACTCTCCGAAACTCATTTTGGTGTCTGTCAAATGGGAATAGTGTAGCCTATTTCAGAGGTGTTATGGAGTGAAATGAAATAATTTGGTATAAAGGGTGCAGCAAAGGGCCTGACATCAGCTACAGGTTTATTCCTTTCTCCCATCTGCAAAGCACCACCTCTGCCATTTACAGAGACTCTGCTGCACCGAGTACCCATGGTCTAACAGCAGCCCTGCCAGGTTCAGTGTTACTATCCCCACTCCCGACTGGGGAAACCGTTTTACTATCCCCACTCTCAGCTGGGGAAACAGTTTTACTATCCCCACTCCCAGCTGGCTGGATGAAGAGCTCCTCCCGAATCTCACAGCTCTCAGGTGGTGGGGCCCACATTCAAAGCCTGTGCCATGGACTTTCCTGTGCTCTTAGACTCTAGGTCCTTCACCACAACCTGTCCCAGTTTGGAGCTTAAATAATCACACAGCTCAGTAGAGCTCCTTGCCTTTTGTTTGGTTTTAACAGTGGCAGAAATCCCCCACAAATCTGGCAGCTCTAAACACTCACATTGCAGGCCCCAGAAGCAAGCATCCAAGGCTGGGCTGTGCAGAGAACAGGGACAGCTGGGGTCCCGGGACTGACAGAGTGGCACTGACTGACCAACATCACTCAGGCTGCCCATTCTTGGCATCAAACACACCATGGCCAGGTCAGAGAAGAAGCTATGCCAACATGATAGAATCACCAAATGCCTGGGGTTGAAGGGGCCTCCTTTCCTCAGCTGTAACACGGGTGTGGGGAGGAGTATTGCTGAACTAAACAATCCTGGAGGGATTTCCTGTCCTCCCACCCCTGGGAGCCCTAAGGGAGCAGTTGATTCAACCTCCATGTGGCCCCACACTTGAGCCACAGGGCAGGCCCTGACCTGCAACTGGCGAGTGGGTGCCCAAGACAATTTTAACAAAACAAAAACCTCATTTCTGAGGCCTCAGAATTCCTTTCTGCAGGGAACCACAGCCACGGCTTTCAGGCGCTGACCACCACAAGCCATTATTTAGGGCAGCCTCTGTTCAGGTATTACTCCTCCCACTGTCACCACTACCCACCAGTGGCCTTAGAAGGCCCAGAAGTGAGTTCCGCAGCCCAGGGTATGGTGAGAGGAACCAGGGCTTCAGGATCAAGCAAGCCTGCAGCAAGCGCAGCCCTGCCACTCTTCTAAGCAATGTGACCCTAGACACATCACCCAACACCTGAGCGGTCACTTTCTCACAGCTACTGTGCTATGCAGGGCTAATGATGCACACATCCTACTCCAGGACCCAGCCAGTGCAGGCCACAACAAATGCCAGTTCCCTGGAGGGCTCCTTCCCTGTCTTTTTCCCACCACAGTACAATGGAGGGATATGGAACATTTCCAGCACTATGAAGGCTATGCCTTTGGTGGAGAGGGAGGAGGGTCTAGGGAGTGTCCATCACTTATCCTCTCCTTTGAGCATCGCAGCCTTAAGCTTTCCCGACTCCTGCCAACACAGTTCTTGCCCCTACCTCCACTTTCCCACAGAACTTGTCAGCACAGAACATCAATTATCAACATAGATGTCCACCGCCCCAGATTGCAAGAGCCTGGCAAGGTCAGGCTCTGAGCTTCCCTGCACAGTGCCTTGTAGAGAGGGGGCACTCAGATGATGGATGGGCACTGGGTGGGCAGGCAGACAGCAAACACCAGAGTTAACAGAAACCACTTCTGTGCTTTTCCGGGGGAGAGCTACACTTTCCAAGAGAAAGGACGGAAAGAAAACTATAGGATGCTTTTGAAATACATACCTTCTGCCTTTTTCTTTCACTTTAAGAATATTAAGGTTCACGCCAAATTTCACAAGTGCAGCTACTCCACCCAGTATTAAATGGATTGAGAAATGAAAAGGTGTAGCTATTGCTTCATTGCTGCTAAGCTAATCCATCCAAGCTGTTTCACACCTCTGGGGCCTTGTTTACAGGCTGTCTCCACCTAGAATGCCCTGCTCCCTACAAAGCCTTTGCCAGCTCCCCCCTTGCCAATCCCCTCCTTCAGACTCCTTTTGGGGACAGGATAGATTTCAATGAGAGCATCTCTAACAGCCTACCGCATGAATTGGTTTTTTAAGTCTTCACTCACTGAGACAGATGCTGTCTGAAACTAGAAGGTCTTCTTATTTATTTCTGTATCAAGAGCATCTGGCCTCATGTGGTGGCATACAGCAGGTCCTCAATAATGACCAAATGAATAAATAGCTTGAATCGTGTTACTGCTTTAGCTTACAATCATTCTTCTTCCATTCTTGCCTGTATCTGAAATCATCCCAGGTCCCCAAATCTTCCACTTACAATCCAAGCTTACAAACCCCCACGATTACATAACATAGGGACCCAACTGCAATGCACTCCATCCCTCAGTTAGAAAAAAGCAAGTCTTACAATACAGAAGTGGGCCAAGGGTGGATTCTCTGAGCTCACCCAGGAAAACCAATCTATCTTTAATCCTCAGTGGTCTCTTCCAACTCCAGGTTGAAATCCATTTGATGAAATGCTACATAGGAGCGGTATTCACTAACACTCGTAGTTTATTGTCCAATGAAAATGAAAGAATTATTACTGGCTAGGCACAGTGGCCCAAGCCTGTAATCCCAGCATTTTCGGAGGGCAAGGTGGGCGGATTGCTTGAGCTCAGCATCAGGAGGTCGAGACCAGCCTGGGCAACATGGCAAAACCCCATCTCTACTAAAAGTATAAAATTAGCCAGGCATGATGGTGTACACTTGAGCCCAGGGGGTGGATGTTGCAGTGAGCTGAGATCACGCCATTGCACTCCAGCCTGGGCCATAGAGTGAGTGAGACTCTGGCTCAAAAAAAAAAAAAAAAAAAAAGAAAGAAAAAGAAAAAGAGTTATTAAAGACCTGGAATCAATAGAAACGAGTCTCTGGGTTAAGATAAGGGGATGTGGAGCCCAAGGTTCCTATTATGTAGATGAAGTCTCATAGGTAGCCACCCTTAAAGGCAATAGATGGCAAATGTTTCCCATTCAGACCTTTAAAAGGTGCTAGGATCTCAGTTTATCTTTTCAGGATCAGAAAATTACCTAGAAAGGGAAGGGGATTCTCTACAGAATGTAAATTTCCCCCACAAGAGACAGCTTTGCAGGGCCATTTCAAAATATATCAAAGAAATCTATTTTAGAATAAAACACTTTTGTTTTTGTTTCTTTCTTTCAGGGTCTGCTATCTGTCATGTGATGTTATACTAGAGTCAGGTTGGAATTTGGTATCTCATTCCCACAAAGAGTCTCTTTTGTATTAAGATCTCTGTTTTAATGTTTAGACTGGTCATTCTGTCTCATGAAAATGTATAAAACCAAGCTGTAACCCAACCACCTTGGGCACATGCTCTCAGGACCTCCTGAAGCTATCATGGGTCATGGTCTTCACATTTGGCTCAGAATGTATCTCTTTAAATATTAAAAAAGAAAGAAAGAAAATAAAAAATGAAAGCAGGCTATAGAGCAAAAAGTACAGGATGATCCCAGCTTTGAAAAGTTCTCTCTATGTATACATTTTTAAGAGTGTTTCAATTTTCTTTTATGCTTTTCAAATTTTCCACAAGGAACATATATCATAACACTTGTAATCAGATATGAAAATGATGGAAGAAAGGATGAAAGGGGGAGGAGGAGGAGGGGGAGGGAGACTGTACTCTGCACTACCACAGAAAGGGAGCGAGGACAAAGGCACATGAAGACATCTGTTCCAACAATGGATCGATCTCTCTCATCAGGTAAATATGGCTCACAGTGGCCTCCGTCCAAACACCCTCCCAGGGTGGCCCAATCCCACAATGAACACACCCCATCTGTGATAATGATGATAATATTAATGATAATAGCTTTTTTGAGCATTTACTACATGCTAGGCACTATTCCATTTAACTCATCCTCATTTCTTACAATGACCATAAGGCAATCATTGCGACTGCTCTTGCACAGATGAGAAAACAGACAAGAGATCAGGTAACTAGCCCAACGTCACACAACTACCTTTTCTCGATATTCTCCTTTGGCAACTTCCTGGATGTGATAGATCTCTTAATTAGATAAAACCAGGTTTTCTAGAGGTTGTACTTATAAAATTGGGAGCTACATTCACAAAGACAGATGAGGTAAGGAGGAAGCTATGTTGAATGGTGATGAGAAAATTAGCATTAAGTCAGCCACGGACAGCCAATTGTTAAATATTGCCTTGACTGGAGATTTCAAACTCCTTCCCTTAACAAAAAAAAAAAAAAAGGGGCAAGTTCTTTTATCTGATAGGCCAGGAGAGATCAGAGCTGATAAAACAGACTAAGCCCACTCACGAAAGCCCTACCTAACCCAGAGGAGAGTCCACGGTTCCCCCAGAGCCTCCTTCCTCAATCCGCATTTCTACCATGCTGGGTTCTCTGCTTTCTGCCATCCATAGATTCTAGTAAAGCAGAACATTTTAAGGTGAAAAGAACCAGGTTTCCAGAGGTAAATGCACAGAGGCCACAAGACCTGACAGCAATAATGGAATAAGTGAAAAAAACAAACAAACAAAAAAACAAAACAAAACTACGAAACAGACCCAAGATTTAAAAAGCATAATTTTCTAGGACCATTATATGAGAGGCAAAGTGGACGTTCAAACCACACCTCAGTAGAGCCTACTGAGACTCCCAGCCACACCGAAAAAGTCATTAAGTTGTTTAGAAGAAAATGTGTCTTCTCAAACTACAGTCATGCGGAGTGTAACGACAGAAATATATTCTGAGAAACATGTCCTTAGGTGATTTTGGCTTTGTGCGAACATCACAGTAATGAGTATGGTAGGTGACTGTAATACATTTGTAAGACAAATCTAAACATATCAGAACACAGAAAAGGTACAGCAAAAATACAGTACTATAATCTTATGGGATTACTGTCATACACGTGGTCTGTTGTTGACAATGTGGCACACGAATGCAATTAAAATGATTAAAATAATTTTAGTGCTTACAGGAATGTTTCAGTTACTGAATATAAATTAGCTTTCTATGAAACAACTTGTTTCCTATCTATTTTATCCAGTGAATCATGGTAGTTGCTGTTAGCTGCCTTCCCACGTCCATCCTCCTTTTCCTTCCTTAACCTCGGGAATCCCTGATTTTGTTCAAATAACAATGTGCTCAGCTCCCAGCCACCCTGACAACCAGTGGTTGCCATGTGATCCCGTTCTAGCCAGTGAAATGTAAGGGAAAGCCTATTGCTTGGTACTTCCAGAAAGTTAGTTTTCCTCATTAAAATGGATAACAGGCAGTTGACAAAAGCCACCTTCCTACCTGAAATGCAAATGTGAAGCCTGGAGATATAGCAGCCATCTTGGGAGCATGAGGCTTTGTGCTGAAGATGATAAAGCAAAAAGACAGGAGGCAGCAATGTGGAGCCGTAAGACTGTCAGCCTCTGGGCATTTTGTTTCATAAGAAAAATAGTCCCTTACTTCCAGTGTTACTTTTCTTTTTTTTTTGAGATGGAGTTTTGCTCCTGTTGCCCAGGTTGGAGTGCAATGGCGCAATCTCGCCTCACTGCAACCTCTGCCTCCTGAGTTCAAGGGATTCTCCTGCCTCAGCCTCCTGAGTAGCTGGGATTACAGGCGTATGCCACCATGCCCAGCTAGTTTTTTGTATTTTTAATAGAGACAGGGTTTCACCATGTTGGCCAGGCCGGTCTTGAACTCCTGACCTCAGGTGATCCACCTATCTCAGCCCCTCAAAGTGCTGGGATTACAGGCGTGAGCTACTGTCCTCAGCCTTACTTAATTTTCTGAAATATGTAGCCAAACAAACCCTAACTGGCACCTTAATATCAGGTTATAATTCCCCAGTGATAAATATGACTCCTAATATCTTACTGTTTTCCTCCAAGTAGCCTGCAAAGTATTTTCGTGTCTTTGGGGTGCCCCAATAAAACACAGGCTAACCGAGTGTTATTTACTGGGAGCTTGCCTAGCTGTTGCAAGTGGCAAATGGCCATTCATTGGTATTGTGTTTTTGCTAAGCTGACTTGCTTTTGCGACTTGGAATTTTGTTAGGAAACAAAAAGTGCTTTATGGCAAAGGCGTTAGCACCACAATGGGACCTTTCTGCTTTGATTATGAAAACACATTAAGAGCTTTGCTGCACCGCAAGCAGTGGCCCGGAGACTCGGCTGAAGCCTCAGCCTTTCTGACCATTCTCCACTCAATATGCTGGAAGGGCACCAAACCCACTTGGGAGGAAACACTGCAGGCAGACACCAAAGATTAAAGGGGTTGGGCGTTCAGGTCCACTCTGGAGGACCTGTGTGATGAGCAGGCTGTGCCCCAACACAGCCCTACACCCTTCTTCACCAGCCCCCGACACTGGCTACATCCAACTCCCATTTTCTGCATTGCAGGGGTTAAACGTAAGCAGCAAGCAAGGTTTACTGCTCTAATTCCTCACAACATCTGGAAAACGGTGTGTCCCCAAGAGAAGCTCAGAGACAACCCAAGGGGTATAGACATAGGACAGTAAGCAAAGCTTCCCTGGGGTCCCAGCAGACACACACTTGCTAAGGTGAGCCACTCTCCCCATCGGCTTACAAGGTTAATACGAAGATGGGATGAGATGCAGTGATGCCACCTCCAGGTACACCCAACACAAGTGTGTGCCTGCACATACACAATACAGGCTGACCAAGGGTCATGCCCAACAATGCTCACAGCAGCATTTTTTTTTTATAGAGAGGGAGTCTTGCTATGTTGCCCAGGCTGGTCTTGAACTCCTGGGCTAAGGTGATCCTCCTGCCTCAGACTCCCAAAGTGTCAGGATTACAGACATGAGCCACCGCATCTAGCCTGCAGCATTTTTTAGGAATATCCTCAAAATGTAAACAAATAAAATGTTCAACAGGAGAATGGATAGAAAAATTGTGCTAATCAGTCAATCGAATAACACACAGCAATAAAAATGCACAAATGACAGCTACATGCAACGAAAATGCACGGATTTCACAACAATGTTGCATGAAAGAAACCAGATACTAAAGAATATATACAGCATGATTATCCTTGTAGGAAGTTCCAAAAACAGGCACAACTAAATTACAGTGTTTAGGGATTCATATTTTGGGTAAATAATTATTTTAAGAAGCAGGGAGGCAACTACTACTAAAGTCAAGCTAATGTTGTGTGTGGCAGTAAGAGAAGAGGTTATGATCAGGGAGCCTCCAGGGGCGCTGGCAGGGTTCCTTTTCTTGGACGGTGGTTACAAGGGTGCTCACTTTGTGATAATTCACCAAGCTGTACATTTATGTTTTGTGTACTTTTCTGAGTCTATAATATTTTACAATATAAACAGAAAGTAAAAATGAAAAGGAATGATGTCTAGATCCAAACAAACCCAGCCTACCGTAGGTTCTCAATACATCTTTTTGTTTGTTTGGAGACGGAGTCTTGCTCTGTTGCCCAGGCTGGAGTGCAGTGGCATGATCTCAGCTCACTGCAACCTCCGCCTCCCAGGTTCAAGCGATTCTCTTGCCTCAGCCTCCCGAGTAGCTGGCATTACAAGCATACGCCACCACATCCAGCTAATTTTTGTATTTTTAGTAGAGACGGGGTTTCACAATGTTGGCCAGGCTGGTCTCAAACTCCTGTGACCTCAGGTGATCCACCTGCCTCGGCCTCCCAAAGTGCTGGGATTACAGGCGTAAGCCACTGCACCTGGCCATTCTCAATGTATCTTGATTGAACCTGAATCCTATGCCACTTTATCACCTCTCCAGGATGCCTGGCATCCTCCTCTTCAGAGAAGAAATGCTCACATTTATGTTCCACTGGAAACTGGCAAGGGTACAGCAATTCATCCTTCCCTGGATGCTTCGAGTATATTCATCTCTATTTTCCAAGCCAAAATCATAAGCTCCTCTGAAGGAGGAAATGGCTTGGGATATACACATTTTCTCCACAGATTAGTGATGGAAACCTAACCTAGCTCGGAAAGCAACAAAGAAGTCACTACAGGGAGAAAGGGCAGGGAATTTTGCTGGGGTCATCAAAGCAAAGGCTAGAGACACATTAGGACCTTGATGAGGGGATAAGGGGTTCAGGATCTGGTCTACTCCAGCCCTGAAGAGTCAGCTCAAGCTAACTTAACATACACGTGACTACTATCAATTGCACAAAGCCACTTGGGTTCTGCTATCCTAGAAAGTCCACATCAGTCAGCGTATTCTCCCTGGTGAGCAAGCTTACACTTAAGCAGATGTTTGTCGGGTGTGCTTATCCTAACACCAAAAACTAGTTTTAAGAATTGCCACATGTGTGGCAGGGAGCAAACAAACCTGGATGCTTGCAGCTCATCACAGCAACGGTCTCGCCGGTGAGATGGGATGCAGAGGAGCCTGACCCTGAGAGCCCTCTCACCTGGGCAACCCTGCTTGGGCACTGTAAAGGTTTGCCTCAGGAACCTCCATTTCCCAAGCTGACCAAGCTGCCTCTAAATCACACATTCTCCCTATGGAGATACCTCAACTGAGGAGCCACAGCCCAGCCCTGCCAGCCCAGAAGCATCCCACTCCCACCTCGCCCCAGGTCCTGCAGGAAACTTGGCCCAACGCTCCACAGGCCCCTCCTGAGTGGGGTCTAACTGCTCCAGAGAGCAGGCTGTTTTCCTGTCTTTCTCAGTTCCAGACTCTAAGTGACCAATGATGCTCCCCCTCCCTACCTTCTGGCACTGTTCAGTTTCTTCCCAGCCAAGTGCAGACAGCCCTCAATGCGCAACAGCATGCACCCTCTGCACCCTCCACACCCTCCTGGCCTTCCCCTCGATGCCCAGCATGCACCCTCCACACTCTCCCAGCCTTCTACCTCCCCACACCAGTGAGCAAGTGCACCTCCAGAGCACTCAGACTGGAAGAAAGGTAAGAGGCTTCTGGCTGTGAGATGTCATGACAGTCCAGTCAGCTGCCTGCCAGTGTTCCAGCCCCAGCCAGCCATCCCCACGTTTCTTGGCCTACCTCTTCACAGCCAAACAGAAGCAAGATGCACTAGAATCTCTAGCCAGGAAACTCCTCACCCTTCTCACTTTTTTCCTAAGGAAGAAGTAAACAGCGGAGGAAGTGGACAGAAAAGGTGTTTTTAGAGCTTCTAGATTGTTTTTCCAAGAGCTGTGTGCAGTGTGCACAGGCAGGCTCAACCCCACCTTCTGAGACTCTGTCTTCTCAGATGGGGATAATAGCTTTCTCCCTGCTCTCAAGACAGTCGTGAGAATCAAGGAATGGGAAACATGCTACATGGCTCCTGGGTGGTACGGCGCTCCATACCGACATAACTCTGGCTCCGAAGTGTGCCTGGCAGGCAATGCGGGATGCTCACAGGAGGATCAAAGTGCATTTGCTGCAGAGAACTGAGCCAGGAAATGGTTATCTGTACACTTTTAAAAGACATTAGATAAGCATTCTTGGTAGCCTTCTGCCAAGCACATCATACCCCCAACCTATGCATTTGGAAAAATGAACCAGCAAGCGAGCATCTGCTCTGAACGGATGGCACTGCAGCCTCACTCAAATCCTCTCAAATGCCCTGTTTTACAGACGACGGCACTGAGGCTTGGGGAGGTTAAGTTACCTAAATTACCTTACGCTAAGGCCAGTCAGCTCTTCGGTGTTAGGACTTGGATTTCTCTCTAGCTCCCACACTCTTTCCAATTTCATCATGTCTAAAAACCATCCATTAAACTACACAAAATGACCACTCATTCTGGTACCGCATGCTTTATTGGCAACCAAGCCTTTTTACGTCTACTGACTCGGTCCTTATAACTCTTCAGCGAATAAGTTTTATCACCACCAACACTCCCCTTTTAGAGATGAGGAAAACTGAGGCTCGTTGAGGTGAAGTGATGTGCCAGAGGTCACTGGGACAACCATGGTCTGGAAGAGCCCTGGTGGGGCAGCCCTGCCACCTTCCCAGGCTCATCAGGGATGGTTTTTCCAGAGTCTTGGTTCTGCCACAACTCACGGCCCTCAGAAGAAAGGATCAGAAGTCCATGGAAAAAAGGAAAACCAGAAAGGTTCTCTCCAGGCAAGGTGCAGCAAGCTTCGAGGCAGTGGCCCAGGTGAACTTGTGTGAAGAGAGAGATTCCCCAGTTCCCAAGTGCCAAGAGGAGGGACAAGGTGAAGTGCTGGCACTGAGGGTAACTACCCTCCTCAGGCCCCCAAAACTAGGATTATATGATGAACTCCACTACCTCTTGAGCCAAGTCTGCCCACCTCTAGGTAAGGAGATTAAAGCCAAGGCTGGGTATTGCCCCTGCTCCCCCAACATGGCCTTTCACGCACAATGAAGGGCTCTGGCCTTTATTTTATTTTATTTTATTTTATTTTATTTTATTTTATTTTATTTATTGAGACAGGGTCTTGTTCTGTTGCCCAGGCTGGAGTGCAATGGCACAAACACAACTCACTGCAGCCTCAAGTTCCTGGGCTCGGGCAATCCTCCAACCTCAGCCTCCTGAGTAGCCGGGACTATAAGCATGCACAACCACATCCAGCTATTTTGTTTGTTTTTTGTTGTTGTTTGTTTTAAAATAGAGACAAACTCTCCCTATGTTGCCCAGGCTGGCCTCAAACTCCTGGGTTCAAAAGATCCTCCTGACTCGCCAGGCGCGGTGGCTCACGCCTGTAATCCCAGCATTTTGGGAGGCCAAGGCGGGCAGATCACGAGGTCAGGAGATCGAGACCATCCTGGGTAACACGGTGAAACCCCGTCTTTCCTAAAAATACAAAATATAGCCGGGCGTGGTGGCGGGCACCTGTAGTCCCAGCTACCCGGGAGGCTGAGGCAGGAGAATGGCGTGAACCCGGGAGGCGGAGTTTGCAGTGAGCCAAGATGGCACCACTGCACCCCAGCCTGGGCAACAAAGCGAAACTCCGTCCCAAAAAACAAAAACAAAAAAAAGATCCTCCTGACTCAACCTCCCAAAGTGCTAGGATTACAGGCATGCACCACTGCACCCAGCCTGCTCTGGCTTCTTTAATATTTATTTGGTATTTAAAAGCCACTTGGCCTAGGAAGCAGGGTTGCAGAAAAATTCTTGGAATGTAGGAGACCATTCTTTCCTTGCTCACTCTGCAGAGGATCCACTGGAGCATCAGGCCTGGCTGCCCAACCCCTCTGCACCTGGCTTCTCTCCTGGGTCTGTTCAAAATTCAGGCCCAGGCTGGGCACGGTGGTTCATGCCTGTAATCCCAGCACTTTGGGAGGCCAAGGTGGGTGGATCACCTGAGGTCAAGGGTTTGAAACCAGCCTGGCCAACATGGTGAAACCCTATCTCTACTAAAAATACAAAAAGTTAGCCAGGCGTGGTGGCAGGCATCTGTAATCCCAGCTACTTGGGTGGCTGAGGCAGGAGCATCACTTGAACCCAGGAGGCGGAGGTTACAATGAGCCGAGATCACGCCATTGCACTCCAGCCTGGGCAACAGAGCAAGACTCTACCTCAATAAATAAATAAATAATAAATAAATAAATGAAATTCAGGCCCAAACCTAGGAAAGAGGGCCCAGTGAAGACAGGCTGAATCTCAAGACTATGTTTGTCCCTGCCCTTCCTGCACCTCCTGTGAGCAAGTGTCCAGTCCCCTTTGTTTTCATCAGGAAACTGAGGGTTGGAGAGAAGAGGCTAAGCCCAGAGAGGAGTGATGTGGGGCAAAGAGCATGACCTTGAGTCAGAGAGGGGCTTCACTACAAGCTCCTGCCACTTACAAATAGCAGGACTCCAGGCTAGTATGTTACAACTTAGGCCCTTGATGATCCTCATCTGCAAAATGGACATCACAGCACCTTCCAGCTCAGTGGGAGAACTCAGAGGGATGATAAAAGTTCCCAGCATAGGGCTTGGCAGGCCATAGGCACCCAGTCAATGGTAACCATTATGCTAACTGCTCAGAGCCAGAATTCCATACAGGGCTCATGGCTTCCTCTGTCCAGTTAGATATATTCAAACCCATGTCCATGCCTCCAAAGTCCACCCTAACCAGCCACTCCCCCGCAACAGAAGCTCCCTCAGTAACCTAACTTGCTGACCCAAGACCCCAGAGTAATGTATTAACAGGGTGGCTGCCACAGTGAACGCTGCCCAGGGCACTTGCTCCTTTGTAATCAAGGTGGCAGGTTGGGGAGCAGGAGACTGGGGGCACGTGGGAGATTAGGGAGGTACCCAGATGGGTTTCACTTCTCCCCTCTGAAGCCAAGATAGCCCCTTCTAGGGCAGGACAGCAGCTGCCAGGCTACACGCTCTAGAACAAGACTATCCAAGAGATGTATTTGGTATGTTCTAGTAGCCATATTCAAAGCCAAACAAAGGCCAGGCACGATAGCTCACACCTGTAATCCCAGCACTTTGGGACGCTGAGGCAGGTGAATCACCTGAGGTTGGGAGTTCAAGATCAGCCTGACCAACATGGAGAAACCCTTTCTCTACTAAAAATACAAATTAGCCAGGCGTGGTGGCTCATGCCTGTAATCCCAGCTACTGGGGAGGCTAAGGCAGGAGAATCACTTGAACCCGGGAGGTGGAGGTTATGGTGAGCTGAGATTGCACCACTGCACTCTAGCCTGGGCAACAGGAGTGAAATTCTGTCTCCAGAAAAAAAAAAAAAAAAAAAGCCAAACAAAAAAGATTTTAATGATCTATTTTATTTAACCAAACATACCCAAAATATCACTTCAACACATAATCACACAAAACATACAAAAATAAATATAAAACATTAAAAATATATATTTTTTTTCCTTCGAGACAAAGTCTTGCTCTGACACCCAGGCTAGAGTGCAGTGGCATGATCTTGGCTCACTGCAACCTCCACCTCCTGGGTTCAAGCAATTCTTCTGCCTCAGCCTCCTTAGTAGCTGGGATTACAGGCCCCTGTCACCATGCCTGGCTAATTTTTGTATTTTTAGTAGAGACAGGGTTTCACCGTGTTGGCCAGGCTGGTCTCGAACTCCTGACCTCGTAATCTGCCCGCCTTGGCCTCCCAAAGTGCTGGAATTATAGGCATGAGCCACCTTGCCCAGCCTAAAGAGATCTTTTACATTCTTTTGTTCATATTGTCTTCTGAATCCACCAAGTATTTTTACACTGCACACCCCGACTCGGACTAGCCACAGCCTCAGTGCTGAGGAGCCACACGTGGTTGATGGCTACCGCATTGGAAAAAGCAGAATTAACATTTCAATTATTGCAGAAAGTTCTAGACAGTGCAGCTGTCCTTTTTCATCAGATCCTGAGATTTGAGGGGTGGGAGGCTGGCATGTGTGCGGCTCTTCTCTCTGAATTACCAGAGGGACCAACTTCTCTGACAGCTGGAGGCTGACAGGAAATACCTGTTTGTCAGGCTATGAAAAAGCTTTCCCCTCTGTCTTCCTCAGGCTTGGGCAGGGCTGGGGGTTTCCATGACCCATGACACCTGCAGAGCCCAAAGCATCCCCTAGGGAGCTGAACCAACACTCACGCCACAGAAAAACACAGCTTGGTGGTGGGGGAGGGGGGTGGGAGTGGGAGATGGGAGATAAAGGCTGGACAAACCCCCAAGAACACCAAGTTACCAACTGCAAAGGGAAGACTCCAGGGGACTCCCAGCTGCCGGCCCCCAAGTCTGCTCTCTCCAGAGATGACCAAGAAGGGGAGGTGGAAATCATCGAAACTTGCAACCCCAGACACAGGTTGGACAAATCCAACTATATCCACATAATCGAGTATCAGGCAGTGCTTAAAAACTCTACAGTGAACATCTGCAACTAATAATAAAAACTAGGCTTTGTTAAACAACCACATCGAGCTAGAATGTTTACCTAAACTACCTCTTGTAATTATTGCAGTGGAGTCATGAGTTAGGGTAGTATTATTCCCATGCTATGAGAAAAAGTGAGAGTGAGGTTCCTCAAAGTAAAGTTCACTTAAGCAAGATGGCCCAGCCAGCAAGGGGCCAAGGCCACACTGAGCCAAAGCCCCTCAGACTCCAAAACCCAAATCTGACCTTATTACTACACTATTGCCTTCCCGTGGTGTTTTTGGGGCAGAGGAGGTGAACTAGATACACATCCGCTTGCAGAGAAGGACAAGGAGGGAGCATAGAAATATGAAAAGTTTGGTTAGGTGGGGGCCCTGAACCAATTGTTTTTACATTCTTATGCTGTGTATGCAATGCATCATTTTTTAAAGGCTATCTTCTAGGAAAAGAAAAAAATGAGAAAAGTACCAAGAACATCAACAATGCACAAGCCATCCTGGTCACCCCTGAGGTCTGATGCCCCATGCTCCCCCATAGTGGGTGGGCTGAGACTAGAACCACGGTGCTTCAAGTAAGATTGGAAACACATCCACTGTTTCTATCAAAGAACCGACTGGAAGCATGGTTGATGGCAACCCCTTGGTGACACCAATACCTGGTACAAAATGGAAGAAATATCAACAAAAAATATGAACAGCAAACATGTTTATGATATGCCAGCACTGGTATAAGCATTCTGCCTATGGTAATTACACGAACTTATTTAAGATGCATGATAACTCTCTTGAGGGAGATACTGCTACCATCCCCATTTTACTGATAAAGCAACTGAATAACAGGGAGACCAGCAGCTTGCTCAAGACCACACAGCCAGGGAGTGGCAAAGCTGGGATTCAAACCCAAGCAGTCTGGCTCCAGAGCAGGGCTGGTTGCCATATTGCCTCTCTCAGAGCACTAGTAACAAACCTCTGCTGCCTGCATCTGAGCAAATCACCCAGCTCAGGTGGAGACTGCAGGCAGGCACCTTCTTGGATGGAGAACTAATCCCTCCTGGGTTAATGAGAACAGAGAAGGGGCAGAGTCACAGGAAGCATGCACGTGCAGGCCTGTGGACACTGGGGGATGGCTATCTCAGGGGCAAACGGGTTGCACTGTAGAACCCACAATGAGTTCAGGTCAACCCCTCATTCTGGGAGCACCCAGAACCAGGAGGTGAGAGAACAGATCCCTCTCACTGGCCAGCTCCCAGAGGATTCAAACGGACTATCCTCCTGAAGTGTCATAGCCCGTGGCCATAGTCAGCAGGTACTGATTCCACAGGTGCTATCAGAGCTGTCCCAGGGCTCCCGTCCAAATCCCTTTCTAGGTAAGGGTTCCCTGAAGATCTGAACCATCCCTTTCTGACCCATAAGGGCATCTTTCCCTGGCTTTATGGGACAGAGCCCTCCCACATGCTCACCTTAGTGGAAGACAGGCAGAGCTTTCCAGATTATGCCCGTTTTAAAGACAGGAACACTGAGGTGCCTGGGAGTGTAAGTCAAGCTGACTTTGTTCTGTGCTGCTGGGAACAGCTCTGGCTCTGGGCCAGGATAAGCCGGCTCCTGGCACTAAATGATTATTCTCCAAGCCACTGAGGGAGATGAGCATAATTCATGAGCCTTCAGTGCACTTCCTGCAAAGCAGCAGCCTTTCCAAGTGCACGTGCTACTCAGGTAAGGCAGCATCTGCTCAGGCACATGGCGGCGGGAATGTCCTCTCAGGGAAGACATCCCCCCCCAGTGCTCCTCCCTCATGGAGTCCCTCAGGACTGCGGTGCTTCCTGCCCATGTGAAACTCAGAGAGAAGTGAGAAATGTCCAGCCCTTCTCCCTGCCCAGGCCCCATCCCCGTCTGTACCCACCCTTCAAGCAGGCTCCAGGGTCTCTGCCGGCCTCCTCAGGTCATCTCTTTCCCCGGAACCCTCAAACCCCACAGCTACACCCCATCATGGCACTGCTCACTGTCTGCCTTCTCTCCCCCATATCCCAACTCACTCAACAAACATGACTGTGCCACAGCCTGCGAGAGGCCCTGGGAAGGTAAAGACAGACTTTGCCCTGGAAATATTCACAGACCTGCAACTGAGTTGAAACCACTGACTGAGGTGGGTAAGAACGGCCGGCTGACTGTGGCCCAGCCTCACAGGGCCAGGTTGGGCACAGCTGCTGGATCCCAGCAGGTGCCTTCACAGATGTTTGGGTAAGTCATTAAACCTCTCCAGACCTCAGAGACTCATCTTTTAAACTCCCTTCCATTTCTTCTATGAAGCAACCTGCCAGTGTCTCTATACTTCCCAAGGGGCCAAGCACAACATCTTCACTATAGGAAACAACCCATAAAATACTGGATGCTTGGGCTTTTATCCACAGTAGCCAGATATCCACCTGCCTAATCCAAATGTCAACTTCTTATTTTGTTCTTCTTAGAGTACATCTGTCAGGATTGCATAGGCTATGCCATAGTAACAAACAACTCCCAAATCCCAGTAATATAAGCAACAGAGGTTGCATCTCATTCATACTACATGTTCATCGTGAGTTGACTAGGAGCTCCGACCCGCACCTCCTTACACCAGGACTAGGCTGATGGCACCTCCACCATCTAGGAGCACGAGAGGGTAGGAGGAAGGAGTGTGGCAAATCACATGAGCACTAAAGGTTTCCCCACTTTAATGTCATGTTTCTTCCTGCTCATAGTTCACTGGTCAAAACAAGTCACACATCCACACCTAACTGAAGAAGGTAGGAAAGTGCAATGCTCCCACGTGCTCAGTAGAAAGACAACCAGAAATAGATGGGAACTGCACCAACGACCACAAGCAGGATTTGAGCAGGAGTTAATGATAACAAACTGGACAAAAGGCTGAATATGATTTTGTCTTCTCTTTAGATCAGAGAATCTCGAACTTCTGACCTCAAGTGATTTGCCCACCTCGGCCTCCCAAAGTGCTGGGATTAGAGGCAGGAGCCACCCGGCCTAGATCAGAGAATCTCAACCTTGCACTATTAACATTTGGGGACAGATAATTCTTGTTGCAGGAGGTCCTGTGCATCACAAGGTGTTGAACAGCATCCCTGGCCTCTACCCACGAGATGCTGGTGGCAAACTCTCTCTCCAAATTGTGACAACCAAAAATGTCTCCAGACATTGCCAAATGTCCCTGGAGAACAAAAATTACCTCTAGTTGAGAACCTCTGCTTTAGACTTACAAGAAGTATACTCTTTATTAAAGAGCAAAGAAAATAATGACATCATCCTCCTCCCTCAAAATATCTTACTCAGAACTCTCTTAAGAGACAGTTTTCTCATCTGCAATATAAGAATGCTGGTACCCACCTCAAAGGGTCATTGTGAGGATTCAACAGGCAAATGCCTTTAGAGCATTCAGCCGAGGCACATGGTAAATGGTAAGGGTGAGGCAGCAGTGGCATTGCCTGTCAGTAACTGGGGCTCACTGTGTTACTGTTACCATCAGCACAGCTGCTAGCATTACTGTCCGTGAGAAGTGATGGGAACAGCCAGGCAGAGATTTCTTTTTTAGAGAGCCAGGGGAGCCACTCACTTGGCCCAAGGTCATCCCGGCCCCAGACAGGAATCCAAGGCTGGAAGGCTGCTGCAGAATTCTTGCCATTTGCACCCCAGCCCCCAACTGAAGTCAAACAAGATCTGTGCCGTGATTACGGTTGAGGTAGGTTCTGGAATGTGCTGACGCTCAAGTGTGGGCAAGCACAGAAAGATGAAAAACCAGAGCCTGCCCCCAAGAAGGGCTCCCGACAACAGACTAGGTCACCCACAAGCCTACAATGACCGCTTGTGAGGCTGCACGTGGCTCGAGGCCGGCCTCTGCCTTTTCACCAAGGGCTAGAGAGTGGAAGGAGAGGATGGAGTTGATTTTAAATTAGCAAAAGGAAAAGATTGTACAGGGAAAATGTCACACCTCAGATGTAAGACAGGGTCTCCGAATCAGGGAGGGGATACTTCAGAGTCATCAAGCCCACTCTCCCTCCACCCACTGGGGGATTCCTCTTGTGGTGTTGATGGACAGCCACCTTGTCGTCGCAGGACCACTTCCAAAGACAAGCCTCAGGATGGTCGAGGCTACACCGGACGCTTCTGACAGGCATACAGCTTTCTCCCCTCCACAGTGGTTTACGACAACCAGCTCCAGAATCAGCAGACCTGGCTTGGAATTCCAGCTATGCCATTTCCTAGCTGAAAGGCTCTGCCCAGGTCTCAGCCCCTTGCTCATCCTTCAGAGCCATCAGCTGTCATGCAGTCTGAGCCCTTGGCTAAGGTACCAGTCAAGGAGGCAGGCGTGGAAGCACAATCCAGCCTACACAATCTCCACTAAGCCCAGCACCTGGCACAGTCCACCTGAGGGACAACTTTCAGTAATTTGTGCAAAGTCTGCATGCTCTGCTACAGCAGCCCACCTGACCCTCAATTCCTTCACCTCAAAATGTTTCCTAAATCTCCATCAAGTTATTATAAGGACTAATGACAATGTATGGAAAGTATTTAGCAGTGTCTGGAACAGCAATCATTGTGATGAAAATTATGACAAGCTGGGTGCAGCGGCTCACGCCTGTAATCCCAGCACTTTGGGAGGCCGAGGCGGGCGGATCTTTTGAGGTCAGGAGCTCAAGACCAACCTGGCCAACATGGTGAAACCCCATCTCTACTAAAAATGCAAAAATTAGCCAGGCGTGGTGGCGCATGCCTGTAATCCCAGCTACTTGCGAGGCTAACGCAGAAGAATCACTTGAACCAGAGAGGCAGAGATTGCAGTCAGCCAAGATCATGGCCACTGCACTTCAGCTAAAAAAAAAAAAAAAAGAAAATTAGGACAACTCCTGATGACCTAATGTATAACCTTGAGGTTCTGACTCTAAAGCAACCACAAGCCTAAATACTGCATCATAGGGCTGCAATGAGGATTAAATGAAACAATGTATGAAAGGAGTTTAGCACAAAGTGAAGGGCTCAGGGCTTGATAGACATCAGCAATTACTGTTACAGACTCCCACAGCCTTTGGTCTGAATTCTGTATCCTGGAGCTCATGCAATCTAGCATAATGCCTGGCACATAGGAAGGGCTTGAAAAACATCCGCCATTGTCATTATCACATAACTTGCATACTGTTTGGTATGAATCCTGCATCCTGGAGTTTCACATAAGCTTGATCTCCTGATAAAGCCAAGGATTTGGAGTCAACCCATGTAAAGGGGCTGGTGGAAGGCCTGGCAGAGTCAGGGTCTGGACCCGGCAGCACCCTTTGCCCCCCCTACTCGCAGAGGGCCCCAATCCCTGAAGGTGGTGAGCACCATCCTTCCTCCACAAACCTCCTCCCATTTCTCATACCTCTGCGCCCCAATGACCCACAAGTTTGTCAACATCTCTTCCAATGTGTACCCCTCAATTTCTCCCAAATTTTCAGTTGTCGTAACACTACTTTTAGAACTTTAAAATATTCTTCCAAAACAACTTTAGTTTCTAATTTAACCAAATAAGCTAAAAATAAAATGTGGTACCCAGAACAGAACATGAACATCTCAATGAGGCCTGGTTGGTCCAGGTGCATGGCTAAGCATCAAACCTCTATTGCTATGGCCCAAGGTGTCCTTGTCCTTGCTGGCTGCCACACCTCCACAGAGCCTTCTGGAGCATGACAGCAGTTGAAACCTGTCTTTTCACACCATCAAACCTACACTATCCCATGAGTACTTGCACAGCTACCCCTTAGCAGCTGGGTGGCCTTGGGAACGTCACTTCTAACATCAGCTTTCATCATCTTAAAGATCACTAGGGCCACTCTGGACCCTGATGCTCAAGGGAAGGCTTCAAGGGTTTCATTCCTAGGAGCCTTCTGACCAGGTGCAAAGCTTTACACTCATTGCATTGCACGGACCCTCCCTTGTCCCACTGACCCCTGCACTCTTTATAAGCTTGCTGGTCATCCATCCTGGCTCAGCTCCCCCAGACCTGGGTCTCCAGCAAATGTGCCTGTATCCAAGGTGATGCCATAATGCAGAATGGCAGAGGCCGAAGGTGCCTTCTCCCATCTGACGAGTCTACTCTCAAGATGACAGCAGCACTGGTGCAGATGTGGCAGGTGACTCCACCCTACAGTCGCTGCCAGTTCTCCCAGGCCAGCCTCAGATAACAGGCACTCAAACGAACCGTGTGCTTGCCACAGTCAGTACTTTGCAACAAACTCCCTTTGACACCCTTCCAAACAGAAGGCCTCATACACCCCCTCTGCTTTGGTGGTGGCTGATGAATTTTAAACTCTGACACGCGATAGTTCATTCGGTCCCCGTCTCTCCACAGGATTTTCCCTAACACATTATTGAAGGCTTACCTGAGAGCCAGACCCATCTTCACTGTGGGGAGCACATGAAGATGACATCATGAGTGCCTTGCCAATAGCTTTGCCAAGGGCCGGCTGTCCGCCACCTACCAGAACAGGCCTGGCTAGCCTGGCACGCCTTGCTCTGAATGTAGGAAGGGGCCATTACTTTGACCGAGACTGGGCTCAACATGTGCTCATAAAGCAACTGCTTTAATAATGCTTTCTGGAAATTTCTTAGAAATGAAGCCCAGCCTTAGCAGACTATAGTTTCTGGAATTCACGTTTCCCTAATTTCCCAGAAGCTGGGATAATTTTTGCCCCCCTCTGGTTGTCCGGTGCCTTGATCTCCCTTCTTAGCTACTTCAATTGACTGATAAACCATCCTGTGATAGTAATAACCAGGTTCCCAAGTGCCCAGGAAAATAAGTCCTAGGGGTGGACTTCATTTAAAGCAGACTGTGGTCTCTGCCTCAGTTCCCTCTTGCTCCTGGTTGGGTTACACTTGCTGCCCAGGGGCCCAACAGAAAACAGAGAGGCACTGCTTCCCTCCACCTCCCTGAGTTAATGGTGTATTGCTTGGCTTCTGCCTCAGGCTGATCGCACCCTTGCTCCTCTTGCTCTGAACAAATCTTCAAGAGCCCTTCTGATGCCCTTGGCATATCCTGAAGCTGTTAACCCTCCTGGCCCTGCTCTAATATCAACAGGCTGGTGCTGCTCTCCCACTCACCCTGGCTTACTTGCCTTCTAACTCCATTTTTTCATAGAAGTCCTCTAAAACCTAACTCAGATCTGAGGGTTCCTCTGCAGCCGCACTCACTTCTTTCAGTGCCTCATGCCGCCCTTTGCTTCTTCCTCAAAGCATTCCCACATGTTCGTTAAAGTTTCCCTAAGAGTCTCCATCAAGGCCAGTTGAGTCTCCACCTGCCCACACAACCGCATCACCTGAGGAGCATTTTAAAAATTCCAATGCCCAGGCCCCACCCCAAGATTCCAGTGGGGCTTCGCTAGGGTGGGATCCAGGCCTCAATAGCTTTAACAGTCTCCAAGAGATTCTAATGGCAGCCAGGGCTGGGACCCACGACCTGGGCCACGATCTCAAACACTAGTGTTATCGGGATCACCCTGGGAGAAACAGTGCACAGAGGCCTGGCTGGGTGCGGCAGGGTGCGTCCTCCATCTTCTATCAGCTTCCCCAAGCAATGCTGACAATGACAAAAGTTTGAGAACCACTGGACTGTCTGGAAAGTGGGAGAGTTTGAAAAGGAGATTTTGCCCATTGGGCTTTTTACTTGGAAACTCCTGGGCTGTTTCCCTGTGGTTGAAATTATCTAAATAGAATTGTCACACCAAGTTGTGTGTAAGTAGAGTTGATTGGTCAAGAGGCTTTTTTTTTTTGAGACTGAGTCTCACTCTATTGCCCAGGCTGGAGTGCAGTGGTGCAATCTCGGCTCACTGCACCCTCTGCCTCCCGGGTTCATGCCATTCTCCTGCCTCAGCCTCCCGAGTAGCTGGGACTACAGGCACCCGCCACCACACTTGGCTAATTTTTGTATTTTTAGTAGAGACAAGGTTTCACCATGTTGGCCAGGCTGGTCTCGAACTCCTGACCTCAAGTGATCCGTCTGCCTCAGCCTCCCAAAGTGCTGGAATTACAGGCATGAGCCACTGCTCCCAGCCTCAAGAGGCATTTTTAAGGGCAAAATATTGCTGCTACTGAAGGAAAAAACAGTATGCACACGCACACACACACTCCTCATTTTTGCAGCAAAACCTGTACAAACCTGCCTGCCCATCCCGGAAAGAAACTGCCACCGTGACGGTCTTGCTGTGCATGCACTGACTCTGCCAGACTTTCTGGTAAGATCTCTTTCTCAGTCACTCCTGGAGCGTCCTCACCAATACTGCCAGCCCTCCTTGCTGCACATGTGTTGCTGCAGCCAAACAGGGCTTCTCAAACGTGGGCTGTTCATCAAGTCTGGCATATGCCACCAGTACTATTATTTAATATTTTCTCTTAAATCTACTCACTTTTTAAAAAAGAAACTATCTCATTACCATAAAGGAGACACTAGTATCTGTGCCATACAGAAGATTTCCATAAAAACAAGCATTACTGAAACAAAACAACATTATTATATATTTGGGGCCCCACTGCCTGCAGGAGGCTGGGATCCTGAGGCTGGTTTCCTCCTGGTCCCACTCCTTGCTTTTTAGAAAGGGAGGTCACATTCAAACTTTCTCCTAGAGGCCATTCAAGGACTGAAAGGGGGCTGTAAGGAGACGTCTTCTTCATTATGGGGTTTACAGTAATTAATGCAGCCACATCTGGGCACCATTCTTGTCCCAGGACATTTTCCAGAAAGGACGGCAGTACTGACAAGTGAAAGTCACTGGGACAGCTGGTCCCACGGTAAGAGGATGAAGCCCACCCTGGCACTGGTTATTCAATCTTCCCCAGCTTCAGCCTCTGTTTCTCTGTATGGAGTTTAAGGTCCTTCACCATCTGGAAGAATGAAATGGGTTACCGATAACATAAACTGCAAGCCCTTTTTGGGAATGTCTGCTGTCTCATATCGCAAAGAGGTGCAAACGAAAGAGCTGAAGACCAAATATCTGCTCATCTGCTGACTTTAATGAGCAGCTCCGCATTCTCCTGCCCAACAGGGAGGGAGGAAAAGCCCACTTACTGCTGCCCCTAGAAAACACCAGAGCAGGTAGGGTCGGATGCTTTCTGCTTACGCAAAAAGAAAGACAAATGTGAGCTTTTAAAACTGTGTGCAATTGATGAAAGCTGAACCTCAGAGTTCTAACCTGCTGGCCCACACTCTCATCTCAGAGGAGCACACGGCAGGACTGTGGCTACTAGCAAATTCACTAGCACAGGGCCAGCCTCTCGGTACCCCTCCAAGACAGTTTCCATCTTCACTCGGCCTGAGAAGCTAACAGAAGTAAGAGGCCCTGCATTTGGCAGGTGGCTGCAAACCCTGAGGGCCACTGCCACTGCCTGGCTTGAATGAAGGCTCAGGGCTTAATCATTAACCTGAGATCCCCCAGGATCCCCTTGCTGGTTACCGTGGCACATGCAAATTCCCCACAGTCCCAACCCAATTCCTGCATTCTCAGATTCTCGCTCTGGGGCACAGGAGGCCCAGCTAGGCAAGAAGACCACATGGGGGCCTCCCCTCTGTTGGAAGGGAGGGGAGAGGTGAGGAAAGAGGACCAGAAAATCTGGCTGAGACATATTTCAAATACTTAAAATCAGGCAGAATCAGCCACCAGGCTGAACAAAATAGAGAAAGGGGGAGGCAAATTATCTAGGTTTTTCTATTCAACTCATGAGTTTCAGGGTTTCTAATTTTAGGGGAAATTGGGGTTTCTATGGTACTCTTATGCCTTCCTCCCCTGCCCCCATCTTATTAAATGTAATTGGAGACAAAAGCAGCATCACGGCTCTCTCCAGTCACATCTGGGTGGCTGGAGATGAGGCATCTCCCTTAGGCAAACGCAAAAACGCCACCCGGGGCCTCACTCTCTTACTCAAAATAAGACTTGTTCACACTGCAGTTATTAAAGGAGAAACAGGCCTATCCCAGGAACTTGGCCAAAAGAGATTAATAATGCTGGGCCTGACCACTGGCCCATGAGGTCCCAACAAGCCAGATCCTGGGGCGGCTCATGGAGTAGGGGCAGAACTCAAAACGTTCCAGAAGCATTTACTATCTGCCTGCATAAAGACCCAACCCTAAAGGAGGTTTATGCGCAGTACCATCTTGTCTCTTCTTGGAAGGAAGCACTTTCCAAACTGTTCCCTCTGAGAGCCCAGGGGCAACACTCAAATTTTACTAATTATAATAAGCAAATATGATCCAACTTAAAAAAAATGATTCCAGGCTTTGAAGAGAATGTCTGCACCTGATCAATGACAGCTACAAGTAAACTGAACTGACTGTAGACCCGCCATCAACTCAGGTTCCACAGGGACTGCATGATCGATGAAGCAATGAATGCTCTGTGAGAGCTCGCCCTGTTATTCTGAAATCACAGTGATTAAAATACCCACTTGGCAGTCATGTGTTACCTGGTAGAGACAGCCTCACTGGACAACATTGCTCACAGATTTCAGAGCTGGAAGGGACATGAGAAATGATCTCCAAGCCTCCCTCCTGTCGTCCAACTCCACCTTTGGGGCAGATCAGGGGGCTATATCCCAAAGAGACCAAGGGACTGGGCCTAAGTCATCATCGGGGCAGACATGTCCTCCAAGTCCTGGCCCAGGTTGTCCAATGCACCTCACCTCCTCTGTGTGAGGGGTCCCTTGGACTTTTCTTGAGTTAAATAAACACCCACAGTCACAGTCACACACAGAGCCTTGTACAAAGACAAGCACACATACAAACTATGCTTTTCTGCCTCCCAAGATGTTGGACAAGGCCAGGAAAGTGCGAGATCAGTATTAGAGGGCTCAGGGGAGGAGGAAAGGAGCAGCCGCTGCATATACCCCCAGAACCCTGTGCCACTGAGGCGTGCATTCTTTCAGAAGCCGACAAGCTCCTGTCCTGCTAAAATCAAGCTTGGCTTCTCAAGATTCCTTCCCCACCCTGCAAACACCCCCCGACCCCTGTGCCGCTGAGGCACACATTCTTTCAGAAGCCCACAAGCTCCTGTCCTGCTCAAATCAAGTCTGATTTCTCAAGCTTCCTTCCCTGCCCAATGGGTAAGGGCAGAAACCACCTCCTGTGCTGTGCAGAACTCACACCCACTCTGCACACCTGAAGCCTCCGCCCGCCCTCCCCTGCCCAGCCACCCGGCTTACCAGCTGTGCCCACCTGGAACCCGCACTGCCCGGGAGCCCCTTCCCTCTGCCTCTCCAGTCACTGAATGTGAGCAGGATCACCTGGGGCACTTGCTTATGGGCTGAGCCCAGGGACACTGACAGGGCCGCCTCCCAGGCGCAGGGAGCCACCCAGCAGGCCACACTGAGTCAGCGGCCAGGGTCCAAAATTTGCTTCCTGGAGAACTTGGAAGGGACACCGCCCAGTGGCACTCTCAGAGCAGCTTTCATTCTCAGGACGTCAATGCTGAGAGGACTGCCAGGCTGACTGGGAAACAGCTCCATCAAGATTTTTTGTCTAGTTGGTTTTTAAACTGCACAAATGCCAGAAATCTCCTTCCTGCTCTCTACTGCTTTTAAATGTAAATCGAAAGACCTGTTCGTACTTGTCCCCGGAATCCCTAATATCGGTCCCTCTATTAGTCTCTGGGGAAACACTAACTCTGTTGAAGTCGAGGCAGAGGGGGCTGATGATGACTCAGGGGCTCACACCCTGAGTCCATTTAAGGCACTGACCAGGCACGTGACCCTGGGTAAATCTGCCCCTTTCACTGGCTCTTTGAATGCAGCGGTAAAGACGCATTCTAGTTAATCTCACTCAGAGGCAAGCTTCCCAGTTACTGCCACCTGCTGTTCCCTTCCTTCCTTCCCACAGGCCTGAATGCTCACCTGCTTGGACTGCAAGACAAAACTGCACTTTACACATCTCTAATCCGGGTGCATGCCCGCCTCTCCAGGAATAATTCCAGATACTCCACGTATAGAATTATGCAACCACACAGCATTTCTCCTGCAAATTTCAAGTCTTTAAGGGCCGTAAAAAAAAACATCTCCACTTTTTGTTCCTGGAAGCTCTTTGTAATTTTTTTTTTAACCTGCTGTCAGACAGTGGAGTGGGAGAAGGAGCCTTCTTCTGAATTCACAGAAACTCCCCAAGCATTTCTGGGCCTCTGCTCCAAACCACTGCGGACATGAAAGGCGGACATTGATGACAGCTGCTACAAACCACCTCAGCGTCCCCAAGTTTCTCTCTGGCCAGAGAGAGGAAGAAGTGGTGGAAAGCCCAGCCAATCACACCACAAAATGGGAGCCTCAGGTGCCTCAAATTAAAGGGAGTAAATTCAACAGCTAAACCTCTAAGGCTGAGGCAGAGGTTGTTTTGCTTTTTAAGTTTTTCCCAGCAGCAGGCAAAAATCTCCAGCTCTGCTACTGAATATAACCAGTGCAATTTCCAATGGTCTCACGACCCCATTATTTCCTATTCGGTGCCCCTCCCTCTCCACCGTACCCCATAATTACAGAGACTTTAGGGCTTGGCTTTTTCATGATGCTGCTTCTTTACACTCGTGACAACACAGAAGGAAAGGTTATTTAAATCTGAGTTAGAAGGGTAAAATCAGCATTGTTAAAAGGGCAGATTAAGAACACATTTCTCTGGGTTTTAGGTAATTCAAGGTCACTTGCAATAAGCAAGACAGAAATGGAATCATCAGGCACACGTGGGCAGTGGGGTCTACCGAGCACGAACCACAGGGCAGGGTCACACAGGCCATAAACACTACACGGAGCTGATCGTTAATGTCTCTGACTTTAAAAATCGGCCCCGTTAAAGAATTCAAGGGCATGATTTCCTGTCTGACCCTGGTGTTTCACAGCCTTTGCCTCAGAATTGGAGCCCTTCCTGGTCGTCCAAAGCCCTCTCGGTCCTGAAAAGCAAGCTTACATTAATAACTAAGACTGAGGACTCCAGCTTTAGCATTTACTAACTGGGTGACCTTGGGCACATCATTCAACTTCACAAAGCCTCACTTTCTTCATTTATATGTATAAAGTGGGGATAATAATAGTCCCTTATTGCTTCATAGGGTTTCAAGAGGATTAAAGGAGACTGGGGTTATCATGTACCTCACATAGTAAATTGCTCCATAAATGATCATCATCAGCAGAATGATGAAGGAACACACACTGCTTTGGGAAAGGCTGGCAATCCCAGTGCCAATGCTTTCTATGAAGTGGCATCTATAAAGTAAGATCATTCCCATTTCCCTCCCCGCATGGAATATATTTCCAGCAAAGACAAAAAGCAAGGCTGGGAATGCCAAGTACTAAGTGTATAACACTATTTAATGAGCACCTACAACGTGCCAGGAATTCAACCATATTTTCACAAATCCTCATTACCCTGCAAGGCAAATCCTGTTAGCCCCATTTTGTACATGGGGAACTCAGGCTCAAAATAAGTCCCACCTCCTCCCTATTCCAAGCCAACATCTACGGGTAGATAAGCGACAAGTCAAGATCCACAGGTCTGCTTGGCCAGCATGAAGGGATGGGTGCCTCTAATTCCGGGGCTTTATCTAACTCATGGCTGCCTCCCTGCAAACAGCAAGTAGGGCATATTACTCACAGAACATTCTAGAGCTGTGGAAGTCCACAGGACTCACCTCTTTTGATCCCCTGAGTTAGGAATGTTAGAAACTCAGCCCAAGCAAGGGAAGGGAAGCAGCTTGTCCAAGGTCACACGGCAGCTCAGACACAGAGCTGACATTTGGGCTCAGGTCTATTGACTCTCGTGGAAGATCTTGCCTATGGATGCCTGATCATTCCTAGAAAGGAATTCACGGGTACAAAAAACAAGCAGGTGTAACTTTGAACAGACCCAGTTTCAGAGCTCTGCAAAGTTGAGGAGTCTCCTCCCTTCCTCCCTCCCAAGTCTGATGGGAAAGCAAGGTCAACATGTGCTGCGCGGGCTGCCTCCAGCTTTGCTCACCCCTGAACCACAGCCTCTAAATGAACAGTGTTTAAAATTACCTTCCTAGAGCCTTCATGAATTTCTATTTTGAAGCCACCCACTCGTATCTGCGGCACACACTCTCCTCGTCTCCTCCCTCCTCCCAATGTGCAACTTAATCTGTTTGTCAGTACCGTCTGTCTCCAGCAAAGGCGTCCCATCAGGTGGCTGACCCCTGTAAGTAATTAAAGAATGATCCCACAGCCTTGGTGGAGGCCGACGGAGAGAAGGGTGGCTGGTTAAATCAGACATGGGAGGGAGGCAGGCACTGCTCACAGCCTACCAACTGCTTCCTTAACAGATGGTGAGCAGAGTGTAGCAGGAGTGCAGCCCCGGAGCCAGCCTGGGAGGGCAAAAACAAGGCAGGAGCAAGGGGCCTCCCAGCCGACTAACTTCAGTCGGAGCCCCTGAGCTCTCCTGCTGCACACACTAAACAGCTGGCCACTGCCCCACACAGACCTGGGCGACCCTGGGCAAATCCACCGCCCCCTTGTGAGTCATTTTCTCACCTCTGTGATGACCAGCATACTTTTATTTCTCTTCCTTTTTAATTTGAAGGAAAACACCAACTAGGAAATAAATTACACAAAGTACCAGCCTTTGTGGACAGGGGAAAACTATAAAGTAAAAAATACCAGTTTCCCTTGTATCCCCCCAAATAAGTACTATTAGCAGTTTGGTCTGTAGCCTTCCCAGCTGGTTCCTAAAGTAATGAGCATTAGAGTGTTTTGTGGCCGGGCACAGTGGCTCGTGCCTGTAATCCCAGCACTTTGGGAGGCCAAGACGCAAGGATCGCTTGAGGTCAGGATTTCAAGACCAGCCTGGGCAAGAAAGCTAGACATTCCACCCCCCCACCCCGCCCCCGACACACACACACAAACACCACTAACAAAAAATTAGCCAGGATTGGTGGCATGAGCCTATAGTCCCACCTACTCAGGAGACCAAGGCCAGAGGATCACTTGAGCCCAGGAGGCTACCGCGAGCTAGTATCATGCCACTGTACTTGCTCCAGCTGGGCGACAGAGACTCCACCTCTAAAAAAAAAACATAAAAATTAGAGTGCTTTGTGTATCTGTGTGTATATGTGTGTATACATACACACAGTTATAGATACATATGCATATGGTTTTTTAAAAGAAGGATCATACTATATATATTGTTCTGCATCTTAAATATATCACGAAAATCTGTCCAAGACAGTCCACAGATCTACTTTGTCCCTTTTATGGTTACATAAGCAAGTTCAAAATTGACTCAGCCTTTCCCCTGTTACTGGACATTTAGGTGTCTCTAACCCTTTACACAACGAACAACCTTGTGCTTATGCTTGTATGTGCACAGGCTATCGTTTCTATAGGTGTCAGAGTCCCACAGGTTAGACTGCTGAATCCTAAGGAACATACATTTTCAATTTCAATAATGATGGTAATTTACAGGGGTCAGCTGCCTAAGGGTAATACTGTCAATTACCATCCAAAAGGGCAGTACCTATTTGTACAACTCAATTATGTATTAGAGTTGCAAACTGCTCCCTGGACCACAAGAATGAGGCTCAGGAAGCCAGCAGGAAGACCCCCCAGGTCTTTGCTGCTCACATTCTGTAACCCCCACCCCCGATCCTCCTACCAGTGCAGCTTCCATTTCACCTTCTTTATACACTGGCTTTCCATGTAAGATTTCACTCGGGAAAGAAAGGGGGGTTGCTCTGGCGAAGGTTTTTGAAAACCACAGGATGAACTCTAAGGTTCCGTTCATCTTCATTCTTTAACAATGGGGAAGATAAAATGGTTTTATGTAAAAATAACTTTCTCATAATTTTAAAACAAAACCTTATTTTCCATGATAAATGAGATAGTCTGCTGTGGTCTTTTACAGTAAGTATCAACAAAACCACCTCATATAATTGCTAGCATTTACACAGTATTTACTATATGCTTAACTTTTTAAGGATAATCCCATTTGATCCTCTCAACAGCCCCCTTGTACAAATGCAGAAATGGAGACTTAGAAGTTATTTCCGTAAGGTCCCACCAGGATGCTGATAACAGGTAGAGTGGGATGGACCTGGGCAATCCATCCCAGAGTCCACACACTTGCCCGACACCTTACCATCTTCCAGTGAAGGGTCTGAGCACACACACAGGTGTACACACACGCACACACACAATGCTTCCAGATCCTGGCCTGTTGGCCTCTTTGAACCAATTGTATGCAACAAGCTTCTGGGTCAGCCCTTTCTGCCCAGATTGGTGAAGCAAGGAAACACTGTCATTTTTGAGAACGCAGCTGCCCCTCCTTTTCTCCTTGCGGACCTCCCAGCCCCCTCCCTGCCCCTGGGCCCCCATCTTCCCTACTGTGGATTCTTCATGACCTCCTCCTGGGCAGATCTGGTCTCCTCATTTCACAGCCACACACCTGAATGAGGAGGGAGTGAGGATACCAAGAAGAGCAGCCCCACAGGGGAGAGAAGAACCAAAAGCAGGCCAGGGCCCCAACCTCCGATTCACTGTCTCTGACTTTCACTCTACTGCCCCCAAATCTCATTCAGATGGGGGAGAAAGAGAAGGGCCAGAACTTTTGTACACATGGATGGAAGAATGAGCGAGGGTTACCAGGAATTGTAGACTAAAGAGGGGCTGAAGAAAGAGAAAAGGAGAAAGAACAAAAGAGAAGAGGAAAGGGAAAGCGGCAGATGGGAGCAAGCAAAGAAAAACAAGGAGCCTCATCTCAAAAGCTCAAGTGGCCTGGGCTTGAACCCCCAAACCAGGCCCCCTGCCTCATTCCCCACTGCAGGAAGATGAAGAAAAGCAGAAGGGCAGACCCAGATCCCTCGCAGGGACATTGCACAATCAAAAGAAAAGGAACTCTGCTGGGAGCCAAGCCTGCAGCTGAGTTCCCATCAGCACACTTCTCCACACCCTGCATGTGGGCACACCCATGGCAGACACCCAGCTGAGGATTCAATGAGGATCCTACACTCTCCCACGGGCCCGGCCCCCAGGGGCTTCCAGGGAGGCATGGCATCAGACAGGAATGCTGGCACCACCCACATACAGGGAGAGTGGCACAGGACATCAACATGTTAGGAGACGAGAGCCATGCAGGGCTTTCGTGCTGCAAATGTTTCTGTATTGCTCTGGAAAGCACTGACAGGTCAGAGACGCTGAGACAACAGGACATCTAAAAAAGAATTTTTTTTTTGAGATAGAGTCTTGCTCTGTCGCCAGGCTGGAGTGCAGTGGCGCGTTCTCGGCTCACTGCAACCTCCGCCTCCCGGGTTCAAGCAATTCTCTTGCCTCAGCCTCCCGAGTAGCTGGGACTACAGGCGTGCGCCACCACGCCCAGCTAATTTTTGTATTTTTAGTAGAGACAGGGTTTCACCATGTTGGCCAGAATGGTCTCGATCTCTTGACCTCGTCATCTGACTGCCTCGGCCTCCCAAAGGGCTGGGATTACAGCTGTGAGCCACCACACCTGGCCTAATACTATTTTTTAATAGAGACAGGGACTCACCATGTTGCCCAGGCTGGTCTCTAACTCCTAGACTCAAGCAATCCTCCTGCCTTGGCCTCCCAAAGTGCTCCCAAAGTGAGCCACCATGCTCTGCTAATAGGACTTCTCATAGCACATTCTAATTAATGTCAGTTCTTGGAAGCCAGAAAAATTATTGCAGCATTGTTGGTAACAGCAAAAGATTGGAAACACCCTAAGTAACCATCAAGAGGAAATTGGTTAAAAAAAACTACTACTAATAATGGTACATCCAGATACAGGAAATGTTATCAGCTATTAAAAAAAACAAGACATGTGAGCCAGACAGAAGTAAAAAAGTAAAAAGAGCATAAATAGCATATTCCTACTTGAGTAAAAGGATTGTGGAACACAGAAGGGGTCTAGAGACTGGGAATATTCCATTTCTTAACCTGAGTAGTGGGTACATGGGTGTTCAGTTTATCATTCTTTAAACTTTATATATGTTTTGAATGTATATTTCACAATTCAAAAATTTTAAAGGCTGGAACACATGTGCACATTTATGGGTACACATGCACAAAAAATCTGTAAAAGCTGTTATGAATGCCTCTGACCAGGGACAGTGGGAGGCAGTGAGATTGGGTATGTGATATAGTTTGAATATTTGTCCCCTCCAAGTCTCATGGTGAAATGTGGTCCCCAACGTTGGACGTGTTGTCTGGTGGAAGGTGTTTGGGTCATTGGGGTGGATCCCTCATGAATGGCTTGGTGCTGTCCCCACCGTAACAGGTGAGTTCTCACACTATTAGTTCAAGCAAGAGGCGAGAGCTGGTTGTTTAAAGGAGCCTGGTACCTCCTCCTCTCTTGGTCCCTGTCTAGACACATGACACACCAGCTCCCCCTTCACCTTCGGCCAGGAGTAAAGGCTTCCTGAGGTCTCACCAGAAGTGAAGCAGATGCTCCACTATACTTGCTCCAGCCTGGGCGACAGGGTGAGACTCCGCCTCTAAAAAAAAACATAAAATTTATGTTTGTACAGCCATGCTTGTACAGCCTGCAGAACTGTGAGCCAAATAAACCTTTTTTAAAAAAAAAAAAAAGAGATGGGGTTTTGCCACGTTGCCCAGGCTGGTCTCGAACTCCTGGCCTCAAGTGATCCACCGACCTCGGCCTCCCAAAGTGCTGGGATTACAGGAGTGAGTCACCACACCCAGCCCAAAGAAACCCCTTTTATTTATTTATTTATTTATTTTTTTATTTTTTTTTTTGGAGATGGGTCCCAGCTCACGGCAACCTCCACCTCCCAGGTTCGAGTGATTCTCCTTCCTCAGCCTCTCGAGTAGCTGGGATTACAGGCGTGCACTATCACGCCTGGCTAATTTTTGTATTTTTAGTAGAGACAGGGTTTCACCATGTTGGCCAGGCGGGTCTCCAACTCCTGACCTCAGGTGATCCACCCGCCTAGGCCTCCCAAAGTGCTAAGATTACAGGCGTGAGCCATTGGGCCCAGCCATAAACCTCTTTCTTAAATAAACTACCCAGTCTTAGGTAGTCCTGTATAGCAACATAAAATGGACTAACACAGTATGAGGGAGGTTTACTCTTTCACTCTATATTCTTTTACAGCTTTCTAGTGTCTTACCACATGACTATCTAAAAAAAAAAGGTCACTGGCAATTCTCCGGCGTGTTTCAGCATCATAGATCAGGAAAGTACCCAAGGTGACAGTTTCCCCATTTTACAGCTAAAGACACTGCAGCCTAGAGGGTCTGAATGTCCTGTCAAAGGCTGCCCAGCAAGTGAGTGGTAGAATCGGGAAGAGAAGCCAAGTGTCCCACCTGCAGTCCAGTGTTATCTAGCCTGCTCTCTCAACCAGGGATTCCCAGGCCACTCCAACCCCAAACCACCCACCTTGCCTCCTACAGCTCCCTCCCCCACTGCAGTCTCAGGTGGACAGGGAGAATCCAGGGAGGGGACCACAAATCCCAAGGTAGGAGTCAACGGGCACAATCAAGGTTGGCACTCCGAGCTTTGAAGCCTCTCTACCCCATCCCTGGGGCTGCTGCCTCCAGCCTGTGTACACCCAGATGGGTGGACAGGCTCCAGGGCCCCCACTTCCCATCCTTATTCTCCAGGCATTGTCAGCCTGCATGGCCATTCCTGTATCCTCAGCAGAGATCCTCCCAGCAAACTGATGCCAAGCAAGCCCACTAGGGAGTTCCACATACTGGCCACTTTGCAGTCACAACCACATTTGGCGGGGTGGTTGGGGTTGGGGAGCACTTACCCTGATGCCTTCATGCCAACCAGGCACCAGACTCACCAGCTCAGCAGCCTTGGATGCCAGACCTAAGACAACGGGTGGGTACCTGGAGCCAAACCAGACTCCAGTTGTTAAATACCACCCTTGTCAGTGTGTTTACATTAAAGAAAATCCTTGCAGGGCTGTGCAGAAGAATCACAAATGCTCAGTGCCAAGGGAAGTTAAGAAAACAGGATGGTTTTGCTTGCAGCAAAAATCCACCATGCCTGCTTCATGTATTGGAGGCCAGAAACAACTCAATCCAAATTCTAATACTTCCTTATTTAACAAACGCTCATAAACCTGAGTTCATACGTTCTTTTCAAAGCCTACCCCACTGTGAGCCAGGCACACTAAGAAGCACGAAGAATAATTAGAAGAACTAACGTTTGGAGAACACTTACTATGAATTAAGATATAGCAGCCCTGTAGCTAAGCTCTTTGCACGCAGACCCTCTTTCAATCTTCCCAGCAGCCCTCGGGGGAGAGATGCATTTTACAGAAAAGGAAATCAAGGTTTTGGGGTTAACTCACTCATCCAAGGTTACAGAGCCAGCAAATGGCAAAGTGAGGTTGGCTGGCTCCAAGGCCCATTCCCCACCCACTACACAAGACACAGCCCTGTGCACAAGCCCTATTGATGACACGATTTTGCCCCCAACACATGAGACAGGTAGGTTCACTGAAACATTGGGAAAGGAAAAAAAAGTACCAAGAGGAAAATAAGTTAACTATTAGGCACTGATGGTGAACAAACCACCCACCTTTAACAACTGCATGCATTTCCTTCACTTTCCCTCCACTTATTTCATTTATAATAAACCCACTGTGAAAGACATAGCCCTGTGTCCCCTCCATGAGGTTCTGGGCTTCCTCCAAATCTACTCTGTCTGAAGAGGGCCAGTCAGGCCTGTTACTTCCTGCTCCCAGACTCCCAAGCCCACCCATCTGAACTCCAGGAATGGGAGCGTGCAAGCCAGATTGACAGTGGGGGAGAGGGAGTGTCTCCCCAGCAGTTCCAAACACAGCAAGAGCCTAGCATCCACCCGTCACCCTGCCCTCTCTGCCTCAGCTCAGACCAAGGGTTCTGGTGACCCATCAGCCCACATGCGGACACCATGCCAGGCTGACAACCCAGGAGATGACTCATGTGAGAGAAGAGAACAGTCCAGGGTGGGCATACTGGCCCCCATGACAGACAGCCATGGCCTGAGAGCTGGTGGACTCTCTTGTATTAGGCAGGGGCAGTGTTGCCAGGCTGGGGAAATGGGCCAGGGATAGGAAGCCAGGTTCAAACCAGGCTCGACCAATAACCCTCTTGGGGAAACTGCCTTAACCTCTCCGGGATGTCTCCTCTCCCGTAAAAGTGGGGATAATCTTCCATCCCCAACTCCATGGGGAGGACAGTGTTGGTAAAGGAGCCTATTCACATACACTTCCTAATAAAGCTCTGAGACACATTTTACAGATGTGATGTACCACTCCCTGCACACCGCAGCCACTACGAACGCCGCGCGGCTCCTTGGGTAATCCCCTGCCTGGAGCATCCTCTGTGCTCTTCTGATCAGGAAGGTTCAAGCTTCAGATCAAGCATCGGCTCCTCTGAGAGGCAGGCCCTGACCCCTAGCCCCAAGGCAGGCAGGTTGTTTCCCTCTCTGTGCACCTGCCCTCCCTCCCTCGCAGGACCTCAAGCTCCCCAGGGGCCTCCCCATCACACTGGATGGGAATTCTGTGTATGCTGTGGGTCAGGGCTCCTCCTTCTGCACCCATGACACCTGTCAGAATGTCTGGCATACGCTAGGTACTCGATAAATGTTCACCAAATAAATAACAATGGAGTCAGGTATGGTGGCTCACGCCTGTAATCCCAGCACTTTGGGAGGACGAGGCAGGCAGATCACTTGAGGCCAGGAGTTCAAGACCAGCTTGGGCAACGTGGTGAAACTCCGTCTCTACTAAAAATGTAGAAATTAGCCGGGCATGGTGGTGCACACCTGTAATCCCAGCAACTCTGGAGGCTAAGGCAGGAGAATTGCTTGAACCTGGGAGGCAGAGGTTGCAATGAGCCGAAATTGTGCCACTGCACTCCAGCCTGGGCGACAGAGCGAGAACCTGTCTCTAAATAAATAAATAACAAGTATTATTATCACTCTCTGAAATCTGTGAAAAGGACAGAGCCCTCCTGGAAGGAAGGGCAGCTCCCCATTGGAGCCTCTGACACTGGAACTGACCAAGGTCACTGGCACCTCACTGCTCTCTGTCTGCTTCCAGCCAATATTTCTCACACCCCAAGTCAGCCTGCTCTATACCTGGCACTGCAGATACAAAAGACACACATCCCCAGCTCCCCACCCGCCACCACTGCAACACAGGGGGTTCTCCATCTAGGAATTCCCATCCAGAGGCCCTCAAAGAGAGCTGCAGGAAGAAAATAGAGCTTTCCTTATTTCTTCCTTCAAAAGGTCTATTTTTGTAGACATATTATTACAATGGACACTAAACGTTGGAGGGGGTCACCTTGGGAGAGGATGTGCCCTTCAGCAGAAGGTGACTTCAGGGGAGGGACTCAGCTATGAGCTGTCAGCGGCCAAGGCTCACGGCAGCTGGGGGTGGAGAAGTCAGCTCTGAAGGGGGCTTTGGGCAGCACATCAAGCCTTTTCAAATGGTCCCTTCAAGGAGTTTCATCTAGAACAGAACATCAGTCCAGTCAGCTAAGAAAGAAATGACACATAAAGTCACAGAGGAAAAGCATGGGTCTGTGATTTCTTTTTTTTTTTTTTTTTTTAGAATTTCACTCTTGTTGCCCAGGCTGGAGTGCAATGGCGCGATCTCAGCTCACTGCAACCTCCGCCTCCCACGTTCAAGTGATTCTCCTGCCTCAGCCTCCTGAGTAGCTGGGATTACAGGCATGCGCCACCATGCCCAGCAAATTGTGTATTTTTAGTAGAGATGGGGTTTCTCCACGTTGATCAGGCTGGTCTGGAACTCCCGACCTCAGGTGATCCACCTGTCTCGGCCTCCCAAAGTGCTGGGATTACAGGCGTGAGCCACTGTGCCCAGCTGGGTCCGTGATTTCTACCTCACGACTGAGCTGACAGGATCTAACGTGCTCTTTCCTGGTTTTAGATTATTTTTAAGAGCACATAATTTCACTTCAAAAAACCTGTTGATGAGCTGCTATGTGAATTTTCCATTTTCTCCCTCATCATTCTCAAACTCCTAGTTCACGCACTTGAAAAAAAATCTATTTTTTTACCTGTAGACTCAAACCACATCACATGAGCAGATAACCACATTAAGCCAGGGACGAGGCCTGCGCAATGAAATGGTTAAAACTTGGCAGTGGGCACAAAAATAACGTGGGAGAAATGTCTGTCACATTTTGAAGTACTGAAAATGCAGCCAAAATATTTTTTGTGTATGACATGATTTTCCCCCCAACACATGAGACATGTAGGTTTATTGAAAAATTGGGAAAGAAAAAAGAAGAAAATAAGTTAAGTATTAGGCCACTATCCACTGATGGTGGACAAACCACTCACCTTTAACAACTGTATGCATTTCCTTCACTTTCCCTCCACTTATTTCATTTATAATAATTAACTGGGGTCATACTGTTTGGTAACCTGTTTTGTTGCCTGTTAGTGGTTCATCATTAATATCTTCTCAAGTAGTAATTCTTTATAGCAAATGTTTGCTGTTTTTAAGTGCCATGGGTCTAAATGTGCTCCAGTTTTACTTTTACTTACACTCTATCCCAAGCTTGTAGGTATAGGATACTGGATATTTAGATGATTTGTTAATTCTTCATCAGTATAAAATAATGCTGCAATTAACATCCCGGGGCCAAATTATTTTTAAATCGTAGTTGGTCCTTAACACAAATCTCCAGTGCCAAGACTCAGGTAACTTTATTGAGCTAGCATCTTATAAACATAAACAATGGGTTGTTCCCACCTGCAGCACAGTTACCAGCCAAGAGTGGTCGTACACATTCAGGCTCACTATCTGCCTCAGCAACTCCAAAAGATGGGGCCTTCTCCTTGCTGGTGTTCTGCAAACAGTGAATCCCTGCTTCTGCAACCCCAGGACCATGGATACAATTTTTATATACATATAATTTTATTTTTTTTGCTACGTTGTCCAGACTGGTCTCGAACTCCTGGTCTCAAGAGATCCTGCTGCCTTGGCCTCCCAAAGTACTGGGATTATAGGCATGAGCCACCACGCCTGGTCTGGAGATGTTCTTTACCCCCACATCATAATGGTTCTTCTTTCTCAGCACCACCAACAACATTTATGCTTTTTACTAAGCAGCTGGCATGCGCTGTAACATTTAACCCTCAAAAACATACTGAGAGAAGCTGTTGCCCTCATCTGATGGACGACAGAAATTAAGGTTCAACATACAGAGTCCAATCAATGAACACAGCTAGCATCATAGCACTCAGGATTTAAACCAAATCGTCTCCAAAGCCCAAGGGCACCAGCTTCAAACTCTGGCAATAAAATCTACATACAGTTCTGGTATAATGGACAGTGGAGACTCAGGAGAAGGGACAGTGGGAGGGAGGTGAGGAATGAAAAACTACATATTGGAATACAATGTTCACTACTAGGGTAATGGGTACACTAAAATCCCAGACTTCACCACTCTACAATTCATCCATGTAACCTAAAACCACTGCACTCCCTGAAGCTGAACCCCCAAAAGGATGAGTTTCCATGGCATAGAGATAGCTATATAAGTGCTGGTGGCCCCACTCATCATGCTGGCAGTCACCAGAGAGTCAAGCAGGAAGGCTGGTGACTCCACAGTCCACCAACCACACGACAGGAAGGCATGAGGCTGACTCGTGATTGAAGGGCCACGGTACCTACGTGTATCTTATGTACAAGGTGCAGCGTGCCTTATCGGCTAAAATATGGCACGTATGTGCTATGAACTTAAATTACTATCTCTGTGAGTTTGGCCCGTGAGAGACAGAATTAAAGAATTGAAAGAGACTTCAGAAGAAATCAGCCAGTCCAATTCCCTCATCTTGTTTCCACAAACAAGAAAACTGGGGCTCAGGACACTGGGTCACAAAACCAGTTCATGGCAGACCCAGGTCTACAGCCTCCCAACCTAGCAGTCTAAGCAATAACTCACAGCAGTATGTGAATCACAAAACTCACAAAAATTCCCGAAAATAAAATTTCTATTTTAAGAAAAAAAAACTACCTGAAGTTTAAACAAAGCTGAGTATCTAATTTACAGGACTTTGATGAGGTATTTGGTTTCATGTCTCTGGCATATTTGACCAAAAAACAAAGTCAAGAGATGTAAATAATAAAAACAACAAAAGCTAAAGACACAATAAGCTGTTTCCATCAAAGGTAGTTTTGTTTCGTAAAATGACATCAGAGTGTTACTGAAACCTTAATCACAGAGGCCTGGAACACACCCTGCATTATCCTGGCTGATACAAAAGAAGAAAACACACTCGCATGCAACTAAGGAGGATCCAGCCCAGATCCACTGGTGTTATTTCCAATATAGGAAAACTACTCAATGGGTCGTACTGGGCTCTGAGTGTCAAACTGCACTAGGCCTTGGCAGTTTTCTTAGCAACTTGCTTTGTTCCTTCTTTCATTCACTTGAATATTATTTAAGCATCTACTCTGTTTAGGCGTTGAGGATAAAACATCAGTGAATAGGCCTGGTGTGGTGGCTCACAACTGTAGGAGGCCGAAGCGGGTGGATCACCTGAGGTCAGGAGTTTGAGAACCAGTCTGGCCAACATGAAGAAACCCTGTTTCTACTAAAAATACAAAAATCAGATGGGCGTGGTGGTGCATGCCTGTAATCCCAGCTGCTCAAGAGGCTAAGGCAGGAGAATCACTTGAACCTGGGAGTGAGCCAAGTTGCAGTGAGCCAAGATCACACCATTGCACTCCAGCCTGGGCAACAGAGCAAATCTCTGTCTCAAAAATTAAAAAAAAAAAAAAGAAAAGAAAATCAGTGAATGAAAGAGAAAAATCCTTACCCTGCGGAGCTTTCATTCTCGGGAGGTGAGGCAGGCAATGAACAAGTCAGTAAAACCACAGTATGTGTTAGGTGGGGGATGCAGGAGGGTTCACAATTACATGGGCTGCTTAGAGAAGACCTCACTCTGGGAGTGAAGGCAAGGGGAGGAGGCCTGGGGGCATCTGGGGGATGTGGGAACAGGAAGGTGGCCCAAGCAGCTGGGGCAGGATGAGCAATGGGGTGAAGGACAGAAGCTATGGCCTGGACTTTGGCTTTTGCCCCAAGTGGAATGAGTGTCAATGGTCTCTGCAGATGATGCAAAAGAGCTGACTTGCATTTTAAAGGACCCCTTTATCATTAAACTTTTCCCTGAATGTCACCAAGAATTCCTATTTACATTCAGACAAACCCACACACAGGCAGACACCTACATACATTCACACACACCCCAGAGAATATGGCCCGACCCAGGTGCCCCCGCAGCACAGGTCAGCCTCTAATGTCTGTGTGGTGCTGCCACCCCTCTGTCAGTCAGTCACTCTCATCCCACAGCACCTGTGCTGCAGACTGCTTAGGAATGGCCCCTTTCAACCATCTGGACCCAGGGATGTAATTCTCTCCTGTGCTTGAGGCTCACATCCCATTGAAGCCCTTCCTCCTTCCAACCAGAACCTACCCACTCCCTGGAGGCAGCAACAGAGGTCTGGGATGCCCGCCTCTCAAGGGAAGTCCAAGCGTCTGTCTCATGTCCTGCAGCACTTGAAGGAGATGAAGGGGTCCCAACTGAGCAAAGAGCAGGTGGAGGGCCAGTGTGGGTCAGAGCGGCCCATCCTTGTCACCTGCACTAGGAGCGGCACCTTCCTCCCTTCCCTACACCCACCTCAGAAGGAACAAAAGGAAGAGCAAAGAGAGGTGAGGGGTGCAACCTGGGATGCTGCAGCGAGAACGGGAACCCAGCCACCCATCTGCTCTCGCCTTATTGACATGGGTTCTGTGAACTCACATAAGATTGACAGTGGGCCTGGCACTCCAGGATGACGGAGGAGCACAGATGGAGGGAGGAGCATGGATGGGGGAGGAGGGGCAGAGCACAGATGCACAACCATGGAGGGAGAGAGGAGCACAGATGGAGGGAAGAGCATGGATGCAGGGAGGAGCATGGACAGAGGGAGGAGCATAGAGGGAGGGAAGTGCATGGATGGAGGGAGGAGCATGGATGGAGGGTGGAGCACAAAGGGAGAGAGGAGCATGGATGTAGGGAGGAGCATGGAAGGAGGGAGAAGCATGAATGGAGGGAAGAGCATGGATGAAGGGAGGAGCATGGATGGAGGTCCACCCGCCACATGCTTTATGGCACTGACCATGTTCTCGTGACCCCAGCAACAGTCGTGCTTATTTCACAGATTAGGAAACGGATTCCCAGGAGGGGACCTGCCCAGGGTCACAGCATGACAAAGCTGGGACTCAGGGGTCTTGAGTCTGCCCAAGACTTCCCCACCTCCCAATTTATCTAATCTTCGTGGGGTGATAAGCCCCCAACCCCACTCCGCCGATGGTGCTCCATGGTGGGGGTGCAGGAAGGGCAAGGAGGTCGGTGGCATTAGGTCTGGACTCTGAAGCCACAGACAGGATAAGAACCCACACCTGGGTTCAGAGGATTCTCCCCAGAGAACAATAATGGACAGCTCATGTTTATCAGGCACTTACTGGGCACAAAGCCCTACTCCACCTACTGTATTCATTTAATCCTCACAACATCTCATGGCCAATGTGGTGACATCATGCAAAAAACAATAAAGAATCCGCACAACAGCCCCCACCAGTAGGTACGACATTGTCCCCATTCATGTATCCCCATTCCTCAGATGAGGAAACCGGAACCCAGAAAAGCAAAATGACCAAGGTAAGAAGAGTCCACAGCACAGGCACAGTCACACTCAGGCTGTCTGACCCCAGAGGCCACACTCCTAACCTTGACACCATCCCCTTTTACACCAGTTTGTGTTATTTTTCTAGGAATGCCGTGAGGTTAGTTTAGCCCTGATTAAAGCATATACTCCAGAACCCTCATTCAATTCCTCAGCACTTACTGTGTGCCAAGTACCGGGCTAGGCCCTGGAATTTCTGGGTAAAAAGGTCATGACATAGTCTGCCCTTAAAGAAAGAACTCCTTCCTTTGAAGCTAGAGGGCTTTAGTCTCCCTCAAAGACAACAGGAAGGCCAGGTGTGGTGCCTCACGCCTTGTAATCCCAGCACTTTGGGAGGCCAAGGCAGGCCTTGGCCTCACTTGAGACCAGGAGTTCAAGACCAGCCTGGGCAACATAGTGAGACCTCATCTCTACAAAAAATAAAAGAATTAGCTATGTGTAGTGGTGCATATCTATAGTCCCAGCTACTCAAAAGGCTGAGGAAGGAGGATTGCTTGAGCCTGGGAAATCGAGGCAGCAGTGAGCTGTTATTGCATACTGCACTCCAGCCTGGGTGACAGAGACCTTGTCTCAAAAAAAAAAAAAAAAAAAAGAAGAGAACAGGGAACTTTCCCTGAAGCATCTGGTGTAGAAGTGGAGGGGCTATGATGGCATTCTGGGAGGGATGGGCCGGGAGTGGAGCAGGAGGCAGAGAGGGGTCTATACATCACCGTTTTCCCTATGTAGACAGATTTTTAACTTGTACCACCCCACAGTCCAGTGAGCTGTGACAAAGAATAACTGCAAAGGCATGGGCTTGGTCATCAGCCAGACTCCAATTCTAATCTCAGCCTGTCACCACTGGTGTGCCCTCAAGAGTCTAACTCACCTCTCTGGGCTTCAGTTCCCTGTACAATAGGAGGTGAGAACCAAACTCCGGTGTTTCCAGGGCGGCTAGAGGTGTCAGAGGCGTGTGTACCAGAGCGACTCCGTCTTGAACAGGAGCTGGGTAAAATAAGGCTGAGAGCTACCGGGCTGCATTCCCAGATAGTTAGGCGCTTTAAGTCACAGGATGAGACAGGAGGTCAGCACAAAACACAGGTCATAACGACCTTGCTGATAAAACAGCTTGCAGCAAAGAAGCCGGCTAAAACCCACCAAAACCAAAGTGGCCACAGGAGTGACCTCTCTGGTTGTTCTCACTGCTACACTCCCACCAGAGCCATGACACTTTACATATACCATGGCAATGTCAAGAATTTACCCTGTATGGTCTAAAAAGATGAGGCATGAATAATCTACCCTTTATTTAGCATATCACCAAGAAATAACCATAAAAATGGGCAACCAGCAGCCCTCAGGGCTGCTCTGTTTGTGGAGTATTCAGTCTTTTATTCCTTTACGTTCCTAATAAACTTGCTTTCACTTTACTCTATGGACTTGCCCTGAATTCTTTCTTGCATGAGATCCAAGAACCCTCTCTTGGGGTCTGGATCAGGACCCCTTTCCTGTAACGGAGGGGACTGGCGGGATACAGTATTCCCAGTGCTATCTGAGAGCCCAGAACATAGACAGCAGGCCTTACATGTGTGCTATAGTTACAAATGTCCTCATCGCCACCACCATCATCCAAACAGCCAGAGGGCTTTCCTCAGAGTGGGGGCAGCGGGAACCATCTGTGGCTGTCCAACATTTCAGTCCTTCTGAGTCAACCATGGGCTTCCCAGGGCACATCACGGGCAATGTGGACCCTGTGAGTGTTGGGCACCCAGGAGATGAGCCCACAGCTGTGGTCTCCTTCCTGGGACAACCCCTCATACCAAGGGCACCACAGTCAAAAGGGCAAGGGCGCTCCCTGAGAAGGTGGGATCACAGCTCACCGGCAGCGCCCTAGCACTGCTCAAGTCCCAGCAGCCAAGACTCAGGGAGCCCTTTTGGTGCCAAGCCAGCTCTACCCCTGAGTTCTCTACCCTCAGGAGGGGGTGGCAACTCTGGAAACTTCCCTGTTTCTCAGCAGAATCTGGGACTGGCTCAACAAGCGCCCTGCAGAGAACCTGGAGGATCAACTCTCCGTTTTATTCCAGAAAGTTTGAATTTTGCACCACTTCATTAGCCTTCAATCCTTGAGCGCTGAGAAGGGGTGGGGGCTCGAGAATCGCTCACTGAGCATGGTCCCCCGGGGGCAGGGGCCATGCAGTCCAGTCCACTGCTCTACCCAAGCACCTTCTCAGAGCCTGATAGCTAGTAGGCACTCAAATATTCATTACTTTAATAAATGAAGGAATGCAATTATAGCAATAATAAAGGAATTTTTCCAAAAGGAAAACAGTCCCACCACACATAACTCATTTCAATTTCACCTCTAGTTTTCCCCATCTGCATACGTATCATCACATATTTACAGGACTACAAATGCCACATACATGCAATCTTAAATACCGTGTATTTTCCCTCGATGTAACAGTATGAATATGCTCATATTCTTGCCCAGCCTCTGTAACTGACATCTGTGTGTGTGATGACCCACCCATCGTGTGCTGTGCCATGGTCTGCCAAACCTCCCCTTACCACTGGACAGCTACCTTGTTTTCATTTTTTTCTGTATTATGGATAGTGCAAATAGCCTCATACATTCTGCTTTGCTTTTCTATTGCATTCTTGCCTCAGAAGGAACACCCCTGGAAGGATGGAGTAGATGGAAGGGCATCGCTGTCCCCGTGTCATAGATAAAGACAGTAATACCGGGCAGGTGCCAGCACGATCTCCTGCCGTGGGAGCTCTGTAAAAGCTGCTGGATGAATAAACATGGCTCACCCACCTGACGCCCTCAGTGAGTGGCAGAGCCTCAGCCTGCCCCGGGCCAGCGCTCTGTCACCGGCCCACGCAGTCAGAAAGTGACTTTCTGTAAGTCAGTAGGTTAGTGTGCCAGCCCCCAAACTCCATTTTTTAGTAAGACAGAAGTTTCAAAATCCCCTGTGGATCCTACAGGATGGAGGCAGAGCCCACATAAACCCAGCAGCTCTCACCACCTTCTCTTCTCACTACTCTTTCCTCCTTCACACCTGTGCTCAGAGTCCCATAGTGCAGTGGGTACTGGAGAGCAAGCACCTCCCTAAATGTCATGCCCAGGGCCCCTTGTGGCCTCACCCCTGGCCCCACAATTTTCCAACAACCTGGGCTCACTCCCCTTCGGCTTCCACATGAGCTGTTCCTCAGCTTCCAAAGCTCTTTTCCAGCTGTATCCCCGTGGAGCCCTTCTCTACCCTTTTGAGGTCTTTACTCAAATATCACCTCCTCTGCAAACCCATCCTGACCCCTCACTTTAAATTATACCACCATCTAGGCACCCCTCCCTGCTTTCATTTTCTCCACAGCACTTTTACCACTTAATAGATAACACATTTTCCTTGGTGTGTGTGTGGTATTTTTAGGGATGGGAATCTCACTATGTTGCCCAGGCTGGTCTTGAACTCTGGCTCAGGTGATCCTTCTGCCCCAGCCTCCCAGGTAACTAGGATTCCAGGTGTGTGCCACTGCTCCAGGCTTTACTTATTTACTTGTCATCTGAATGTCTCCTCCCAACACTAAAGTGTAAGTTCCACAAGGTCTACATTTGTGTCCATTTTGTTCACTGCTATTTTCCCCAGAGCTAAGAACAGTGCCCAGTCCCTAATGGGTGCTAATTAAACACTTGTTGAGAAAATAAATAGTAATATTATAATATAAAAATATTCTCATTCTGCACAAGGCATTGTGCTTTTCCATGGCTCATCTTACTTACTGTGAAAAATGACCCCATTATAATCCCCATTTCACAGATGAGGAAACTATTGCTCAGAAAGGGTAAGCAACTTGTCCAAAGACACACAGTTAGCCAGAAAGGCAGTGCAGCCTGAATCCAGGCTGTCAACCACCAGAACCTGTGCTCTTATGCAGCATGAGGTGCTGCTCATCCTCCCATCCTTACATCCAAAGATAGAAGCCACCCATGGTCCAGCAGAGCTTTATAGTAAGAACAGCAGGTCTGACTTTTGGAACATAAGCATTGCCTGGCTTGCAGCCACAGGGTGACAGGGGCCTGTTTGCTATGACAAGTAGCACTAGGGCTTTGACAAGCTGGGTGCTAAGATAACAAATCCTGCCAGACCAGGAAACTGCTTAAACCAAACAGGGCCAGAGAGGAAGTTTGGCCTAAGCTGTTAGATGCTTGAGACAAGGTCTGGTCATTTGAGGCCGCCTAAGTCTTCCTCTAAGAATAGTCAGAAGCCCCCTCTGGTTTAGGGGTCTAGGTGGGAGGGATGCAAGTGAAGGATTTTCCTCTAGACACATGGCCGATCGCAGCCCACATGGCTGGCTGTACACAGGTATTGTGAGTAAACGAGGTCTTTGGCTTTTGGTTTCTCTTTTTCTTTTTTTAACTACTTCCTAAAACTCTCAAAATTGTCAAAGATGCAGTTGGAAGAGTGGCCTGGGGTTTTGTCTCAAATGTTCACCTCTCCTCATAAGCCACCAGGCCAACCACACAAAAAAAGTTTCCTGTCCCCTAAAAAGACAAGTTTCCATTCGTTGATGGATTCTTCCTTGTTCTGTTCTGTCCCCCTGTGCCACGGTGAGTCATGGCCACCACAGGGACTCTCCCCAGGGACTCGTCACCTTCTTTCTCCTAAAATGTACCACCAGTATTTAAAATACCACTGTGCCTATCGCCATCACACCCAAGCACTACCTGCTATGTTGCCTTTGTAGCTAGAACCCTTCCAAGCAGAGGCAAAATTATTTAAGATGATCAGATAAAGTCCTCTGCCTGCCTGCTGCCCAAACCCCAGCCCTGCAGGCTGCTCCTCACAAGGATGCCCCTCTACCACCTTCCTGCTCAGCCAGAAGCCCCCACCTCTTGCTTTGCAGCGTCCTTTCTGCGAATGGCCACCTGTTAATCCAGATCCCCGCACTCTGTTACTTCATCCTGTCTCCAACTGTAAGGGACTCCCATTCCAATGACGTGAAAAACGAGACTGCCAAATCCATTTCCACCCAGCACTACTTCTTCTAAAATGCTAAGGATTACCAAAGCCTTGTATTATCTCTTTCTGCCCTGAACAAGACAAGATCAAGCAAATTTCTAAAGAGGGCAATGAAATGAACACAAATGGAAATTCAGACAATTCAGCTCCACCAGTTACTGTGTGACTTTGGGCCTTATTTCATCACTTACATGGGCTCATAAAGTTATCATCACTGAGAAGTTAACTGAGAGAACTGCTGTCAGAATCTTGCTGCCTTAAACCTGGGTACTAGCTGGGCATGGTGGCATACCCCTGTGGTCCCAGCTATTTGGGAGGCTGAAGGTGAGCCAGAGAGGTAGACAGAGGCTGCAGTGAGCCATGATGGTGCCACGGAACTCCAGCCTGGGAAACACTGTGAGACCCTGTCTCAAAAAACCTGGGCAGGTCCACTTCACATTAGCCATGACTGTGGGAGGAAGGGGTAGGGCCCTGAGTTATTATTGATATGTTCCCAGGATTCTGGCCTTCCATTCCATTTATTTTTTTATTTTCATTTTGAGATGGAGTCTCACTCTGTTGCCCAGGCTAGAGTGCAGTGGCATGATCTCAGCTCACTGCAACCTCCGTCTCCCAGGTTCAAGCGATTCTCCTGCCTCAGCCTCCTGAGAAGCTGGGATTACGGGCACCCACCACCATGCCCGGCTAATTTTTGTACTTTTAGTAGAGACGGGGTTTCACCATGTTGGCCAGGCTGGTCACCTGACCTCAGGTAATCAGCCCACCTTGGCCTCCCAAAGTGCTGGGATTACAGGCACGAGCCACGGGGCCCAGCCCACTTCCCATTTATTTAATAGCAACAAGCTTACATGCAAGGAACCCAAGGTGCTGGTTAACCCTGGTCAAAGGAGGCCCCTAACTCAATGACATCAGAGCCCCCCTGAGGCTTATGAGTCATTCAGCCTCCTCCAAACGAAATGGTGCCAACATCTTCCACCAGGCTATTGCCAGGCACTCTCATGAGGTCCACACCTTGCTATGTGAGTACACTCTAGACTCCCAGAAGCATCTGCTCGGTCTCATAACCCCTTCTTTGCCCCATCCTACGGGAAGAAACCCACGAGGAGCACAGTGTCCCCAAGTCTACATTCCCAACCAGAGCCACAAATCAGAGTCCACAGTCAGGGGAGAAAGGGGCAGGGCAGGCAGCTCAGTAAGAAGGGGGTTTCCCATGGCTGTCTCTTGGGCTTCTTTCCCATAACTGGGAGCCTAGACACTCATACCTGGTATCAGCAGCCCCACATCTGAGCTGGCAACCTCAAGTCTGAGGACCCCTTCCCTGGCAGGGGTCCACGTGCCCCCAAGCAGGCCAGGACTGCCAGGCTTTACATCGGAGAACTGAGTTTCAGTTACCACGGTGAAGGCTGGCAACACAGAGCACAGTTCCGTGCAAATCAAGACACATTTCCCAAGTCCCTACACACCTCAGTGCAGAGATGAGTCAGCTGCGCCGCCTGATGAGCCTTCATTCACACCTCACCAGCACCTTCTATGGGTTTACTCATCCACAAACTCCCCCACTAAGCTGGCTTTCTGGAGCACAATACACCTCTCATTCACTCTTATATTCCAGAACAGTGGCTGGCAGGAAACCCAGCCAGCAGGGTGGAGGGGGAAGTGGGAGGACACCTGTTTGTTGAGTTGGTGCATTAATTCTCTCCTGGGGCCCAGCACTGAAAAAACAGCCCCACGCCCCTGCCTACCTCCTTGACCCCAAGGCCAACCATCCTCCCCTGACACTGTGTTCCAGGCACACCAGCCTCCTCCTGGCCCTTGACCACACCAAGCTCGATTCTGCCTCAGGGCTCTTGCACAAGCCAGTCCCTCTGCCGGGAACACTCCTCCAGGCTACAGTGGCCTTCTCATCTTTTAAGACTCAGCTCAAAAGTCACCCTCTCTGGGAAGGCCTTTCCTGATCACCCCATCTAAAGAAGTCACCTCTTCCATACCCCCACGTCTCTCTAACCCACTTCCAGTTTTCTTCTGAGAGCATGTCTATTTGGCGTGTTTATTATCTTTCTCTTTCCACTGAAGGAAGCCCTCTATTTTCTTCCTTGCTCCTTCCTCAGTGCCTAAAACAGTGCCTAAAACAAACCTGATATTGAGCAGATTCTCAATAAATCGTCACTTGAGTGGGCCCGGTGCGGTGGCTCATGCCTTTACAGCACTTTGGGAGGCCAAGGTAGGGAGATCACTTGAGGCCAGGAGTTTGAGACCAGCCTGGCCAATATGGCGAAACCCTGTCTTTACTAAAAATACAATAATTAGCCGGGTGTAGTGTGCGTGCCTGTGCTCCCAGCTACTCAGGAGGCTGAGGCACAAGAATTGCTTGAACCCGGGAGGCAGAGGTTGCAGTGACCCAAGATTGTGCCACTGCACTCCAGCCTGGGGGACAGAGTGAGTCTCTGTCTGAAATTAAAAAAAAAAAAAAGTCACTGAATGAATGGACAGGAGAGAGAAATAAATAGCAAATTCAAGATGAGGAATATCTAACAAGGTCAAAAAACGGGGAGAATAAAGGAGAGAGGAAGAAAGGTCAGAAGAATTGTAAAAAATATGAGATACTTACCCAGGAGTACAATTTTTAAAACAGCCATCATTCAAAAGGAGTTAAATGGAGGGGCTAGATGTGGTGGCTCATGCCTGTACTCCCAGTACTTTGGGAGGCCATGGTGGGCGGATCACCTGAGGTCAGGAATTTGAGATCAGCCTGGCCAATATGGTGAAACCCTGTCTCTACTAAGAATACAAAACTTAGGCCTGGTGCAGTGGCTCACGCCTGTAATCCCAGCACTTTGGGAGGCCGAGGTGGGTGGATCACGAGGTCAAGGGTTTGAGATCAGCCTGACCAACATGGTGAAACCCCGTCTCTACTAAAAATATAAAAGTTAGCTGGGCGTGGTGGCACACACCTGTAATCCCAGCTACTCAGGAGGCTGAGGCAGGAGAATTGCTTGAACCTGGGAGGCAGAGGTTGCAGTGAGCTGAGATCGCACCACTGTGCTCCAGCCTGGGCGACAGAGCAAGACTCTGTCTCAAAAAAAAAAAAAAAAACTTAGCTGGGCATGGTGGTGTGCACCTGTAATCCCAGCTACTCAGGAGGGTGAGACAGAAAGATCACTTGAATCCAGAAGGTGCAGGTTGCAGTGAACCGAGATCACACCACTGCACTCCAGCCTGGGCAACAGAGAGATATTCCGCCTCAAAAAAAAAAAAAAAATGGGAGAACAGTTTGGCAAGTCTTATCACACACACACACACACACACACACACACACACACACACACACACTAACTCCATCTCCATGCTCTTTGATCCAGTAATTCCATTCCTGGGAATTATCCCAAGAAAACAAATTCAGAATAGGAACAAAAATAAAGCGCCTATATAGAAACGATTCCATTCACATTGTTTATAATTGCAGAAATCTAGAAACTACTGAAACGTCCAATAACAGGGAAAATGCTGCCAAATTACAGCAGATCCACTAGATACACTCTCATGTGGCAACTAAAATGACCAAAAGGAAGATAATAGGGAACATGGAAAAGTGTTTTGGAGTAATGCTACGTGAAAGGCAGGGGGCGGTGGGGGGAAACACTGAACTCCTTCAAGTACCAGGCACTGTCCAGCACTCCTTCTGTATCTTGGTTCTCAAAAGAATCCAAAATTAATCTACTCTTATCCCCTTTTAACTAACAAGAAAACTGAGGTCCAGAGAGCTAAAGAACTTGCCCAAGGTCACACAGCTGGCAAGGAATGGAGTCAGAATACGAATATGTCATCCTCACCCCAGAGTCCCCGCACATCCTGGCGCCCTCAATGCACGCCTCAATGTCCTACCAAGTGCTTGAGGGGCTCTTTCCCATAGCGACATCACTATTGTGTTGTGGAGGCCAAACTCGGAGACTGAAACAGCCAGCAAAAAGTGACTCGGCACCTGAGAAATGCTTGCAAGAGAATACAGCAAATGCCAAAACAAAGCAGAAACCAAAAGAAAACTACCTGCTGGGATCAAAAGACCGCAGAGAAAAGAAATGAGAAAGCAGTCAGCAAAGCCAGGCTTCAGGAAGGACTGTGCAGAGCCTCGAGAGAAGAGCCGGGAAGGGCAAGGAAGCCTTTTACAGGTGCTGGATCCAGGTTCCAGGCTGGAACCGCAGAAATGAGGGTTTGCCCGGGGCTCCCAGAGAATAGCACCTTCCTGTACTCACAGCTCTTCTCTCCAGGGCCCACACAGTGAAGCTTAATCAATGTTAGCTGAAATACACTTATTTCATAATGGGAACAAGGAAAAGGAAGGGAAGAGACATTAGAGGCATGGGCAAGAGTGGACTGGAAATCAGGACATGCACAGTGGGATTCCGCCGGGTCTGGGGGCCCTGCTTCATTAAAGACTCTCACCTTAGTCTCCAGCAGGACTGCTGCAGGGAGAGGGAAGGCACTCAGCCATCTGAGAACAGGTTTCAGGTGCGGCAGGAGACTCAGGTTAGATAGTGAGATGGACACTCCGCAATGTACCTGCTGTCAGAAGCCAGTGCAAGCTTAGGAGAAAATAATCAAAACTGCCTTTTCATAGGAAAACATAGAGATTCCTGCCAGCCTGCTGAGACAGGTACAGCTCAGCCTGGAAGCAGATGGCTGGAGAAGACTGCCCTGGGTCACTCTGCTACCTAGAGATGAACTGCCCAGGGCCACCATTGCCAAAACAGAGCATAAATACCCTAGATTACTCAAGATTGGCCACAGGCCAGGCACGGTGGCTCACGCCTGTAATCCCAGCACTTTGGGAGGCCAAGGTGGGTAAATTGCTTGAGCTCACGAGCTGGCCTGGCCAACACGGTGAAACCCTGTCTCTACTAAAAATAAGAAAATTAGCCGGGCATGGTGGTGTGTGCCTGTAATCCCAGCTACTTGGGAGGCAGAGGCAGGAGAACTGTTTGAGCCCAGGAGGCAGAGGTTGCAGTGAGCTGAGATCTCATCACTGCACTCCAGCCTGAGCAACACAGCCAGGCTCCATCTCAGGAAAAAAATAATAATAATTGGCCACAGCTGGTTATTGCTGAAGCTGGGGAATCACTACACAGAGGTGGTCACAACATTCTCTCTACTTTTGTACAAGTTTAAACCTTTCCATGACAAAGTTAAAAAAAAAAAAATAAGGCCAGGCGCAGTGGCTCACACCTGTAATCCCAGCACTTTGGGAGGCCAAGGCGGGTGGATCACGAGGTCAGGAGATTGAGACCATCCTGGCTAACACGGTGAAACCCCGTCTGTACTAAAAATACAAAAACGAAAAATTAGCCGGGCATAGTGGCGGGCACCTGTAGTCCCAGCTACTTGGAGAGGCTGTGGCAGGAGAATGGCATGAACCCAGGAGGCAGAGCTTGCAGTGAGCTGAGATTGCGCCACTGCACTCCAGCCTGGGGGACAGAGCGAGACTCCGTCTCAAAAAAAAAAAAGAAAAAAAAAAACCCATAAACTCAGACCTAGGCATTTCACCTGATGGAGCACAGGGAACTTGACCTCAAAACATAGCTCTCTGATATAATGAGCATTTTAAACTAAAGGCCCTTAGAGATTAACAGACACTGAAAGAGACATGTCCCCTATCTATAAAAAGACCAGATGGACCCACCAGGGACCAAGGATTGTTTTTTCTTCCCCTCACTGTTATCTCATTATCTATTTCAGGAAAAAAGGCCAAAAACGCAACCACACCCTAAAAGACCCATTCACAAGATAATGTCTATCTCTTAGGATCATTCAAAGAAATATTTGGGTCCCACTGGGATATTAAGTAATCCCTCTGTGATTCTGTGATACACCAGGGAGAATCAATTTATATGCCATTTCTCTTAGTCATCTATATATTGGGAGTTAATTTTTCAGTAAACCTTCGGAGGGCAAAAAGTAAGTTTCTCCCTTGGCCGCTACACAACAAGGAATCACTATGGCCTGGCCCAGGGTTTGGGGCTACCCCCCAGAGCCTAGACAAAGGCAACCAGAGTCTTCAAAATTATCCTGTGCTAACAGATTTTCCAGCTGGATGGAGAGAGGAGTTTGCAAATCCAAGTTGGGTGGTAAAGGCAAGGAATTAAGACTGCCTGGGTTCAAGTCACAGCTCAGTCTCTCCTTAGCTATGTGACTCTGGGAAAGTCACTTAACCTCTCTGCGCCTCAGTTTCTTCATCTGTAAAATGGGGACAGCGAGAAGACCTTCCTCACAAAGGTGTTGTGAGAAGTAAATGATACATAAAGCTTAACAAGGGGGCCAGGCACAAAGCAAGGTTGCCGTAAAAGTAAATGTCACCTATTATGACACATCCATTTTGTAACAGGTACAGATATTCGTTTTGGAAACCACATGCATCCATTTGACTCAGCGACTGGCGAAAATGAAACGGGGTGGAACCAGCGCTCTCTTTCTGAAACCTCAGGCAGCGGTGTGGGAGCCTTGACTCCAGCACACCTAGAGTGGCCCCAGCCGGCCCAGGCCTCCATTGGCCAAGAGGCCAGAAAGAGCTCCTCCTTTCAGAAAGCCACCACGAGAAACAGGAAGCTGCTTCCTTTCCTTTCCATTCAGAGCCAGCATTTCCTTTTTTATTTTAAAAAGCATTCTTCATCTGCAGCCCAGCCCTCGCCCCCAACCCCCCTGCAGCCCAGGCTCAAACGCACCCACAGCCATCTGCATTTCTCTTGGATTGTCTTCTGCCCACCAAGGGGATCATGAGGTTCCTGGCAGACCCTGAGCAGACCATGCCCTTAACACCAACTAAATGCACCCAGGGTCAGGAGGAGGCAGGAAGTGCAAACTCCAGGCAGGCAGGCAGGCGGGCACACCTCTCTGGGCAAGCTTCCTCTTCTTGTTAGAAAGCTTCAGTGATACATGTATTTAAGTGCTAATGTGATGCCCAGGAGACACCCTATTTCCCTTTGTAAAAAAGGCCACCTCTCATGGCTGGCTAAGTCTACAGGGATACCAGCCTCTCTTCAACCACCCAATTTTATTTGGAACCTCAAACAGCACCTCAGTTTCATAAAAACCTAAAACTTAAATATAACACTTGGTTGTAAGTGAGCCAACAGTTTCTTGTCTCTTTCTCTGCTCAAGGCTTAAGGCCATGTCTCCCCAACTACGTTCAGTGGAAGAAAAGATCCCCTGGACAAATAAGTTTGAGAACTGTTGTTGCAGGACTTCTCAGAACCTTTAAAACACAAATCCTCATCCGCAGGGATCTTCAGGAGGGAGATGGCTGATGCAGCACAACTTTCTTTCACAGGAGCATCATGCAGAATACAGTATGAGATACAGAAAGGCTGCACTGAGTCTTTTTAAGGGCCGGGGCCTTGGTGGGAGTGGAGTGGGAGCTCTCCAGATAGCATCTAATGAGTAGGAACATTCAGGTTGCCTTTTTTTTTTTTTCCTTATTGGCAAAACTGTGTGTGCACCATGAATGAAGCTGGTCTCCCTTATTCATATCAAAACTAAACCCAAAGTAATTGGCTAAATTGGGACTCAACACCTCCAGGAGCCACGCGGAAGAAAGCCCCACCACACTTTAAAGTAGCTTACCTCATCATATTTGAGGAAAGCAAAACGCTTATGACCAGTATGCTGCTAATACAAGTCTATAGATAATGCTGTATATTTTCCCAATCATAGCTGGCACAGTCCACATTTTGCATTACACTTCCTCTCTTTTTTTAAATTTTAAACACATGTCTTTATCTCTTCTTTTTTTAAATTTTAATTTAATTATACAAGACGGAGTCTCAGTATGTTGCCCAGGCTGCTCTCGAACTCCTGAGCTCAAGCGATATGTCCGTCTCCACCTCCCAAAGTGCTGGGATTACAGGCCTGAGACACTGTGCCCGGCCTTAAACACAAACCTTAAATTATCCTGAGGTTAGAAAAATGGAAGGGGAAGAAAAATGGCAAGCAGGTAGGCTGACTTCGGCTTCATTATTTGGAAGGACAGTTTGCTTGGTTAAAACACACTACTGCCCACAAAGGCCAAGACAACAGAAAAATACAGACTTATATAAATAGATTTTATATGTGACAGCAGTTTGAATGGAGACTTTTTCAATGCAAATGACAAACAGCTGTGCCTGGGAATAAATGACAACGAATTTTTTTTATCTCAACAGCTGTCCTGAGAGCACGTCTCTACACCTCTACCTGCATTCTGGAATCAGGGAGAAAGCCAAAACGGACGACAAGACACTAGATCAGCCGTGTCCAACCGTTTGACTACAAGGAGTTTTCCGCCTGTCTGTGGTGGTGGGTATCACGAAAATTATGCACAAACCTTTTTTTTTTTTTTTAAGCTCATCAGCTATCATTAGCATTAGTGTATTTTATGTGTGGCCCAAGAGCATTCTTCTTCCAATGTGGCCCTGAGAAGCCAAAAGACTGGACACCTGTGCACTAGATTAAAAGGCTACTCCTTCTGGAAGCAATTGTAAAGAATTTCTGACATTATCTTGACATGAAAACCAATGGATAGTGGGACAGAATGCAAAACCTGCAAGAATTTTTCTTGTTGGTTTTTTTTTTTTTTTTTTTTTTGAGTCAAGGTCTTGCTCTGTGGCCCAGGCTGGAGTGCACTGGTGAGATCACAGCTCAGTGCAGGCTCAAGTGCTCCTCCCGCCTCAGCCACTGTAGTAGCTGGGACTACAGGTGCGCACAGCCACCCCTGGTTAATATTTTATTTTTTGTAGAGACGGGGTCTCACTATATTGTCCAGGTTGGTCTCAAACTCCTTGACTCAAGGGATCCAGGACAGGATAACAGGTGTGAGCCACCACACCTGGCCATGTGCATGAACTTTTAAGACAAACACAAGGCCCCACAAAAGTTAAGGTTTTCCCACCTAATTTCCAGGGGATCTTTTGGTGCAAGGATGAGAAGCCCTTAAAAGTACACAGACAACTCCAAAGATTCAAGACAGTTCATTCGGGCTGGGCCAGCCCACTGGGCAGACTGACCTTCAAGAAAGGCCCACCCGTGACATACACCAGATGGCTCTCCAAGAATCTCTCCAGTCCTCAGGGTCCCTAAGGCACTGGACAGAGCTAGGAAAGCAAACCCATTTGCTTCTTCCTGCAGAAAACCCCTTGAGGTCAAGACCCCACAATCAGACGAGGATGCAGTGGCTCACCCTCAGTCAACAGGCCACACTCAAGGTGGTACAATGTCTTAACCAAGGGTGTGGGCCTCCAGGTCTGACTCCCAACTCAGTGCTCCTTTAATAACCACCCTTTGTTAATTCTCCTTAACAGGCGTTCCTGGCAAGTCAGTTCTCCCTCAGGCCTTCAGTTTCCTCACCTGCAAGATGAGAGGGCTGGACCACATGGAAATTCCAAGACCCTTTGCAGCCCTAGAAACCCGCAGATCTACTAAATCATCCCCAAAGCCAGGCACCCCAAATAGCACTGTGATCAGTATTTGTAGTTAGGGATGCAACCAAGAATGCAGTTAAAATGACTTTCATGAGCCTCAAGTGATCAAGACCTCACCATATGATTATGTACTACCAAAGCTGATCAGTCCCTGGACAGGGAGACCTGAAATCCAGCCCCTCTCTCCGCTATCTTGGAGCAAGGAAAAGGCCTTCTTCTAATTGGTCAGCCCAGGGGGCCCCCCTTTGCTGCAGGTAACCACAAAAACCAGAAGCCACAATGCCTGACACTTATCCCAGAACCTCAGCCACAGGACCATGTCCAGCCACTTTTTTTTTTTTTTCTCTGTCATCCAGGCTGGAGTGCAATGGTGCAATCTCAGGTCACTGCAACCTCCACCTCAGCCTCCTGAGTAGCTAGAACTACAGGAGCGCGCCACCATGCGTGGCTAATTTTCTATTTTTTGTAGAGATGGTGTTTACCATGTTGCCCAGGCTGGTTTCGAGCTCCTAGACTCAAGCTATCCACCAGCCTCAGCCTCTCAAGGTGCTGGGATTACAGGCATGAGCCACCACACCCAGCCCCAGCCTCCTTTTAAGCTCTTGGACGTCAGTGTGATTACAGATGCAGTGGCAAATGGAAAAATGTATGAAGGCTGCCATTCCTGCTTAGGAGAGGGGGAGTTATGATGCCACAAAGATATTAAAGACTAGGACAGATATTAAATGTATTCATATACTTTGACCCAGCAAATCTCACTTGTAGGAAGATACTCGTTGCAGCACCATTTATAAAAGCAAGACTTGGAAACGGCCTGAATGTCCCACACAGGGAAACCAGTTAGATGAATTTGTGGTATGACCACACAATGCAGCCACTAATAGTGCTGATGCATATGTATATGTGCTGATATAGACAGAAGACATTTACAAGGCAATGCACATGGTATATGCCACAAATATACACCACATGTACATTTGTATGCAAATGCAGGAAGAATATACAACAAAATGTGCACTGGAATGAACTCTGAGAGGTGGCATTATGGGTGATTTTCACTGTTGTACATCTAGTACTTTCTTTTTTATAGTGAACATATATCATTATGTATTTTTAAATATTTTAATTAAAAGTAGAAAGTTAAAGAATATACTGTTTATCAGAGGAACTGTTCAGAAAGAATAAGACAGGTAGCCATTTAAAAAATTATGAGTAAACTGATCTCCAGGCAGCTTCTCCTTTCTCAGAATGAGACAAGCGTAGCGCTGGCTGCATCATGGTGCTGAGAGTCCTGTCTTTGAGGATGTGCTGGCCTGGACATTAGGGAGGCAGACCCAGGTCCGAACCCTGAGGCTGCACAGCCTGGGTGGCCACCAGGAAGCCCAAACATCTAGAGTTGAGCCACGGAATGCCCTCGGCCCAGCCCTTTTTATTATTGGCCATTTCCTTGGTCTCAGCAACCATGGCCCTGCACAGAATCTCCCCACCATAGCAACAGCTGTGGAGTTCTGAACATAAGTTCTCCAGACCAGTCAACCTGAGTTCAACCACCTGCTGAGACAGTCTCTCCATCCCTCTGAGCTGCAACTCCCTCATCTGCAACATCAGGATAAGGCCTTATAGCATCATCGTGAATGTTAAGGTGCACCATATGCCGAGAGCCTAGTGGAGTGCTCAACAAAGAACAGGTGATCAAGCATGTTCCTCATCTGTGTCTGCCCTCTCTACTCCAAGACCATTCCCCTAACCCCAAAGGCACCTATGCAGCTTCCCCCTTTAATTAAACGTAAAAAAGAGATATCAACCGGCCTATTCTGAAAGGACGGCCTTTTTAAAAGGCACAGCTTAGAGAGACTTGGCCACAGGCTTTGCTGCTTCTCCCCAGCATTGCAGACACTGCCACCGTGGGCCAGCGTCTCTGCATGGTCCGTCTCCAGACACATCCAGCGGGCAGGAGTAGAATACCTGCGGTGCACTTTCCTGGATTTTGAGGCAGCCCAGACCACTCCAAGAAGAGGAAATAACCCTGACGTGGAAGAAGGCATTCCCATAGCTGCAGGCAGCAAACCATACCTCCTGGCACCCACATCAACCCAAGCTGCAGATCTGATAAGGCCTCTCTCCAGCACCACCCAGCCCTCTCCAGGCTCACAGCCACTGGGGGTCCTGTCCCCCTCCAGGCTGCCTCCGAGAAACATTTGAGAGGCAGGTTTCACCAGGGAAAAAGTTACCCAGGTGAAAGTGGACACAAAAAGGGCCAGAGCCCCAGCTCTGTATCTCTTCAGAGATGGCTGGAGCCACTTGGCCAGAGGGTTACAACTGTGGCCACAGAGCAGAAGCAGAGAAACGCCACACTTCCAGACAGTGGCTGGGTGGGAAAGCAAAACCAGGTTTCAGTCTCAGTTCTGCCAGGGACCTGTGACTTGCGAGAAGTCCCCAAGACTCTGGGAATATTTCCCAGAAAACCAGGAGGTGGCTCACACTTGTAATCCCAGCACTTTGGGAGGCCAAGGTGGGTGGATCACTTGAGGCCAGGAGTTCAAGACCAGCCTGGCCAACATGGCGAAACCCTATCTCTACTAAAAACACGAAAATTAGCTGGACACAGTGGGGCATGCCTGTAATCCCAGCTATTCAGAAGCTAAGGCAGGACAATTGCTTGAACCTGGGAGGCCGAGATTGCAGTGATCTGAGATCATGCCACTGCACTCCAGCCTGGGTGACAGAGTGGGACTCTGACTAAAAGAAAAACAAAAACAAAAAACAAAACAAAACAAAAGCAGGAGGTTGGATGGGCCAAGGGTTCAGTGGGGTTCCCAATGCAGGGTCCTGAAAGCTGTGCTACTAGAGTCATTACTGTGCCCTGCCTCGCTCCTTCACTAGACTAGAAGTGTCCCTAAATCCCAAAGACTGGGAGAGTAGCCCACCTACTTCAGAGCCCTTGCTAGGTGGCCGCCAGCCAGGTAAGCACATCAACAGTAACTAAAGGTCTGTCCAGGGAACGTGCCTCAACACACCCTAAGGACCCAATCTGCAGGCATGCCACCCCTCCCCTCTCCCAGCAGTTCCATCATCAGATGCTCCTGGGAGGCATAGGGAGAGCTCAGGTCCCCCACACAGTGGGGCACTGACCTCTGCCATGGCAGAGCTGTGTGAGGGCCAGGCCTCTCTGACCTTCCAGGTGGCAGGAGGGCCTCCCCTCTGACCCCTTGCGGCTCCAGGGCAACTGCTCAGGAAAGCAGCCCAAGGGCAGAGACTGTACCTACCACAGTTCCCAGCATCACCTCCCCCAGCAAAGCCTGACTCTGCACCTACCACAGTTCCCAGCATCACCTCCCCCAGCAAAGCCTGACTCTGCACCTACCACAGTTCCCAGCATCACCTCCCCCAGCAAAGCCTGATGGTCAAAGTCCTTCAGCCCCTTTCTCCACGCCAGCTTGCTTAGGAGGGATTTTTCTCCACAAGAACACAAGATGGGGAGACTCAGCATGGCACAGCCTGTCTCTGAAAAGTACTAGTAGGCTGGCAGGAAAGGGCAAGTCACAACGTCCCTGGAACATAAATCTCCATGAGGCAACATGTGTCTGCTTCCACACACCCTTGTCTCCCCAGCACTGGGCAGATTCAAAGGAATAAGGTAATTATTATTGGCATAGGTTGCAGGCCCAGGTATGAGGCAGGCCAGGTGCCCCTCCGTGAGCACATCTGGGGCATAAGAACATTCCCGTTTGCCTCGGTGGAGTTTTCAGACCCCTAGGGGGGTCTAGCGGAGACAGAACACAAGGTCCTGCCACGATGAAGTAGCCTCACAACTTCTGTTTACAGATTAAGACCCTGGTTTCAGATTGTGCCTCCCACCCTTTCTATTTAGAGAGGGAAAACCTGTATGATGAAGACTGCTGATCTCCAGGAACGTGTGTGAGATTGAGAAGAGTCAGGCACACTGCTGGGCACATAGGCAGCAAACGTTAAGTCTCAGCTCCTTCTACCCTTTCCCATCCAAACTGGACCACAACAGAGAAAAGCTATTCCCGGACAACCAGACACGCTGACCCCCCAACATCCCATCACAACCCGATTTCAGGCAGCAGCAGCCCATCCCTGGTCAGGGACCTCCACGGACATTTCACGTGCTGCCTCTCCCACTGAGTGTTTATTTAATGAAGGCCAGAGTGAGCTGGGGCTCCTAAGATTCTAGCTAAGTCCGATGCAGTTGCACAGGCCAAGCCCTCCAGGTCAGATCCTTCTTCAAAAGCCAGGAATCCAGTGTTGCAAGCAGTCTCTGGGGCCATGGCCTGGTGTGTGGGGAGCCCACAGAACAGGAAAGAACGCTGGACTGGACACTGCCACTGGCCTGCCTGGCCCCAACACATGCTGCTGGGGGTGGACGGCCCCACCCAGCTTGCTGAGATTGTTTCCTGGCTTGTGTCACCCACCTATACGAAATGAGAGGCAGCTGCAGAAGTACCTTTCCCTAAAATCCAGATTTACTGAACCCATAAAGTAGGGGTTAAGTTTCCCTAGTGAGGGTCCAGTAGGGGTTAAGTTTCTCTCCTGGTGGCCTATGCCATAAATGCTACTGGACCCTCACTAGGGACAGCTGCCAGGCAGACTCTTTTGGTAGTAACAGCATGGACTGACAGACAAAACGCTGCAGGTGTGAGCAGTCTCGTTCCTGTTTTACGGACAGGAAAGCTTGAGATTCAGAAGTCATGGGACTTGCCTAAGGTCACACAGACAGAACCAGGCCCAGTAATGAAAGCCGTGGGGCTTCCTGCTCACCACGCTGCTCCTATGGCAAAGATTCTTATAATAAACTTAACCCCTGTTATGGGTTCAGTAAATCTGAATTTTAGAACCATTCTTAAAGAGGGTTATTCTTAAACAAGGGTAGTATAAAAACAATCACAAACATTTGATTTCACCCAACCAAGTCTCCTTCTCTAACCTAGAGAATTTCGAGCTTCCAGAGCCCTCAGAGATCCACTCCAGCCTCCTTGTTTTGCAGGTGAGGAGGCTGAGGCCTCCGGGGTGAAGTGACTCATCTAAACTAGCTGGTGGCAGCCCCACGGAATTCGCTCCAGGGGTCTAAATTCCCATCCCCAAAAACAACCCAGGCCCTGCCTTTTCAGGAAGAGGAGTGAACCCGAATCCACATCATGGTGGGAAGAACAGGGAGCTGCAAATCCCCTGTGGGCCTTCGGATGGGTTCTCTGCTGCCAGGGATGATCGTCTAAACAAACACTCAGGAGGGAAGCCACTGAATAAACCAGCTCCAAGACTTAAATAGCTGGATGCTCTGGGGTGTCATGAACGCCACACCGCCATCAAAATGAGGGACTCCGGAAGTTAGGGTAGGACAAAAGGCCATTCCAGAGAATGCACAGCAAGTGGTTCTCCTATATACACACTCTGGAAGCCAGGAGCACTTCAGAGCAACATGGGGACAATCCTACAGAGGCCGACACAGAGAGCATTCTCCAAGCCCAGCAACACCGAAGTCCAACCACGCACACTCTGCCAGACAGCGACCCCTCCTCCCGGAACTGAGCCTCACAGGCCCCCTATTGTGTCAGCTTAAAAACTGAACTTTGCTGAGCAAACACACTCAGCTGTGTTCAAAAAATCAGTTTCTCTCAATACTTGGAAAACTGCAGCATGCATGCAGAAAAGCCGGTTGTAGGGGTTTTGTTTGTTTTTTAAGCAAAGCCTTGGTCAGTACAGCTTTAGCCAACTGTAATAAAAAATAATAATACCCAGCACTGACTGTATTCTTCCAACGTCCTGTGGTTTTATAGCTAAAACTGAGGGAGAGTCACCCCCGAGCATTTGGGATCAAACAAGGATTCAGGCTTGTGGCATGCCTGGAGGAAGGATTGGTCTTGTAATAATTACCGCGATCACAGAGGGCCTTATGACAGCTGGCAGAGGCAATTAGCAATAAGGGGCGGGGGGAGGGTTTAGGGGGAGGAGAAATTGAGGATCTAATAAAACATCCCCAGACCTGCAGGAGGCCAGATGTGGCAGGGCAAGATGGTGAGAGGTTCCTTCTTCAAGACGGGGCAGCTATTAACTGGTCTGACGATTCACCGCCCCATCCCTGGCCAAAATCACATTCGGAATCCACCAGTTGCCCTCATTTGTGTATGGACAGGGTGCCCCAACAACCCTAGGGCTGGTTTTTCCAAATCCTTCAAATACTTCCCCAGCTATAATTTGAGAGAGGAAGGCCCGCATATCTTATTTCTTCTTTACACTCCAGGCTGTCTCCATCAGAACCCCTTAAACAGTGTCATCTTCCCACCAAAGGCTTGCTTCCCAGCATAATCCTTCCTAAGCCAAAATCCAATCTTTGGGGGGAAGCAGGGGGAGTCAGCGGGTAATTATTAATACATTTTAAGCAGCGAGCCTCCGTGGCAACGTGAAAGGAAAGCACCAAACGCCTGAATAGCAAAAATGCAGTTTCAGCAACACTTTTTGAAAAGGCAGCAGACAAGACCTGGGAGGAGAGGAAAGGAAGGGACAGGACGGCGTCTGGGGCGTGAGGGGAACAGGGGACGGCAGGCCTGCGATCACGCTTCAGGGGAACCTCCTCCGTCACCCCGACCCACGGGTGCTCGACTCAGTCACACGGGGAAAAGTCCAGGTTGTGACTCAGTGGGACAAAGAGTCCTGCGGCCCCGCAAACTGGAAATGGGGTGGGGGCGGAGAAGGGGGGGAAGGGGATGCCCGCGCGCAGCCCACCCCGCCCACGGGCCCCTCGAGCCTCCATCCCAGTTCCCACCACGCACCCGCCCCACAAATCCTGCCCAAGGTGAGGGCTGGTCCCGAGCCCTCCGGCTGCCGCATCAGCGAGTGCAGGAGGGAGGGGAAGCCTCCAACGGGGCGACGCGGGCTCAAGGATGCAACTCGGCCAGGAGTGAACTGGGGCCCGTAGGGAGGTGTCCGGGCCGCTCCTCGAGCCCAGCCCGGGTCCCCGACCCACTTACCTCCAGGGTCCGTATCTCCTGCTGGGTGAGGTCGTTGGACACAGCGCACTTGGTGCGCAGCCCGCGCAGGCTGCCGATGGAGATGTCGATGAGCTTCTGGAGCTGCCCGCACTGCTGCAGCGCCCGGCTGGCCGCGGCCCCTGCGCCTCCCTCCGCGGCCGCCGCATCTCCCCCGCCACCGCCCTCCTTCTTCTCTCCCATCGCCGCCGCACGCAGCGCCGCTCTATCCATGCCTCGGCATCGGGGCCGCGGCGGCGGAGGCGGGGAGCCCGGGGCGCGGGCGCCTCGGCAAGGAACCCCCGAGCCAAGACAGCTAGACCAGGAGCGCCCCTCGGCGCTGCCCGAGCCGGGACGCCGGTAGAGCCGGCCGCTGAGTCTGCCGCTCCCACCCTCCCAGCCGCGGCGGCAAAGCGAAGGCCGCGGCGACCCAACGGCTGCGGCTCCCGGAGCCTTTAAGCGGCGGCGGGGGCCGGGTCAGGGCAGCCGGGCATGCTGGGACTTGTAGTCCACGCGGCGCACCTGCCGCCGGTCCCCGCCCTCGGGGTCCCGGACCGCGCCCGCGCCGCCCTCCCAGCCCTCCTCTCCCCTCCCCTCCCGGCGGCCGCGGCGATGCAGGCGGTGAGGGCGGGCCCCAACTGGGAGCCCCGAGTGGGGCTGCTTCGCGCCGGCTCCTCCCCCAGGCGCCGAGAGTCGGGGGAGCAGCGTCTTCCCGTCCGCCTCCGCCCCCCACCGGGCCTAGGAGCTTCCCACGACCCCCGGATGGGGCGGCGCCCCCTGGACGCCTGGCGGGTGTGCGTCGCGCAGTTCCTCAGCTGCGGCCCAGCCCTGGAAGATGGGGACCAGGGAGATTCCAGGATTTTTATGTGGGTTTAGGGGCTGCCATCTAGTGGGAAGGGGCTTACAGCACTTCTCCTGTAGAGCTGGCTCACAAAGCGCTCTACTCTGGACTGCCTGCGCCAAAAGGATTGCTCAGGCTTGGAGAAAGACGAAGAGCTTTCTTCTGAACCGCATTTACCTATCAAAATAAGTGTCCCATTCCTCCGCCATTCCCAACCCACCAAGCCAGCCCAGACACGGGGGACAGCACACTGAATTGTCGGTGGCTTCGGAGCAAGTGGCCAGGACTAAAATTCTCACTCCACCACTGTCTAGGGTGAGACTTTGGGCACGTTCGATTTCCTGTGAACGCCTGAGTCTCCTCATCAAATAACTCTTTCATAGGGTTCCTATGAAGAATGAGTTAATACATGTACAGCACCTAGATTGATTACTGGCACGTGGTCGCTGGATAAATGTTAGCAATTCTTACTATCTAACCTCAGATCTGAATGTGGCCCTGGACCCAAGTAGTGGCCATGGAGCAGTACAGTGCTGCCAAGGACTGGTAGTCCTCTGTTCTCTGTGCCGTTCTGTGCCTCCTAACCCAGCAATCAAGCCTCGACCATCTGTTCACCCTCCTCTCCCATTAGTTCATCCCATGTGTTCCATTATCTGGCAAAACTGAAAAACCAAGTCTCTGATCAAAGCTCCCACACCTTCATGCTTTCAACATCTGTCAACCAGAAAAAATGTCTCCCCTCTGAATTTTCTCTTGTAAGCTGCTTGATTGCAGAAGCCACTAGCTATTGTACCCTCTTTATAGTGCCAGATACAGTGCATGGCACACAAGAAAGGCTCCAACGTGCCTCAGGGGCTCTTTCAGCAGGTCCTACGGGTTGCTTCTTTTACCTCTCAGGCCAACCGAGGGTGTGTGTGTGTGTGTGTGTGTGTGTGTGTGTGTGTAGATAGTTGTTCTTTTGGTTTTGTTTTTGTGTTTGAGGGTGAGAATTGGACAGGAGGTGGGATCCAAACATTATAGACACTAAAACAATTAATACTGGATGGCAGTTTATATTACACCTTCCTTTAATGTTTATATTACACCAGCCTTTGAAATAAATTAAGGGCTGGGCACTGTGGCTCACGCCTGTAATCCCAGCTTTGAGAGGCCAGGGGGGAAGGATCACTTAAAGCCAGAGTTCGAGACCAGCCTGGGCAACATGGCAAGACCCTGTCTCTAAAAAAAAAATAAATTTTTAAAAATCAGGTCTAGAAAGCAAAACTATAACTTTAAAATTTGTTTTTGCAAATTAACCCCTCCTCGAGATTTTCCAAATGCAAGGAGGTTCCTCCCTAACCCCTGGCCTTTCCCATTGAGAGTCATTGATCCAGTCCTCACTCAACTTATAAAAAGACCCCCTGCACGATATTATGAATTTCTCAACCTGTTACCTTAACCCCACCCGCGGGACTCCTTGCAAAGTAGTAACTATTATGAAAGGGAAACTAGCTGTGGTTCTCAAACTTGAACATGCATCAGAATCACCTGGAGGGCTTGTTAATTCCCAGAACCATGGACCTCACCTCTATAGTTTCTAATTTTGTAGATCAGAGGACAGGGCAGGAGAATTTGCATTTCTATCAAGTTCTCAGGTGGTACTGATGTGGTTAGTCTGAGCCCAGTCTCAAGTCTATGCTTCGAGAAGCCTAGGTACAGAGGAAGGTCAGTGGGCAGAGAACTATCTCAAGGGGCTATCCACAACCCAGCCTGGCTGGTTCAGAGCCTCTGTCCAGCAGCCAGAGCTGCCAGGCTTGAACGACTCACTCATTCTAACGCAATTCACAAACGGTTTTTTTTTTTTTTGAAACAGGGTCTTGCTCTGTCACTCAGGCTGGAGTACAGTAGCAGGATCATGGCTCAGTGCAGCCTCGACCTCCCAGACTCAGGCGATCCTCCCACCCCAGCTTCCCAAGTAGCTGGGACTATAGGAGTGTGCCACCATGCCCGGCTAACTGTAACTTTTTTTTTTTTTTTTTTTTTTTTTTTTTTTAGAAATGGAGTCTCTCTACATTGCCCAGGCTTCTGGTCTCAAACTCTCGGGCTCAAGCAATGCTTCCCCTTCAGCCTCCTGAAGTGCTGGGATTATAGGCGTGAACTACCATGCCTGGCTCACAAGAAATTTTCTGGTAAGTGCCTATTTATTCACTTACATCAAACTTATTGCCACGGGGGCCTGGTCATCGCATTCTCCCTCTAGGGCCACTTTATGTGGGAAGTCACATCCTGAGAAGAGCCACTGCCAGCTTGTGGCATTCATGCCCACCCATGTCACCACAGGGGTGATGTCAGAGCCTGAGACTGGACAAAATGCCAGCTCCGTGGTTACTCTCCCGCCAGGTTCCATGCAGCGAGTCTCTCCTCTGTGGATACAGTCTTCCCTCTGATTATCCAGAGCATTCAGCAGGCCACAGCTTTCCTTCCTTACAGATGGCCTCCAGCCTTCTTGCCTGGATTTGAGTCATCTGTCAGCCACGAGTTTACAGAACTGCCACTTAGAGGTGGAGAAACTTTTTTGTTTTTGTTTTTTGTTTTTAAGAGGCAGGGTCTTGCTCTGTTGCCCAGGTTGGAGTGCAGTGGTGCGAGAAAGCTCACTGCAGCCTCAAACTCCTGGGCTCAAGCCATCCTCCTGCCTCAGCCTCCTGAGTAGTTGGGACTACAGGTGCCTGCCACCGCATCTGACTAATTTGTAAATTTTTCACAGTGACAGGGTCTTGCTATGTCATCTAGACTGGTCTCAAACTCCTGTTCTTGGCCTCACTCTCCCAAAAGTGCTAGGATTACAGGCATGAGCCATGGCACCTGGCCGAAATAAGGATTTTTAAATAATCCCTTCATTCATCCTTTTAACATTCAGTAAGCATTCATGAAGTGCCACTTACATGGCAGGCCCTGTTCTGGGCTCTGGAAAAGAGTAGTGAACAAAACGAAGATTCTTACCCTTAGGGAATTTATGCTGTGGTGAGAGGAAACAGACAAGCAGATAAATGCACAGTGTGTCAGTGGTAACAGGTGGTATGGCACTGCAGGGAAGGGGACAGGGAATATGGCCTTTACGACTTTGAATAGAGCTGTTTTAGAGAGTAGGGTAGTCAGCTCTGTCTCTGAATCGTCGTATGACCTTTGGCGAGTCTTATATGACCTCGGGCAAATCTCCTAATCTGGTAGCGCAGCTTCTTATTTGCAAGATGGTGATAATGTTTTATGAGGACGAACAGATTATATAACACAAAGTAATGGTCATAAAATAAGGGTTCAGCATATTTATTTATTTGATAAATATTTACTGTATGTCTACTGAAACTTCCAAATGCTTAACTCATTGAACTATGCATTACTTTCCTCCCCGCCTTCCAGAATGAATCTCTTCTGGTTAGATGAATTCATCTACTATGTGTTGATTCAGGGTTTCAGCATCGCCTCCAGGTTCTTGAGGCTTTTTCTGAGGCACCTCAGTAGAGACAGTTTGCTTACTCTCTCCTTCCTCTCCTCTGTCTCAGGTCCCTCCATTGTTTTTCCCGGCTTGTCTGCATCCAAACACCAACAGCAGCGGTGGGAGCGTTTTCATGCACAGGCCCAAGAAACATGAAGAGGACACTTACCATGCGCCAGGCTCTGGGGTAGGCTCAGAGCAAAGGAAGCCGAGTCCTTATCCCTGTGGAACATACATGAAGGGAAGGACAGGAAATGAATGTCAACAAATATATTACCAAAATAAACTGAGAATCATAAGTGCTATGCAGAAGAAGAAAAAAAGCAAATAGCCAGGAGTCTCTGGTGGCTAAGGTACTTCACTAGGTAAAGTGGACAGAGAATTACTATCTCACCATTGAACTAAGATGTAAATAAAGAAAAGCAAGCCATGTGGAATGTTCCAGGAAAGGAGCACTCCAGGCAGTGGGAACATCATGTGCAAAGGCCCTGAGGTAGGAGCAGCCTGGCATACTCCAGAAACACAGTGAAGGCCAGAGGAGCCATAGCAAGATGAGGGAGAGGAGCAAGGGCTGGAGATGATGTGGGAGAGCTATGCAGGGGCCAGATAAAGTGGGACATGGGAAGGAAGTTTGGATTTTTCTCCAAGCCTTTGTTACTCCTAATGCGGTCCAGCAGCAGCAGCAACTGCATGGCCTGGGAGCTTATTAGAAACGCAGTCTTGAGCCCAACCCCAGATAACTGAATCAAAAACTGCATCTTGGCAAAATTCCCACCTGACCCAAAAATATATTAAATTTTTAGAAGCATGGTACTCTAAGAAAGCCGCGTTCTTTGCAGGTGGAGAGTTTTAAAGATCTCTCAGGCCGCCACATGGAGAGCTGATGGTAGGGAGGCAAGGGCACAGCCATGGCTCTGGTTTTGAGACAGCTGCGGTGGCCCAGGCCAGGTGGGGAGCAGGAACTGGGTGAGAGTGGAGGAAATGGAGGGGATAGAGGACATGTTTTGCAGACAGAGTCAACAGGACAAGCTGTTGGATTGAATGTCAAAGGAGGAAAAGAAGAATTCCGGCCATCCTGACCGTGTAGCCTCCACTCCTTCAAAGATGCCAAAGGGCACTGTGGGAAGAGCCCCATCCTGCAGCCAGGTGTGGCCACACCCTCAGGTGCCAAACCCACTCTCCCCTACCCACCCCTGCCCCGCCACTCCTAGCATCATCTCACGACTCGGTAGGTTTCTGTTAGAGCCTGAAGCTCTAGAGTTTGCGGTTCGTGGATTTCACCTTCAGTTAAATCAGTCAAGAAATGCATGGGGCCACTCTGGAGATATACATTCTTTTTATTGTTATGATGTACACCTGTGCACATTCATTCATTCATTCAACAAATATCTACTGAACCCCCAATATGTGCTCAGCACTGTGCCCGACTCTAGGGATACGGCAGTAAACAGTAGATCGTGTTGTAGTTTATGAAAGGACTTTCCATCTATTTCAGTGGACAGTAAACTGTGTTGTCTTCCTAAGGCTAGAAAGCGTGCTTAAGGCAGGTGCTTTCTCCCAGCTAGAAAACACCATGGGTTCCCTGTTGGCCTCAGAGTGAAGGATGAATTCTTGAACCAGGGCTACAAGGTCCTGTGTTCCTGGGCCCTGCTGATGTCTCCAAGCTTATCTGCTACCCAAGGCTGTTTTGAGTGAATGTCCCAGTTTGAAGAATCGATGAAAATAAAAAGCCTCTCTCTAGAAAAAAAAAAAAAGACACCCACAACTGAGATCAAATATCTGGGGGTTTGTGGGCCACCTCCTTGAGGCTGTCCATGAACCCCAGGCCTATAGACAATCTTGTCTCTGCCTTTAACTCAACAATCTTGGTCACACCATGGAGTTTCATGTCACAATGTCGTTGCTCAGGCTATCACTTCTGCCTGCCGTCCTTCCTCTCCAGCTCCGTATGTCAATTTCTACTAATCCTGGAAGCCTAACTCACATGCACCCCACCTCTTCTCCCATAACAGGAGTAATCTCTCTAACTTCCATGTTCCCTTAAAACTTTGCACGACTTATGTTTCATTATTTCCCTACCTCTTTCTTTCCCTATCTGGATAGTGAGTCTCCTTGGACTCAGATAGACCCTATATGACCTTGGCAAAGTTTTTCAGCTCTCTGAGCTTTTATTTCCTCATTTGTAAAAATGAGCATAATAATCCTCCCCCCATTACTTGAGCCCAGGAGTTCGATACAACCCTAGACAATATGGTGAGACCCTGTCTCTACAAAATAAAAATGAAATAAATAAAAAATAATCCCTCCCCTCAGGGTGGCTGAGAGAGGTAAAGAAAATAAAGCAAATAGGCCTGGCATGCAGTCGTGCTTAACACATGTTTGAATAAACAAATGAGGGAGGGAATGCAGTTTACAGGAGAAGACACCAGGCCTCTGTCTAGGGATCTGACTCCCGTTTGCCCGTAGGTGTTTGTTCTAGAAGACACATTACTAGCGCCCGTGCAGTGCAGTCAGAGCCAGGCTGTGGATAAGGCTGTAAGGAGAAACAAAGTTGAAAAATGGCCTGATTCGGCCTAAAACTGAAGGCACTGAAGTTGTCGTGGGCTTTTTCGGGCAATCTGGCAAGAGACAGAACTGCTCTGGGAGATGTAGGGAGAAATGTCCTGGGAAGGCCAGGAGGGGATGTGGGTGCCCTCTTTTCATTCAGTTACTTTCTGAGCCATTTCTCCTTCTCCGCTTTCAAAACCCTTGCCCGGCTGATGCCATCAGGGTACACCCTATGCTCCCTCACTTGCAGTTTCTTGCACTCATCTCCCCATCACTTCAACTCAGTTATCATGGGCTCTAGCTTCCCCTCCATGCCATGCTTCATCAGAGCCTCCAATCCTCTTTAGTATCACCTTTTTCACTGTCACCCAGTCATGTGCTTGCTTCCCTTCTAACCCCGAGTAGATCCCATGCTCCACCATGACTGTCACTCCCTGGCTGAAACCCTCAATAAACCTACCCCTCTCTGTCCATCATGTAAACCTGGCTAAATCCCAACTCTTCCAAAACCTAACCCTCACCTTCTTCAGGCCAGTGCCAGAGCAGCTGAAGGTGCTGGAGAAAAGCACACAGCACGGTTGACGGGTTGCTCTTTAAATTCATGACGCAGCCAGGCAAGCGCGGCTCATGCCTGTAATTCCAGCACTTTGGGAGGCCAAGGAGGGTGGATCACATGAGGTCATGAGTTCAAGACCAGCCTGACCAACATGGAGAAACCCCGTTTCCACTAAAAATACAAAAATTAGCTGGGTGTGATAGCAGACGTCTGTAATCCCAACTACTGAGGAGGCTGAGACAGGAGAATCTCTTGAACCCGGGAGGCGGAGGTTGCAGTGAGCCGAGATTGTGCCACTGCACTCCAGCCTGGCCAACAAGAGCGAGACTCTGTCTTAAAAAATAATAATAACAAAATAAAAATAAATAAATAAATTCATGATCACAAACCTCAAACTGACACTCCTCATACCTGGCAACCCTACCAACCTTTCCTAGAAAGTTCGTTTTCCAGTTCCCTGAGATGGCTATTTCATACTGTCTTCTAGCTGCACAAACTCCCCTGCCTTCCTCAGCTGATGGGCGTGGCTCACTCTCCTTTGAGAAACTGGAAGCCCTCAGGCCAGATCTCTCAACCCTCCTGCCCCTGCGCCCACGCTTCCTGCCTCTCCTCCTGCAACCACAGAAGAGGCATCCTGCTGGAGTCTAAGGCAATGACCGTCTGCTGGGACTCTGGATCCCAGGCCCTCGAGCAGGCTGGAGACTTTTGATCCAGTGAGTATCCTGCTTTTCTCTGCATCATCATTTTCTCCCTTTCTGCTCTGTTATTCTTTTCTTTTTCTTTTTCTTTTTTTTTTTTTGAGATAGAGTCTTGCTGTGTCACCCAGGCTGGAGTGCAGTGGTGCTATCTTGGCTCACTGCAGCCTCCGCCTCCCAGACTCAAGCAATTCTCCTGCCTCAGCCTCTCGAGTAGCTGGGATTACAAGCATGTTGCCATCACGCCTGGCTAACTGTATTTTTAGTAGAGATGGGGTTTAACCATGTTGGCCAGGCTGGTCTTGAACTCCCAGCCTCAAGCGACCTGCCCACTTCAGCCTCCCAAAGTGCTGGGATTACAGGCATAAACCACTGCACCCAGCCGTCTGCCCTGTTATTCTGATTTGCACACAAACATATTCTAGTATCTCCCTTAAGGGAGGGAGGGAAGGAAGGAAGGAAGGGAGGGAGGGAGGGACCGCTCTATCAGTTAGAGTCCTGGCAGAACTCAGGATTCTCTCAGATGGTTCAACTGATTCAAAGAGGCCACTAACAAAGTTAAGAGAACAAACAAGGATGTTGCAGCACCCAGAGACAAATAAAGGTTTGTAGGGTGACAACTCTTGGTCCAGAAAGGACCAAGGGAAGAAATAGCATCCCAGGAGCCATTGAGAAAAGGGCAGCCTGGAAGGAACTGCAGGCATGGAGGGGGGACACAGCTCCTGCCCCAGACAGGGCACTGAAGCAGAGAGGGATGGGCAGAACACCTGCTCTCTCTTTCCTCCAGCCTTCAGTTCTCCTGCCTTTGCCTCCCCTTGGCTGAACCCATATGGAAGTGTTGTAACCAGAAGAGCCCCGACAATGCAGTGCAAAAGGGCCTCTCTCCCAGGGCCCAGAGTGGGACACAAATGGACAGTGAATGGATCTTGGATGGGATAATGGCCAGCACACCTTCTCTCATCTCCAAATCCCCTTCCAGCTTCTGCCCTTTCTCTGCTTACGTTTATAGCAAAACATCTTGGAAGAGTTGTCTGTGCTTGGCCGGGCTCGGTGGCTCACATCTGTAATCCCAACACTTTGGGAGACCAAGGCAGGAGCATCTCTTGAGCCCAGGAGTTCAAGATCAGCCTGGGCAACGTGGCAAAACCCCATCTCTACAAAAAAATACAAAAATTAGCCGGGCATAGTGGCATGTGCCTGTGGTCCCAGCTACTTGGGAGACTGAGGTAGGAGACCACTTGAGCCTGGTAAGTTGAGGCTGCAGTGAGCCACGTTCATGCCACTGCACTCCAGCCCAGGTGACAGAGTGAGACTCTGTCTCAAAACAAACACAAAAAAAAACCCACAAAAAAAGTTCCACTGTTTTACTTTTGCAAGACTGAATTTCCTCATAGGCACCTAAATATTCTACTGGGTCTTTTAAAGGAAACTTCCTTTCCTATTAAATTTATAGTCACATATATTACACATATATGTGAAATATGAACAGAGGATCTGGCAACCTGGATTTGGGAGTAGATGAGGTCTCATATTATTGACATATAATTCCATAAAGTGAAGACTCAGAATGAGGTCATCTCTTTGCCCCCTCTGGTTCCAGCCTCCATGAGGTAGCAGCATGAAGAATGGCTTAAAGGCCAGGGCTGCAGAACAGGAAATTGTTTACATTTCATTTCTAACCCTCCTTTGCAATGTGACCTTAACCAAGTCACTTTATCTCTCTGAGCCTCACGGTTCTTATCTGAAAATTGCCTGAGTAGGGTTGTCATAGAGATTAAGTGAGCAATACACAAAAAGCCCCCAGCCTCTGAGCCCTGCATGAGTAAGCACACTGGAACAGTGCCAATCACTTCCATAGCTAGGATATTATTTTCCAGAAGCTTCCCAATGATCACAGGCTACAGAAAGAGGTGATGCACATGGATTGGGGCAGTGAGTTGAGGGCTGGCAGCTGTTTCTGGCAGGTTGTTTGGAAGGGGATGAGGAGTGACTAGAAATGAAAGATGACGTAATGTCCTTTCCAGGGTCAAAGCATTGAAGGGATTATGGTGTCCATTCCCACAAATATGAGTCAAAACAAAAATAACACTAAAAACCACAAAAGACAAAATCTGAATGTATAGTGAAATGAAAATAGTCTCTTTCTAGATGTTCCGATTGCACCATTCTAGATAAATTCATTGAAGCCGAATTCATGTTTTCAATGCCCTTGCTCTGTTTGCCTGCCTGCAGGAAATGCAGCAGGTGTTTGAGCCCAGGAACAAAAATTCCTGGGATCTGAATGCCATGAGATACTTTCACACTTGTGATATAAGTCATGATAATGATCATTCATGGATTGAGTTGATTTTCTGTTGTACCATTGTTTTTTAAACTCTTTAAAGTCCTTCCACCTGTGTCAGCTTGCTTGAATGCCACAGTGGTAGTCAAAAGGTAATCAGTATTAGCTCAGTGGGTTTTATTCACAGAATAACCAGAAACATAGCCTAGACCTCTTTGACATCAGTTGAACCATCTGAGCCGATTATGATCCCTGCCAGGACCCTAACTGACAGAGAGGTCCGCTCCCTCCCTCCTCCCTCCCTCTCTCTCCCTGCGTCTCTTTCTTTCTTTCTTTTCTTTCTTTCTTTTCTTTCTTTCTTTCTTTCTTTCTTTCTTTCTTTCTTTCTTTCTTTCTTTCTTCTTTCTTTCTTTCTTTTCTTTTCTTTCTTTCTTTCTTTCTTTCTTTCTTTCTTTTCTTTCTTTCTTTCTTTCTTTCTTTCTTTTCTTTCCTTCCTTCCTTCCCTCCCTCCTTCCTTCCCTCCTTCCTTCCTCCCATCCTTCCTCCCTTCCTCCCTCTTCCCTTCCTTCCTTCTTTCTTTCTTGAAGGGAGATACTAGAACACGTTTGTGTGCAAATGAGAATGAAAGGGATAAAATGATAGTGCAGAGAAAAGCAGGATAGTCGCTGAAATGGAGGCCTTGAACCTGCTCTAGTCGTGGGATCCAGAGTCCAAGCAGAAGGTCCTCCAATCACAAGCCAATTGAGCTTGAAATTGCTCTTTGCCTGGAGACCACCACCACTTTCACTCCTACATAGCAATGCACTTCTCAGGACTCAGAAGTCACCTCTTCTTGGAAACCCTCCCTCACCTCCAGGCTGGCCCAGCTCACTTCTTCCAAGCCACCAAGGTCTCCCATGCTTGTCCTCAGTGTCAGGGGACACTCCTGCCTCAAAACTCTCTGCTTTCTTACTCTTGCACTGGCCTGTGAGCTCTTTGCAGAAAGGGCCCCACTCACATATCACAGTGCTCCAAAAAGCTTGTGGTTCATCGTTGAACTGAGTGGGTCAATTTAACACACAGATCTTTCACAAGCTGGATTTAATATCCTCGGAGGACCCATTTTATGGTAAGTAGAGGCAACACTAATCTCGTCCCAGGTAGGAGACAAAGACCCCTCTGCCGCCATCACACACCCATGAACACAACACATATTATGATAACCATGTGCCTGAAATTCCACAATTCAAGAATCGTTTCTTGTCTTCTGACATTCTTGTTCCCCTGGACAGGTGGGACTGCAGTGATGTGGGTGGGTGGTTAAGTACCTAGGCGGCGGGGGGTCTACTAAACACACTAGGGCTTATGATGATTGCCCTTCCTGCAGCTATGCTCCCTATTTTCTGGAGACTGAAATGCTTCATCTGTTCCCTGTGCCCTGGGCATCTGAGAGGAATGCTCAGTTGCTCAGTATCTAGGTTCCTTATGCCAAAGTTGTGGTGACACTGTTCTCATTATTTTTTTCTTTAAAATTGTTGCCCAGGCACAGTGGCTCATGCCTGTAATCCCAGCACTTTGGGATGCCTAGGTGGGAGGATCACTTGAGCCCAGGAGTTCGAGACCCTTGGGCAACATGGTGAAACCCCATCTCTACTAAAAATACAAAAAATTAGCTGGGCGTGGTGGTGCATGCCTATGGTCCCCGTTACTCAGGAGGCTGAGGTGGCAGGATGCCTTGAGCTGGGAGGTAGAGGTTGCAGTGAGCCAAGATCATGCTACTGCACTCTAGCCTGGGCAACAAGAGTGAAACTCTGTCTCAAAAAAGAAAAAAAAAGTTGTATTGGCCAGCTGCAGTGTCACAAACCTGTAATGCCAGCACTTTGGGAGGCCAAGGCGGCAAATCACTTGAGCTCGGGAGTTCAAGGACCAGCCTGAGTACCATGATGAAACCCCATCTCTACCAAAAACATAAAAAATTAGCCAGGCGTGGTGGTGCCCACCTGTGGTCTCAGCTACTTGGGAGGCTGAGGCAGGAGGTGGAGGTTGCAGTGAGCAGAGATCGTGCCACTGCGCTACAGCCTGAGCAACACAGTGAGACCCTATCTGAAAACTAAAAAATAATAAAGAAATAACACAGAGGTTGTCTAGAACTTTTTTAAAGTTCTATTGTTCAATCCTTGTTTCATGAACATTAAATTAAATTAAGAAATAAAGTCATATTGTACTTTTTCTGCCTTTGAATGTCATAGACAGTCAGTGCCAGTGAGCGGCTGGGTGTGAAGTGACTCAACAGGACACCCCAAGCCGCAGTTCCCGAAGGGATAGCAGTGGTGCCACGAGGGAGGGGTTGTGGTGTCTACGTTTCTGTCCATGGGGAGAATCTGCTCTCAGCCCCCACATCAGTGGGGAAGCTTCCCTCTCTACCAAAGGGAGTGGATAAAAGAACATGCTGAGCACAGTGGCTCATGCCTGTAATCCCAGCACTTTGGAAGGCCGAGGAGGGTGGATCACTTGAGATCAGGAGTTTGAGACCAGCCTGACCAACGTGGTGGTTGGTCTCTACTAAAAATACAAAATTAGCCAAGCGTGGTGGTGCACACCTTTAATCCCAGCTACTCCACAGAGTGAGGCAGGGGAATCGCCTGAACGCAGGAGGCAGAGGTTGCAGTGAGCCGAGATCAAGCCATTGCACTCCACCCTGGGCGACAAGAGTGAAACTGTCTCAAAAACAAACAAACAAAACTGCACATCCCAGAATGGCAGTCCCAGGAGAATTCCCAAGGAGAAGGCAGAAAAACTGAGCAGGAAACAGGGAGGGCCAGAAAGCTTCAGGGCAACCTCCCCAAAGAGAGGGTCCCGCTCCTCTCCCATTCCTTCCCCACCCATCTGGGCAGACCTTATCCCATCTCAGCATGAAGCTCCAACAGCCCCGAGCACCCCTGCTCACCATGACCCACTCTTCACACTGCAGCCAGAGTGGTCTCTCTACCCATGAGTGTCTAGTGCCTCCCTCTTCAACCTTCCAGACTCTCTCCTCCCCCATCATTGTGGATGGAAACCAGATAGGGCCAGACCGGGCCAGCTGCATGGGCCTATGACCTGTGCAGTCACAGAGGCCCCTGGTGCTAAGGGCCCCACACTTGGCTTAATGCTCTGCTATAACTGCCTTGACATTCCTCATGACACATGACCAAGAGATTCACATTTGCTTTTTCAGTGGGTTCTGCAAATTATGTAGCCAGTCCTGGTATCCAGCCTCACCCACTGGGGATTAATCTTTAAGTCCAGGCTTCGAGGCTCAGGAGTATAAATGAAGTCACATTTCTGTTTAATAGCAAAATCACCAGACTCGAAACTCTTACCTCCTTAATCACAGTCTTCAGCCAGGCCCTATCCCTGAGGCTCTCTGGGCCTTCTGGGCCTCCCGTTTGGGAGCCAAGTCTGTTGCACAAACCTGCTGGCTTGCGATGTGCCTCGGCCAGCCTGATGGTGCCAGGCTGTGGGCAGTAGTCTTCCCCCTGAGCAGCTGGCATCCTACAGTGCCCAGGCCACCTGGCTGAGGTGGGCTCTAAGTTTCTCTGTAGATGTTCTCGCCTGATAGCTAAGGCCAGCAGGCAAGGTTTGACAATTCGTTAGAAGGTTCAGAGAAGATTCTCATTTTTAGCTAACGCGCTGAGCAGCTCCTATGTGCAAGGCACTGCTCTAAGCACTTTTAGTGCACATTCCAGGAACCTCACCATCACGCTATGAGGGAAGTACTATTAACAACTGCTGCCTAGTTATTACAAGGAAACTAACGTTCAGGAAGATTAACTGCACCTCACTGGCCACTCCTTCTCATCTTCCTGCTGGGTTTACCTCATTGTTTAACCTCTAAGTGCAGATGCCCTGGGCAGGCCTCGATTCTCTCCTCCTTTCAGTCCACCCTCCCACCGCTGTTGGTCTTCTGCCACCTCACCCATCCACCTGATCTATCAAATGACTCTGAACTCCAGATTCCACCTGCCTTTCAGCACCCCCCACAGGGATTTCTAACAGACAAGCTCAAACTCCGTGCATCCACGACAGAGCTCCTGATCCCCATCCCCAACTTCCTGCTTCTGTAGCCTTCCCCCATCTTAGACGCTTGCCTGACCAAAACCACTGGAATCATTCTTAATTCTTCACTACCCAAAATCTAATTCATTAGCAAATCCTGTCAGCAAGACTTTAAAAATATATGCACACACAAAAAATTATATGCAGATGCTTCTCTACTTATGATGGGGTTACATCCCAACAAACCCATCGTACGCTGAAAATAATCAGGTTAAAAATACATTTAGTACACAACCTATGAAACATCATAGCTTAGCCTAGCCTACTTTAAATGTGCTCAGAACACATACATTAGCCTACAGTTGGGCCACATTGTCTAACACGTAGCTTATCTTATAATAAAGTGGTGAATGTCTCACATAATTTATAGAATATTGTACTGAAAGTGAAAAACAGAATGTTTTATTCTTTCTTTGTTTTCGTTTTTTTTTTTTTTTTTTTTTTTTTTGAGACAAAGTCTCGCTCTGTTGCCCAGGCTGGAGTGCAGCGGCATAATCTCGCTCACTGCAACCTCCCAACCTCCGCCTCCCGGGTTCAAGCGATTCTCCTGCCTCAGCCTCCCGAGTTGCTGGGACTACAGGTGCCACCATGCCCAGCTAATTTTTTGTATTTTTAGTAGAGACAGTGTTTCACTGTGTTAGCCAGGATTTGTTGTTGTTGTTGTTGTTGTGTGTGGTTTTTTTTTTTTTAAGACAGAGTTTTGCTCTTGTTGCCCAGGCTGGAGTGCAATGGCATGATCTCGGCTCACCACAACCTCCGTCTCCCGGGTTCAAGTGATTATCCCGCCTCAGCCTCCTGAGTAGCTAGGATCACAGGCATGCACTACCATGCCCAGCTGATTTTGTATTTTTAGTAGAGATGGGGTTCCTCCATGTTGGTCAGGCTGGTCTTGAACTCCTGACCTCAGGTGATCTGCCTGCTTCTGGCCTCCCAAAGTGCTGGGATTACAGGTGCGAGCCACCTCACCTGGCCAACAGAATGGTTTTATGGTTACTTGGTATGATTTCTACTGCATGTATATGTCTTTCATACCATGGTAAAGTCAAAAAATTGTTAGGTTGAACCATTGCAAATCAGGAAGTGTCTGTATGTATCGATCTACAGATAGATAGAACACAATACAATTGATAAATTAGACTTCTTCAAAGTTCTAAACGTTTGCACTTCCAAAGATACTACTAAGAAAGTGAAAATAGGCCAGGCGTGGTGGCTCACGCCTGTATTCCCAACACTTCGGGAGGCTGAGGCGGGCGGATCACCTGAGGTCAGGAGTTCAAAGCCAACATGGCCAACATGGTGAAACCCTGTCTCTACTAAAAATACAAAAATTAGCCGGGCGTGGTGGCAGGGGCCTGTGATCCCAGCTACTTGGGAGGCTGAGGCAGAATTGCTTGAACCCAGGAGGCAGAGGTTGCAGTGAGCTGAGATCATGCCACTGCACCCCTCCCTGGGCAACAGAGTGAGACACTGTCCACCCCCTCCCCCCACAAAATAAAACCTGAAAGAAAAGAAAGAAAGAAAGTGAAAATAGGGCCGGGCACGGTAGCTCATGCCTGTAATCCCAGCACTTTGGGAGGCCAAGGTGGGCAGATCACCTGAGGTCAGGAGTTCGAGACCAGCCTGACCAACATGGAGAAACCCCATCTCTACTAAAAATACAAAATTAGCCGGGAGTGGTGGCGCATGCCCGTAATCCCAGCTACTCAGGAGGCTGAGGCTGGAGAATCTCATGAACCCGGGAGGCAGAGGTTGCGTTGAGCCGAGATCGCGCCATTGCACTCCAGCCCAGGTGACAAGAGTGAAACTCCATAAAGAAAGAAAGAAGGAAAGAAAGAAAGAAAGAGAGTGAGAGAGAGGGAGGAGGGAGGGAAGGAAGGAAGGAAGGAAGGAAGGAAGGAAGGAAGGAAGGAAGGAAGGAGAAAGAAAGAAAAGAAAGAAAGAAAAAAAAATAGGCTGGGTGTGGTAGCTCACACCTGTAATCTCAACACTATAGGAGGCTGAAGAGGGTGGATTGCTTGAACCCAGGAGTTCAAGACCAGCCTGAACAACATGGTGAAACATCATCTCTACAAAAAATAAACAAAATTAGCTGAGCATGGTGGTGCATGCCTGTAGTCCCAGCTACTCGGGAGGCTAAGGTGGGAGAATGGCTTGAGCCTGGGAGGCAGGCAGAGGTTGCAGTGAGCTGTGTTTGTGCCACTGCACTCCATCCTGAGCAACAGAGCCAGGCCTTGTCAAAAAAAAAAAAAAAGAAAAGAAAGAAGGAAGAAGGAGAGAGAGAGAAAGAGGAAAGAAGGAAGAAGAAAGAAAAAGAAAGAAAGAAAGAAAGAAAGAAAGAGCTTTCCCTCACTTTGCCCTACCCTCGAGGCTCTGCCAAATGCAGGTGATGGTTGCTGACCCCCTTCTATGGCAAACTCTGAGTAAGTAACTTTGCTTGTTCTCATTTGAGTGCTCTTTGTTTATTCCAGCACTTTGGACTGGGAGTAACAAGAGTCATGGGAACAAGGGGACAAGTTGAGGTCTATTTTGGAGATAAAACAGGCAAAACTCGATAATGGATTGTAAGGAGGAGCAGGAGGCAGGGAAGAAAAGAGGGACATCAAGAGGACCCCTAGAGTCTGGGCATAGTGGATCACGCCTGTAATCCCAACACGTTGGGAGGCTGAGGTGGGTGGATCTCTTGAGGCCAGGAATTTGAGACCAGCCACGGCCGACATGGCAAACCCTGTCTCTACTAAAAATTCAAAAATTAGTCAGGCATGGCGGCACACGCCTGTAATCCCAGCCACTCAGGAGGCTGAGACACGAGAATTGCTTGAACCCAGGAAGTGGAGGTTGCAGTGAGCCCAGATCGCGCCATGGCACCCCAACCTGGGTAACAGAGTGAGACTTTGTCCCAAAAAAAAAAAAAAAAAACAAAAATTAAAATCAAATTTAAAAAAGAAGACTCCTAGGTGTCTGGCCTTGGCAACTGGGTGGACAGTGGCACTGTTTACTGAGACGAAGATTAGAACAAAAGCAGGTTGGCAGGGTGGCTAAAAGCCAGAGTTGAGTTTTTGACGTGAGATGTCTATCAGATGAAGGTGCCAAGGAGGCAGTTACATCCCCAAGTCTGTGCTCAGAGAGAGACCAAGCAGGAGAGAGGACATAGGAGGGGCACACAAAGATGCTTTATACAGCCAGGAGCATGGATGATGTCACAGGAGACAGCGTAGACAGAGAAGGGATGAGGAAGCAGGACTGACCCTCATCAGGATTGAGCCTGCGGGAATCCAGTTTTTCTCTGTAAATATTTAAGTATTTATATATGTATTCATTTATTTATTTGAGACAAGGTCTTGTTGTGTTGCCCAGGCTGGAGTGCAGTGGCAAGATCTCAGCTCACTGCAGCCTCTACATTGCAGGCTCAAGTGATCCTCCCACCTCAGCCTCCCAAGTAGCTGGGACCACAGGTGCGTGCCGCCACGCCTGACTAATTTTTTATTTTTTGCAGAGATGGGGTCTTGCTATGTTGCCCAGGCTGCTCCCCAACTCCTAGATGCAAGTGATCTGCCTGCCTCAGCCTCCCAAAGTACTAGGATTACAGGCGTGAGCCACCTCACTGGGCTTGTAAATACTTATTGAGTGAATGAGACATTCTTCAGCACTAAGTAAAGTTGATGGCCTCCTAAAGGATTAGATTAGAAACTCCCACAGTCAGATGTGGGCAGAAGATGAGGAGGCAGCCTCAGAGACTGAGAGGAGCTGCCAGCGAGGACAAAGAAAACCTGCTGCACCGGGATGAACCCTACGCTCCTCGGCAGAGCGTGGGCTAACCTGGGCCATCTGCCTGCCGCCTTCCTCTCCAGTCTCACCTCTTCCTGCCATCCTTTTTGGGCCAATTTTAGTATTTCCCCAAATGCAGCCTATTGCTTCAGACCTTCACACATGCTGTCCACTCTCTAGGATTACAAAAGTCACGTGAGCTCATTATCAGTAAGTCGAACACAATGGAAACACATGACAGAGCAGAAGCTGGCCAGCACCCCGCTCTCCATTAGTAAACATTTGCGCTATGCGTTCGCAGATGTGTTTTCTGCGCATATTCTAATGCACTCACTCTCACACGCATGCACACCAGATTTTCCTCCCTGCCTCCAAAATGGGAAATACCTCCTTTACCGCATGATTTTTCCTCTTAATGCATTATGGACTCTTTCCGCATACATAGAGAGTACATACTTGCTTATGCTTGTATTTCAGTACAAATGTACATGCAGCGCATTTCGGTACACAGAGAGGTGCCTTGTTCTTTAAGATAGATCTTTAGAGTTTGAGTGTATGGATTAATCACAATGTATTTAAACAATCTGCATTAATAAACCTTCCATCCCTTTTTTATTTCTTTCTTTTCTTTTCTTTTGAGATGGGAGTCTTGCTCTGTTGCCCAGGCTGGAGTGCCATGGCACAATCTCAGCTCACTGTAACCTCCACCTCCCACGTTCAAGTGACCCTTTCACCTAAGCTTCCCGAGTAGCTGGGATTACAGGTGCCCTCCACCACGCCTAGCTATTTTTGTCTGTGTGTATTTTTTTTTTAAATAGAGATGGGGTTTCACCATGTTGGTCAGGCTGGTCTCAAACTCTTAACCTCAACTGATCCACCTTGGCTGCCTTGGCCTCCCCAAGTGCTGGGATTATAGGCATGAGCCATTGCACCTGGCCACCTTTTCTTTTTTCTTCTTCTTTCTTTTTTTTTTTTTTTTTTTTTTGAGACAGAATCTACCTCTGTTGCCCAGGCTAGAGTGCAGTGGTATGATGACAGTTCATTGCCACCTCAACGTCCTAGGCCCAAGTGATCCTTCTTCCTCAGCCTCCTGAATAGCTGGGATCACAGGTGAGCACCACCATGGCTGGCTATTTTTTTTTTTTTTTATAGAGACAGAGTCTCACTATGTTGCCCGGGCATCTTTTTTTGCAATTATAAAAGTGGCAATGCTCTATGTTGTACAGACTATACAAAAACATGACCTTAGACACATAAATTCCTAGAAGTAGGGTTGTGAGGTCAAAAACAGTGAATGCTTTAATAGATATTGCCAAACTGCTCTCCAAAGAGTTCAGGACAACTTTTGCCAACAAGCGTGAATTAAATTTCTTGTTTATCTACACTCGTGCCAAGACTGGGTATGGTCAATCATTCAACTCAGTCAATTTTATAGAAAAAGTGATATTGTATTATTGTTTTAATTTGCATTTCATAGAATAGAAATAAGGTTTCCAATAGTTTTTCACATTCTTTGCCCATTTTTCTGTAGGCTTTTTAATCTTTTGGTTTGCATGGGTTCTTGGTATATTAGATGTCATATATAGGTATTGCAAACACTCTTCATTTAAATTTTTTATTTTACTTTCTTTTTCTAGAGACAGGGTCTTTCTCTGTCACCTAGGCTGGAGTTCAGTGGCATGACCACAGCTCACTGCAGCCTGGGCCTCCAGGCTGAAGCAATTCTCCCTCCTCAGCCTCCTGAGTAGCTGGGACTACAAGCACACACTGCCACACCTGGCTAATTTTTGCATTTTTTGTAGAGCTGGGGTCTCGCTATGTTGCCTAAGCTGTTCTCAAATTCCTAGGCGCAAGCTATCCTCTCACCTTGGCCTCCTAACGTGCTGAGATTACAGGCATGAGCTACTGTGCCTAGCTGTTAATATTCCTTATTGGCTGCTTTTTCTTTACTTGTCTTATTTTTTCAAATATATAGTCGGGCTCTGTGTTGCCCAGGCTGAAGTGCAGTGGCTATTTATAAGTGTAACCATGATTCACTGCAGCCTTGAACTCCTGGCTTCAAGTTATCCCCCTGCCTTAGCCTCCAGAGTAGCTAGGACTACAGGTATGCACCACTGTGGCCTGCTGATTTTTGTGTGTGTGTGTGTTTTGTAGAGACAGGGTCTCACTTTGTTGCCCTGTCTGGTCTCTCAAGCAATCCTCCTGCCTCAGTCTCCCAAAGTTCTAGCATTACAGGCATGAGCCACCATGCCTGGCCAGTTTATTAATCTTTTTTTTTTTTCTTTTTGAGATGGAGTTTAGCTCTTGTTGCCCAGGCTGGAGTGCCATGGCGCAATCTTGGCTCACTGCAACCTCCGCCTCCCGGGTTCAAGCGATTCTCCTGCCTCAGCCTCCTGAGTAGCTGGGATTACAGGCATGTGCCACCACGCCCTGCTAATTTTGTATTTTTATGTCCGGCTAATTTTGTATTTTTAGTAGAGACAAGTTTTTTCCATTTGGTCAGGGTGGTCTCGAACTCCCGACCTCAGGTGATCCACCCGCCTCAGCCTCCCAAAGTGCTGGGATTATAAGCGTGAGCCACTGTGCCTGGCCCAGCTTATTAATCCTTATTTTTGCTTTATAAAGGTTTAGAATTTTATGTGGTCATGCTTATGAAGGCCCTTAATATTCCAAAAATTTTTTTTTTTTTTCCGAGATGAAGTCTTGCTCTGTCGCCCAGGCTGGAGTGCAGTGGCAGAATCTCAGCTCACTGCAACCTCCGCCTCCCAGGTTCAAGAGATTCTCCTGCCTCAGCCTCCTGAGTAGCTGGGATTATAGGCACACACCACCATGCCTGGCTAATTTTTGTATTCTTAGTAGAGACGGGGTTTCACCATGTTGGCCAGGCTGGTCTCGGACTCTTGACCTCATGATCTGCCCGTCTCGACCTCCCAAAGTGCTGGGACTATAGGCGTGAGCCACCACGCCCGGCCCACCAATTTTTTTTCTAAAACTTACTCATCTTTATTCTAGAAAGTTATTGGCTTCATTTTCTTACATATAACCATCTTTGAACCATCTGGAATTGTTTTGGTGTTGAGAGGTAGGAATCCAGCTTCTGCTTGTAAATATTTATTGAATGAATGAGTGAGACATTCTGCAGCCCTAAGCAAAGCTGATGGCCTCCTAAGGGATTAGATTATGGTTAATAAAATTGTTTGTTCACTCTACAAATATTTGTAAACTGCATGCCAGCAATGCAGAATGCAATGGTGAATAAAATCAGATAGAGCTCCCACTCTGTGGCTATTACAGTTGATGGGACAGGGAGACATTAGCCAGATAGCACAAATGGATGTAAAACTTACAAAGGAGATATGTGCCCTGGAAGAGTATATAGTCAAGGAATCTACCCTAGCCTGGGAGGTCAAGAAGGTGTCACTGGTTAAGGAAGTTCCTTGGGAAGTGCCCTCAGGACCAGCACCTGTGACAGGGTGAAGCTGGCAGGCCTGGCCAGACAGAGTGACTGCACTCCAGTTGCAACAGAGGTCTCAGCCACTCCCACAGGGAGCTCTAGTGGGTAGATGACCCTTCAAAGTTGCAGTGAATGGAGGCAAGGGGTCTGGGCTTTTATTGCCCACCCCATCTCCCTGCTCCAATGAACTAGGCAATGGATATAGACTGTCCTCAGGCAGCTCCGTTCAGCCAGGGCGTTTCCCAGAGTAAGACTCATCTGCCGGCATCCACCTCCAAGTCTCCTAGCAGCCAGGGAATGAGGGCCCTGGTCCTGAAGTGGACGTCTGGGTGGCAGGTCACAGCATCCACTACAGAAGTCTTCCATAAAGTAGTTGGGGGGACCTTGAGTACAGTACTGATGGGTAAGTGGAAGTTAACTAGGCATAGAGAACGGAGACTTTTTCTAGGAGCAACCTGCTTTCTCTAGCACAATGCCAGGGAAGCCTTTGCACAGCAGGCACAGGCAGGAATGGGGGCAGAGACTAATGAGGAGGCTGCTAATGGAATTTAATAGAATACATTCAAATCTGGAGATGAGCATATACAAAATTAGACAGAAAAGCAAAGTTTCCTGATATCCCCAGCCCTCAGAGGTGACAATTATTAAGATTTTTTTGTTTTTGTCTTTTGAGACAGAGTCTTGCTCTGTTGCCCAGGCTAGAGTGCAGTGGTGCAATCTTGGCTCACTGCAACCTCCACCTCCCAGGTTCAAGCAATTCTCTTGCCTCAGCCTCCCGAGTAGGTGGGATTACAGGTGCCCACCAACATGCCCTACTAATTTTTTTTTCATTAGAGGCGGGGTTTCACCATGTTGGCCAAGTTGGTCTCAAACTCCTGACCTCAAGCGATCCTCCCACCGTGGCCTCCCAAAGTGCTGGGATTACAGGCATGAGCCACTATGCCCGGCCCACTGCATTTCTTTTCCATCTTCTCTGCACATTTTATTTAAAAGCAAGGATTTTATTACAGATGTGATTTGTTTTTCTGCTTTTTCCTACACATTCTTTTCTATACCTTTACTGTTTCTGATCACAAAGGCAACACCTGCCAATTACATAAACTCAGAAAGTACAAATTTTAATAAAGAAATAAACAATACTTCCAACAAGGCGCGGCCTGTAACCTGGCACCCCACGGGCTCCAGAGCTCCTGTATCCATGGTCCAGCCCAGCGCCTGGCATGCCGAGAATGCCTGGAAAATGCCAGCTACGCACTGTCACCTTGGGAGGGTCTCTTCTTATTTCCAAAGCTGCCTTCTGCTTAATGAAATGCGTGCAGACACTGAGCAAGTATTTATTAAGCTTCTCATCTCCCAGACACCAGAGACACATCCATAGACTGATTGAGTTCGCTGCCCTTGTGCTGCACTCCGCTTGAGGAGACAGACGATGGTGTCATCTAAGGAGCTAAAACGTCCTGAGCTGTGAAGGTGGCAAGCGGGGGCCGAGGGGTGGAGGGGGCAGGGTTGAGGCAGGTTGGGGTGACTGGGATGTCTAGAGCCCAGGGCTGGGGCCGGACCCCTTCTTGGGGACCTCGCTGTGCTCTGAGTCCTGAGGGCAGACAGTGGCCAGGGTGAGGCTGGTACAGTGCAGCCCTTTCCCCATTGCTGAAGAGGCGCCTTCGTGGGGTGGGAGAACAGGCTGTGGGGATTCGAGGGTCATCCTGACCCCAGGGGTGGTTGTTTCTGGAAACAAAAATCCAGGGCTTATGCTCCTGGGACAGGGGAGCCCTGGGGCCTCACGTCCTCCCCATGGCCTTCGCATTGGGCAGTGAAGGCGTCTTCCTGTTGAGTCTGAGGGAGAGAGAAGAGGTGTCACTCAGGGAGTCAGCTTTCATCTCACTTAGTCCTCACAGTGGCCCTGTGAGGTAAGGACCGCCAGCAGCCCAATTTACAGATGAGGACCCTGAGGCTCAGAGAAGTTACATGGTTTGCCCAAAGGGACACAGCTACTAAGTGGCTGAATGGGAATAAACCCAGGTCTTTCTGAGACAGCCCAAGCTGTGGATGGAACGCTCCAGCTCACAGATGAACAGGTGAAGTGGAACAGACACTTTAGAATGATTTGGCAATATTCACCAAAGCTAAATATTTGCCTCCTATGAGCTAGCAATTTCCTCCCTGTATGTGTACCTTACACAGATATGTCTATATCTTCACTAAAATACAAGTAAAACAACCCTCATAGCAGCACAATTTGTAATAGCCTCATACTAGAAACTTCCCAAATACCCATCACAGAAGGATGAATAAAAAACCATAGGACATTCAAGACTAGAATACTGTACAGCAAAGAAAATGAATAAACTGTGGCTACAACATGAATGAATCTCACACAGCTTGTGTGTGAGCGACAGAAGTTATAGGTCTATAAGAATAGATAAGAATAATATCTCTAAGAATAGATAATGTGTGATTCCATTTATATAAGTTATCATCAGGCAAACTAATCTCCAGTAAAGGAATTTACCTCAGGGTGGGGGTGCAGGGAATTGAGCCTTCTGTGGGGCCTGAAATGTTTACAGTTGCCCCTCAATGTGTGTGGGGAATCAGTTTCCCCATCTCCCACAGATACCAAAGTCCTGATATAAAATGGTGCAGTATTTGTATATAACCTAAGTACATCTTCTTGTATACTTAAAATTATCTCTAGATTACTTATGCAATCATGTGTCAGATAATGACATTTCAGTGCATGCCAGAATGCATGTAGGATGGTGGTTCCCACGAGGTTATAATGGATCCACCCTATACAGGTGTACAATCTCTAAAAATTGATATTTAAGAAGAGATGGGGACTTGTTATGTTGCCCAGACTAGTCTTGAACTCCTGGGCCCAAGCGATCCTCCCATTATGGCTTCCCAGAGTGCTGGAATTATAGGCATGAACCACCACACCTGGCCAGGTGTACCATTTTTTATTGTTTATACTGTATTTTTATGATCCTTTTCTGTGTTTAGATACACGGATAGCCACCATTATGTTACCATTGCCTACAGTACTCGATATGGTAACATGCTGTAGAGGTTTGGAGCCCAGGAGCAATCAGCTCTACCACTCAGCCCAGGTGTGTGTTTGGCTGGACCATCTGGAGGAAGGTAAGGAGACATGACCTAAAAGCAGAGGGGAGTCAGAGGTGGGATCCCTGGACAGGTATGAGAAGCTAGGCAAAAACGGGTGAAGTCTGAATAAATTTCACCCTATTCATTTAATTACTGCATTAATAACCTTAGATAATAGTTTACATTATCATTTAGTTAATAGGATTGCACCCATGTTAAATTTATTATTTTGTTTTTTTAAGAGACAAAGTCTCACTCTGTCACTTAGGCTGGAGTGCAGTGCTGTGATCATAGCTCACTGCTTCCTGGAACTCAATTGCTCAAGCAATCTTCCCACCTCAGCCTCCTGACTAGGTGGGACTACAGGCACACGCCACCACGCCTGGCTATTTCTTTTACTTTTCTCTAGAGAAAGAGTCTACCTATGTTTCCCAGGCTGGTCTCAAACTCCTGGGCTCAAGTGAACCTGAACCTCCTGCCTCGACCTCTCAAATTGCTGGGATTACAGACATGAGCCACCACACCTGGCCTAAATTTCTTATGTGCCATGGTAATGCAAAACGTCCTTATTAAGGGCAGCTGGATGGAAGGTGTACCTGTAAAATCATTTCAACAGTAAACATTTATTTTACAACATGAAGGTGGTTATCCTTCCATGAGTGTAAAGTATGTAAAGTACAAAGGCAGGCTCATGGTGTCATCAGAAGTCAGTACACTGGTTTCGGGGCTGGGGGTGCTGGGAGGGGCTGGGCATGGTTGGCTTTGTGACCTGGGGGTTGGTGTGTTCCATCTCTGAATGTCTTTAGAGCTGTGCACTTACCAGGGATGTAAGTCATATCTTAATAAATTTTCATAAGTTTAACAAAAAATAAAACGAGGATGGGAAGCTTGTTTGGGATCTCAGGTGCTTACCTAGCCATGAGCCCTGGCCCAGATGCTTCTAGAAGCCTGGAGGGAACTGAGAACATTCAAAGTAGAGGTGGCAGAGCCAAGGCCCCAAGGTGGAAGCACACTGCTGCTTGTCCCTAGCTGTGAATGGGGCGTCCTGCTCAGAGGCAGTGCTGTGTGCACTGCAGGGCCCACAAGTCCATGTCCACATTGTGGCCCAGTGCAGTGAAAGCCAATCTCAGCCCCTCCGCAGTGTGGTCAGCCTGCCAGCAGGTGGCCAGCTGATCCTCCTGGGAAATTGTGCCATCCCAGGAACTGGGTGTGAGTCTCTCATCCACAAATGTGGTGTCAGCCTGGTGAGCCTTGGTAAGGGCATGTGCAGGATGCTGAGCCTCTTCCATCCCCATGCCGGTCTCAAGGCCACTTGCTCCGTGGGCCCATCTAGCAAGTGTGGCGGCTTGGAAAGAAGCCGGCTCCATCCACAGGGCATGCTGTTTTGCTCAACTCAGGACCAACATCATCCTCCATAGTAATTCTCTCTGGTGGGAGTACTGGAAACATGAATAACAGATACCTTCAGAGTCTCAGCTGCTGAGGCTGGGGCTGCAGGGTGCCCTCCTGTCAGGAAAGCCTACACTGGCAGCTGGAAAGCACCTGGTGGTGGTGCCTGCAGGGGCTGCAGCAGTGGCTGCAAGGCTTCAGGACTCACCCGGCTTCTGTGAGGTGAATTGTGACAGTGGCAGAGCTCTTCAGCACCAGGGTCGCCTGCATGGTCATACTGACTGCAGCTGGGAGCCCACCATACCCCTGGCGCCCCTCTCTTCCCAGGGCTGGGGTCTAGGCCAGGCCCCTCTTGCCTGGGAATTGTGCGCTGGGAGGGGGACACGGGCCCACACACAGGTTGGGACAGAGGCCCCAGGGCATTCTGCTGGCTGGCCGGGGTTGCCATGCTCACCTCTCTCTCGTGGCCTTGGTGGGACCGGCCTCACCATTGAATGGGATTTTCCAAGGTGTCTGGGGCTGCAGGGCAGCTGGCAGGGTGCCACCCTGGCTTCTTCCAGACATGCCAGTGACTGGTCACCGAGGGGGCCAGATGCAGGTGCCCATGTTGCAGTGGGGTTATCTCCCGACCTCCCTTTTAGTCCTGATGGGCCTGGGCTGGGCCCGGTGTCAGGGTCCCCTTGGGCTTCCTGGGCTAGGCCTGTCCCATTGTCCCAGGGCTATCCAGGACACATTCAGAAGGGACATGGACCCAGCAGCTCTGTTTGAAATCATCATGGGGGAACCAAGGGCCCCCCACATCCAGGTCTGTCGGGAGCCAGGACATCGAGTTCCACTGCAGGAATCTCCAGGAACGCCGAAGTCCTCCCTGAGCTGGGGCCAGGCTGGGCATGCCCTGAGTCCCAGGTGCCCCCAGAGAGTGGTCTGCTGCCCTGGGCTCCCCAGAAGCCCCCTCATTTTCCTGGGCCTTGGTCTCATGGACAGCCCCACCAGGACAGGGTGTGGGACGAGGTAGGGAAGCTCATCAAATGGGCTGCTGGAACTGGGCTGGTGGGCCGGGAAGGGCCTGCCTGTCCCCCTTGCAGATGGTCGTCCTGCCACGTGATGCTGGCACAGACCTGGGTCCCGAGGACCCTTGCTCGGGTTTGGCTGAAAGGAAAACAGACGTGGTCAGTGTCTCCAGTGAGCCCATGCAGGCCTTTCCGGGCTGGGCCCCACCTGCCTGGGTCTCTGGAGTCCTCAGGGTCTCTGTGTGGCCCCCGTGGTCTGACACTGAGGACAAGCCTGTAGTCTGCTGATCCCAGAGGAAGGGGTGTGTGCCGCCTGGCATGGGGAAGCTGTCGGGGCATGGCAGGTGGCTCCTGGGACTGCCCCCAGGGTTCAGCCTGGCTGGGGGCTTCCTGCCACACACCCTCGTCCCAGGGCTATTGGGCCTGGAATATGGCCCCCAGTCAGAACTCAGGTGGGAGGGGCCTTGGATGTCACCCAGCCCCTTGCCACCTCACATGGGGACCCGTCTCCACAGTGAGTGACTGGGCCTGAATGTGGGTCACCCTCTGCCCTCCTGGGCTGCCCCGTCCATACCAGGACTGACCGTTCCCACACCTGGCTAAACACTTGGCTCTGGCTCTGGGCCCAGGGTCCCACCTGTGCCCTCTCTTTGAATGCTCTGGGGGTCAGCGACACTGATTCCCTTGTCTCCCTGTCTCATGGCTTATTGTCCTGGCACCCTTGGAGGAGTCTGCAGGAGTGAGGGGCCTCTGCTGCTCTCTGAGGCTGTCAGCGCTTGCAGGGAGGGGCAGAGGCTCTCATAAATGGGTCCGGCTCCTCCAGTGCCCTTGAGGGCCCTGTGAGGGGGAGAGCAGGCCACTGTGGGAAGTGGGAGGGGGCTTGTTAGAGGGTCTTGCCCACATCCCCCTCCTGCATGCACAGCACATCCAGTACCTACGCACGGAGTGCCTGCCCTGAGGAATGGTGGGCCTCCTGTACTTTCTTAGAGTCAGGAAGAAGAGGAGGAAGAAAAGGTGAAGAGGAAGACCCAGGTAGTAGGGTTAGGGGTCCTGGGCACTCCCCCAGTATTGACTGCCCCAGAGGGTGACTCAGGAGGGGACCTGGTACTGGAGCCCACCTGGGGGTGGCAGGTCCCCATGCTTCCTTGTTAGTTTCTTCATAGAGGCCCAAAGATGATTAAGAACAGTGTCATCCACAAACAAATGGAAGAACATTCCATGCTCATGGATAGGAAGAATCAATATCGTGAAAATGGCCATACTGCCCAAAGTAATTTATAGATTCAATGCCATCCCCATCAAGCTACCAATGACTTTCTTCACAGAATTGGAAAAACTACTTTAAAGTTCATATGAAACCAAAAAAGGGCCCGCATTGCCCAGACAATCCTGAGCCAAAAGAACAAAGCTGGAGGCATCACGCTACCTGACTTCAAACTATACTACAAGGCTACAGTAACCAAAGCAGCATGGTACTGGTACCAAAACAGAGATATGGACCAATGGAACAGAACAGAGCCCTCAGAAATGATACCACCCATCTACAACCATCTGATCTTTGACAAACCTGACAAAAACAAGAAATGGGGAAAGGATTCCCTATTTAATAAATGGTGCTGGGAAAACTGGCTAGCCATAGGTAGAAAGCTGAAACTGGATCCCTTCCTTACACCTTATACAAAAATTAATTCAAGATGGATTAAAGACTTAAACATTAGACCTAAAACCATAAAAACCCTAGAAGAAAACCTAGGCAATACCATTCACGACATAGGCATGGGCAAGGACTTCATGTCTAAAACACCAAAAGCAATGGCAACAAAAGCCAAAATTGACAAATGGGATCTAATTAAACTAAGAGCTTCTGCACAGCAAAAGAAACTACCATCAGAGTGAACAGGCATCCTACAGAATGGGAGAACATTTTTGCAACCTACTCATCTGACAAAGGGCTAATATCCAGAATCTACAAAGAACTCAAACAAATTTATAAGAAAAAAACAAACAACCCAATCAAAAGTGGACAAAGGACATGAACAGACACTTCTCAAAAGAAGACATTTATGCAGCCAACAGACACATGAAAAAATGTTCATCATCACTGGCCATCAGAGAAATGCAAATCAAAACCATAATGAGATAGCATCTCACACCAGTTAGAATGGCGATCATTAAAAAGTCAGGAAACAACAGGTGCTGGAGAGGAGGTGGATAAACAGGAACACTTTTACACTGTTAGTGGGACTGTAAACTAGTTCAACCATTGTGGAAGAAAGTGTGGTGATTTTTCAAGGATCTAGAACTAGCAATACTATTTGACCCAGCAGTCCCATTACTGGGTATATACCCAAAGGATTATAAATCATGCTGCTATAAAGACACATGCACACATATGTTAACTGGAAACCATCATTCTCAGCAAACTATCGCAAGGACAAAAAACCAAACACTGCATGTTCTCACTCATAGGTGGGGATTGAACAATGAGAACACTTGGACACAGGAAGGGGAACATCACACACCGGGGCCTGTCGTGGGGTGGGGGGAGGGAGGAGGATAGCATTAGGAGATATACCTAATGTAAATGATGAGTTAATGGGTGCAGCACACCAACATGGCACATGTATACATATGTAACAAACCTGCATGTTGTGCACATGTACCCTAGAACTTAAAGTATAAAAAAAAAAAAAACAAAAAAAAAACCAGCGTCATCATCCAGGGCTCAGGTATGGAAGAGTTGGTCTTGAAAATGTGCCCCCAGGCCAGACCTGGACGTCTTCATGTGGCGCTCTAGGGACAAGGTGGGCATCAGGCCAGGAGAGTTCCCTGGGAAGGGTCAGAGCCCATACCCGGTGACCACTTCAGTCTCCCACTGGGCAGTGCCGGATCCTTTTGTGGCCACCCCAGGGGTCCAGATGTGCACAGACGGCTGTGGCTAGGGGGGCGGCCTGGGCAGGGAAGTGCTCACCACACTCCTGACTTTCATCTGGGTCATGTGAGGGATGGGCTCGGTGTCAGTGTGCCCTGCCCAGCCCACCTGGCCAGACTTCCCTCTGGGCCAGAACAGAGAATCATGAGAACAGTGTGAGGAAGCTGCCCTTCGGCTAGTCAGGGTCTGATCCCAGTGCTCCCCAGGCCCCACTGGGCACACGTGGACTTACTCCTCTGAACCTTAAAGGCAGCGCTTGTTATCAGCATCAACATCTGTTCCTCTTCCAGCAAATACACATCCCACAGGCGCAGGGTGAGCCGGAGAGAGACCTGTGGGGAAAGTAGGCATGGGAGGACCTGGCCCTTCCAGGCTGGGGCTGGTGGCTCAAACTAGCCCATTGGGGCTTCAGTGACCTTCCCTATGAGGGTCACCCGACCCCTCCAGGAGGCTGGGTCATACAAGGTCTTGCAGCTCCTTATGGGGGGCACTCATTTCAGTGGAGAGAGGGGCTTCCCCAGGGCTTGAGGCTCCCCTGAGCCCTCCCAAGTCAGGTCCTGGCCCAGTCTGCCCTTAAGGCTGGGGCTGAGCCCTGCCCTCTGCCCTGGGATGACCCCTCTTGGGCAGAGGGTCTTGCTTGTGTGTCCTGTAGGGATCTGCCTAGCCTTCTGTGGGCTGGGAGTGAGCCAGACCCCCGGGCTGGGGGAGCAGGGCACTGCAGGGCAAGGAGGGTCCCTGAGCTAGGGTCTCCCTGTGCCTCCTTACCCCATCATTCAGCATCCGGAGAAGCCAGCTGAATGAGGAACCCTCTGCGCATATACCTTCCTTGTCCTGATGGGTGGAACAGAGGTGCTCAGGGCCCTATGGGCTGCCCTAAAAACCTCCCTCTTCCAGGGCCCTCTGAAGATCCCTCCCCAGGCGCAGAATACTGGGTGGTGTCCCGGGCTCCCCCCAGCATCTTCCCCTTCCAGCACTCCCGGTGGACACACTGCCCTTAGCCCTGCTCTGTGGGAGCTGGGCCCCAATCGCTGTGCCTCTATCTCCTCCAGGGCTGGAAAGGAAACCCAACTCCCAGCCCATGGGGAACCCAACATCCCAGGTTAGGCCCTGGCTGGGACTCAACCTGTCACCAGCCCCATGAGGGGCTCCAGCCCCTGCTGCTCCCCCAGCCCCCCAGGATGCAGGGCCTCTGGGGAAGAGCCGAGGGGACCATAAACTCACCAGATGCCACATGGTCTTGGGTTGTGACATGGGTACCACATGCTCCTGATGGTTTTGGAGCCCCTGGACTGTCCCGCCATTTGGGCTGTGGAATCCTGAGAAGCCCCCAGCCCATCATGAAATCAGAGCCTTCCCCCAAGATGTGGAGCCATCAGCTGGAAGAGCTGGGCAGCCGCAGAGCCCCCCAAACCCCGAGGCCTCCCACCCTCCCATCTGGTAACCCCACCATGTGGCCTTGGCCCTGGGGAGAAGGGGTGGGAACATCCCCTGGAGGCTGGCTGGAGGTGCTCCTGGAGGCCTCCTGGGCCAGGGTACCCGGAGGGCAAGCCTGACTTTGAGGCCATGACAGGGGGTGGCCAGAACAGGGTGGGTTCTGGGCTTCGTGGTCGTCTCCTGGAAGTGGCGTCGGGCCAGGGGACACGGGATGGGGAGATGCTGCCATCTGGGCTTGGTTGGCCCATTTGTGGGTACCAAGGGAAGCTGGAGCCTGGGCAGCTGAAGGGCAAGAGGACTCTTGGGGAAGGGATAGTCAGCTGCACAGAATCAGAGCCGGAGGGCGTGGCTCCATGATACAGAGGGCGGCCTTGGGGAGGATGAGATGCCTTCTGCTGATGAAGATGAAAGGTGTCTGACTTGGGCTCTGGGGGTCAGCCCTGGGCTCCTGTGGGACCCTCAGCAGAGACATCCTAAAGGCTCCCAACAAGCTGGTGACACAAGGAAGGCATCTTCACTGAAAGCCGAGATCACCCGGCCAGGGTGGCTCTCCCTGGGTCTGACTGCGTGAGGCAGAGACATCCTGAAGGCTCCCAACAGTTAGCTGGTGACACAAGGAAGGTGTCTTCACTGAAAGCCGAGATCACCTGGCCAGGGTGGCTCTCCCCAGGTCTGATTGCGTGAGGCCCCGGGGGCAGCTGTCCACCTCCTGCAGGGAGTGCCTCTCACTGGCCAGCAGCTGCGCCAGTGCCTAGAATGCATCCTCCTCAGGCAGATAAAGGAGGAACAAGGCAGCGACATGGCTCGGGTCCCTGCAGTAGCCCACCTCCTGCAAAAGCCAGAGTCACCGTGGAAGGACATCACCTGGGAGGGCTGAGGTCACCTGGGAGGACTCATGTCATCAGAGAGGGCAGAGGTGACTGGGGAGGCTTCCTCTGAAGAAGAGGCTTCCTCAAGATGCAAATTCATTTTATGACAACAGCTATGTCCATTGGGCCTTTTAGCACCTTGTCCAAAATGTCTCCTGATAGCACCATCCGGCTTGTGACACCGCCAAGCTCCTGAGCTTTGGGGCAGCCCCAGGAGGAGGGCATCATTTCTTGTTCCAAGAAGGGGTGGTCATGCCCAGGTGACACCAGGAGTCCAGGCCCGACACCTTTGTGTCTCAGTGTGACCCCTTGAGACCACCCCCCTTGCTTGGAGGTTTATGCCAGCGGTGGGCTGGAGTTCTACCTCCTATATCCCAGTGGGTCACAAGTACTAACTTTAAAAGAAGCAATGACACCCCCACCAGACACCTATGCCTGGGAATATGGAAATATGGACCAGAAATATAGCCGTGAATATGGGAATAAGGTCACTGCCTGGAAATACTCACTGGGTTATACTCTGAATATGCCAGGAGGATGTAGAATAGTTCCTGCTGCCTAAAAAACAGATAAAGGGGGCTTTTGTTTCTTTTGTGCAGATGTTAGTTTCACTTTGTCTACAAACCCTAATAACAAATCCAATTTCAGGTTCAGATGATTCACCAGATAAGCAGTGAGCTCTTCAGGGCCTTTGGCTATTTAAGAAATGTTTCAGTAAAATCCACATCTGTGAAATGCTGATAGCCCAGTTGTACAGTGAGTTGACTCATCATTTTTGCTCTGATTTTTTTTTTTTTGGTTTGCACGCACGCCAGTCCAGTCTTTGGGTATACAGTTCTTCCATGGTTCTAAACCAATGTGCAGAGCCTTCTGGCCACTGCTCCAGCCCCTCCTGGAGCGACTCCTTCATCCTCCAAGTCTCCAGGGTGGCCTCTATGCAGCCAGCCTCTCCCCGATCCATCAGTTCCTGGCCACTCAGGCTGGTTCTCAGTCCCTATGGTTTGGCCTTTTCCAGAATGGCCTATGATTGGAATCCTACAGTGGTATTTTGTTGACTCTGGCTTCTTTCCCTTAGCGAAATACATCTAGGATCCACCCACATTTGTGCGGGCATCACTGGCTCATTCCCTTTTCTCACTGAGTCTTCTACCGTTGAAGGGAGGACCAGCCTTCCTCTCCGCATTCCCGTGTTGAAGGTCATTCCTGAAGGCTCCATGTATGAGTGATGATGACTCAAGCAGCGAACGTGGCGGCATGCAGGTTTCATGTGGACGTCAGTTTTCAAATCAGTGGGTTCAATATCTGTGACACTTTGGGGACGTGGAGTTCAAGTCCATTGAGCTTTGTAAGCCACTGCCCAACCAGCTGCCAACGTGGCTGTGCCATGTCACATTCCCAGCAGACCTGGATGACAGTTTCCAGGAAACTGAATCCGCCCAGCATTTGGTGCTATCAGTGTTGTCTGGGGAGGCTCATGGGCCCTCCATCTTGCTGCCCTCCCGTAGGTCCTACCATGGGTCCCCGTGGGTCAGGGAGAGCACCTTTCACCATTGTGCATGATTTTCTTTGCTGCCTTCTGTATCCGCAGAATCCTCCTGGGTTCTGGCCTCACATGTTCCAGCCTGGCACAGGGCTTGGAACCTGGGAGGGGCTCCGTCCATGGTGCCGGCTGCTCCCTGGGCCAGGAGAGCCCTTGGCAGCTCTGTCGTGCCTCCTGGGTGACCCTGGATTCTGCTCCGGGGAAGTCCCCATCCCTCTGGTTCACCCCATCTCTGCTGGCACCGTGTGGCTCTCATTGGCTTACTTGACTCCATATCGATCACTGAAGATGTGGTTCCCTAGTGTCCAGCTCATGTCCAGGTAGACCTGGTGGATGTGTTCAGAGGATCTCTTGCCCTTCTCCTTCATGACCTGTAGGGCAGGGCCAAGAGGAGGAAACAGCCTCAGGACAGATGGAAGACTCCCTGCCCCAAATGGCAGTCAGCCCACAGTCAGTGCTTCTGGAAGGAAGGAAAGAAAGGCTTCCTTCTGCAGAAAGCTGCTTTTTGGCTTGTTTCTGAAGCTGGGGAGGGTCTGTGGCTCCTATGTCGCCTTCCGAGCTTAGGATGTGCATCTGACCATGGCAGCCACTACCCCAGGCTGGGCAAGACATTCCCTCCAGCTGGAGAACTGGGCCCTGACCCGGCCTGGCCTGTTTGTTGTGCTCTAGCTTAGCATACCTGCTATTTTCTGGGGTTTTTCATCTTGATTTCCTGAATGTTCAGGAGGAGTGACCACACCTGGCCCTGGACGTTCATGGGAATGCCCTTATACACTCGATCCATTAGCTGTGGGCAGAAAATGATCTGGTGTCACAGGCCACGGCGCGACCTCAGCCAGGACCAGAGCCTGAGGATCCTGGAAATCTTTGGTTTTGGCCCCATGATTCCTCAGTAAAGGTGAGGTCAAGCTGGGACAGGGTCTCCCTTCCCAGGATTGAAAGAGTGGATGGGCACTCAGAGTCCTGAACTCTGATCTGGACCTTTTCCTTCCTTCGGGTCACCAGGAGGCATCCCTATCCCGAGCTCCAGGGGGCCCCAGCCCTAGATTCAGATTCGCTCTCAGCAAGGTGACGCTTGCATGACTGGGCAGTAAAGCTGGCAACCAGGCCTGCAGTCCTCTGGGTGAGGACAGTGTGCCACCTGTCCTCTGAGAGGCTGATGGTGCCAGGCCACAGCCATGGGTGCCTGTCCTCTGTCTCTGCAGAGAGTGGTTCTGGGGGCCTCTCCCTCCACACGTTACTTTTTTGCTGCTCTGATATGTCTCCCATTCTCCCAGCATTTCCATCCACTTGCTCTTTCATCTCATCTCCTGCCGCATTTGCTGTCAAATGAGGAATGTTGGAGTTAGTGGAACTGCCAGGCTTCCCAGAGCCGCCCGTGGATGCTGGGTCTTGGGCTCTGGAGCCCCGGTGGGACCCAGCTGGAAGGAGCCAGAGAAGGGCAGACCCTAAGCACTGAGGGCCTTTGAGAAAATGAGTGCCAGTGGGCTGGCTTTGGGACCCTGGGACATGTCATCCTCAGGCCACAGACACATCAGTCTTAGGTCAGGTCCCAGCCTCTAGGTGGGGTCCTGACACAAGCGGGCAGCCATCCCCAAGCCAGGACTGTGGTTCTCACTTTGGAATTTCATCAAACTGCCAGAGATACAGCAACCTGGGGTCAGGTCCAGCAGGGACAGCTGCCCCTCTGAGTGACAGCGTGTTGCCCCCACCTGCTACCGCCCAGGCCCGCTGCTTCCTCTGCCTCACTAACCACTTACCAAGTCCCCCCGTCCCTAGAGCAGCTCCCTATGGATCAGGCTCTTACCTTCACCTCCCGGGCTCTGACGGGGCAGCTCCGTCTCACTGTAATGCAGCCCAGGCAGAGCTGAGGACTTGCACAGGGTCTGGAGCCATCTCGGTCTGGGAGCCGACCCCCAGAAAGGACTGGCTCTGTCCCTATCCAGCTCAGGGCTCAGCCCAAAAGAAGGCACAGGGAAGGGAGGACAAGAGCCTTTCTGTGGGGCTGACTCCCAGGAGGGGCCAGGACCTGGGAGAAGAGGGAGTGCAGGGCCAGCCTGGCCGAGGCTAATGGGGACCCCTGGTGTGGGGGGGTGGTCAGGGTGCAAAATGGGGGCTGCCCCCTGGACTGGAAGTAATGCTTTGTGCTTGAGCTGAGAAAGGTCAGGCTTGAGATGGGATGGGGTGACCGGGCCCTGACAGGAGTCCCTCTGGGAGTGACCACGTGATGTGGACCTGCCAGGGTCTAGGGTACACCGGGGGCCCACCCCACCCGACACTCCCAAGGCCCTTGCAGGGTCTGACCTCCCAGGGGCCACCTTCCTCTCCCTGCACCCAAGCCACACACACTGCATTTCAGAAGTGGCACAGCTCATAAGCTTCCTCCCACCCTACCTGTCCCGGCATCTTCCATCTCTCCATCCTATGATCCCTGAGGGATGGGCTCCAGCCTGGGCTCCTCTTACCTGGCCCCAGATCCCTTCCCAGCACCAGACCCAGGGTCATTAGCCGCAAGCTCTGCTGCCTCCCTGGCCTCTCTGTGAGATGCCCAGAACAGGGCCCTGCCCATCTTCTCCCCCATTCCCTTAAGGCCACAGCCCCTACTGTCCCCTTGCCTTTCCCCCTTCCCCATGGGGGCAGTGAGGGCTGTAGCTCTAGGGAAATGGGGGAGAACAGGGGCAGGTGGGGCCTCAGAGACCAGAGACCTGCTGGACAACAGCCACAAGGCTGGACCAGGTGTCTCCTTACCTTGTGGCCACAACCCTTGGATCTCACTGGGGTTGTCTCCAAGTGGACAGGGCCAGACCCTCAGGCTGCCCCCCTCCTCTTGTGCTAACTTGGAGACAGAACTGCTGAGAGCCCAGGGGCCTGACCTAGCCCCCTCTCCATTCCCACCCTCTCCCTAGATGGGCCCTGCACCTCTGGCCTAACAACAACCTCGGGCTGGACCTGCAGGGGAGCCAGGGAGGAGTTCTGATCCTGGAAGGGAGGTTGGCCCGACCTAGAGAGACATGTCCTGTGTCAGAAAGTCCTTTCTAAAAGCAAATCCATCCCTAAGCTGAAATAAGTGCTTTAGGGGCTGAGGAGAGCACAGAGGACTCACTGCAGAATCCCAAAGTGATCAGTGCTGCTGTAGATTCCAACAGGCTTAGGCCCCATGTCTGCTGGCAGCCCAGCTCGGTGCCCCTGTAACCCAGAGGGAGCCTTGATGAGGGGTCCAAGGTAAAGGGTGCAAGGGTCTGGGGGTAGTGGCCACCCGTCCCTGCCCTGTGCTCCTAGGGAGCCCAGGACCCTTTGACCAGGGTGCACTGGAAGAGGCCTCCCTCCAGGGAGCAGACGGACCTGTATGTTCTCATACTTCATAATGATGTCCTCTCGCTCCTGCAAAGTATCTGCGTCCTCTACCATGTCCATCCTGTGAGACAAAATCATCTAAATATTACACTGTACCTGAGAGCTTCGGAAAACACCTGAACTGCTCCCACCTGGCTCCCAGATGCTGCCTGGCTGCTTAACCCCCATTCCACCACTGCCCTCAGGTGAAAAGGGGCCAGACCCAATGGCCCACACCTGCACGGGCCTCTGGAGTCTCAAGCCCCAAGCAGGGGTGGGCATCTTCCCAAGGACTTGAGAACAGTGGGACTTGGACAGAGAATTCTGTTGTCCCCAAATGCCATGAAACAGGTACACACCTGCCCCAGCAGGTTGAATGGTGTCCACCTGCCAAGGTTGAAGGGCCCATGATGGGCTATTCCAGGGATGTGGAGGCAGACTGGGGTCAGGGACCAGAGGTCTCTGTACAATCGGCCTCCTGGGATGCTCAGGGACCACAGAGATGCCCAGTTTCCTACGGGGAACATGACCTCTCCGGACTGCTCGGTTCTACTCCGTTCATCACTTGGGCTACTGTGGCCCTTGAATCTCACCAGTGAAGCCACTTTAGGAACAACGCCAGTTGAGCAGGAGGGTGTTTGGTTTGGGGGATGAAAATAATCTACTGTCTCCAAAGCAGCCCCTGTAATCATGGAAACCACATCTCTTGGGGAGGGACGGTGGACTCCACCATTCTGAGCTGTCCATACAGGAGGGGGCTTCATTTTCCTGGGTCACTGAGGAAGAACAGTGGGTCCTTGGTTCTGGAGAACACCTAGATGGACCATCCCTCCTGGGACTCAGGGCAAAAGGAGGGTGAGGCCTCGAGAGCACCAGAGAAAGAAATACTTGGGGAGAACCCCAGTACCTGGACCCCTTTTAACAGGAGGGAAGATAGTCTCCCTCCAGCCAGCTCTCCAGGGCTCCTTCATTTTCCACAACTGCCCAAAGGCAGAAGGCTCCCCATCCCACTCCCGGACAAAGGACTGTGCGTGTTCAGTGGGTCCCACAGGGACCATCATGACCCAGCTTAGGCTACAGAGGTGTTCTAAGGACCCTCCCCTCCACCTCACCCACAGTGGATCCATCTCAGTGACTCTGCCACGGCGAGGCTCTGCCCCATTGGGATCAGAAACCCTGGACAGATTTGGAATCTAGGGCAAGGAGGCCGCAGGGTTCAGGCCTGAAGTCCAGCACGGCACAGGGCAGGGCTGAGAGCAAAACCCAGGGTCGTGTTGGGATTCCCGGGCCGGTTACCACCTCTCTGACCCCAGATGTCTCACCTGTCAAATGGGTACATTCGGGAGCCACCATGAGGACGAAAGAGACAATTGTCTACACAGGCAGCGTAGAACAGGCACCCGGTGAGTGCTCAGGGATGACCCTCCTCAGCAGGTGCCGGGAGGCCAGCACCACCCACACCGTTAGCCATTGTCCCCAGGTCAGCATGGAGGGAAGAGAGCAGGTCACACTCACCTGATTCTGATGAATCAGCTGGCCTGGGCTATGCCTCTCAGGGAGAAAACCTTTGAGTCCACAGAGCTGCTCACAGATACCATTGTGTGTGTGTAGCTGCTGTAGAACACAGAGGCAGGCCAGAGAGCGGATGGGTGCTAAGCACCAGTGATATTCTGTGATAAAGGCACGCATCACAATGGGGCCTTGCCCGGGTCAGCAGGGCCCAAAGTCAGCATCCTCCACTGCCTAAGGCGTCATCATGCTTGCGTGCCATGTGTTTGTGCATGTGTGTGCACACATGTATGTAGGTAAACACATCTGTGCACATGTCTGTTGCTTCTCTGGCCAGGCCTGGCAGCCTCACCCATGTGTGCACCCTGTTCCTCATCACTGTCACCCCCAGGGCTCAGGGCCAGCATCACAGCATCCATGGGTGCTCCCTAACCTCAGCCCTCCCCACCCAGGGTGGTCCTGGGACACACATAGGGGTGGAGGGAAGTGATTGCTGTGTTGAATCTCAGAATACAAATGCTAATACTATTACTTAATGGTCTTTTTAGTATCTCTAATGGTATCTCTTTTTTTATTTCTGATATTTTAACTGGGTATTTCTCTCCATGACCCTTGGTTATTCCAGCTGGAGGATCCTGTGGGGAAAGTGCCGGGCACACAGTAGGGTCTCACTCTTCTAGACATGTTATCTAAAATCTGGCTTATCCGTCCTTCCACCCAAGGCATCCTACGGGATGCCAAATTCCAGGGGCCAGAAAGAGCTTGGGATAAAAAGAACATTCAAGGGGAGGGCTTTGACTTGGGCTGAGCCTGCCTGTGCCATCCAAACCTGGAGCCTCAAGTCCTGAGATAGGGCATCCAGATGCCCCAATGCAGGGCCCTCCTGATTGACACTTACTCCCTTGTACTCATTAGCAACCTCACCCCTCCTACTCTCAAAGCACACTTGGCCCTCGTATCTGGGAGCTCTGCATCTGTGGATTCAGCCAACAGCGGATGGAAAATATTCAGAAAAGAAATTAGATGATTCTACTGAACATGTGCAGACTTTGTTCTTGTCATCATTCCCTAAATAATACAGTATCACAACCATTTACATAGCATCTGCATTGTAGTGTGTATCATAAGTAATCTAGAGAAGGTCTAATGTATATGGGAGGATATGCACAGGTTATATATAAATACTAGGCTGTGTTAGGCCAGGCGTGGTGGCTCACACCTGTAATCCCAGCAATTTGGGAGGCCGAGGTGGGCAGATTGCCTGAGGTCGGGAGTTAGACACCAGCCTGACCAACATGGAGAAACCCCATCTCTACTAAAAATACAAAATTAGCTGGACGTGGTGGCACATACCTGTAATCCCAGCTACTCAGGAGGCTGAGGCAGGAGAATTGCGTGAACCCAGGAGGTGGAGGTTGCAGTGAGCCAGGATTGCACCGTTGCACTCCAGCCTTGGCAACAAGAGTGAAACTCCATCTCAAAAAATAAAAAATAAAAAATACTTGGCCACGTTATATCAGAGACTTGAGCATCCATGGATTTTCGTATCCCTGGGAACTCTAGAACTAATCCTCCATGGATACCAAGGGATGACCGTGTAAACTCACTTAGGAAGGCTTCTCATTGGAGGAAGGGCCCAGTTCAGGACAGACAGGGACATCCTCCCTGGACTACTGTCCATTCATTCATCCATTCATCCATTGCCCCACAACCCCACCCCGCCCCAGGACTGTCCCAGTGACAGCCCTAGCAAGTGGAGACAAGAAAAAAGACTGGCTCACATTGTCCAGCTTTGAGGTCTTGGAAGAAGTTGCACCAGTATGAGGATTGGGGGTCAGTTTCCTCCAGGATCCAGAAAACATATCAGGCATCCTCAGGATGAGGAAAGGAGCCCGGCCTCTCCAGCAGCCAACAGGCCTGCGGTAAGATGGGGCTGGGCCTGGCCGTGTGGATCACTTGGGCCTAACGAGGGGGAAAGAAGGACCAGGGGGCAGAGGAGGAGCATCGGGGCAGCTGGTGGCCTAAGGAGAAGGCATTTCAGGGAAGGGGTCTGTATTAATTTGTCTTCACACTGCTATAAATAAATACCTGAGACTGGGTAATTTATAAAGGAAAGAGGCTTAACTGACTCGCAGTTCAGGAAACTTACAATGATGGCAGAATGCGAAAGGGAAGCAGAAGGCGAAAGGGAAGCAGGAGGCTTCTTCACAAGGTGACAGGAGGGAGTGAGTGGAGAACGAGGAAGTGCCACACTTTAAAACCATCAGCTCTCCTGAGAATTCATTCACTATCGGGGAACAGCACAGGGGAAACTGTTCCCAGATCCAGTCCCCTCCCACCAGGTTCCTCCCTTGACACCGAAGGATTACAATTCCAGATGAGATTTGAGTGGGGACACAGAGCCAAACCTATCAGGGTCTCCATCTGTCTTGCAGCTCCCTCGGGGCTGAGGTTGAGTGCAGATCTGCTGGCCCTGCTCTACAGCACGCGGGGACTCTGCCTGTGTGCCCCTAATTGCTGCTTCCTGGGGGTGGTGGCTGCTTCCTCAAGAGGAGGGTGGATCTTCTCTCCTGCCAGCACACATCCCGCCTACAACTCCAGGGCCTCGTGGAGCCCTCAGGCTTGAGGGCATAAAACCAGGTTCCTTGCTCTTCTTGCTGTTTAGGTGACAAGCCCCCAGTCATCCCTAGGTCCTGTCACTGCCCCTGCTTCTAAATAAAGAGTGTTTTGCCAAATCTTCCTGGGAAAAGCCGGGGCCTCATCCCTGTTATCTGTTCTATCTTGCCAAAGCCAGATTAAGACAACTGGACAAGCAAGCAATAGAGTGATTCATTGTGATTTAACAAGTATTTGTGTTCCTCTTGTGTGCCACACAATTTGCCTAGGTACTGTGAGTGCAAAGATGAAACAGATGTGATTACTATTCTTATGGAGGCCCAGTCTAGTCACTGTTTTTTTAAACAGAATAGAACATATCAGAGTGGGACATTGTAAGGGTAAGAATGGTTTAATGAAGTTATTTCGCATACTGTGTGTGTTTATACATATACAAAATGTTTCTTATTGCAGGTCTCGTTCCAAAAAGTTTGATAGCCATTACTCTAGTGCAGCGGTTTCAATTGAGGTGATTTTGTCCTTCAGGGGACATTCGGCAATCTCAGGAGACATTTTTGATTGTCACAGCTTGGAAGGTGCTACTGGCATCTAGCGGGTGGAGACTGAGATGCTGCTAACCCTTCTAGTGCACAGGACAGTCCCCACAGCAAAGAATGATTCTGCCCAAAATGTCAATAGCGCTGCTGTTGAGAAACTGATTCCAGTGGAAGAGACAGGCACATAAACACATGAAAGAGAACAGGGAAGGGAATTATAGGGCAGGTAGAAAGTGAGCTTGCTAGGGAGAGGGCAAGGTGGGGGAACCACAGTTATTGACTTGCCAGCTCTACTGGGCACTGTTCTGAGTGGGGAAATAGTTTTATCATAGGTATTTGTGCAAGGTATTATATGAAATCTTTAAAATGGCACTGGAAGGGGTAGGTATTATCCCAACCTATGAATGCACGAGTCGGGGCTTTGAGTGTTTAAGTAACATACTTGAGGTCACATAGAAAGTTGTGAGCTGGAGCCTGGCATGGTGACTCATGGCTTGTAATCCCAGCACTTGGGGAGATGGAGACAGAAGGATCGCTTGAGCCCAGTAGTGGGCAAAAAAGTGAGACTCTGTATCTAAAAATAAAGTTGTAAGCTGGAACTGATGCTACCATTACCCTGAAATATGTTTGTTTGGTCAAAGGATTTGGATGATCAGTAGACAAGTTTTGTGTCCCAGAGGAATAAGGAAATGAGAAAGTTGAAAGTGCAGAAGAAAAAAGCCCATGCACTCCATCGTGAGATTTGGGCTAGCTAGGAAAGGGAAGCAGGAAGCGAGAGAGTGGCTGGTAAATTGGGAGGAGATGTGAGAAGTTCAAGATTCTGGACGTCTTAGATGAGATACATGCATTAAAAGAAAAAAAGAGAAAACAACAACGACAAAAAGAGTCTGGATGTCTTGATGACTTCCTAAGTAGAAATGACAGAGAAGAGGAACCGAAAAAGGAAGTCATGCGCCAGGAGTGGAGTATTACAATTTCAGACTTCTAGTACGGAGCAGCACAGTTACGGGTGTGGACAAGTGAATGTCTTGGAGTAGAGGGCAAAGAACATTTTTGCATGGAACATGGCCACACCATACCTTGGTGTGATCTCAGGTATTGGATAGGTTGGCTGTAGATACTCAGTGAATGTGGAAGAAGGGCCTAGAGATCTATCGATGATAGAAACTGAGAAATAGAATGTAGAGTATCAGCTTGTGAGGAGGAAGGGTTTGGAGTAACAGGAGAGCAGTCATTGAGTATGTGAGGAGCTAGGAGAACATGGGAATCTTCATTCTCCTAGAGCAGGCTCTATTTGAAAAGCCATCAGGGAGGTAGTTTATTCAGAAAATAGTTTTGCTTAGCTAAAATAAGGATGTGATTATGGAAGAAATGTGAGAGAATGTTTTATAGTAGAAAGGAGGTTCCAGGGGAATGAGAGGAACCTAGAAAGTTTAACAGTAGTGTCATGAGTTAATAGAAAACAGGAAGCAAGCTGGGTATGTGCGTTTAGAGGTGGTGTACATTTTCAGCACTATAAATGGATAGAGATGAGTGGCAATAGTTACTTTGGTCCATAGGTTTTTGGTGTCTTAACTAGTTATGGATCTCTACCACTAAAGGAATTGCCTGTTGAACGTTGTCAGGAATAAGAGTACCGAAGGCAAACTGCCCGGGTTTGAATTTTATTCTGTTCCTTGTGATCTGTCTGGGTTCAAATCCTAGCTCTGCATATTAAGTTCTTTTAAGTTGATGACCTTTGAGCAAATGTCTTAGCTTCTGTTTGCCCATGTAAATGGACACAATAGTTGTTACCTTGAGAAAGAAGTTAATTCATGTAATTGACCAGCATTAACTAAGAAGCATCAGTGTACAATTTTAGTCAGTGGTAATTGACTAGCTGGACTGTGAGGCTGTGTGTGTGTGTGTGTGTGTGTGTGTGTAGCATGTAATAGAAGGAAGAAAGGAAAAGATACCTTTTATAACCTATGGGCAGCTTTTCTCTGCTTTTGTGTCAAGAGGGAAGAAGGAAGTTTGGAGGATATGAATTCTGTTTAATACTAAGCTCTCTTATTCAAAACCAGAGGTAGATAGAATGTGTAATAATTTACAGAATTTCTAGACTTAATCTGATTTTTTAAAATTTATTTTCATTTTTTAGGTTGAGGCTGAACTAAAGTTAATCTGTTGTAACATTCTGGATGTACTGGACAAACACCTCATTCCAGCAGCTAACACTGGTGAGTCCAAGATTTTTTATTTGTTTGTTTGAGATAGAGTCTTGCTTTGTCGCCCAGGCTGGAGTGTGGTGGCACAATCTTGGCTCACTGCAACCTCCACCTCCCGGGTTTAAGCGATTCTTCTTCCTCAATCTCCCGAGTAGCTGGGTCTACACGCCCGGCTAATTTTTGTATTTTTAGTAAAGACAGGGTTTTACCATATTGGTCAGGCTGGTCTCGAACTCCTGACCTCGTGATCTGCCCTCCTCAGCCTCCCATGGTGCTGGGATTACAGGCGTGAGCCACCACACTCGGCCTGTTTTTTTGTTTTTTTGTTTTTTGGCAGAGTCTTACTTTATTGCCCAGGCTGGAGTGCAGTGGTGCAATGTCAGCTCACTGCGACCTCCGTCTCCCAGGTTCACCAATTATCATGCCTCAGCCTCCGAAGTAGCTGGGGTTACAGTTGTGTGCCACCATGTCAGGCTAATTTTTGTATTTTTAGTAGAGATGGGATTTCACCATGTTGGCTGGGCTGGTCTCGAACTCCTGACCTCAGATAATCCACCCGCTTCGGCCTCCCAAAGCTGGATTACAGGCATGAGCCACCGCGCCCAGCCAGAGTCCAAAGTTTTCTGTTATAGAATGTAGGTTTTATACTAGAAGGGAAAATGTAAGATTAAATGTTGACCTTTTTAGAATCATGACTTTTTTCAATGTCGGTTTTCAACTTTTATTTAAGAATAATTGTTTAATGTTAGAAGGATACTTAATGTTGGAATAAAAAGATGGTCAGGCTATTATAAAAATGCATTAGCTTTTGCTTTACTTATTTATATTATTTTGCTTTTGTGGGACCTATCCCCTTTCCCTCCCTGTAATGGCCATACAGTTCACAGTGCTGTCTCAATGTTTTATGTAGAAATTTTATTTCGTAATTAATAAACTCTCGTGCCATTCCTTGGAACCACTCGCTTGTTTAATTTTAGTCTGTGATCATTTTGTTGATTTTTAGAGGCTCTCCAGTTAATTTCTGTGGGATTTTTACTTATATTTTGAATATGAAATGTCTAAGGAAAAAAACGAAAGAAAGTCAAACATTCCTGAGAGTGTTTAAAATGATTGAAGTATACCTGCTAATTGTTACATACATTTTGTCACATATTTTAGAAAATATAGAACTATTTTAGCTTATTTTCCTTTAAAAATCATTGTTCCTAGTTAAAATTTTTTTTTTTTTAAATTTGGTTTTGTTTTAGGAAAGGGGATTACCACAGGTATCTGGCAGAATTTGCCATCACCACTATTTATTTGAAAACTTCTTCTTCACCTCACATGAAACAAACTATAGCCATTAAACAAAAACTCTTCATTTCCCCTCTCCCCAGCTGCTAGTAACCTCTATTTTACTTTGTCCCTATGAATTTGCCCATTCTAGATACCTCATGTAAGTGGGATAATATGATTTTTGTCCTTTGTGGCTGCCTTTATTTCACGTAGCATGATGTTTTCAAGGTTTCATCCATGTTGAAGCATGTATCAGTGCTTCAGTCCTTTCTATGACTGAATAATAATTTGTTTTATGTATTTTGCACACATTGTTTAGCCATTGAACTTTTGATGGAGAGTGGGTTTCTTTCCCCCTTTTTCTTATTGTGAGTAATGCTGCTGTGAACATTGGTGCGCTAAGTATTTGCCCAAACTGGAGTGCAGTGGTGCAGTCTCCACTCACTGCAACCTCTGCCTCTCAGGTTCGAGCAATTCTCCTGCCTCAGCCTCCCGAGTAGCTGGCATGGTGTCATGCAGCTCTAGTGCTAGAAACTTGGGAGGCTCAGGCAGGCAGATTGCCTGAGCCCAGGAAGTTGAGGCTGCAGCGAGCTATGATTGCACCGCTGCAGAGACAGAACAAGATCCTGTCTGATTAAAAAAAAAAAAAAAGTTACACACAGAATTACCTGTCCCAATTCCACTCCTAGGTGGAGTTGAAAACAAGGACTCAAGGCCGGGTGCGGTGGCTCAAGCCTGTAATCTCAGCACTTTGGGAGGCCAAGGAGGGCAGATTGCTTGAGGTCAGGAGTTCGAGACCAGCCTGGCTAACATGGTGAAACCCTGTGTCTACCAAAAAAACAAACAAACAAAAGACACAGTGGCTCATGCTTGTAATCCCAGCACTTTGGGAGGCTTAGGCAGGCAGATCACTTGAGGCCAGGAGTTCGAAACCAGCCTGGCCAAAATGGTGAAACCCTGTCTCTACTAAACAAAACAAAACAAAGCAAAACAAAACAAAACGCCAGGTGTGGTGTCACGCACCTGTACTCTGGAGGCTGAAGCACGAGAATTGTTTGAACCCAGGAGGTGGAGTTGCTGTGAGCTGAGATTACGCTTCCAATAACAAAAACAAATTAGCCAGGATTGGTGGCGCATGCCTGTAATGCCAGCTACTTGGGAGGCTGAGGCAGGAGAATTGCTTGAGCCCAGGAGACGGAGGTTGCAGTGAGCCAAGATTGCACCACTGCACTCCAGCCTGGGGGACAGGGTGAGACTTCGTCTCAAAAAAAAAAAAAACAACAATATTTCCATGGCTAAGACCATTGTTGATATCTTGAGGCAACATCACTCAGATTCTTTGTCATGCATATCTGTCTGTATTTTGCTTTTCAAAGAACGGACCTTTAAACATCACTTATGAGTTTCCTTAGAGATCCATGGGCTGGGAGTCAGGGGTCCCGGACTCCAGTGCGAGGTGGCACCTAATAACTCTTCTCTCCTCTCCAGGCTGAGTGCTGAATTGTGGGTAATGGCTGAGTCCTCCAGCCTAGACATAGTAACATCAGGAAGCATGGGCAGCCAGCGCAGCCTAGGGCTGCAGAGAAACATCACCGGGGAAAGGGAAGGTCCAGAAATGAGGTCTGGTGCCTCCATAAGGAAGGCTTTTCTTTCCCTGGCCTGAGCTGCTGTTGTTACCTGGAGTCTCCCACAACTCCCTGCAATTCCCCAGGTTTTGCACCAGATTCTCTCTGGCCCAAGCCAATTTTCCACCGTCTCTTCCTTCCTACTGACCCAGTTTGGTTAATTCCTACTGATCTTCCAGGGAGCCTTGCCTGCTTCCCTAGGCTGAGGTAGCCTCCTCCTCTGGCGTCTCAGAAACCTTTCACCCTTGCAGCACTTATCACAGGACACCATGGACATCTGTTTGATCATCTCCCACCTGGATTCCCCCCCTAAACTGTGAGCACCTTGACCAGAGGTGGAGTCCAGGGAAAGTAGACAAAAGCACAGTGCACCCAGCACCCAGTCCATGAGCTTGCCACACTCTCTGCTCTGTGACTGCAAGAAATAGACAGTGCTTTATCCAGTTGGAAATTATAAGTAAAACCTCTAAGTGCCACCTCCTAGTGAGCGCTCCCACTTCCAATTGGAGTGCAGCCCTCGAACTATGTAAGTCCCATGGCCCCGGAATTAAGACCAATAGCCTTAGTGTGGCCTTCAGGCCCTACGTGATCTGGCCCCCGCCTGCCCCCAAGCCTGGCCTTGAGCAGCTCTCCCAAGTGCCTTGTTTCCTCCACACATGCTGGCCCTCTGTCTTGTTCTAGAAGGCATGGTGTCCCTTCCCTCTGGCCTCTCCATTACACTGTTTTTGCTGCAGGAACACCTGCCTCATTGAACTCCACAACCAGTGGAGACCTCCACCTATTCCCAAGTTTAGCTCAAAAGCCACTTCCTCCAGGAAGCTCTTCTGGATACCCCAGACCAGGCCAAATTTCTTTCTCCTAGCCCTGTGTGTTTCTCCTTTAGAGCATTCACTACAATTGTAGCTAAATGACTGTCATTTAACATCCAAATCCCCTGCTAGACTGTAAGCTCTGTCGGGGCAGAGCTGTGTCCATCTTGTTCACCACCAGACCAGCCCACAGCCTGATACAGAGTGAGTACTAGGGAATATTTGCAGGGAGAGACAGAGAGAGAGAGAGAAAGGAAGAAGGAGTGAAAGAGGAAAGGAAGGAAGGAGGGAGGCAGGGAGGGAGGGAGGGAGGAGGGAAGGAATGAAGGAAGGAAGGAAGGAAGGAAGGAAGGAAGGAAGTCCCAGAGAAAAATATCATTCTTCATAATAGAAAGATGATGGAACGTGAAACATGATTAATTAAATCATGCACATAAATAGAGAGGCCCATATGTCAAGGTTCTATTTGTTCTGTGACAGTGTAAAAACTGCACAGTTTTTATCAAGATGGAAAAACAAATAAACAAAACACCATGTGCTCCATCTCCTGGTAAGACCTCCTGCCTCTGCATCAGAGTGAAGCTCCACTGCATTCTGCTCCATGAGGAGGAGCAGGTGGGCCTCCAAGTACAGGTAGACCTGGTCCCAGTTTCAGAGCTGGGACCCAGAAGCCAAGCTGGAGGTCAGGGACCAAAGGCAAAGAGATCAGAGGTAGATGAATTATTTCCTCCACACTGAGTCCTGGGCTTGGTGGTTGGCTTGTTTCATCTTCACAGTCTGTGAAGTAGGAATCATTATCCTTATTCCACAGGTGAGGAAATTGGGCTTCAACAGGATAAAGAATTTGGTTAGTGTCATACAGCTTAACAAGTGGCAGAACTACAGCTTGTCCCAGCTCCACTTGACCTCAACAATCATGTTCTTTTTTTCCTGTAGCTTCTTTGAACAAGAGGCAGAGGGCTTGCTAACAGCTATGGGTGTAGTATTGAGGCTGTGGAAGTCAGGGAAGTGCTGGGCAACACCTGCTGTTTTTATCTGTGCCACAGCCATCCCCATTTCTGGCAGCACATCCCTCTGTCTGAGGGGCAACTCATTCTATGTGGTTCTGGTGAGCTGACCCTGTCTTTTTTCTCCTCAGATTAGAAAGGTAGATAGATGCCCCTGTTCTTAATTTTTTTAATTAAAAAAATTTCTTTTTAGACACAGAGTCTTCCTTTGTCACCCAGGCTGGAGGACAGTGGTGCGATCTTGGCTCACTGCAGCCTCAAACTCCTGGGCTGAAGCAATCCTCTTGCTTCAGCCTCCTGAGTAGCTAGGACCCCAGGCACATGCCACCAGTCCTGGCTAATTTTAAAAATTTCTTTGTAGAGATGGGGGTCTTACTATGTTGCCCAGGCTGGTCTTGAACCCCAAGGCCTCAAGTGATCCTCCCAGCTTGGCCTCCCAAAATACTGAGATTACAGGTGTGAGCCATGGCAACTGGCCTAATCCACCTGTTAGAACACCTTGGCTCACGCCTGTAATCCCAGCACTTTGGGAGGCCAAGGCGAGCAGATCACCTGAGGTCAGGAGTTTGAGACCAGCCTGGCCAATATGGTGAAACCCCGTCTCTACTAAAAATACAAAATTAGCTAGGCATGGTGACACACGCCTGTAATCCCAGCAGCTCAGGAGGCTGAGGTAGGAGAATCGTTTGACCCTGGGAGGTGGAGGTTGCAGTGAGCTGAGGTTGCAGTGAGCCAAGGTTGCACCACCGCATTCCAGCATGGGCGACAGAGAGAGACTCTGTGTCAAAAAAAAAAAATAAAAGACCAGACAGGGCCAATCAGAGGCCTTCTCCGGATTTTGTGCTGAATCTATTGGTCTTTTTCTCTGAGGTGCTAAGTAATTTGGAAACAGAATTGGGGCTGCCATGGGACATCCTTCTTGCCATGTGCAGAAGGCCAGTTATGGACTCAAACCATCAGACAGAGGGAAGGAGAAAGGGCGACATAACATGGAGACCACTCTGAAGACCTTGTTTGAGCTCTGGATCCAATCATGTCTGAATTGCCCTTGCTTGGACTTCCCAGGTCCACGAGTTAATAAGTTCCTTTTTTTTTTTTTTTGAGACAGTCTCATTCTGTTGCCCGGGCTGGAATGCAGTGGTGTGATCTCGCCTCACTGGAACCTCCGCCTCCTGGGTTCAAGTGATTTTCTTGCCTCAGCCTCCCAAATAACTGGGATTACAGGTGCCCACAACCATGCCCAGATAATTTTTGTATTTTTAGTAGAGACGGGGTCTCACAATGTTGGACAAGCTGGTCTCGAACTCCTGGCCTCACATGATCTGCCTGTCTTGGTCTCCGAAAGTGCTGGGATTACAGGCATGAGCCACCGCGTCTGGCGAATAAGTTCTCTTTTTGCCTTGAGCAGATATAAGCTGGAGAAAAGTAAGTTCACCTGGATGGAGGAGATGAGAGGTTAGACTTGGAGCTTAGCAAGACTTAGAACTGCTCAAGTTACACCGAAGGGGACAGGAAGGGGAGGTGATCCCCTTTGGAAGATTTGGAGGTCGGTTTGTCTGTGTCCCAACCCAAATCTCAGCTTGAATTGTAGCTCCCATGATCCCCATATGTCATGGAAGGGACCCGGTGGGAGGTAATTGAATCATGGGGGTGCTCGTGATAGTGAGTTCTCGTGATAGTGAGTGAGCTCTCACGAGGTCTGACGGTTTTATAAGGGGCTTTTCCCCCTTTTGCTCGCCACTTCTCGCTGCCATCATGTGAAGAAGGATGCGTTTGCTTCCCCTTCTGCCATGATTTTAAGTTTCCTGAGGCTTCCCCCAGCCATCCTGAACTGTGAGTTGATTAAACCTCTTTCCTTTATAAGTTACACAGTCTTGGGTATTTCTTTATTAGCAGCATAAGAACGGATTAATATAGGAGGGGAAGCAGAGTCTATTGACTTGACAAGGGCCATCTTGTCAACCACCCACCAGCCTGCCATGTGACTTTGTACCCATGGTGTACTTCTCTGATCTCAGGCCTACCATCTGCAGAGGGATGTACTAATTTGCAAAATACACCAGGGACTGCTTGTTCCTGGGAAACCACAGTGAAATGGGAAAATTTCCGGTGAAATAAATATAAAGAGATCTTTCCTGGTCTGGAGAGGGAAGAGGGGTCACACATTTACTGAGCACCTAATGTGCATCTGGAAAACACATTAGGTGCCTTGCTGCTTCATTATAAGCCACTAAACTGAAAACAGCGTACACTGCTTGACACTCAATGAATCGCTCTCTCCAAAAGGAAATATTTTGGGGCTGAAAGAAACATCCCAAATAATCCTCACAAGAGTCCGATGAGAAGAGAGCCAGAGACAAGGAAACTGATGTTCAGAGAGGACCAGAGACCCCCCCACAAACCACAGAGTTGGTAAGTGGCTAAGGCAGAATTCAATACACATCTTTTTTTTTTTTTTAATTTATTATACTTTAAGTTCTGGGATACATGTGCACAACATGCAGGTTTGTTACATAGGTAGACATGTGCCATGGTGGTTTGCTGCACCCATCAACCCGTCATCTAGGTTTTAAGCCCCGCGTGCATTAGGTATTTGTCCTAATGCTCTCCCTTCCCTTGCCCCCCACCCCCCGACAGGCCCTGGTGTGTGATGTTCCCCTCCCTGTGTCCATGTGTCAACGCACATCTTTCAGGCCTGAGAACTTACACATTTTGCCCTTGGCCTGGACTAACTGAAGCCAACACCTTAGCAAGAAATACCCATGGGGAGAGCCTCCTCTGGGCACCTGGGGCAGAGGAGATGGAAAAAACAGGTTGAATTATATCACTTAGGAAAATAAGACCGAAAGCATTCGATGATGAGGGATGTGTAACTGATGCAACACCAGTGATATCAGGAATGGCTTGGAATGAAGGTCTTATCTAAACCCTTGGCCTTAAGGGTGGGAGATCTTGCTTGTGCGACGACAGGGAAGCTGAGAGATGGCCATGGCTGTGGTCAGGAGGGCCTAACACTGTCAGAGGAAGGGGTGTTTCTGCACAAGGCAAAGGAAACAAGGCAAGAGGGATAGCAAGAGAGACTTAGGATAGATAAGGGAAACTTCCTTGGAGGCACCAGAAAGGAAGCTGTGGGCTGGTGGACTAGATGACTTTGCAGGATCTGTGGAGAGCAATTCATGGGGACTGCTAAGAGCTGTCGCTCTGGGGTCAGCCAGACCTGGGTTGGAATCCCAGCTCAGCCCGTCACTGACTGTGTGACCCTGGGTTTCTTTGTTCAGAGCCTCCATTGACATTGGGAAATCAGCATAGTCTTTCATCAGCGCCTGGCATAGTCTTCAGCTTGTGGAGCAGGGACAACAACAGAGATGCTCCAACCTTATGCTCTGGGGAGATGGGAGGCCTCTTCCACTCCCTCACCTTCCCCTCAAGCAAGGCAGGGTGGGGACAACTTTCTACTTGCAGAGGTCCGTAGAGTGGAAAGCGGGGGAAGGGGATGGGGGGCCCTGAGCCTGAGCCTCGTGGAAAACATTTATTAGCCAGGCGCTGTGTCTCACACCTATAATCCCAACACTTTGAGAAGCCAAGGCAGGCGGTTCGCTTGACTCAGGAGTTTGAGACCAGCCTGGGCAACATGGTAAAATCATGTCTCTACAAAAAGTACAAAAATTAGCCAGGTGTGATGGCAGGTGCCTGTAGTTTCGGCTACTCCGGAGGCTGAGGTGGGAGGATTGCTTGAGCCCAGGAGGTCAAAGCTGCAGTGAGTGGTGTGATTGGGCCACTGCACTCCAGCAGCCTGGGTGACAGAGTGAGACCCTGTCTCAAAAAAAGGAAAAAGAGAAAGAAAAAGAGACAAAGAAAACATGTATCTGAGACTTTGGAAACTTTTTTTCTTAGGGGAAAAATATACTCAGTTTATCGTTTCCTTGTTTTCTGTGTGAGGGAGAGGAAAAGTCTTAAATAAACCTCTGCGGCACAGGCCCCTCTTGTTTTGGGAGAAACTCTTCTGTGGGCTTTGGCTGACTGTGGGTTAGACCAGACCTCATTCTGGAGTGGACCAGGCCCAGCAGGAAAGGCGGCCTCAAATGCTCACGGGGGAAGTTGTGTTGCACGGTGTTCTCAAATCTTTGGGAACAATTTTTTTTTAGTTTTTATTTTCTTTTTCTGATTTTTTTTTTTTTTTTTAACAGGGTGTCCCTCTGTCACCCAGGCTAGAGTGTAGTGGCATAATCAGCTCACAGCAGCCTCAACTTCCTGGACTTCAGCAATTCTCCCACCTCAGCCTTCCAAGTAGCTGGGACCACAGGTGTGCACCACCACACCTGGCTAATTTTTGTATTTTTTGTAAAGATAGGGTTTCGCCATGTTGCCCAGGCTGGTCTCAAACTTCTGAGCTCAAGCAATCCAGCCACCTTGGCCTCCCAAAGTGCTAGGATTACAAGTATGAGCCACCGCACTAGGCCCAACATTTTTCTTCCCCTTGGTATAGAGATATGGACTGCACTGCTTTGAAAATTATCTGGGCCAGGCACAGTGGCTCACGCCTGTAATCTCAGCACATTGGGAGGCTGAGTTGGGAGAATCTCTGGAGCCCAGGAGTTTGAGACCAGCCTGGACAACATAGTGAGACTCACTCTCTACAAAACTGAACAAAATTAGCCAGATGCGATAGCACTCACCTGTGGTCCTAGCTAGTCGGGAGGCTGAGGCAGGAGAATTGATTGAGCTCAGGACGTGAAGGCTGCAGTGAGCCGAGATTATACCACTGCACTCCAGCCTGGGTGACAGAGGGAAGCCCTGTCTCAAAAAAAAATTAATTAAATAATAATAATAATAATACCTTTTAAGCTGTCGTGGGAGTTTTTTAAAAAGAAAAAAAGAAAAAGAAAATGGTCTTTCCTCGGGAGAAAAGTGTATGTGTGTGTGTGCGTGTGTGTGTGCGTGTGTGAGTGTGTGGATGTGGTGTGGGGGTGGTACTAGCGACATATATGTGTGTGTGTGCGTGTGTGTGTGTGTGTGTGTTAGAGGGCTGTTTTCTGCCCAGGAGGCCCCCCAGGAGATCAGGCTGGTGTTGCAGGAAGGCTGCTGAGGTTTGTCTTCATTTTCTGTTGTTGATGGGTGCCTTCAGGGCTGGTTGGGGACTGCTAAGTCCCCTGGGGTCACTGTAGAAGGAAACCCGTAGGCTTTGGTTCCTGTGTGGTTGCAGACATCTGGATTCTCTTATATTGTCATGGCAGAGGTAGAGCTTTGTTTCTTTGTTTCTTTTTTCAGACAGGGTTGGAGGGTGCGGTGGCATGATCATAGTTCACTGCAGCCTCGAACTCCTAGGCTCAAGTGATCCACCTGTCTCAGCCTCCCAAGTAGCTAGAACTTCAGGCCACCACACCCAGCAAATTAAAAAAAAAAAATTTTTGTAGAGATAGGGTCTTGCTATGTTGCCCAGGCTGGTCTCCAACCCCTGGCCTCAAGTGATTCTCTAGCCTTGACTTCTGAAAGTGCTGGGATTATGGGTAGGAGTTACCGCACCCAACCCGGCTTCCAGTTTTAAATCTGTTTCTCCAGCCTCTCAGTTCCCTTCTGCTATGGTTGAGCCTTCAGTCATGCTGGGTTGACCACTGCAGCCCTGTCTTTGCTTTGGGGTATTAAAAGGCAGCCAGCGCCCACACCTGGGGCAGACCCATGGAGGAGCTGATGGTCTTCCCCCACACCTTCTTCTCCAAGGCCTCTAAGGTGGGGCAGCACCATTTCATGAAAGACTAGCAGCAAAGTGGGCCAGGTCCCCGTAGAACCAAGTGACTCTAGGGAGCCCAGTACCGGCGTGGTCGCAGCCTCAAGCATTGACAGACTGGGAACCAGACAGAGGTAAACTCCCTCTGCCTCCGGTACTGGAAGGGAACAGACCTGAAGGCTAGAGCCAGCATTCCATGGTAGAAAGGCAAACTAGTCACTTGCAAGCTATTTAGTATATTGATCAGGACTCCATCAATTGTGAGAGACCTAGTTTATATTAGCTTTAAACAAAAAAGAAATGCATTGGCTCATGTAGCAAGAAATTCAAGGGACTCAGGCATGACTAGATCTAGTAGTATTCTGGGACCCTAGGTTTGTCCACCTCTCAGATCCACTTGCTTCTGCTTGACTCCATTCCCCAACAGGATCTTACTCAGCAGTGCTAAAATGTCTCCCAGTAGCTCCAGGTCTACATGAGCTTAGAAGTTATAATTTTAGAGAGAAACTCTCTGTTTCAGAGTCCATGATAAAACTTCCAAAAGGATGTAAACTCGTGGTGTTTAATATGGAGACACAGAGTGTGTTCCCCATTCACAATGAGCACACTGGGGGCATAGATACTTTTTTATTTTTATTTTTTGCCACCTGGCAGTGAGTTTGCATAGGGCACGGATCTTGACTTCTAAATACAACTCTATGCTAAAAGGAATTAGAATGCCTTAGAGAAATGTCTAATTCCAAGGCCGAGCCTGGGAAAGTACCATATGAACCCGAAATATCTTATTAAACCAGAAAGCAAGGAAGCACTTAAAGGAGGACACAGAAGCTGGCTTGAAGAAGCTCCCCCTAGCCAAATCTGGGACAATTTGAGCATCAAAATAAATAATGAGAGTAATGGATTATAAACCCTTGGATAAAATAGGAAGCAATGAGTTCATACTAATATAAATAAATAAGCAAACAAATAAATGGAATGATTAAGGAGTAATGGGGCCAGGCACAGTGGCTCATGCCTGTAATCCCAGCACTTGGGAGGCCAAGGTAGGTGGATCACTTGAGCCCAGGAATTCAAGACCAGCCTGGGCAACAAGGTGGACCCCATCTCCCCCAAAATTACAAAAATTAGCCATGCATAGTGGCAAGTGCCTGTAGTCTCAGACACTTAAGAGGCTGAAGTGGGAGGATCATTTGAGCCCAGGAGGCAGAGGCTGAAATGAGCCGTGATTGTCCCATTGCACTCCAGCCTGAGTGACAGAGCCAGACCCTGTCGCAAAAAAAAAAAAAAAAAAAGGAAAAGTGGAATATTTACATTGTCTCAAAGTAACTGCCCCCAGATTTTATTAATAACTTCACAGTGGAGAAGGCTGGCCAACATTGCCTTAATCCAGTAACAAAGCATCACCAGCAATGGGGCAAACCAAAATGGCGCCACCTGATAGGATGCAATGAAAAGAATACAGCTGCACTTCTGTGATATTCATGCCAAAGATGCATCATCTAAATCTGATCAAAAGGAAACAACAGACAAACGCAGGCTGAGGTTCATGCTACACAGTAACTGGTTGGTCATCTTTATGGGACCAAGGTCATGATAGTTAAGAAAAGATCAAGGAACTTTTTCAGACTGAAGGTGACTAAGAGTCTTGCCAAGTAAATGCAATGTGTGATTCTGAATGGATCCCTTTGCTATAAAGAATATTCTTGGGCCGGGCGTGGGCTCACACCTGTAATCCCAGCACTTTGTGAGGCCAAGGCAGGAGGATCACCTGAGCCCAGGAGGTCGAGGCTGCAGTAAGCTGTGATGGTGCCACTAAAAAAAAAAAAAAAAAAAAAAAGAAAGAAAAAGAAAAAAAAAAGAAAAAAGAATATTTTGGAACAGTTGGTGAAACCTGAATGAAATCTGAGGATTTAATGATAGTAATGTATCAGCATGAATTTCCTGATTTTAATAGTTGATGTAGTAGAAAGTCCCTGTTTTTAGGGAACACACACTAAAGTGTATTTGGAGGTGATAGGCATCATATCAGCAAATGTATTCTCACATGGTTTAGCAAAAAGGTTTTTTGTACTGTACTTATAATTTTCTACAAATCTAAAGTTGTTTTAAAAAAATTTTAAATATAGCCCTCCAAAAATTCTGATTGACCCTGCTGGGGTCACATATTTACCCCAGGCCAATTGCTTTGCCCAAGGGTCTGAGGTCTTCTGAATGGCCATTTAGATGTGTGCCCACTCCTGAGACAGGGTATCCGGGTTGGGGGTGGGCAGTGGGAGTGACAGCTTACCAGGATCAGATGGACTGAAAAACAGCTGTTTCCTGACACAGGGAATTCAGGACAGACCAAAAAAGGAACAGCTGTGTACTCCACTTAGATTAGACTATGATTATTAACTTTGGGAAAATGGTCATTTAAAAGCACATAACCTTTGACTGAGTAATTCCACTTCCTGGTAATCTATTTTAAGAAAATAACCCCAATACAGAGGAGGGGAAGCTCTATATTCAAAGATGTTGGCTCCAGTGTTATCTATGGTACTAAAAAACTAAAAGGCACTGATTAGTCCCCATATGGAAGAAAGGCTGAGGAACGTGGCTGGAGGGCTGACCATCTCTGAGGACATTTGCACGCAGCCGGTGGGCTTCTGGGCATCCTAACCACAGGCTTCCATTTTCCCCCATTCAAGTGAGACCATCTTGGTCCACCCGACTTGTCTGAGCCACCTCCTGGCATTAGGTTCCTGCTCCTCATGCCACTGTCACCTTCCCCTCATCCAGGGCAGGTGTCTCTCTAGGTTATAAAGAGGGCAAGGAGCCTTGGATGTGTACTCTTTGTGGTCAGCCACTTAGGCTGGAGCCTAGCGCCTGTGGTCCCGACACGAAAGCAAGATACTATCACTATAATCGTGATCATGACAATGATGATGATGATTTTAAAATTTTTGAGTGTGAAACATGCCAGGCACAGCTCTAAAGGCTTTTCCTGTGCTAACTCATTCAATCCTTATACCGTCTCTACAAAGTAGTTGCTAATTTCATCCCCTTTTTTCAGATGAGGAAACTGAGTACCACACAGCTAGAAAGGAGCACAAATCTAGACTGTTACTTGAGCTCCTGCCCTCAGAAGTTCTCCTGAACTGACTCAACAATTCTCTTCAATCTTCTGGCACCTTCTTTGGCCCATCCTTTTTTTTTTTTTTTTTTTTTTTTGAGATGGAGGTTTGTTCTCGTTGCTCAGGCTGAAGTGCAATGGTGCGATCTCAATCTCGGCTCACCACAACCTCCGCTTCCCAGATTCAAGCAATTCTCCTGCCTCAGCCTCCTGGGTAGCTGGGATTACAGGCATGTGCCACCATGCCAAGCTAATTTTGTATTTTTAATAGAGATGGGGTTTCTCCATGTTGGTCAGGCTGGTCTCGAACTCCTAACCTCAGGTATTCCGCCTTGGCCTCCCAAAGTGCTGGGATTACAGGCATGAGCCACCCTGCCCAGCCTCCATCTTTTCAATACTTAACATTTATTGAGGTAAGTTAGAGAGATATTGTGACAGGTACTTGGAATACTGAAGTAAAAGCTAACAGGTCCTGGCCTTGAGGTCTCGCAGTCTAACAGGGTATATGGACATAAAGGCAAACAATACAGTCCAGGAGATGTTGGAAATTGAGGTTTAGACAAAGGGCTGTGGAGGGACATACAGGGACACTCAATCTACCTCAGGAGCCAAAGAGGCATCAAAGAGGAGAAGCTGACTTTGCCAGGCAGTTGAGAGTACTTGAGAGTAGCACCTGGCAAAGCCAGCTTTGCAGGAGGAGGCTCCACATAGACAAATGTATGGCACTGTGCAAAAAGCTTGGCTGTTCTTTATACCATTTTGCACCATTCTTTTGTGGGTTGATTGAATCAATAAAGTCCAAAGGAATGTCCAAATGTTTTCACTTTGTTGAAATTCTTTGTACTAGATTGCATGCAATATAAGCAAATCCTTGCCTTGGGCCTGAAATGCTCTTTGTTTCATAGGAATTTTAGGCTATTTTGGGAAAATGTGGAATAGGAAGTGGCCCACATGCATCTCTTTTTTGCTTGCTTGCAAGTTTCTCAAGAGGGAAAGCCTGTGGTTACACAGTGGTCTGACTGGTTCAGCACCACATGGTTTGGAAGGGCTGGATCACAGGGGAAATGAGAAGCAATGGAAAGGAAAGTGGAAAAGAGAATCCTAACTCACCACATGTAACTTATGGTGCTGGGAAGCATATTCAATCTCTTGTATCTTCAGTTTCCTCATCTGTAAAATTGAAGTAATAAGTATCTTTGTTCTAAGGTGGTAGGGCAAACTGAATGAATAAGATACCATGAGCAAGCTTCTGGATCACTGGTTGTGTGCTGCAGAGAGCATTCTGGCCTTGTTGGAGGACAGTTTGGCCCACATCCCTCTTATCTGACTTGCGCCTTTGAGACTTAATATTCCCAGTCTCCACAAATCCCAGGAGAGAGACACAGAGAAGCTGCACAGTTAGATTCCTACTGAGGACCTTCTTACTCTGTGCTGCTGTAACAAAATACCTGAGACTGGGTAAGTTACAAATAACAAAATTTATTTTTTCACTGTTTTGGAGGCTGGAAATACCAAGATCAAGGCACCAACATTTGGTGTCTGGTGAGGGCCTTCTTGTTGTGTCCACACATAATGGATGCGGAAGGGCAAAAGGAGCCTAGCTAGTTCCCTCCAGCCCTTTTAAAGGGCACTAATCCCATCCATGATGATGGAGCCCTCAATGGCCTAATCACCTCCTAAAGGCCTCACCTCTTATTACTGTTGCATTGGGAATTTAAGTTTTAACATGAATTGTGGAGGGGACACAAGCATTCGAATTATAGTAGGGCCCCAAAGAACCAGCCAGCTTCCAGGCCAGCTTGGCTCAGCCCTGTAGGGACTTTCTCAACACTTGCCCCTATTTTTGCCTCATCCTGCTCCATGTTTTGCTTCCCCTTCCCATCTGCCCTCCTTGGCTCTGGCCATGGGAAGCCAAATGCAGCCTAGGCAATGCGGGAGGCTAAAGGCTAGACAATATCACAAATGGGCCATTGGTGTTTCTGCTATTGTTTCTTTACTCAGTCTAAGTGTTGGTTTTTTCGCCATTATTATTTCATCTTCTAAGCCTATTCAAAGGCTACTAGAGGCAGCTGGAAAATCAGTTCTGGGAGACAGACTCTTAAAACAGGCATAATTTACCAGGAGAATTTATGTGTAGATTCAGCCAAAAAGATTTCCATGTTCTACAAATGGATGTCTGTATGGGGAAAAAAATGAACCTTCACTCCACCTTACATCATACACATTTTTTAAGAGACTGGGTCTTACTCTGTCCCCCAGCCTATAGTGCAGTGGCACAGTCATAGCTAATTATAGCCTAGAACTCCTGGGCTCAAGCAACCCTTAGTCTCCCAAGTACCTGAGACTACAAAAGTGCACCATGCCCAGCTAGTCTTTTTGAAAACTTTTGTAGAGATAGGGTCTTGCTATGTTGCCCAGGCTGGTCTCAAACTTCTGGCCTCAAGCCATCCTTCTGCCTTGGCCTCCTAAAGTGCTGGGATTACAGACATGAGCCACCATACCTGGCCCATATATAAAAATTAATTCAAGATGAATCATGGATCTACATGTAAAAGATTAAACCATACAGTCTATTTTATCAGAGACTAGGATTGCTACCCCTGCCTTTTTGTTTTCCATTTGCTTGATAGATCTTCCTCCATCCCTTTATTTTGAGTCTATGTGTGTCTCTGCACGTGAGATGGGTTTCCTGAATACAGCACACTGATGGGTCTTGACTCCTTATCCAATTTGCCAGTCTGTGTCTTTTAATTGGAGCATTTAGCCCATTTACATTTAAAGTTAATATTGTTATGTGTGAATTTGATCCTGTCATTATGATGTTAGTTGGTTATTTTGCTCGTTAGTTGATGCAGTTTCTTCCTAGCCTCTATGGTCTTTACAACTTGGCATGTTTTTGCAGTAGCTGGTACCGGTTGTTCCTTTCCATGTTTAGTGCTTCCTTCAGGAGCTCTTTTAGGGCAGGCCTGGTGGTGACAAAATCACTCAGCGTTTGCTTGTCTGTAAAGTATTTTATTTCTCCTTCACTTATGAAGCTTAGTTTGGCTGGATATCAAATTCTGGGTTGAAAATTCTTTTCTTTAAGAATGTTGAATATCAGCCCCCACTCTCTTCTGACTTGTAGAGTTTCTGCCGAGAGATCAGCTGTTAGTCTGATGGGCTTCCCTTTGTGGGTAACCCGACCTTTCTCTCTGGCCACGCTTAACGTTTTTTCCTTCATTTCAACTTTGGTGAATCTGACAATTATGTGTCTTGGAGTTGCTCTTCTCGAGGAGTATCTTTGTGGCATTCTCTGTATTTCCTGAATCTGAATGTTGGCCTGCCTTGCTAGATTGGGGAAGTTCTCCTGGATAATATCCTGCAGATTGTTTTCCAACTTGGTTCCATTCTCCCCGTCACTTTCAGGTACACCAATCCTACAAAATGGGAGAAAATTTTCGCAACCTACTCATCTGACAAAGGGCTAATATCCAGAATCTACAATGAACTCAAACAAATTTACAAGAAAAAAACAAACAACCCCATCAAAAAGTGGGCGAAGGACATGAACAGACACTTCTCAAAAGAAGACATTTATGCAGCCAAAAATCACATGAAAAAATGGTCATCATCACTGGCCATCAGAGAAATGCAAATCAAAACTGCAATGAGATACCATCTCACACCAGTTAGAATGGCCATCATTAAAAAGTCAGGAAACAACAGGTGCTGGAGAGGATGTGGAGAAATAGGAACACTTTTACACTGTTGGTGGGACTGTAAACTAGTTCAACCATTGTGGAAGTCAGTGTGGCGATTCCTCAGGGATCTAGAACTAGAAATACCATTTGACCCAGCCATCCCATTACCGGGTATATACCCAAAGGACTATAAATCATGCTGCTATAAAGACACATGCACACGTATGTTTATTGCGGCACTATTCACAATAGCAAAGACTTGGAACCAACCCAAATGTCCAACAACGATAGACTGGATTAAGAAAACGTGGCACATATACACCATGGAATACTATGCAGCCATAAAAAAGGATGAGTTCATGTCCTTTGTAGGGACATGGATGAAACTGGAAAACATCATTCTCAGTAAACTATCGCAAGGACAAAAAACCAAACACCGCATGTTCTCACTCATAGGTGGGAATTGAACAATGAGAACTCATGGACACAGGAAGGGGAACATCACACTCCGGGGACTGTTGTGGGGTGGGGGGAGGGGGGAGGGACAGCATTAGGAGATATACCTAATGCTAAATGACGAGTTAATGGGTGCAGCAAACCAACATGGCACATGGATACATATGTAACAAACCTGCACATTGTGCACATGTACCCTAAAACCTAAAGTATAATAAAGAAAAAAGATCATTAAACAAACAAACAAACAAACAAAAAGATTAAACCATACAGCTTCTAGAAGAAAACAGAGGAGAATACCTTCTTGACTTTGGGGTAACCAATAATTTTCTTAGACAGGACACTAAAGCATTACCCATTAAAAAGAAAGGATAAATTTGTCATCATTGAAAATAAAACCTCCGAAAGACAGAATTAGTGAGCAAAAAGACCCATCACTTTTTACTGGGAGATTGAGAGAAAATATTCACAAGGGGTATATCTGACAAAGGACTCACATCTAGGACATATAGAGAACTCCTACAAATCCATAACAAGAAGACAGACAATCCACATTCAAAATGGGCAAAGGACTTAACCAGACATTTATCAAAAGAAGATACGTAAATGGCCAATAAACAGATGAAAATTTAGTCATCGGGGAAAAGCAAATTGAACCACAGTGAGTTGCACTTCATATCCTTGCACATGACTAAAAGTAAAAGACTGACAATTTCAAGCATTGGGTAGATGGAATACTGCTCTATGACAAAACGAAAGGAATTACAGCTAAATGTGATGAATGGATGACTCTCCAAAGCATTCCATGCTAAGCGAAAGAAACCTTACACAAGAGGAGGTGGAGCAAGATGACCACATAGACAGCTCCCCCCATCATTCTGCCCATAGGAACACCAAATTTGAACAACTGTCCACACAAGAAAGCACCTTCATGAGAACCAGAAAAAAACTCTCAAAAAACTTGGTATAGAAGGAACACACCTCAACACAATAAAAGCCATATATGATTAAACTACTGCTGGTATCACACTAAATGGGGAAAAACTGAAAACCTTTCCTGAAAGATCTGGAACACGACAAAGATGCCCAATTTCACCACTGTTATTCAATATAGCCAGTCCTAGCTAGAGCCATCAGACAAGAGAAAGAAATAAAAGGCATCCCAATTGGAAAGGAAGATTGACTAATATCCTTGTTTGCAGATGATATGATCTATTTGGAAAAACCTAAAAGACTCCACAAAAACACGATTAGAACTGAAAAACAAATGCAAATTCAGTAAAGTTGCAGGATACAAAAGTCATGTATCATATGCAACATACAAAAATCAATAGCATTTCTAGATGCCAACAACAAACAACCTGAAAAAGAAATTAAGAAAGTGATTCCAATTATAATAGCTACAAATAAAATACCTAGGAATAAACTTAACCAAAGGAGTGAAAAATCTCTACAATGAAAACTTGAAACCATTGATGCAAGAAATTGAAGAGGCCACAAAAAAATGGAAAGATGTTCATGGATTGGAAGAATCAATACCTTTAAACTGCCTATACTGCCCAAAGCAATCTACGGATTGAATGCAATCCCTACCAAAATACCAATGACATTTTTCACAGAAATAGAAAAAACAATCTGAAAATTTATATGGAACCATAGAAGACCCTGAATACCCAAAGCTACCCTGAGCAAAAAGAACAAAACTGGATGAATCACCCTACCTGGCCTCAAATTATATTACAGAGCTATAGTAACCCAAATAGCATAGTACTGGCATAAAAACAGATACATAGACCAGTGGAACAGAATAGAGACCCTGAAAACAAATCCATAAACCTATAGTGAACCCATTTTTGACAAAGTTGCCAAGAACATACATTGGGGAAAAGACAGTCTCTTCAATAAAAGATGCTGGGAAAAGTGGAAATCCACAGGCAGAAGAATGAAACTAGACCCCTATCTCTTGCCATATTAAAAAAATCAAATCAAAATGGATTAAAGACTTAACTCTAAGACCTCAAACTATGAAACTACTAAAAGAAAACATTGGGGTAACTCTCCACGACATTGAGCTGGGCAAAGATTTCTTGCCCACAAACACAGGCAACTAAAGCTAAATGGGATCATAACAAGTTAAAAAGTTTTTTGCACCAAAGGATAGAATCAACAAAGTTGAGAAAACCCACAGAATCAGAGAAAACATCTGCAAATTATCCATTTATCACGGGATTGATAACCAGGATCTCTACAGGAAAAAAAAATCCAATAATCTGATTTAAAAATGAGCAAAAGGTCTGAATAGACATTTCTCAAAAAAAGACATACGAATGGCAAACAGATATATGAAAAGGTGCTAAACATCATTAATAATCAGTGAAATGCAAATCAACACCACAATGAGATATTATCTCACCCCAGTTAAAATGGCTTATATCTAAAAATCAGGCAATAACAAATGTTGGTAAGGCTGTGGAGAATATGGAACCCTCTTACACTGTTGGTGGGAAAGTAAATTAGTACAACCACTATGGAGAATAGTTTGGGGGTCCCTCAAAAACCAAAAATAGAACTACCATATGATCCAGCAATCCCACCACAAGGCATATATCCAAAAGAAAGGAAATCAGTATATTGAAGACATATCTGCACTCCCATGTTTATTGCAGCACTATTCACAATATCCAAGATTTGGAAGTAACCTAAGTGTCCATCAACAGATGAACACATAAAGAAAATGTGGTACATATACACAAAGGAGTATTATATAGTCATAAAAAAGAATGAGATCCTATCATTTGCAACCATATGAATGGAACTGGAGGTCATTATGTTAAGTTAAATAAGCCAGGCACAGAAAGACAAACTTTGTCTGTTCTTACTCATTTGTGGGGGCTAAAAATTAAAACAATTAAACTCATGGAGCTAGAGATTAGAATGAAGGTTACCAAAGGCTGGAAAGCGTAGTGGGGTGGCGGGGAAGTGAAGATGGTTAATGAGTACAAAAATATAGTTTAATAGAATGAATAAGGTCTAGAATTCACTACAACAAACAATAATTTATTACACATTTTAAAATAAAAAAGAATAATTGGATTGTTTCTAATACAAATAAAGGATAAATGCTTGAGGTGATGGATACCACATTTACCCCGATGTGACTATTATGCATGGTATACCTGTGTCAAAATATCTCATGTACCCCATAAATATATACACCTACTATGTACCCACAAAATTAAAAACTTAAAAAACTGAGGAATAACATGTAGTAAACAAAGGAAAAAAACCTTCCACAAGAATATACACTGTATGATTCCATTTATACAAAGTTCAAGAGCAGGGAAATAAATTAACTCCAGTGACAGAAATCAGAACAATGGTTGCCTCTGGGGAGTGGGATTGGGATAGCTACTGGAAAAGGACACCAGGGAAATTTCTGGGGCAATGGAAATGTTCTATATTTCAATTTAGCTGGTGGTCATATTGGATGTGTTAAAAATCCATAGCATTTTACTGTATATAATATATATCCTTATAAAGTATAATAGGCTGGGTGTGGTGGCTCATACCTGTAATCCCAGCCCTTTCGGAGGCCAAAGCAGGAAGATCCATTGAGTCCAGGGGTTTGAGACCAGCCTGGGCAACAAAGCAAGACTCTGTTTCTATTTTTAAAAAATAAAAATGAAAATGTATATGCTTTAAAAAAATTAAGACTCTCAAGTCCCGAAAGACAGATGAATGGAGAGATGCATCTATTATGCATAGTGCTTAATACTTGCAATACATGTTTACATGCACGGTCCTAGCATCCAAAGCCCTTAATTGGGTCTTATTTTGTCCTGAATTCCTACCATTCTCTCACCTAGGTTCCTCTGCCCCAGCCCCACTGACCACTCATCATAAGCCAGACACATTCCCATCTCAAAACTTGCGCTTACAGTTTTCTCCCTGGAATTATCTTTTCCCAGAGGCTGGCTTGCTCCTTAACATCTTCAGTTTGCTGCTTACATGTCACTCTGTCACAGAAGAGCACACACATCCTGCCTTCTCTCATTCCTCTCCACTTTTCTTCATCCCCTTATCCCACCCTTTGCCCTGTCATTGTACATATTTATTTGCTTATTGTCTGTCTGCCCTGGTAGATTGTCAGCTCCACAAAGACAAGGACTTCGTCTGTTTTGCTCACTGCTGTATCCTCGGTACCTAGACAGTTGTTAAATATTTGTTCTCAGTGAGCTCTCATAGCAACTCTTGGAGACTCTTGGGGCTTGTAAACTTTGAAAAGGAAAATGATTACAAACAGAAGGCTTGATATACATTAGATGGTCAATAAATGTTAGTTCTTTTCTTTCCCAAACTCTTCGTTAGGTGTAGAGGCACAGATTTATTAATCTGGAAATTAAAAAAAAATTTAATTGGGAAAATTAAGTTCTGAATGGTTTGATGACCTTCCCAAGGTCATACTACAAATGGACAATCTCAAATTTGAGTTCTGGGCTTTTTGATCCCAAATGGCCCTTAAGACAGAGCAGCCATCATATCGATGGTCAGACTATGCAATGGAAGGCAGAGGTGTTAGCACAGGGACTAATTTCCTGACCACTCTTGGACACTAGACAGGTAGACTCCCCCTCCCACAATTTCACACCCTATGGACTTATATATATATATATATATGTCCATAAGCAGGATACATAGAACTCCATTAACCTTGAGGATTAGGAGGGACGCATGTTGGTGCTGTAGATCCACTAAAGGTTACAGAGATTTGACACCTGGACACATCACTTGTTTTCTTTTGACAGCGAACTTGCCTTCCCAATTATGTATGACCTTAGCTGCATTCACATTAATCTTCATATCAAGACACCATGTGCTCTCCATTGTCTGTAGGACATGGGAGACTGGGGTGGTGGGATGAGAGAGCAGGAAGGAGCTCATTTGATTGAAGGCAACCAGCAGGAAAATAGACATGTATCATAGAGTCTAAAGTACATGTTCTCCAGGATGGAAAATAGCCAATCACTGTGTGTAATAAATAAAGGTGAGTGGAGGGACCAGCACTCCTTAGCCCTTTAAACACTGCTCTTGGACCCATTTGGTGTCTGATCTAGCTGTTGGCACATCTCAGCTGGCCTCTCACTTCCTCTTCCTACCCTTTTTATCCTGCATCACTGGCCCTGGCTCATCTGACCTATCCCTCATGTTCCACTGATGATGTCACTACCCTCCAGGCAAATGGAATGCTCCAGGTCTCTCTCCCCAACTTGATCACATCTGCCTGGGATTCTCCGCCCAGCAGTGCAGTGTCAGCACACCCAGCTGGACCTTTTCCCCAGGGAAATGCACAGTCACACAAGAACTAAGGGGGTTTCTGCACTCCATGAAACCCATCCACAGAAACAGGGTTAAGAACACCTGCATTAAGTCTTTAAAGCATCTCATGTTCAGACTCTTCATTATATTCCTTAAAACATTCCAATAACCCAATGCTTTTCAACCTTGGGGGAGTTTCTCCTCTTAATTACAGAGGAGTTTGTATTGGATGTAGGCAGATCTAGTGGTAAATGAAGCTTAGGGCTTGTCTGGGAGAATGGAGATGAAAAGAATAGCTCAAGTCTCGTGTCTTGCCAGAAGGAAAAGGAACACAGCGTCCTCACGCTCAAGGCTTGTTCTAAACTTAGCTGGCTCCCATGATTCCTGAGTTGGCAAAATGAGCTCCCGCTGTCCTAATGAACATGCCGTTGTACAGTGACTCACGGAGACAGCAGCCATGTGCGGGATGTGAGTGCTTCTAGCCAGATGGGGACCATGGTGGGCTGAGACCCTTGACATATCAGGAAAGGCCAAGGCAGGACGGGGGTGAGGATGGCCTGGGTGCCAGGCTGGAGATCTAAGGAGGCCCAACAGTGACAGAACCCAACTTCTGGGAAACACAAGAAGGGACCAGAGGAGGCCACACAGTGAGGGAGAGATCAGACTTGGAGATTTTGTCTGATAGGACTTCATACCCATCAGGGCATGGAACAAGAGAGACAATAGTGCCACATGGGTACACAAGGCCACCTAAGAAGAATGGCGATCCAAGATGACAAGTGATTTCTCTCTCCATGACCTTAGACAGGTGGGCGTTAATAAAAGGTGGCTCCTAGAAGGAGAGAGAGGCAATGCTCCTCTGTCCTGCCTGGCCCTGCTATAGTCAGGCTGCCCTGGTCAGGCTGGCTGGGGCCTGTAAGCAGCTTGAGGTGCTGCACCCATGGAGGATGTGGATGGACTTGGGGTTCACCATTAGATGGGGACACAGAGAGGAATGGGTACAGTCAGTGTCTCTAAGGAGCTGGTGGGCTGTCCAGGGTGCCACTCCCTCTGCAGAGGCTGGGACTACCCCAAAGGAATGTCAGCACAGTGGGGTGGGAAGGGGCCTCCTGGGGCCTGGTGGAGGTTGAACTCCTTATGGAAGTCAGGATAAGTGTTCATCTGAGCAGCAAGTAGAAGTCACAACTGGGAAGTGGAGCAGCCTGGGGCATCATAGAGCAGCAGGCCTGAGAGGTGATGGGAGGCTGGGCAGATGTCCCAGGTCAGGGAGGTGAGGGACAGGCCAGGAGGCTGGAGGCTGGAATGCCACAGGACATTGACTCTGAACAAGGCAGGAATGTGCCATCTTGCTCTGAGTGCAGTGGCCTCCTGGCACCAGGAGAGTCAGAGGGCTGAGTGAAGTGGGCCCTGTGGGGCATCATGGCAGGGGGGTTAGTCCCATTTCATGAGGCCCAAGGGGAGAATCAAGGCTATGGGAAGAGCTCACAGAAATCAGAAATCAGTACAATAGAAGGAAGGGCTTCCTGAGTGCCTCATTGTCTAGCAATAAAATGGGAGGTAGTGGCCAGGCATGGTGACTCACACCTGTAATACCAGCACTTTGGGGGGCCAAGGCCAGTGGATCACTTGAGGTCAGGAGTTTGAGACCAACCTGGCCAACATGGTGAAACCCCATCCCTACTAACAATACAAAAATTAGCCAGGCGTTACAGCACATGCCTGTAGTCCTAGCTACTTGGGAGGCTGAAGAGGGAGAATCGCTTGAACCCAGGAGGCAGAGGTTACAGTGAGCTGAGATTGTGCCACTTCGCTCCCACTTGGGCAACAGAGTGAGACTCTATCTCAAAAGAAAGAAAGAAAAGAAAGAAAGGAAGGAAGGAAGGAAGGAAGGAAGGAAGGAAGGAAGGAAGGAAGGAAGGAAAAGAAAAGAAATACTAAGATGACTTTCAAAAAAGAAAGAAAGAGAGAGAGAAAGAAAGAAGGAAAGAAAGAGAGAAAGAAAGAAGGAAAGAAAGAAAGAAAGAGAGAGAGAGAAAGAAAGAAAGAAAGAGAGAGAGAGAAAGAAAGAAGGAAAGAAAGAAAGAAAGGGGAGGTAGTACTCTCTGTGGCACTGGACAGCATCCCTCAGATCACCTGAAGAGAGTGAGAATAGATTCAACCATCAGAGTCCCTTCTAACCTTGCCGGTCTTCAGTTTGGATTTCTCCACAAGCCTTGTTGAGGGAGAAGAGCAGGATTCACTTCTTTTCCACAGGGGGAAAGCCGAGGTCCAGAAAGACTGAACACTGCACCCAAGGTCACGCAGAAAAGGAGCAGAATTGGGAACAAAACCCATGTCTGCTCTTCCCCAAGCTCCAGAGTTTCCCATCTGGTTTCCCAACTGGCTTCCCAGCCTGTGCTATTTTTGACTGGCTCCCTTGGCCAGGACAGAGGGTAACTACAGGACGGGCACAGTACCGCCTGCTGCTTCCCAGGTGAGGCTGGTATGTGAAAGGCCTGTCCTCACTGCCCAGGTGCTCAGCATGGCCATCAGGTCACTGTTGGCCACATGCACAGATAAATGGGGATGAAGATTTGCTACACATTTACCCAGCCCTGGCTCTGTGCCTGTCGGGAGGGAATGTCATCGTGCAGGACACTGACCCTGACTATGGTGCTCTTGACAAAAAAAACCCTTTGGCTTCACTGTTGAGGGGTAGTTCTTCAGGGTCCACTGGAGAACCTTGTCCTCCAGGCCACCAGAGGGACCAAGTTGGCCTGGTTTACATCTTTGTTTTCCAATCCTTCCAAAAACTCCTTGAGGAAAGGCTTTTTTTTTTTTTTTGGTAACAGTTCAATTGAGATAAATTTACAAACCATACAATTTACACATTTAAAGTGTGCAATTCAATGGTCTTTAGTATAGTTACAGAGTTACACAACCATCAGCACAATTAATTTTAGAACATTTTCATTACCCACAAAAGGAGCCCATATCCTCCATGCTCATGGGTAGGAAGAATCAATATCGTGAAAATGGCCATACTGCCCAAGGTAATTTATAGATTCAATGCCATCCCCATCAAGCTACCAATGACTTTCTTCACAGAATTGGAAAAAACTACTTTAAGGTTCACATGGAACCAAAAAAGAGCCCGCATTGCCAAGTCAATCCTAAGCCAAAAGAACAAAGCCAGAGGCATCACGCTACCTGACTTCAAACTATACTACAAGGCTACAGTAACCAAAACAGCATGGTACTGGTACCAAAACAGAGATATAGATCAATGGAACAGAACAGAGCCCTTGGAAATAATGCTGTATATCTACAACCATCTGATCTTTGACAAACCTGATGAAAACAAGAAATGGGGAAAGGATTCCCTATTTAATAAATGGTGCTGGGAAAACTGGCTAGCCATAGGTAGAAAGCTGAAACTGGATCCCTTCCTTACACCTTATACAAAAATTAATTCAAGATGGATTAAAGACTTAAATGTTAGACCTAAAACCATAAAAACCCTAGAAGAAAACCTAGGCAATACCATTCACGACATAGGCATGGGCAAGGACTTCATGTCTAAAACACCAAAAGCAATGGCAACAAAAGCCAAAATTGACAAATGGGATCTAATTAAACTAAAGAGCTTCTGCACAGCAAAAGAAACTACCATCAGAGTGAACAGGCAGCCCACAGAATGGGAGAACATTTTTGCAACCTACTCATCTGACAAAGGGCTAATATCCAGAATCTACAAAGAACTCAAACAAATTTACAAGAAAAAAACAAACAACCCAATCAAAAGTGGACAAAGGATATGAACAGACACTTCTCAAAAGAAGACATTTATGCAGGCAAAAAACACATGAAAAAATGTTCATCATCACTGGCCATCAGAGAAATGCAAATCAAAACCACAATGAGATACCATCTCACACCAGTTAGAATGGTGATCATTAAAAAGTCAGGAAATAACAGGTGCTGGAGAGGCTGTGGAGAAATAGGAACACTTTTACACTGTTGGTGGGACTGTAAACCAGTTCAACCATTGTGGAAGTCAGTGTGGCGATTCCTCAGGGATCTAGAACTAGAAATACCATTTGACCCAGCCATCCCATTACTGGGTATATATCCAAAGGATTATAAATCATGCTGCTATAAAGACACATGCACATGTATGTTTATTGCAGCACTATTCACAATAGTAAAGACTTGGAACCAACCCAAATGTCCAACAACGATAGACTGGATTAAGAAAATGTGGCACATATACACCATGGAATACTATGCAGCCATAAAAAATGATGAGTTCGTGTCCTTTGTAGGGACATGAATGAAACTGGAAACCATCATTCTCAGCAAACTATCACAAGGACAAAAAACCAAACACCGCATGTTCTCACTCACAGGTGGGAATTGAACAATGAGAACACATGGACACAGGAAGGGGAACATCACACTCCGGGGACTGTTGTGGGGTGGGGGGAGCGGGGAGAGATAGCATTAGGAGATATACCTAATGTAAATGACGAGTTAATGGGTGCAGCACACCAACATGGCACATGTATACATATGTAACAAACCTGCACGTTGTGCACACGTACCCTAAAACTTAAAGTATGATAATAAAATTAAAAAAAAAAGAATAGCATACCATAAGGTCTCACCTTACACTAAAACATAAGAAACTAGCAAATAAAATAAAGCATTCATATTATTCCTATTTTAAAAAAAAAGAGCCCATATCCTATAGCTGTCATCCTCCAAAACCCTCTCATCCCTTCCTCTCAGCCAGCCCTAGGTAACCACAGTTCTACTTTCTGTTTCTATAGATTTTTGTATTCTGTGCATTTCTTTTTTTTTTTTTTTTGAGACGGAGTCTTGCACTGTTGCCCAGGCTGGAGTGCAGTGGTGTGATCTTGGTTCACTGCAAGCTCCGCCTTGCGGGTTCACGCCATTCTCCTGCCTCAGCCTCCCAAGTAGCTGGGACTACAGGCATCCGCCACCACGCCTGGCTAATTTTTTGTATTTTTAGTAGAGACGGGGTTTCACCATGTTAGCCAGGATGGTCTTGATCTCCTGATCTCATGTTCCACCCGCCTTGGCCTCCCAAAGTGCTGGGATTACAGGCGTGAACCACCACGCCCAGCTGTGCATTTCATATCAATAGAATCCTATGTGATATTCTGTGTGTGGCTTCTTCCCCTCAGGGTAATATTTGCAGAGTTCACTCATATTGTAGCATGTGTCAGTACTTTGTTCTTTTTTATAATCAAAGACTATTTCAGGGCTGAGCACAGTGGCTCATGCCTGTAATCTCAGCACTTTGGGAGGCCAAAGCAGGGAAATCACTTGAAGGCAGGAGTTCAAGGCCAGCTTGGTCAACATGGTGAAACCCCGTCTCTACTAAAAATACATGTTAAAAAAAAGTCAGCCTGGCGTGGTGGCACACGCCTGTAATTCCAGCTACTCAGGAGGCTGAGGCAGGAGAATCGCTTGAACCTGGGAGGCAGAGGTTGCAGTGAGCTGAGATCAGGCCATTGCACTCCAGCCTGGGCAACAGAGTGAGACTCTGTCTCCAAAAATTAAAAAAAGAAAGAAAGAAAAAGAAGCAATACTCTGTCTCAAAAAAATAAAAATAAATAAATAAAGTGTCCAGGTTAGGTCAGGTGCAGTGGCTCATGCCTGTAATCCCAAATCTTTGGATGGCGGAGGCAAGAGGATCATTTGAGTCCAGTAGTTTGAGAGCAGCCTGGGCAACATAGTGAGACCTCATCTCTACAAAAAAGTAAGAGAATTAGCTAGGCACGGTGGTGCTTGCTTGTAGTCCCAGGTATTTGAGAGGATGAGGCAGGAGGATCGCTTAGCCCAAGAGTTGGAGGCTGCAGTGAGCCCTGATGGCACTACTGCACCCTAGCCTGGGTAACAGAGAGAAACCCTGTCTCAAAAATAAAATAAAATAATAAAATATAAAATAAAAAATAAAATAAAATAAAATAAAATAAAATAGTGTCCATGTTACACAACTAATAACAGGTTCAACCCAGGCTGGCTGACTGCAGAGTCGTGCTCTAAACTCTGAGCTGGAGCACAAGGAACCCTCAGTATAGTGGCCATGCCTCCTTGTCCCTGTTGCCCAGGCTGACTGCCCCAGTTGGCTGTAGTCAGAATCTGCTCCCAGTCAGTGAACCTGTGCAAGAGCAGGGCTGGCCTACCTGGAGGGGTGATGTGGCCGACAGAGGATGCCCTCGGTGGGTGAGTGACAGTGGCCTACACCCTGCATCTCTTCTGAGTCTCCTCCCTACATCCCCTCTGCTTTGGCACCACTAAGAGCTTTCAACCTCTTCTTCATCACTTGCTTCCTGCAGACAGGGACAGGCCAGATCACATGCCATTTGGTATCCAGGCTGCCAGAGCCAGAGAAGGCCTCCTCCATCCTCACCAGGCTGGAGGGTACAAACGAAAACCTCCCTTCCACTCAGGGTCACTCTGGGGCTGTGCTTTCTGTGGTGGCCAAACCTGAGTCTAACTATTACTGAGATCAATCATTAATAGCAAACATTTAGTGGGACTTCACTGAGTGGCAGGCATCATGCTCAGTGGGCTCCACACAGCATGTCTGTTAGCCCTTACCACAGTGCGCTCACCACAGCACGTCCGCATTTGCAGACAAAACACTGAGACTTGATGTGCCGAGTGAGTCACCCAAGATCACCTGGTTAGCACCGAGCAAGAGCAGGCCCATCTCTTGACTATTGGGCAGTTCCCCAGACTCCCCCTCAGGGGAGCTTCCTGGCCCCGAATCCCCAGGGGCTTAGGTAAGGATGGGAGGGGCTCTTCCCTCTGATGGAGGCACATCAAGAGAGACAGAGCCCAGCAGAGAATCTCAGGGCTCTTCCCACCCACAGGAATGGGAAGGACACTGTCTCTGTGCCTGGCAAGGTGGCAGGCACTTAATATATCTAACCCCATCATTCAATAGTAGCAATAACCCTGCTGGAAGGAATATAGACTTTGGTTGGGGTCCTGAGCAAATTGACCCAACATCCTCTGGTGGGGTGGTGCTAACATGGCTGAAAGCCAGGTGGTGAGAGGTACAGCAGCCGATGGAGTCAGAGTCAGGTGCAGCTCCAAGCACTGTTCTGTTTACCTATCCAGCATCCCTTTTCCCTTTCTCCTTCAACACACCCCATCCTCTTGGCCACAGGGAGGTCATGTGACCCAAGTTGAGTCAATCAAAGGGCCTCATTTTCTAGCTTCAGTGTCACCGAGGGAGGGGCACATGACCCAAGCTGAGCCAATCAGAGTTCTTCCCCATGAGTTTTCAAATTGAAGCAGGGGGAGACACTCCTTTTCCCCTTTGGCTATAAAGCCCTGAGGAAGTAAGCCCAGAGCTGCTGGAGACATATTTTCTTCCAGTGAAGAAGCCAGTCACAAGGAATGAAGGTGTATCAGCTGGAAATTGAATTGAGCCATGAGTAACACAAGCCTGACCACAGTGGCTTTTCACATGAAGAGAATTCCAGAAACAGGCAGTTGCTCGTGTTGGTTCAGTGTCAGGGCTAAGTTCTTTGGGATTCTCTTAGCCCAAGATGATTCTCTTAGTCTCAAAATGGCTGCCCCAGCACCAGTCCTCAAGCCTACCTTCCAGGCAGAAAGATGAGGGAAGAGGCAGGGCCCAGCCCTTTAAAGAGCATCCTGGAAGCCCCACTCAAAGATTTCCATTTCTAGGCCAGGTGCGGTGGCTCACGCCTGTAATCCCAGCACTTTTGGAGGCCAAGGCGGGCGGATCACGAGGTCAGGAGATTGAGACCATCCTGGCTAACACGGTGAAACCCCATCTCTACTAAAAATACAAAAAATTAGCTTGGCGAGGTGGCGGGCGCCTGTAGTCCCAGCTACTCAGGAGGCTGAGGCAGGAGAATGGCGTGACCCCTGGGGGGCGGAGCCTGCAGTGAGCCGAGATTGCACCACTGCACTCCAGCCTGGGCGACAGTGAGACTCTGTCTCAAAAAAAAAAAAAAAAAAAAAAAGATTTCCATTTCTAGCTCATTGGCCATTCCCATGTGCAGGGAAATCTGTGAAACATACCTCACCATCCCTTAACAATAGAGGGGTTCTGTTGTTAAGGAGGAAGGGGAGAGTGGTTGCTGGGTGGTGTTTAAATCTTGCCTATTCTTCATAGTTCTATGAGCCAACAAATGAGTCTTTTTTCAAGCTGGCTTGAATTGGGTTTCTGTCACCTGCCACCAGGGAACCCCTGATCAGCAGCAGATAACCTATGTCAGAGACCTCCCTGCCTCCTCTGGCTTTCAGCTCAGGATTTCTCTCACAAATCCCCTCGCTTCTTCAAGCAGAAACTTTTGGCATCAATTTCACCCTTACTCATTATTGGATTCACAGCAGTCTCTAATTTCCCAGCTGACTCATTTCCCACCCTGGTAGAAGGTCCAAATTGGGCCCTGTTCTGAGCAAGAGTGAGGCTGGGGGAACTGCACAATGTCACAGGCAGGCTCATTAGAGAAGAGCCCAGGAAACAGAGTGCAGACCTGGAGGACCAGCTCACCCAATCCCCCATTTGGGAGATAAGTAAAAACTGAGATCTGAGATCTGGAGAAGGGACTTCAATTTGCCCAAGGCCACAAAACTGTCTCCACACTCTCATATTGACCCTCGGTGGAAGCCCCAGGAGGCTTGGATAGGGAGGTCCAAGGTGCCTGGCCAGCCTTGAGGCCCCAGGGGATACCTACTCACCTAGCAGGAACTCTGAGAGTCCTCCTGCTGGAAGGACTTAGAGAAAAAGGGAGAGAGAATGAAATGACTCTCCCGTGACTAGCTGGCAGTTGCCATTGATAACTTGCCTGGGGATTGGCAGGACCCAGTGCTGGGCCTCCTGCCCGGCTCTCTGAAGGGTAGGAAATGAGTCGGCATGCAAATTGGGAGTCCACTGTTATCCCAGGCATGAGTAAGGGCAAAACAGCTGCCAAAACAAAGTTGCTTCTGCTCAAAGTAGCAAGGAGGTTTTTGAGGAAAGCCTGCACTGAGACCAGAGCCAGGACTCCTTATTTACCTCACTGCTGTCTGGCTCTGCGAACTTCAACAACCTGCTTAACCTCCTGGGGCTTGGAAATTCCACGCATCATCTTGGACAGCTGAGTTTCTTTGCTTGTTCAGTCATTCAGCCAATGATCATTTCTTAGCATCTGCTTCCTTAGGCAGGGGCATATGGTGGGAAGAGTTAAGGCTTTGGAGTCAGAGACCTGAATTCAAAGTTAAATGATTTTGGGCAAGTCATTTAACCTCTGTGTGCCTCAGTTTCCTCATCTGCAAAATGGGGGTAAGAATACTTCCTTCACATGGTGGATTTAAGAATTAAGTTAAACTGGACAACATAAGGGTCTCTAATAAGTGCCAAACACAGCAGTTGTCAGTAATCTGATGGTGATGATGATGATGGTGATGATGGTAATAATGATCTGTAAAGCCCAAGCCAGTGCCTAAAGCATAAAAGATGTTCAAGAATTTGTAGCTACTGACTGGGCATGGTGGCTCACACCTGTAATCCCAGCACTTTGGGAGGCCGAGGCAGGTGAATCGCTTTAGGCCAGGAGTTTGAGATCAGCCTGGCCAAAATGCAGAAACCCCATCTCTACTGAAAATAAAAAAAATTAGCTGGGCGCAGTGGTGCATACCTGTAATTTCAGCTGCTCCGGAGTCTGAGGCAGGAGAATCACTTGAACCCAGAAGGTGGAGGTTGCAGTGAGCCGAGATTGTGCCACTGCATTCCAGTCTGGGCAACAAAGTAAGACCCTGTCTTTATTTAAAAAAAAAAAAAAAAAAAAAAAAAAAAAAAAAAAGCCCGGGCGCAGTGGCTCACGACTGTAATCCCAGCACTTTGGGAGGCCAAGGTGGGCTGATCACCTGAGGTTGGGAGTTTGAGACCAGCCTGACCAACATGGAGAAATCCCGTCTCTACTAAAATTACAAAATTAGCTGGGCGTGGTGGTGCATGCCTGTAACCCCAGCTACTCGGGAGGCTGAGGCAGGAGAATTACTTAGACCTGGGAGGCGGAGGTTGCGGTGAGCCGAGATTGTGCCATTGAACTCCAGCCTGGGCAACAAGAGCGAAAGTCCATCTCAAAAAAAAAAAAAAGCAAGAAAGAAAAAAAAAGAAGTTGTAGCTATGGTTACTGTGTTACTGTTGATGTTAGCAATCATAACACAACAAAGTGCTTAACATGCTTCCTGATGTAGCAGATGCTCAAGACGTGGTGGCTACTGATGCCTTTATTTCAGTGATGGCATCATGACCTGCCCAGTGCCCAACACGGAGTTGATGCTCAATGCGAGTTTCCTTCCCTTCAGCAGAGGTCTCAGGGCACCCTAACCTTTGCAAAGGGTCCATTGACATCTAGAATGGAGTTAGGTACCCTTGGGTACCCACGGCAGGGCACGTGTGAATCCCAGGGTCCCATGGAGGCTTCCCCTCCAGGGTAGTTCACAACACAGCTCTCACAGCTGTTGCTGGAGGAGACAGATCTTTCCAGCAAACCATAAGCCTGGTACCAGACCAGCCACTATCCCCCCACCCCCACTCCATGTTTCCCAGCCCAGGACCAAGCTGGATTCTGCTATCCCTGCCCAACTTTTATATTCCCAGCTACTTATAACCCTGGCCAAAAGCAGCCTGTGTCTGAGGGCTAAATGGGTGGTGAGAAATCTGGCCTCCCAATCACATGCGAAGCCCCTGGCACCCATCAGAGCATCTCATCTTCCAAAGCATCCCTCTAGCTTTTTTTCTCTGTGCCTGGCTGTCTCTCAAGCAGCTGTAGCTCATCTCTGGTTTGGAGCTCGGGCCATGTGGTTCAGGGAGAGGTCATTTCATCTAACCACATAGCTCTGTTTTACAGTCGCCTGGACCATAGAGTCCTAGCCTGTTGGTGGCCCCAATGTGCTGTGCTTCTCTTTCAAACCCTCACTAGTACTAAGGGGGAAGATGGCCCTGACTGTCTGCAGGGAAGTGGAGGAGAAGATGAGGAGGAATGTCCAATGGCATGGAGACAGGGAGGAAGAGGGCACTGTGCTGTCTGTAGAGTGCAGAGAGTGGGATGGGAGAACCAGAAACCACTGCAATGTGGTGAGGGGCAGGAGCTGATGCTGGAATCCCCCATCTGCCACTTCCTAGCTGTGTGCCCTTGGGCAAGTTACTTAACCTCTCTGAGTTTCCATTTATTCCTCCGTAAAAGACAAAATAAGTCCCACTGTAGAGTTACTGTCAGAACTGAGAAACCGTTTGAGGAGCTCCAGCAGCACAGTGCCTGGCATGCAATTGCTGCATCTGTCTTCCTTTTACCTCCCCTAAACTCGGATCCCTGGACCACAGAAGGCTAAAAGATCCAAATCCATTGCTCCCTTGCCTTCCCCAGGGTTTGCCATTCAGAAAAGACATCAACTTGAGGAAGAGAGCCTTGGCTTCAAGTTCAGCTGACTGGCAGTTGACTCTCACCTAAACTGCCTGATTTTTAAAATTTGTCTATTTTTTTGAGATAGGATATTGCTTTGTTGCCCAAGCTGGTGTGCAGCAGTGCAGTCTCAGCTAACTGCAGCCTCCAACTCCCAGGCTCCAGCAATCCTCCCATCTCAACTTCCCGAGTAGCTGGAACTACAGGTGCTGGCCACCACGCCTGGCTAATATTTTTATTTTCATTTTTGTAGGACAGGGTCTCCCCATGTTGCCCAGGCTAGTTGAACTACTGGGCTCTAGCAATCCTCCTGCCTGGGCCTCCCAAAGTGCTAGGACTACAGGCGCAGGCCACCACGCCTGGCTCTAAATTGCCTGATTTACAGCTGGCCTCTGTCCAGGGCAGCGGCAGTCCCAGCTTGAGCTTGCATGGCGCAGAACCTTTGGCTCATCAGAGGCGGGGACGGGGGAGAGGCTGGCGAGAGGATCACAGCAGAGAATGTGTCTGAGGCCCAGGCGTGATGCAGGGACCTCCTGCTGGCTGTTGAGATACGGCCTCCAAGGCGCTTTGTGGCAACACCAGGGCATGGCCTAGGTGAAGGCCAACAGGCCCTCTCCACAGGGCTGGAACAGGAGGGGAGAGAAGTGGTGACCCAAGAGGTCCCCAGGAAGCTTAACCCGGGGGGGCCCAGAAATCACCGAGGGGCGTGGTGAGCAGAGCAGGAGCCGCTGCCGCCACCAGGGGGCGAGAGCCTAGGGAATCCTGCTCGCTGCCCTCACAGCGCCCCCTTGCGGCTGGGCGGCAGCCAGTGCTGCTGGGCACCGCCGAGGGCTAGAAGTCCCCGTTCCCGTGTCACTCAGAAGATGAAGGGACTGTTTGTGTGGGTGTGTGTGTGTGCGTGTAAATCGGGGAGAGGAACTGGATTTAACATTTACTCCCAATCCGCAGGTTTGATGTTCCCGGCTCTCCTTAGGGACCCCCACTAGCCTCGAGCTCTTCGCAGGAAGGGTGGTATCTAGCTTGTTCACTGTGGTCCCCCAGGGTTCAGCACGCGGCCTCGATTGCTAGGAATGAATGGATGAATGGCTGAATAAATGATGAAAGAGGACAGCTTTCAGGGACAGCCTGCCAGGTGTGGGCAGAAAAACGAACCTGAGAGGTCTGCCATCCCCCTGGCTCCCCACGTCAGGGCAAGCAACAGCTTAGGATGCTACAGGCAGCTCCGTGCAGTGTGAGGAGCATCCCCGCTCTGCTACCTACAAGCTGGGTGACCTCGGGCTCTTCATTTACCCTCTCTGAGCCTTGGGACACCATCTAAAAAAAAGAGACCATAAGACTGTCTAGAAGGAGGTTGTTTTTCTGTTTTTTTTTTTTTTTTTTTTTTTTTTTTTTTAATTAAACACGTGAGGGAGGTGAAAGGGCATCACGTGGTCAGTGCTCACTACACGGACATTTCCTTGGCCTGGCGGGGTTGGGCCGATAGAGGGTCCCGTCCCCCAGCACCCTGACCGGCGTCCTCTTTCTGTCGCAGCGACCTGCCAGCTCTCCAAGCCCGTCGTGCTGTGCTGGCCGCTGCCTGCTGGCCCACGGCCAGACCCGAACCAGAGACGCCCGCCCCGGCCAGCGGCAGCCACTCCCCTCTTCCTCCTTTGCATTCCCCACGCCGCCCCCTGCTCCCAGCCTCTATTCCTTTCTTTCTTCAGTGGCTTCTCCGCCTCTCTTTGTGTTCCTTCTAGAAATCGTTCCAGCCCGCTGGAGAAAAATAAAACAGAAATCTCCTCCTCATCCACCTTCTGTGACTCACAGCTCCTCCTCTTGGGCCCCCTGGACTCTGAGAGCCACCCACACCCACCCCGCGCCCACCCCCTGCACCCGAAGCTCCCCCGGTGAGGGGTATGGGCATTCAACATAAGAAAAATACCATTGATTGAGGAAGCAGAGCTCAGGGAAGCTGGGCTGCACTCCCAGCTCTGCACAGATCTCAGATGGGAGCTGAATCTCTCTGGGCTTGGGTTTCTTTCCCGGAAAAACATGGACCCGTTCACACCACTCTAGGCTCCTGTGCTACTCCAGTTGACATGACAGCAGCCCCAGCTTAATAGGGCTGACATCCCAAGAGGACCGGCCTCTCAAACAGTGTCCTGGGCTCAGGCCCCTGATGTACCCTCCTCTTGGAAAAATGACTGATGGAGCATCCCGCTGTGAGCACCCCCTACCTCAGAGTAGGAAAAACCCCATGAGGTCTCATTTAATGACTGCTTACTATGGGTCAGTCACTGTTCTTTGAGCTTCATGTGAAATATCTCATTTAATCTTCACCACAATTTTTTGAGGTCAATACTATTATTTCCCCCATTTTACAGATAAGGAAACTGGAATGACCTGTCCAAGATCACAGATATATCAGAGGCAGGATTTGAACACAGGTATTTCTAACTTCAAAGCCGAGGCACTTTAATCAGCATCCTTTCACAGGAGAGAAAATGCACAAAAGGCAATAAATAAAACTTCCTAAATCTGGATGGATTTTATGCAAAGGGAAAAGTCAGAGGCCTGGAACGCCCACTATTGTCACTTGAAGAGTAAGTAGTTCTGGGACTTTTGACAAATAAGAGATGGAAGACAGATCCACATAATAAAAAGTATGTGGGGTCAGGGGCGGAGGAGACTGGTGTTGCTGAGTCCTGGGTTTGAATACCTGTTCTGCAATTTGCTAGCTGAGTGGCCACAGGTCAGTGACGTTACCTTTCTATGACTTGGGTTGGGGGATTTCTCTTCCAGAAGAACTAAGATCCTACTGAATTGACCTTCCCACAGATAGCAAGTGTTGACAAAATACAAAAACAAAACAAAACGAAAAAGCAAAACAAACCCAAAAACCACCGCGAGGCACTGAAGAGTGAATAAAAGCAAGTAGACCCTGACTGGGAGTCAACACTTGGAAGAAGGGCATGACATGTGGTGAGTTATCTGTTTTTCTGGCTTTGATCTTGAAAGTGAGCTACAGTAAGCAGAGCACACTTAGGGAACCTGCGGTCTTTCTGGCCTGAAGAATCAGAGTACAAAGTTTAGAGCAACCACAGCCACTGGAAAGTGAAGTGGGGAGGGCCATAAAGGAAAGGCTCGGAAAGGGGGTGGCTCCAGATCCATCTGTAAACTCTGCCCAAATCTCTCACTGCTCCCTGAACCACACATGCATGAAAAACACTTCAGCAGAGGAAAATAACTGAACTGAGGTTTGACCTGCCACCAAAGAGCAGAGTTTGAAGTTAATTGCCTAATAAAAAAAAAAAAGAAATCAACATGTTTCGGAGGACTAACAGAAACCAGAGCCTCTACAGCGTAACATGCACAACGTCCAGGGTAGAATCCTGTTCCTGTATAAATATGTTCTCAAAACACAACGGAACTAAACTAGAAATCAGTAACACCAAGATAGCTGGAAAATCCCAAAATGTTTGGAGATTAAACAACACACTTCTAAGTAACACATAGGTCAAAGAAGTCTCAGGAGAAATTTTTAAATATTTTTAATATATGAAAATGAGGCTGGGCATGGTGCCTCATGCCTATAATCCCAGCAATTTGGGAGGCTGAGGAAGGCGAAGTGCTTGAGCCCAGGAGTTCAAGACCAGCCTGGGCAACAAAGTGAGACCTATCTCTACGATAAACATAGAAAAAATTAGCCAAGTGTGGTGGTGAAAGCCTATAGTCCCAGCTACTCGGGAGGCTGAGCTGGGAGGATCACTTGAGCCCGGGAGTTTGAGGTTACCACAGTGAGCCATGATCGTGCTGATGTACTCCAGCCTGTGTGACAGAGCATGACACTGTTTCAAAAAAAAAAGAAAATGAAAATGAAAATACAAATCTTCAAAATTTGTTGAATGCCATGAAAGCAGTTCTTAGGGGAAATTTATATCATTAAATGCATATATTTTAAAAAAGAAAGATCTAAAATTAATAACCTATGTTTTCCCCTTAAAAAAACTAGAGAAAAGGGGCAATTTAATCTCAGAGCAAGCAGAGGAAAAGGAATAATAAAAATTAGAGCAGAAACCAACAAAACTGTCAACAGGAAATAAATAGAGAAAATAAATAAAATCTAAATCTTATTCTTCTAAAAGATCAATAAAAATGATGAACCAACATCCAGGCTAACTAAGAAAGACAGAAGACACAAATTACGAATACAGTAGTCCCCTCTTAATGGCAAGGGATATGTTCCAAGAACCCTGAAGGGTACCTAAAATAGGTGGTAGTATCAAACCCTACATATACTCTGTCTTTCCCTGTATGTACCTACTTATGACAAAGTTTTATTTATAAATTAGGCACAGTAAGAATAATACAATAATAATAATAAAATAGAACTAATAATAAAATAGGACAATTATAACAATATACTGGAATAAAAATTATGTGAATATGTTCTCTCTTTCTCTCTCTTTTCCTCTCAAAATATCTTATTGTACTGTGCCCATCCTTTTTCTTCTTGTGATGATGTGACATGATAAAATGCCTACACAACGAGATGAAGTGAGGCAAATGATGTAGGCATTGTAACTGCCCAGTGAGCTCACCTTACCTGCTGCCTACAGAGAGCCAATTTATCAAGACAGAGGAATTGCAATAGAGAAAGAGTAATTCACAGAGCCAGCTGTGCTGGAAACTGGAGTTTTATTATCACTCTAATCAGTCTTCCTGAGCATTCAGGGATCAGAGTTTTTAAGGATAATTTGGTGGGTGGAGAACCAGTGAGTTGGGAGTGCTGATTGGTTGGGTCAGAGATGAAATCATAGGGCCAGGCAGTGGTGGTTCATGCCTATAATCCCAGCACTTTGGAAGGCTGAGGCGGACTGACTGATTGAACTCAGAAGTTTGAGACCAGCTTAGGCAACATGGCAAAACCCCATCTCTACAAAAAATGCAAAAATTAGCCAGGCGTGTTGGCTCACACCTGTAGTTCCAGCTACTCCAGAGGCTGAGGCAGGAGGATCCCTTTAGCCTGGGAGGTAGAGGCAGCAGTGAGCTGAGATCGTGTCACTGCATTCCAGCCTGGGTGACAGAGCGAGACCCTGTCTCAAAAAAACAAAACAAAACAAAAAACAAAACAAAAAACAAAAAAAAACAGGGCCAAAGCTGTCCTCTTACACTGAGTCAGTTCCTGGGTTGGGGCCACAAGATCAGATGATTCAGTTTATGCATCTGGGTGGTGCCAGCTGACCTGCAAAATATCTCAAGCACTGATCTCAGGTTTTACAATGGTGATAATTTCCCCAGTAGTTCTTTGGAGATGGTCAGAATCTTGTAGCCTCCAGCTGCATGACTCCTAACCCATAATTTCTAATCTTTTGGCTAATTTATTAGTCCTACAAAGGCAGTCTAGCCCCCAGCCAAAAAGAGGCTTTGTTTTGGGAAAAGGCTGTTACCGTCTTTGTTTTAAACTGTAAACTAAGTTCCTCCCAAAGTTATTAATAAAGTTATTAATAGTTTGTCCTATGGTCAGGAATGAACAAGGATAGCTTGGAGGTTAAAAGTAAGATGGAATCGGCTAGGTCAGATCTCTTTCTTTTTTTTTGAGATGGAGTTTCACTTTGTCGCCCAGGCTGGAGTGCAGTGGCAGGATCTCAGCTCACTGCAACTTCAGCCTTCTTGGTTCAAGCGATTATCCTGCCTCAGCCTTCTGAGTAGCTGGGACTACCGGCATGCACCACTACACCCCGCTAGTTTTTGTATTTTTACTAGAGATGGGGTTTCACTATGTTGGCCAGGCTGGCCTTGAACCCCTGACCTTAGGTGATTCCCTCACCTCGGCCTCCCAGAGTGCTGGGATTACAGGCATGAGCCACAGCACCCAGCCAGGTCAGATCTCTTTTCACTGCCTCAGTTATAATTTTGCAGTGGCCATTTCAACATTGGCGTATATTGTTAGGCCACGATACATCAGGAGGAGGATCATCTACTTCAGATGATCCTGGATCATCAAACCATGCTGACGTTGATGACAGCATGTCAGGAGCAGATGATGCCGATGACTAACAGGCAGGCGGCATACACAGCATGCATATGTTGGACAAAAGGGATGATTTAGATCCTGGGGTGGATGGAGCAGGACAACGCAAAATTTAATTATGATACTAAAAAGGGTGCATAAATTCATAATTTAAAACTTATGAATTGTTTATTTCTGGAATTTTCCATTTAATATTTTTAGACTCTTACTGACTACAGATAACTAAAGTTCACAGAAATTGAGCCACTAACAATGGGGGACTACCGTATCAGAACTTAAAGAGAGGTCATCAATACTGATCCCATGGATATTAAAAGGATAATAAAGGAATATCACGAACAACTGTTTCCATAAATTTGATAACCTAGATGAAATAGGCCAGTTCCTTGAAAGATATAAACTACCAAAACTCACACAAGAAACAATAATCTTGATAAGCCTACATCTATTAAAGAAATTGAGTCAATAATTAATAACCTTCCAAAAATGAAAGCACTAAACAACTATAAAGCTGGAGGACTGACACCCCCTGACTCCAAGACTTACTACAAAGCCATAAAAATCAAGACAGCATGGAATTGACAAAACAACAGACACATGGATCAATGGAACAGAATGAAGAGCCCAGAAATAGACCCACACAAAAAGAACAAAGCAATTCAATGGAGAAAGGATAGCCTGTTCAAGAAATGATGCTGGAACAACTGGATGTGCATATGCAAAAAAAAAAAAAAAAGAATCTACACGCAAATCTTACTTCTACAAATACTAACTGAAAATGGATCATACATCTAAATGTACAATGCAAAAACTATAAAACTTCTAGAAGCTAACTGTATTAGTCTGTATTCATGCTGCTGATAAAGATAAAAACTGGACAGCTTACAAAAGAAAGAGGTTTAATTGGACTTATAGTTCCACATGGCTGGGAAAGCCTCAGAATCATGACAGAAGGCGAGGAGGAGCAAGTCACATGTTATGTGGATGGTGGCAGGCAAAGAGAGAGAGCTTGTGCAGGGGAATTCCTCTTTTTAAAACCATCAGATTTCATGAGACTTATTCACTATCATGAGAACAGCACAGGAAAGGCTTGCCGCCATGATTCAGTTACCTCTGACCGGGTCCCTCCCACAACACACGGGAATTCAATATGAGATTTGGGTGGGGACGCAGCCAAACCATATCATTCTGCCCCGGGCCATTCCCAAATATTGCATCCTCACATTTCAAAACCAATCATGCCTTTCCAACAGTCCCCCAAAGTCTTAACTCATTTCAGCATTAACTCAGAAGCCCACAGTCCAAAGTTCATTGGAGACAAGTCCCTTCCACCTATAAGCCTGTAAAATCAAAAGCAAGTTAGTTACTTCCTAGATACAATGGGGGTACAGGCATTGGGTAAATACAGCCACTCCACATGAAAGAAATTGGCCAAAACAAAGGGGCTACAGGCCCCCATAGAAGTCTGAAATCCAGCAGGGCAGTCAAATCTCAAAGCTCCAAAATGATCTCCTTTGACTCCATGTCTCACATCCGGGTCATGCTGATGTAAGAGGTGGGTTCCTATGGTCTTGGGCAGTTCTGCTCCTGTGGCTTTGCAGGGTATATCCCCCCTCCTGTCTGCTTTCATGGGCTGGTGTTGAGTGTCTGTGGCTTTTCCAAGTGCACAGTGCAAGCTGTCAGTGGATCTATCATTCTGGGGTCTGGAGGATGGTGACTCTTTTCTCACAGCTCCACTATGCAGTGCCCCAGTAGGGACTCTGTGTGGGGGCTCTGACTCCACAATTTCCCTTCTGCACTGCCCTAGCAGAGGTCCTCCATGAGGGCCCTGCCCTTACAAACTTTTGGGTGGACATCCAGGCATTTCCATACATCCTCTGAAATCTAGGGGGAGGTTTACAAACCTCAATTCTTGACTTTCTCTGTGCCCACAGGCTCTACACCACATGGAAGCTGCCAAGGCTTGGGGCTTCCATCCTCTGAAGCAACAGCCTGAGCTGTACCTTGGCCCCATTTAGTCACAGCTGGAGCAGCTGGGATGCAGGGCACCAAGTCCCTAGACTGCACACAGCAGAGGGACCCTGGGCCCAGCCCACAAAACCATTTATTCCTCCTAAACCTCTGGGCCTGTGATGGGAGGGGCTGCCATGAAGGTCTCTGACGCCCTGGAGACATTTTCCCCATTGTTTTGGTGGTTAACATTTGGCTCCTTGTTACTTATGCAAATTTCTGCAGCCAGCTTGAAATTCTCCTTAGAACATGGGATTTTCTTTCCTATCACATTGTCAGGCTGCAAATTTTCTGAACTTTTATTCTCTGCTTCCCTTTTAAAACTGAACACCTTTAACAGCACCCAAGTCACCTCTTGAATGTTTTGCTACTTAGAAATTTATTCTGCTAGATACCATCAATCATCTCCCTCCAGTTAAAAGTTCCACAAATCTCTAGGGCAAGGGCAAAATGCCACCAGTCTCTTTGCTAAAACATAACAAGACTCATCTTTGCTCCAGTTCCCACCAAGTTCCTCATCTCCATCTGAGACCACCTCAGCCTGAATTTCATTGTGCATATCATTATCAGCATTTTGTTGATGCCATTCTACAAATCCCTAGGGAGTTCCAAACTTTTCCTGTCTTCTTCTGAGCCCTCCAAACTGTTCCAACCTCTGCCTGCTACCAAGTTCCAAAGTAGCTTCCACATTTTCTTTTCAGCAGCACCCCACTCTACTGGTACCAGTTTACTGTATTAGTCTGTTTTCATGCTGCTGATGAGGACATACCTGAGACTGAGCAATTTACAAAAGAAAAAGTTTTAATTGGACTTACAGTTCCACGTGGCTGAGGAAGCCTCACAATCATGGTGGAAGGCTAGGAGGAGCAAGTCATATCTTACATGGATGTTGACAAGCAAAGAGGAGAGAGCTTGTGCAGGGGAATTCCTCTTTTAAAAACCATGAGATCTCATGAGACTTATTCACTATCATGAGAATAGCATGGGAAAGACTTGCCCCCATGATTCAATTACCTCCCACTGGATACCTCCCACAACACGCGGGAATTCAAGATGAGATTTGGGTGGGAATACAGCCAAACCATATAAATAACATAAGAGAAAATCTGATAAATCTTGGTTTTGGTGATGAGTTTTTAAATATAACATCAAAAGTATGATCTATGCAGGCTGGGTGTAGTGGCTCATGCCTGTAATTCCAACAATTTGGGAGGCTCTGGTGGGTGGATCTCTTGAGGCCAGGAGTTCAAGACTAGCCTTGGCAACACAGTGAAACCCCATCTCTACTAAAAATAGAAAAAATTAGCTGGGCCTGGTGGTGCACGCCTGTAATTCCAGCTGCTTGGGAGGCTGAGGTATAAGAGTCACTTGAAATGGGGAAGCAGAGGTTGTAGTGAGCCGAGATCACACCACTGCACTCTAGCCTGGGCAACAGAGTGAAACTCTGTCTCAAACAAACAAACAAAGTATGATCTATGAAAAAAATTCACAAATTGTACTTTATTAAAATTATAGCCTTCTGATCTGTGGCTAAATGAAAAGGTAGAAAATCTCAGCAAAGAAATAGAGTTTTTTTTTTGAGATGGAGTCTCCCTCTGTTGCCCAGGCTAGAGTGCAGTGGCAGTATCTTGGCTCACTGCAACCTCTGCCCCCTGGGTTCAAGCAATTTTTCCTGCCTCAGCTTCCTGAGTAGCTGGGATTACAGGCACCCATCACCATGCCCAGCTAATTTTTATATTTTTAGTAGGGATGGGGTTTCATCCTGTTGGCCAGGCTGGAGAAATTATTTTTTTAAAGAACCAAATTGTAGTAATGGAGAGGTATAGGGAGGAACAGATAGAAATACGAGAACAGAAATATACAATATCCTTGGCGTCACAGCTCAGGAGGAAAAAATTCACTAGATGGGTTGAACAACAGAATGGAGAGGAATAGAAACTGGTTGGTGAACTCGAAGATAGATGAATAGGAATTACACAATCTGAAGAATACACAGAAAAAATGTTAAAAACAACTAAACAATGTTTCAGGGACCTGTAGGTCCTGAGACCAAAATAACAAAAGGATATTATTATATGGCCTAACATACATGTAACTAGAGTCCTAGAAGGAGAGAAATGAGAATGAGGCAGAATAAAATATTTGAAGGAAAAAACGGTCAAATACTTCCTAAATTTGATAAAGATATAAATTTCAAATTTCAAGAAGATAACCAAACCCCAACCAGGATAAAATTTTTTTAAATGACTGGGCACAGTAGCTCACACCTGTGTAACCCCAGCACTTTGGGAGGCTGAGGTGGAAGGATCATTTGAGGCCAGGAGTTCGAGACAAGCCTGGCCAAAAACATACTAAGACCTCTGTCCGTACAAAAAAATTCAAAAAAAGGAAGGAAGAAAAAGAAAACTATGCGAAGAAATATCAGGTCAAACCAATATCTGAAAACCAAAGATAAAGATAAAACGTTGAGGCTGGCCGTAGTGGCTCATGACTGTAATCCCAGCTACTTGGGAGGCTGAGGCATGAGAATTGCTTGGACCTGGGAGGCAGAGGTTGCAGTGAGCTGAGATCGTGCCACTGCACTGCAGCCCGGGCAACAGAGCAAGATTCTGTCTCAAAAAATAATAATAATAATAAATAAAAAGAGAAAATGTTGAAAGTAGACAGTGAAGCCAGGCACAATGGCTCATGCCTGTAATCCCAGCACTTTGGGAGGCTGACGTGGGCGGATCATCTGAGGCCAGGAGTTTGAGACCAGCCTGACCAACATGGTGAAACCCTGTCTCTACTAAAAATACAAAATTAGCCGGGCGTGGTGGCGCATGCCTGTAATCTCAGCTACTCAGGAGGCTGAGGTAGGACAATTGCTTGAACCTGGGAGGTGCCTTGGTGACAGAGCAAAACTCTGTCTCAAAAAAAAAGAAAGAAGAAAGAAAGAAAGAAAGAAAAGAAAGAAAGAAAAGAAAGAAAGAAAGAAAGAAAGAAAGAAAGAAAGAAAGAAAGAAAGAAGGAAAGAAAGAAAGAAAGAAAAGGAAAGGAAGGAAAGAAGACAGTGTAAAACAACACACTACATAGGTAGCACTAGTAATTTGCTTGACTGCTGACTTTTCATTCAAAAACTATGGGGTCAGAAGATAGTGGAACAACATTTTATAATGATGAATGAAATTCAGTATTTCCTTATAAAATTCTATATCCGGTGAAATAATCATTCCTTCAGGAATGAAAATCAAATAAAGACATTAGAGGGGAAAAAGTGAAGAGAATTTATCATCTGCAGTCCTGCATTATAAGACATGCCAAAGGGAGTGCTTCAGGCAGAAGGGAAATGATACCATGTGAAAATTTTCAGAAAGGAATGAAAAGTATAGAAAACGGTAAATATCCTGGTAACTATATAAGATTATTTTATTTTTAATTTATTTAAAGACATATGACTGTTTTAAAGAAAAAATTAACAAAAAATACAAAAATTAGCCAGGCATGGTGGCACATACCTGTAGTCCCAGCTACTTGGGAGGCTGAGGTGGGAGGACTGCTTGAGCCTGGGAGGTTGAGTCTGCAGTGAGCTGTGATTGCACCACTGCACTCCAGCCTGGGTGACAGAGTGAGACCTTGTTTCAAAAAAAAAAAGAAAGAAAGAAAGAAAAAAGAAAAGAAAAAACTACAATATTGTCTTGGAGAGTTTATAGAGTATATAGAAATAATGCATCTGACAATTGTAGCATAAAGGACAGACACAGCCAGGTGTGGTGGCTAATGCCTGTTATCCCAGTATTTTGAGGCTGTGGCTGGAGGATTGCTTGAGATCAGGAGTTCGAGACCAGCCTGAGCAACATAATGAACACCATCTCTATTTTAAAAAAAGGGCTGGCATGGTAGCTCATGCCTGTAATCCCAGCACTTTGGGAGGCCAAGGTGGGTGGATCACCTGAGGTCGGGAGTTCAAGACCAGCCTGACCAACATGGAGAAACCCTGTCTCTACTAAAAATACAAAATTAGCTGGGTGTGGTGGTACACGCCTGTAATCCCAGCTACTCAGAAGGCTGAGGTAGTAGAATCGCTTGAACCCGGGAGGTGGAGGTTGAGGTGAGCCAAGATCGTGCCATTGCACTCCAGCCTGGGCAACAGGAACGAAACTCCATCTGAAAAAAAAAAAAAAGAAAAGAAAAAGACAAGACAAGACAGGAGGGTAGCAAATATGGGTAATGGTAAATAGCTGGAAATAGCATGTGAAATCATGCAAGATGAACCCCAAGTTGACTGTGAAAAGTTAAGGATATATACTATATTTGTTGCTGTTTTTGAGACAGGGTCTCACTCTGTCATCCAGACTGGTGTGCAGTGGCACAATCTTAGATCACTGAAACCTCCGCTTCCTGGGCTCAGGTGATTCTCCAGCTTCAGCCTCCCGAGTAGCTGGGACTACAGGAACAAGCCACCATGCCTGGCTGACTTTTGTGTATATATAATTTTTGTATATGTATATATGTATTTTTTGTAGAGATGGGGTTTCACCGTGTTTCCCAGGCTGGTCTCATACTCCTGAGCTGAAAGCAATCCCCACCCTGGCCTCCCAAAGAATTGCATTGTAATTCTTAGGGAAACCACAAAAGATATGCAGAACCAATAAGTCAGTTAAAATGGAATTCTAAAGAATTTTCAAATAAATCAAAAGAAGGCAGGGAAGAAGTCTTCCTCATTTGTAAGTGGGAATCACACAGTTGCCCTTCACAGAGCTATTGAGAGACTGAGATAGATATGGCAGCGGCCACAGGGCCTCTGAGTAAGGCTGCTGGAGGCAGGGAGTGGGGAGGAGGCAGGGAGTTTCTCACTCAGCCCAGGAGGAGTGGACTGATATTATCTAGTCACAATGGAGGGACACCCTAGCCATTCCGATGACCGCTGGGACCCTGCCTGGCTCTCACAATGTAGGGGGTCCCCTTCGCACTTCCCGATCCTTCTGTCCTCCCTCTGCTTCAGCCTTTCCCCTCCTCTTAACCTAACCAGGTGCCCAAAAGGGCAGAGAGCCTCAATTCTTTGCATGGGCTTTGTTCTGGCATGCAACACTGTCAGGCCCTCAGTCCCCTTCCACACTACTGGGCTGGCAGATTGTACTAGCTTCCCCCGACTCACATTAGTCCTACATGTGACGCCTGTTTGACCTGGCTAGGGCTCAAGGTCGTCAGGGACTAGCAAAGCCATGGTAAAGCAGGAGGTAGTAAGCTGGGGAGTCACGGTCTTCCTCTTCCTCTTTGCTTCTGAGGTCCCAAAGTCCCAGAACAGGGATCCCCAGATTCATGAGGACTAAACAGGACAATGCATTAATTCACTCATTCCTTCATTCATTCTGCATTATGGACCTACTCTTCGCCAGATGCTGGCAATACAGCAACAGGAAACCTGTTCCCTGCCTTCAGGAAACTCCCAGGCTGGTTAGGAGACAGATGCCATCTGCAGTTAGTGCATGAATTTATGAGCTGGTGCACAGCAGTAGTAAGCCCAGGATGCTGTGGGGACAGAGATGAAGGACATGAGGGAGGGCCTTCTGGAGGAGGTGGCACCTTGATATGATTTGGCTCTGTGTCCCCACCCAAGTCTTATTTCGAATTGTAATCCCTATGTGTTGAAGGAGGAGCCTACGGGGAAGGTAATTGAATCATGTGGGCGGACTTCCCCCTTGCTGTTCTGGTGATGGAGTTCTCACAAGATCTGGTTGTTTAAAAGTGTGTAGCACTTCCCCCTTTGCTCTCTCTCTCCTGCCACCACGTGAAGATGTGTTGCTTCCCCTTTGCCTTCTGCCATGATTGTAAGTTTCCTGAGGCCTCCCCAGCCATGCTTTCTGTACAGCCTGTGGAACTGTGAGTCAATTAAATTTCTTTTCTTTATGAGTTGCCCAATCTCAGGTAGTTCTTTATAGCACTGTGAGGATGGACTAATACACACCTGCAATAAATCTTCAAAGTTGAGTAGAAGTTAGCCAAGTCAAGAAGGTGAGCGGGCATTCAGGAAGAGGATTCCACTTATGCAAAGACTCGAAGGCGAGAGGCCTGCAGCCTGCACCTCTGGGAAAATGCAGGGCTGCACAGTGGCTGGGGCTTGGCACATGACGTGAAGAAGGCGGGGGATGAGGCTGGCAGGAAGGGTGTCAGAAGCTCAGCAGTTGTTCAGGATATTGCACAGGGTCTGTGCTGAGCTGGCAGTGGTCAGGGAAAGGACTGGAAGCATTCTGGAGGTGTCCTGGCAGGAGACTCCGCCGGGCTCTAGACTGCCTGGAAGTGGGGGAGAAAGAGAAGGCAAGGAGGAGGTCCTGTGTCTGCCTTCAGAGGCCTGGCGGAACTGACATTGTAACTGAGACTCCCCAGCCTCTGAGACTGAGGCTTCAGCCAGGCTCTGCCAGCAGGTCTCCTCCCCTTTCCCCAGCCCAGGCCTCAGCCTGCAGGGTTCTCCCCCTACCTTGTCAGCCAGGCGTTCCTGGATGTATCTCAGGCAAACCTCCCCCACTTCCCCCACAGAACCCCTCACTGACTCCGCTGTTTTAGGAGCTATGTGAGGGCAGTGCCTCCTTCCCACCAGGCTGCTGGTGACCCAGGAAGGCTGGCACTTGTGTAAAGGCCTGCAGTCGTGACGTCCAAAAGCTGCCCCGCCTCATGGTGCTGCTGGCCCTTTAGGCCTTGCTAGTGGCCAAGCGTGTTTAGTCTAAAGTAAGAAGTCTCTTCTCTCCAAGTCTGTGCTGCACTTGTCACCGGGCCCCAGAGCAGAGTGATTTGGGCCGATGTGTCTCAGAGCTGGTGGAAAACACACACACGCGGCTCCTTCGTCTTCTGCCTGCAGATCCACTCCAGAATTTCCACATCTGCCTGCAGCCCAGTCAGGGCCTCTGCTATGAGCTCAGCACGAAGTAGGGTGATCAGCCCCTCCCAGCTTGCCCAGGGCTTTCCTGGCTTGGGCACTGGAAGTCCTATGTCCCCGGAAACCCGTCAGTCCTTGGTAAACTGGGGCAGTGGTTCACTGTGACATGGAAAGGGAGAGCGTGGGCGAGATAGTAAGTCAGCCCCAAGATGGAGCCTGGCCCAGGGAGTCCCTACTAAGGGCTCAGAGCTGGGGGAAATGGGGCTTTGGTTCAGGCCTCTGGTGAGTTATGAATCTCCAAGCAAGGTCTGGGAACCGAACATGGACTTGTTTCTTTAGGAAACTGTTCGGATTCCAAATAACCAACCTTCCCACAACCTGCAGAAGAAACTAGAGGATGCTAAAACGTGGAGAATTTCATAAGAAAAAGAAAATTTTAGCACTAGGAAGGACCTCACACATTGAATTTTCACCACGTTCCCACCCATTTAACAGTCCAGAAAGGTGAGGCTAACAGTTAAGAAAATGGACTTTGAAGTCAGGCAGGTCAGGGTTAAATCCTGGCTCTGTCATAGAACAGTCATCCCTGGGTGGTGGGTGACTTTCTCACTGACCTGCAATCAGTCCTTTAGCTTCTGTGTCATCTCCTCGAGTCACAGAGGGCTCATGACCTCTCCTGGCCACTACTGGGCAGGTCTCACTAACAGGAAGGTCTTCCCTGATTTAGTTCTATTCTTCCCCAGTTCAATTTCTCCCCAGAGGTGATTGAAACGCAGAAGAATATGTTGAATGCCTTTTCCTCATGACAGCCTTCACGTGTTTGAAGATCATGTCCATCTTCCCCCGCATCCAGGCAAGGGCCCTAGCCAGCTCCTAATATTTATGGACAACCACTCTGTAGACCTTCAGGTTATGAAAGGTGAGGTAGCCTTCCCAAGTTCATGCAGCTAAGAAAGGAACAAGGCCGGGCACAGTGGCTCACATCTGTAATCCCAGCATTTTGGGAGGCTGAGGAGGGCAGATCACTGGAGCTCAGGGGTTTGAGATCAGCCTGGGCAACATGACAAAACCCTGTCTCTACCAAAGATACAAAAATTAGCCGTGCGGGGTGGCATGGGCCTGTTGTCCCAGCTCCTTGGAAGGCTAAGGTGGGAGAATTACTGGAGCCTGGGAAGTCGAGGCTGCGGTAAGCTGTGATTATGCCACTACACTTCAACTTGGGTGGCAGAGCGAGACCCTGTCTAAAAAACAGTAATAATAATAACAATAGAAGTGGGCCGGGTGCTGTGGCTCATGCCTGTAATCCCAGAACTTTGGGAGGTTGAGGCAGGCGGATCACTTGAGGCCAGGAATTTGAGACCAGCCTGGTCAACACAGTGAAACCCCATCTCTACTAAAAATACAAAAGTTATCGAGGTGTGATGGTGCATGCCTGTAATCTTAGCTACTCAGGAGGCTGAGGCACAAGAATCGCTTGAACCTGGGAGGCGGAGATTGCAGTGAGCCAAGATCACACCACTGCACCCCAGCCTGGGTGACAGAGCCAGACCCTGTCTCAAAAATAAATAAATAAAATAATAGAAGTCAACAAGCCATTATATGAGCCCAGCATTGTCTCGGCCTTTTTATGGTTCCTTGTGACACGCACGATTTTAACCTTCTCTCTACCCTTGTATTCATTTCCTGGGGCTGCGGCAACAAATTACCACAAGCTGAGAAGCTTAAAACAACAGAAATTTATTCTCTCATAGTTCCAGAGGCTGGAAGTCCAAAATCAAGGTGTTGGCAGGGCCATGCCTTCTCTGAAGGCTCTGGGAGAGGACCCTTCCTTGCTCTTCCTAGCTCCCCGGGGTTGCGGTGATCTTTGGCATTCCTTAACTTACAGATGCATCCCTGCAGTCTCTGCCTCCATCTTCATGCAGCCTTCTCCCTGGGTTGTGGCTTCACATCATCTTTTCTCTGTGCTGTCTCTCTCTTGTTTTTTGTTTGTTTGTTTCTCCTCTTTCTCCAGACTGTGAGTGTCTGTGTCCAAATTTCCCTCTTATAAGGACACTGATCACTGGATTTAGGGTCTAACCTAATCCAGTCTAACCTCATTTCAACTTGATCGTATCAGCAAAGACCCTATTTATAAAAAAGGCCATAGTCACAGGTTCTGGGTATTAGGACTTGAACATCCCTTTTTGGGGACACAATTCAACCTCATACCAAATGTGACTGAAACTAATTCAGAGGCTGGGCATGGTGGTGGACGCCAAGGCGAGAGGATCACTTGAGCCCAGGAATTCAAGACCAGCCTGGGCAATACGGCGAAAGCCCGTCTGTACAAAAAATATAAAAATTAGCCAGGCATAGTGGCAAGCACCTGTAGTCCCAGCTGCTCTGGAGGCTAAGGTGGGAGGATGGCTTGAGCCCAGGAAGTCAAGGCTGCAATGAGCCATGATTGTGCCACTGCCCTTTAGCCTGGGCAACAGAGTGAGACCCTGCCTCAACAAAAAGAAAGAAAGAAAGAAAAAAGAAACAGAAAAGAAAAAATCCAGCAAGAGGAAGCAGCTGAACAGAAATGGTCATGTATGGGGAATAGACAGTAATGGTCATGTATGGGGAATAGAGAGTTTATGCTTAGGGTGTGATGGAGGGCAGGGCAGAGCCCACAAGACTCAGAGCCCAAGCCCTCAGGGAGAAGGGCTGACTGCCCCAGGCCAGCGAGAGAGCCCCAGACAGAAACTTGGTTTTTTCTCGGTCACCAGACTGTCTTGTGCTTTTCCTGGCTGCTCTGTCTGCCTTCCAGCCCGCAGGAGGGAAGGCGGTATGGGCAGATGAAGGAGCTCAGAATGGGGAGGCCTGTGCTAACAATTTGCAATGAACCCTGGGCAGGTCACAGCACTGCTCTGTAAGACACTCTGGATCTCAGCTGCCACTGAACTGACCTAATCTGTCAAGCAGCAACTCTGTCTGGAGCTCCAAGGATCCTTGGCAAGGGCTGGAATGACTGGGAAGGAGAGGAATTTTTCTTCAAAGAAAAGACAGAAGACTCCCAGGGCAAAGAGTATAGCTTTTTCCTTTCTCAGAGCCACTGACTAAAGCCCAGTTTGTGAGAAGGACAGCCTCCACCAACATCTCATTATTTAAAAGAAAGGCCTCTGCCAGGCACGATGGCTCATGCTTGTAACCCCAGCGCTTTGGAAGGTGGAGGCGTACAGATTACTTGAGGCCAGGAGTTTGAGACCAGCCTGGCCAACATAGGGAAACCCTGTCTCTACTAAAAATACAAAAATTAGCCAGGCACGGTGGTGGGCACCTGAAATCTCAGCTACTGGGGAGGCTGAGGCAGGAAAATCACTTGAACCTGGGAGGCAGAGGTTGCAGTAAGCCGAGATTGCACCACTGCACTCCAGCCTGGGTGACAGAGAGAGACTGTCTCAACAGAAAAATAAATAAATAAAATTTAAAAATAACAAATAAAAGGAAGGCCTCTGAGTAGGGACTCCAAGGTCCTTCCTGTGTCTGAGACCTCTCCCTGGGCAGAGCAGCTGTGTAGAAAGTGCTACTCGAAGTCAGCAGAGCGGGGTTCGAGTCTTAGCTCTGCCACCCACCAGCAGTTTGGCTTGAGGTTGTTCCTCTCCCTCTCTCTGTGCCTCATGCCCCTGCCTCTAAAGAACGGAGAGTTGTGGGGTGGGGGGAGGGGGGAGGGATAGCATTAGGAGATATACCTAATGTTAAATGACGAGTTAATGGGTGCAGCACACCAACATGGCACATGTATACATACGTAACAAGCCTGCACGTTGTGCACATGTGCCCTAAAACTTAAAGTATAATTAAAAAAAAATAAAAAAATAAAAAAATAAAAACATTTGTCCTCTGCCTCCCTGGCCTCCACTCACCCCTCTTACAGCAACGCCCACAGGTTTTCATTTTGGGCTCCGCCCCTCCCCAGCTCTCAGGCAGGGCCCATACCACATTCAGGACATGAAGCCTTTGGTGTGTTCCTCAAACCACTGGGAACATTGCTTTCTTCTGGCTACAGTAATTGTCTCAGGGACAATTACTGAGCTGGTCATCAGGGTGGATGGCTGGGGTCCTGCAGGAGCTGCTGGAAAAGAGATTTTCACTTTCCCACTGGCCTTGGGGCTCTGGGGATATAAATCTACAGCCACCTGGCCACCATGAGAAGAGAACCCAGGGCTGTCAGGGTGACAACACGGTGCCAGCTCAAGGAGGAAAGAACCAAGAGACAGGGTGGCATGGTCCGGGAGACACTATCAAATCCAGAAACCCGCCATGCCTGAAGCCAGACCCAGCCCCTCGACGTTTCAGTCACATAAACCAATCTGTTCCCTTTTTTGTTAAAGCCTGTTTGAGGAGTCCTGTGTCACTTGGAACAAAAATGTCCTAATCAATACAAATCGATAATACCCACTAAAGTGAGTCACTGTACGATTCAACAGAATGAGATCATCAAACAATGACCTTTTTGAGGACAGGCACTGTCTTATTCACATGGGTGTTCCTGGTCACTGACCCATAGTAGATGCTCAAATGTTTGTAGAATAAATGAATATCATGTCTAAACATACAAGGAGCATGTGGTCAAAAATGGAACAATCCGCCCACCAGAATAGCTGACCAAAAACACAAAACACAAAAAATAAAGCAAACAAACAAAAAACAGGTACGGCCAAGTATTGGTGAGCGCAACAAGCAACCGGAACTCTCACACACGGCCGGTGGAAGCAAAAATTGTTCCAGTCACTTTGGAAAATGGCAGCTTTCTGCTAAGTTGAGCATATACCCTGCCTCTGACCCAGCAGTCCACATCTAGGTACATACCCAGGATGAATACACACATATGTTCCCCAAGACAGGTACAAGAATGGTCACAGAAGCAATATGCTTAATAGCCAACAGCTGGAAATGACTTAAACGTCCATCGGCAGCAGAATGAATAAAGAAATTGTGGCTTACTTATACCATGGAATATATTATAGAGCAATGAGAATGAATAAACCACAACATGAATAAATCTCACATATACAGCATTAACCAGAAGAAGTTAGACCCAAAAGAATATATATTGTAATGTTATATTTATATAAAATACAGCCAGGCACGGTGGCTCACACCTGTAATCCCAGCACTTTGGGAGGCCAAGTCGGGTGGACTGCTTGAGCCCAAGAGTTCAAGATCAGCCTAGGAAACAATTAGACTCCGTCTCTGCAAAAAGACAAAAAAATCAGCCAGACATGGTGGCACATGCCTGTAGTCTGAGCTGGGAGGATCGCTTGAGCCCAGGAGGTTGAGGCTGCAGTGAGCTGTGATTACATCACTGCACTCCAGCCTGGGTGACAGAGCAAGACCTTATCTCACAAAATAAAATAAAATAAAGTAGGCCAGGAATGGTGGCTCACGCCTGTAATCCCAGCACTTTGGGAGACTGAGGCAGGTGGATCACTTGAGGCCAGGAGTTCGAGACCAGACTGTCCACCATGGTGAAACCCTGTCTCTACTAAAAATACAAAAATTAGCCAGGCATGGTGGTGTGTGCCTGGTAGTCCTAGCCACTCTGGAGGCCGAGGCAGGAGAATCGCTTAAACCTGGGAGGCAGAGGTTGCAGCGAGCCAAGTTCGCGCCACTACACTCCAGCCTGGGCAACGGAGCAAGACTCTGTCTCAAAATAAAATAAAATAATAAAATAAAATGTAATATAAAATAAAATTAAATTAATACAATAAAATAAAATACAAAGCAGGAAAATTAATGCTGCTAGGGTTAGAAGAAGGGTCAGCCTTGGGCAGCGTAGTGCCTGAAGGCAGCACAGGGCAGCTGTTTGCATTCTCTTTCTTAATTTGGGTGCTGCTTACATAGATCTGCTCACGTTGAAAATTCATCAAACCGTCAACTTCTGATTTTGATTATTTTGGGCATGTATATTGAATCATAAAATTTACAACAACAAAAAACAGAACAAGCAGAAACTGGGTGTGACGCTGTGATCAGGGGTGGAATGGAGATGAGTCTCTGTAGGGCTGGCCCCAGCCCAGGGTTCCTCTTCTGTGGGGGTTGACACACTCCCAGCCTTGGGGGTGGCATTTAAAGCAACAGGACTCTTCCAGGCAAATGTGTGGAAGGTGAGGAGCAAATTAATTAACAAGTCCTTTCCCTTTTTCCCTCTCTCCATCCTTCCTCCTTTTATTTATTCTTTTGGTTTTTGGTTTTTTGCTTTTGTTTTTTGAGATTGGGTCTCACTCTGTTGCCCAAGCGGGAGTACAATGGTGTGATGTCTGCTCACTGAAGCCTCAGCCTCCCGGGCTCAGACTGATCCTCTCACCTCAGCCTCCCGAGTAGCTAGGACTACAGACACACACCACTATGCCCTGCTAATCTATGTACTTTTTGTAGAGTTGGGGTTTCACCACGTCGTCCAGGCTGGTCTTGAACACTTGGGCTCAAGTGATCCTCCAGCCTCAGCCTCCTTAAGTGGGATTACAGGCGTGAGGCACCATGCCCAGCCCAATTCATTCATTCTTTTATTTACACTTTCAGAACTCATTTATTGAGCACCACATCAGCCAAGCCCTAGGTACTCAAAGAGAAGTAACTCACAGCCTCTGCCCTCACAAAGCCCACGGTCTGGCGGGGGAAGCTGACCCAGAGCAAATCAGTCCAACCTAGAGGGAAGGGGGCCCTGACATGCATCCATCCTGGGAGTAATGTGGTCAGATCAGGCTGGCTGGTGGACAGGGCAGGGCAAGGGAGTAGTCAGGGAAAGCTTCTCAGAGAAGGTGATGCAGGATCAGGGGCCTTAAGCAGGTGCTGACCAGGCAGTTTAAGGAGGCAGGATGCTCCTGGCAGAGGGAACAGCCAGCTGGCTCCCTCCCCTCATCTTATAACTATGTGGACATTATTCGGGAGGTGAGTATGAAGAATAGGGGGCAAGTCAAGAACCAAAGAGAAGGCACCTGGGGATGACCTCATGATTTTAGACAACACAGGCTACTATGTTCCAACTGCCGGCTGGAGAGGAATCCAAAACCATCCTGGTAGAGGAGGCTAAGGGGATTTCTCCAGGCGTCACCTTCTTTGAGTCTCGCTTATGAAATGCAAAGGCAGGCTGGACATGGTGGCTCACGCCTGTAATCCTAGCACTTTGGGAGGTCGAGGTGGGCAAATCATGAGGTCAGGAGTTCGAGACCAGCCTGACCAACATGGTGAAACCCCATCTCTACTAAATATAGAAAAATTAGCCAGGGGTGGTGGCAGGTGCCTGTAATCCCAGCTATTCAGGAGGCTGAGGCAGGAGAATTGCTTGAACCCAAGAGGCGGAGGTTGCAGTGAGCCGAGATTGCACCACTGCACACTAGCCTGGGTGACAGAGCAAGACGCCGTCTAAAAGAAAAAAAAAAAAAAAGGAAAAGAAATGCAAAGGCGGCCTACTCAGGGGTCCAGCAAACAAAGCAAATATATGAATCTGACTGGTTGTGAGGCAGTAGGGAGTGGTGGGGTCTGCATACCATGTGCTGTGGAAGGAAACAAGTCAAAGAAGGCAGACAGGCTGTCAGGAGGTGTGAGGGCTTCTGAGTTCAATGGGGTGGGGTGGGGAGGGCCCCACTGAGTAGGTGACACTTGAGATAAAATCTGAAAAAGTGAGGAAGTGAGTCTTGACTGTTTCTGAGAGATTACAGATGGAGGGAACAGCAAAGGTGCTAAGGTGGAGTGAGCAGGGCATGGTGAGGAACGACAAGGAGGCGATCCCAGCACTGTGCGAGGCTGAGGCGGGAGGATTGCTTGAGGCCTGGAGTTCAAGACCAGCCTGGGCAACATAGGGAGACCCCCCCACCTCACAGTAACTGGCTTCTCTGGCTCTGTGCCAGCAGTTCCTGCAGACCTTCCTGGGAAGGCCCAGCAGGTGTCTCACGGCCTTCTGAGGGATGCTCCCCAGGACTCAACCACTCACAGCTAATGCTGATTTAAAAACAAAACCAAAATCCAGCTGGGCATGGTGGCAGGTGCCTATAATTCTAGTTACTCAGGAGCCTGAGGCAGGAGAATCACTTGAACCCAGGAGGCAGAGGTTGCAGTGAGTCAAGATCGCACCACTGCACTCCAGCCTGGGCGACAAAGCGAGACTCCATCTCAAAAAACTAAATAAGTAAATAAAAATTTTAAAAATAAAAGCAAAACCAATAACCAAAGCAACCAAATTATCAGTGTCCAAAGCAGGTGTGAGGCCACCAGATTGTCCTGAAGCTACCACTGATTGACTGTGATGATGCTTGTTCTGGCATGTTCCTGAAATCGTCCACTGCTTTCCACAGTGCTCCTGTGAACACTGAGGAGGCTCTACCCCAAATCCCTCTTTTCTCCTTGCCCTGTCCTTGAAACGCTCTTATGCTCTTCAACTCTCTTTCCCCAGGATGACTGCTTCCCAGGAAGCCCTCTAGCCCTCAAGCAAACAGACCCTCAGGAATCTTCCCTTACGGTCCACCAGGGCTGCTCTGACAGGCCTAAGTCCTAGAGGAAAATCAGCTGAGGCAGTAATAATAGGTTGGTTGGTTTCCTTCTTTCCTTCCTTCCTTCCTTCCTTCCTTCTTTCCTTCCTTCCTTCTTCCTTCCTTCCTTCCTTCTTTCCTTCCTCCCTCTGTCCCTCCCTCCCTCCCTTCCTTCCTTCTTTCCACTTACTGGGTTCTTACTTTGTGCCAGACACTGTTTTAGGTGCTAAAGGTATAGTAGTACACAAAGACAACAACACACATACACGTATGCCGAGTAATGCATATGTTAATTAATTTGACTTAGCCATTCCAGTGACACACATAGTGTATACATATATCAAAGCATCATGTTGTATATTATAAATACATGAGATTTTATTTGTCAATTAAAGAAGAAAAGACAACAACAGAGGCCGGGCGCGGTGGCTCACGCCTGTAATCCCAACACTTTGGGAAGCTGAGGCGGGTGGATGGCTTGAGACCAGGAGTGTGAGACCAGCCTGACATAGTCTGGTCAGGTTTCAACATGGTGAAACCCTGTCTCTACAGAAAATATAAACATTAGCCAGGCATGGTAGCACTTGCCTGTAGTACCAGCTACTTGGGAGGCTGAGATGGGAGGATCTCTTGAACCTGGGGAGGTCAAGGCTGCAGTGAGCCATGATCGCACCACTGCACTCCAGCCTGGGTGACAGAGTAAGACCCTGTCTAAACAAAACAAAACAAACAAACAAGAAACAGACAACAGAACCCCCCTTTCATGGAGCCCAAGCGCTGGTGGACTGTTGCATGCTTACTGGACACCACTGCTGTAAGTACCTTCCATGCATGAGCTCATTTAATCCTCACAATAAGGTATTGTACTACTGTGTCCTTTTTACAGATGAGGAAGCCTGAGGCCCTGAGAAGTTAGGCAACTAGCTTCCTAATGACAATGACTAGCATTCATTGACTGCTGTCAGACACTGGGTGGAGCATTTTGCATTCATTATCTGGGCAGCATGGGAGGTGACAGGTCTAAGGCAGGACAGGTATGATTTCAGCTCTAGCTCACCGTGTGGCCTTGCATGACTTCTTCCATGTGTCTTAAAGGGACGCACTCTTAGGTGGCTCTAGGTCTTATGAAATATCTGACATTTTCAGGCTAAGTGAGTTCCTTTGCCTCCCTGAAACCTGACAGGGAAGGCAGAGGGGACAGGGTCGGGTCCTGAGGACCAGCAGTGGGTGCTGGGAAGCCGGAGTGGATGCGAGGGTGAGGGGCACCTCCCGACACAGCCAGGTCAGCCGGGGGCAGCGCCGCCCAATAAATGCAGGCTCCACGTGCTTCCCAGGTGAAGCCCAAGTGGCCCCCGGCTCCTGCTGATTCCAGGGGCGACCACGTTTCAGGGCCTACAAGTGATGGAAATCGGGGGAATATTTCTGCAGACTTTGTGCTGAAAATACATACCATGGGGTGTGGGAGGATTAACACGTGCAGGTCTGTGGGAAACCACGGGCCTGGGGCCGAGCGTCCTGAATTCCAGTCTCCTACTTCCCAGGGTGGGCTGTGCTGCCTTGGTCAAGGCTCGGGACTCAGCTTCCCTATCCGTGACCGTGAGAGCTCTGACTCCCAGCCAGGCCCTCAGCGGGCGAGCGGGACCGCGACCGCTCTCTGTCCCTCCCTCTTCGCCGGCCCAGGCCGTGGCGGGGGCGGCCCGGGAGGCCCCGGCGGGCTCCGGCGCCCCCTGCCGGCCGAGAAGGGCCGCGCCGCGCCTGCGCCCGCGCGCCGAGAGGGGCTGGGAGGAGACCTGGGAGTGCGCAGGCCGCCGCCCTGGCCGGGCCACGCTGGGGACACGATGATGTCAGCGGGGGAAAGGAAATGAGTCATCACTCCCCGGGACTGTGGGGCGGCCGGGAGCGAGTGTGGAGACGCGGCCACAGGAACCCAGGACAATGGCGGGAAGTAACAGGAATGTGGGCCTGGCTGCAGCCGCGCGCCCCTGACCCCGGACCCCACGGCGGGGAGGAGGCTAGGGCGCAGGGCGGGCCCCGAGGGGTCGGACGGCGGCCAGAACTCAGGCGGGGACGGGGCGGCTGGAAGAGGATGGGGACGCAGCCAAGCCCAGGGTGCCCTGCCTGAAGAACAACCCGGGCCGTCTTTCTCACCAAGGATGTTTCCAAAACCTTAGCCGACCCCTCGGCGGTTCCTCCACTTCCCTTAAACTCTACTGAACCTCAGAATAATCCTGGGGGCTGGTTAAAACCCGGATCCCCCGGCCCCACCCCCAGAGATTCTGATTCAGCAGGCCAAAACTGGGCCTCCATGAATTTGCATTTTTTTAATTATTCTTTTTTATTGAGATGGGGTCTCACTATGTTGCCCAGGCTGGTCTCAAACTCCTAGACTCAAGCAATCCTCCCGCCTCAGCCCCGCAACGTGCTGGGATTACAGGCATGAGCCAGGATCCCAGCCGGAATTTGCATTTTTAACAAACTCCTAGTAGGGGGTGCTGGGCCAGGGTCCTCAGACCACTCTTTGAGTAGTGCCACCTTAGAACGACGTCCAGCTACTTCGCAGACCTAGGACCGTCCTCTGTCATGTGGTTCCTCCAGTCTCACCTGTCCCCACCTCCTACCCCTCACCAGTGTACTAGCAAGACCCAACTACCTACGTGTTGCGGCTCTCTCCTCTGTATGTTTGCACAGGCTATCTCCTTCTATTGAAAGGCCTTCTCTTCACTACGCTGCTGCTCAAACTGTCTGACTTCTACCTGCCCTTTAAAATCTTCTCCATGGGTGTGTCAAAGAGGATAATCAACGAGTGAAAAAAGCAACCTATAGAATGGGAGAAAATATTTTCAAATCATAGATCTGATAAGGAATCAATAACCACAGTGTATAAAGAACTACAACTAGACCACAAAAAGTCAATCCTGATTCAAAAATGGGCAAAGGACTTGAATAGAGATTTCTCCAAAGAAAATAAACAAGCGGCCAATAAGCACTTGGGAAGATGTTCAACATCACTTAATCATTAGGGAAACGCAAATCAAAACCGTAGTGAGGCCCCCACCATCCTGACTCTCCTTCCTTCCTTTAGAGGATGTTGCCTTCCGGATCGACCTCTACCCTACTCAGGGAGCCGCTCAGTTTCCTCAAGGGCCTGGAGTAGATGGCTTCCATCTTCTCTTTTGCCACCTGTGGAGGTTTTTAAGCGCAAACAGAAATTCAAGTGAATTGTCCTCCTACAGTTACTGATGAATCTATTACAGCTACTTCTGATTATCCATTCAGGTTAAATCAGGCATCATTTCAGTCACCTCCAGGTATTAATGTGTATGATATAAATTGGAAAGTCAAGTCCTCCTAGGAGATGACTGTTCTTTTGCACAATTCTGTTGCATTTGCAGTCTCTGTCTTCCTGTACTGCATTGCTGTCCTGCTTTATGTTGGTTACAGGAACCTATATCAGGGTAGTCATAAACTTCCCATGATTGGCTTTGTCATTACTCTTGTTGCCATCTTTTGCGATTGGTGAGCACTTCAAAAGCTTGCTTGGGCAAAAGCTCTTGAAGATATTAAAATAACTACTGGTCAAAATATTGTTCAGGAACTTCTGCTTGTAAGAAATCATGATGATGTGTTATCTTGGCTCTGTGACCAGCATGGGATTCCTAAATGTATCTGTGATTTTTGTCTTTCTGAATATGATGCTTTGGAGGCGAAATGCTTGGTGTGTGTACAAGTATGAGGAGACGAACTTACACAACCCATCAAATACTTCTGCTCCTCGTAGCCAAGGAGGTATTCTACCTCCTGCTGGAATGTGATTAAAGGGAGAAACACACTGTATGAAATATAGGTCTATATCATGACTCGTTGCCAACATCTTGAGGCACATTATTTGTTTCCAGTAAAAGTAATGTTTTTTTTTTTAAGCCACACAATGAGATATCACCTTACCCCCATCAGAATGGCTACTGTAAAACAAAAACAGAAAATAACAAGTGTGGACAAGAATGTGAAGAAATTGAAACCCTTGTGCAGTTGGAGGGAATGTAAAATTGTCCAGTCACTGTGGAAAACAGTGTCTTCATCTGTTTCCTATTGCTATAACTGAACACTTGAGACTGGGTAAATTGTAAAGAAAAGAATTTATTTCTTACAATTCTGGAGGCTGGGAAGTCCTAGGTCAAGGGACTGCATCTGCTTGGCCTCTGGAGAGGGCCTCATGTCATAACATGTCAGAAGGCATCACGTGGGAAAGGGGTGCACTGAGAGCCAAACTGCCTTTAATAGCAAACCCAGGCTGGGCACAGTGGCTCATGACTGTAATTCCAGCACTTTGGGCGGCAGCGGGGGTGGGGTCAAGGCCTACAGATCACTTGAGGCCAGGAGTTCAAGACCAGCCTGGCCAACGTGGTGAAACCTTGTCTCTACTAAAAATACAAAAATTAGCTAGGGGTGGTGGCAGGTGCCTGTAATCTCAGCTACTTAGGAGGCTGAGGAAGGAGGATCGCTTGAATCCTGGAGGCAGAGACTGCAGTGAGCCGAGATTGTGCCACTGCACTCCAGCCTGGGTGACAAGAGTGAGACTCTGTCTCAAAAAATATAATATAATATGGCAAAAAGAATACTAAACAGACCTCTGTACTTGCCCACACAGGTTTAACAAATGTCAACATTTTGCCACATTTGCTTTCTATTTCTCTTTTTTTGAAAAAACAAAACAAAAAAATCCCCAAAACTCTGATAAATCGAAAGCCCTCCCATTTTCCCTTGTATAGGTAACCAGTGTCTCAAGTTAGTGTAGATCCTTCTTGACCATGTATATATATCGATAATATGTATATTTCATACATATATAAAATATGGGGGCCCAGGAGGCAATCCTCCTGTCTCAGCCTCCAAAGTAGCTGAGATTACAGGTCTAAGCCACCACGCCTGGCTAATTTTTATATTTTTATTAGAGATGGAGTTTCACCATGTTGGCCAGGCTAGTCTCGAATTCCTGGTCTCAAGTGATCCACGCACCTCAGCTTCCTAAAGTGTTGGGATCACATACACAAATATAACACATATATTAACAATATATGTACATATATACTATCATGCTGTGTAAATCTCTTTGAAATTTGCTTTTTCACTCATTTTTGAGGTTTACCCGTGTTAGTACATTGTAGATCTGATTTGTTAATTTTAAACACTCCATGGTTGCCCATTGTTTGAATAAACCTGTTTGTTTATTTGTTCCTTTCCTAATGGACTGTTGGTTGTTTCCATTTTTGTTATTACACACAGCATTGCAGTGAAAATTCTTGTATCGATGTGTGGGTGTTTTTTCCTTTTGAGACAGGGTATTGCTTTGTCACCCAGGCTGGAGTGCATTGGCACAATCACAGCTCACTGAAGCCTCAACTTCCTATGTTCAAGCAATCCTCCCACCTCAGCCTCCCAAGTAGCTGAGACTACAGGCGCATGCCACCACACCCAGCTAAATTTTAAATTTTTTGTAGAGACAGGGATCTTGCCCTGTTGACCGGGAGGATGGTCTCAAACTCCTGGGCTCAAGTGATCCACCCGCCTCAGCCTCCCAAAGTGCTGGGATTACAGGCATGAGCCACCGCGCCTGGCCTGTTTTGCGAGGCATATGGTTGCTAGATCACAGTGCGTGCACATCTTCAGCTTTTACTAGCTATCGCCAAATTCTCCAAAGTTGATCTGAAACCAGTGGGGCGTGTCAGCACTGCCCCTAGCGTGCCCACACCAGGCCGGGGTGTGACAGCCCTCGGGCTGGGCCCCAACCCCACTTCGAGATCCGAGCGGGGGCCGGGAGCGAGCAGAGGCCAAGCAATGAGAGCAGTCACCTCCAAGCCTGCAAGGACAAGGCGAGCACCTTCCTGGGCCCCCAAAAGTGCAGAGAGGCCCGGTTCCACAGCCCGGACTTGGGCGGCTCCTGCCTCTCCCGGCTCCCGGCTGCTACGTGGAGCGTGATGCCCGGGCCGCACCCCTCGCGGCCTGGGGCGGGGTCGCCTGGTCCTCGCTGGGCCGGGGCTGGGTCTGGGGCAGGGGCGTCCTCTCCGCGAGCCTACCCCCGTGGCCCCGGCGCTCAGGGGCAGCCCGGAGTTCCCCTCGCCCGGCTCGCGGCACGGCCCGGGGCGGGGCGCCTCCGGGAGCAGATCGTGGGCCCAGGCCCAGCCTTCTGGACTGTCAGGCCCGCGGTCACCCCGATGAGGGGTGGACCCCAGGGACACTGCCCCGGGCGGCCCTGCGCAGAGCCTCCTCCGGAGGCGCAGGAAGTCCGCACCCTTGGTAGGGCAGCCGCCGCTCTCCCTTCCGGCGCTGGGCCCCCGAATGCGGCCCCAGCTTCGCCTTCTCCCAGCGGCCTCCGGGCAGCAGCAGCGGGCAAGAGCGGCGACGCGGGGCCAGGGTCCGGAGCCCCGGAGGCTCGGGCCTGGAGGCACGTCCCGCCTGGCCGCGCGAGGGTGGGGGCGGCGCAGTCGGTTGCCTCAGGGAAGCGGGCACAGGGTACCCACCGCCGCCACTGCTGCTCCAGCAGCCGCTCCTGCCACCGCCGCCCGCGCCCCAGCGCTGCAGACGGCCCGCCGCTGCCATCAATATATTAAATTAATATGTTAATATTAACACTACAGGTAGCCTCAAATTGGTTCATATCAGGTTTTGTCACAAAGTGAGTTTAAACCAGAACGGGCGCTGTGGCTCACGCCTGTCATTCCGGCACTTTGGGAGGCCCAGGAGGGCGGATCACCTGAGGTCAGGAGTTCGAGACCAGCCTGGCCAACATAGCAAAACCCCTTCTCTACTAAAAATAGAAAAATTAGCCAGATGTGATGGAGGTTGCCAGGAGGCTAAGACAGGAGAATCTCTTGAACCCGGGAGGTGGAGAATCTCTTGAACCCGGGAGGTAAAGAATGCAGTGAGCTGAGATCTCGTCACTGCACTCCAGCCTGGGCGACAGAGCAAGACTCATCTCAAAAATACATACATACATACATACATACATACATACATACATACATAAAGGAGTTTAAACCAAATTTAGGGGAGCAAACTCAGTTTTCAGAGTTTTTCTATTTTGGAATTGCAAATAAAAGATTTTAAGCTTCTACCAATTTATATTCCCAACAGCCGCTTATGACTTCTCATTTCCCCATTATCTTTGCCAATATGGTGTTATTAGGCTTTTTAATTTTTGCCAATCTGATGAGTGTGAAATGAAGTCTTTATTTTGTTTTGAATTCTCATAATTACTAGTGAGGTTGAGCATTTTTCATTTGTTCATGACAATTCCGGTTTCCTCTTCTGTGAAGTTCCTGTTTCTCTTGAATTGTTCTTCTTTTAGTGATGTATTCTGGACACAAACAAGTTGTAATGAATTGCCAGTATCTTGCCTTTTCATATTTATGGTACCTTTCATCATAAAGAAGTTTAAAATTTCAAGGTAGTCAAATTCATCAACATTTTCCTTTATAAAATATGTCCTTCTTATCTTATTTAAGAAACCCACCCCCCTTCAAGTTCATGGTTGTATTTGCTTGCAGATTTTTTTTAAGTTTTAAAGTTTGGCTTTTTATATTTAGTTTTAAAAAATATATCCGGAGTCTATCTTTGTGTACGATGTGAGGAAGGAATCTAGTTTTATATTTTGCATCTGTTAGCCAGTTGTTCTGGTATTATGTACAAATTGGTGTCTTATTTTCCCGCTGATGTGTAGTAAAACCACCTCTGTCACAGTCCAAGTTCCCATCAATATGTGGCCCACCTCTGGGTCCTCTGTTCAGCCCCATGGTCTCTTTGTCTGTCTTTGCTAATAATTCTTTATTATGGTAGGACAAGCCCTCCCATCTTATTTCTCACTTTCTTCTTCAATAGTGTCCTAGCTAGTCTTGGCCCTTTATTCCTTTATTATATAAATTTTTAAAAAACTTGTCTATTTCCATAGAAAAACTAGTTGGAATTTTTTTTTTTTTTTTTTTTTTTTTTTTTTTTTTTTTTTAGACAGAGTCTCCCTCTGTTGCCCAGGCTGGAGTGCAATGGCGTGATCTCAGCTCACTGCAACCTCCACCTCCCAGGTTCCAGTGATTCTCCTGCCTCAGCCTCCCAAGTAGCTGGGATTACAGGCATGTACCACCACACCCAGCTAATTTTTGTATTTTTAGTAGAGACGGGGTTTTGCCATGTTGGCCCGCCCAGCTTGTCTCAAACTCTTGACCTCAGGTAATCCGCCTGCCTCAGCCTCCCAAAGTGCTGGGATTACAGGCATGAGCCACCGTGCCTAGCCAGGATTTTTTTTTAAAAAACAAACTCTCAGATCACTAAAAACTGGTTGGCTTTTGATGAGTATTGTCTTTGGGTCACAATTTCCCTGTTAATAAGGAGGGATGAAAATACTTCTTTTATTTTTTGACACATAGTCTGGCCCTATCACCCAGGCTGGAGTGCAGTGGTGCAATCATGGCTCACTGCAGCCTCAACCTCCCGGGCTCGAGCAATCCTCCCACCTCAGCCTCCTAAGTAGCTGGGACCACAGGCGTGCGCCACCATGCCTGGCTAATTTTTGCATTTTTTGTTGTGACAGTGTTTCGCCCAGGCTGGCCTCAAACTCTTGAACCCGAGCGATCCACCTACCTCAGCCTCCCAAAGTGCTGGGATTGTAAGCATGAGCCACCGTGCCTGCCCTGAAAATACGTTTTCTTTTCCCTCAAAGGAGAGAGGGCAGTCACACCCCACTTATTCTGAGGTTACATTTCAGCCAACTCCAAAGTCTGGAAAACAAGAGGAAATGAGAATAAGGTCAAGACAGCCTCTGAGAAGCTCTAGACACCTCAGAGCCCATGTGCTAAGTCACACCCACTTTTGTCACAAGTGGTCTTCTCATGCCTCCCTCAGAACCTGTTTACTTTAGTCACTGTTCTAGGAAACTTGATGGTCTGATTTCCTAGCCTACAGCAGATTTAAGGCAGCTGCAACTTAGAAGAAACATGGAGGAAAACATGCTGATAACTAACATCTGACACAGAGAGAAAAGTCCAAATACTTATGAAAACCAGCTGCAGGAACATGAGAGGGCAGCAGAGCAGGGCCGCTCACTTCTGAAACCTTTGGAGGCCCCACTGCACATATGATGGACAGAAGGCAGCTCTGTTCCACATGGTCATTCAGGAGCCAGGAGTTAACCCCTCCTTGTGTGTTCTGGGGCTGCTCCGGCTGTGGACATTCTAGGCAGAGTGGGAAGGTACAGTGAAGAAGTTCAAGTCCAGCATTTCCTCTTAGGCAAGTGACGGGGAAGATGCACCCACCTACTGCAGTTTCATCCCATTGCTGAGGTTGGCACTAGGCCCTACCCAGCTGCACAGGGACCAGGTGATACAGTCTTTGCTGGGCATATAAGGCCTTGTAGAGCATCGTAGTGATATAGGAGTTAAAAAGAAATTTCTGGCCGGGCATGGTGGCTCACGCCTGTAATCCCAACACTTTGGGAGGCCGAGGAGGGCGGATCACGAGGTCAAGAGATCAAGACCATCTTGGCCCACATGGTGAAACCCTGTCTCTACTAAAAATACAAAAATAGCTGGGCATGGTGGCACATGCCTGTAGTCCCAGCTACTCGGGAGGCTGAGGTAAGAGAATTGCTTGAACCCGGGAGGCGGAGGCTGCAGTGAGCCAAGATCGCACCACTGCACTCCAGCCTGGCAACAGAGCAAGACTCTGTCTCAAAATAAAATAAAAGAAAAGAAAAATAAAAGAAATTTCTTAGGCAGATAATGAGGGTAAGGAAGTCCTCAGTAAGGTTTTCCTTTTAATAAAAAGCAGCCCCCAAATCATTTCTTTTTCTAACAAAGAGCAGCCTGTAAAATCAAGCTGCAGACATAGATAAGCAAGCTGGAAGCTTGCATGGATGATTGCTGGCAGCTGTGCCAATAGGAAAATGCTACCTGGGGGCCAAAATGTCATGTTCAACATGGAGGCTCCATCTTCCCTTTTCTTTGTCAACCACATGTACAGTAAGGAACAGACAACATGGCGCCGGCCAGATAGAGATGCCATCTACATAATAAAAGATTAGGGTGGGATGGCCAGCTTTTTCATGCACTATGCAAACGTCACACCGGGCCCAACCAATCGCTCAGGCCCTATGTAAATCAGACACCACCTTCTCAAGTTCCTCTGTAAAACCCGTGCTTTTAACCACAAAAGCGGAAGATCCACTCAGGACCCTCTCTCTCTCTCTCTCTCTCTGCAGGAAAGAAAGCCATTCTCTTTTCTCTTTCTTTCGCCTGTTAAACCTCCACTCTTAAACTCACTTCTTGTGTGTCCATGTCTTCAATTTCCCTGGTGTGAGACAAGGAACCTCAGGTATTTACCCCAGATAATGACGCCGCTTCAGCAGGACCTCAGCTTTGACTCTGAGTGAGATGAGAGCCATCCGAGAGCTCTGAGCCCAGCTGTGACCTGATCTGATTTGTAAATGATCCCTGAGGTTGCTGTGTTGAGAAGGCCGAGGGGCTGCAGGTGGGGGCAGGGGCAAAAACAGGGACCCCCCCCTTGGGATGACCTGCTCTCTGAAGCTTTCCTGGCCCCTCCTCCCTTCAGGTGGAGCTGACCTCTTCCTCTATTGTTCTCTAGGGTTCCACAACATTTCCCGTAATAATTTAAACACTGACGGTTTACTTGTCTGTCTTCCTCCAGGTCAATATATCCACAACACCTGGCCCAGAACAGGTGCTTGGCAAAGTATGTTTCCAGCATGTTAGATACAATTGAAATAACAGCCAGAACCCAGTATGTTGGTCAAGGATCTTTTTTAAAAATGTATTTATTTTTTACAGACTGGGTCTTGTTTTGTTACCAGGCTGGAGTACAGTGGTTCCATCATAGCTCATTGTAACCTTGAACCCTCTTGAGGCTCAAGAGATCCTCCTGCCTCAGCCTCCCGAGTAGCTAGGACTACAGGCCATGCCACTAAGCAGAGCTAATTTTAAAATCTTTTGTAGAGACAGGGTTTCACTATGTTTCCCAAGCCGGTCTGGACCCCCTGGCATTAAGCAGTCCTCCAGCCTTGGCTTCCCAAAGTGCTGGGATTATAGGCGTGTGCCACCGTGCCTGGCCAGGGATCCTTAACTGCAGGAAACAGAAACAAATTCTGGTTGTCTTTAAAAAGAAAATTTTGGAGATGCCCAGAACCCACAGGAGGGCTGGAGAACTAGGTCTGGACAAAGAACAGGAAGCAGCAGAGAGGTTCCTGGCAGTCAGGCTGTGTGGCTGTGGTGGAGAAGTCAACTGCCTCTCCCACCTTGTTTCAAAGCCCTGGGAAGGGCTCTGACCGGAAGGATTGAGGTCAGGTGTCGATGCTTTAGTCTCACTGGGGCAGGGAGAGGAAGAACTGTGGCAGGGAAAACCTTCAGAGATCCCTTTGGCTTCCAGGATGGGAGGGCAAGGCTCGCCGATTTAGTGTCTCACCAAGACTGTGCTGGCAGGAGGCAGGCAATGGGAAGGGAGAGCAGAGAGCTGTGAGGGGAAACCAACGCTGAGTGGCCCAGTGCCAGCAAATGTCCACGACAATTTCCCAGGGCTGGAAAAGCACAGAGGCATGAGCTGGGAACTGGGAACTGGGCACTGTACAGGAGATGAGTCTTCCTTGTCTTTGGAAGACAAAGGCTCAGCACAGCACCTAGTACTCAGATGTTCATCTGATGTTTATCCCATGAGTGGATGGATGGAGGGATGAGCTACGAAAACCCAAGGGCTGTGGGCATTACTCCTTCCTTCCTTCCTTCCTTCCTTCCTTCCTTCCTTCCTTCCTTCCTTCCTTCCGAGCCAGAGTCTTTCTATGTCACCCAGGCTGGAGTGCAGTAGCATGATCCTGGCTCACTGCAATCTCTGCCTCCTGGGCTCAAACTGTCCTCCCACCTCAGCCTCCTGAGTAGCTGGGACTACAGGCACATACCACCATGCTCAGCTAATTTTTTTTTTAATTTTTTGTACAGGCAGGGTCTCACTGTATTGCCCAGGCTGAACATTTCTAGGCACATTGATTTTATGAATCAAAAGGGGATGAGATGGCAGCAGCCTCAGTGAAGAGATGATTGCAAAAAAGGAAAAAAGACTTACCTCAGGGAACAAATTGTAGCACTGTTTCCAAAGGCCCCATTCATCTAGCTCTGAGCAGGATTAACATTTATTTAAATAAATTGGCCCCATGCAGTTTGGGCTGATTATGTTGGACACACTGGAGGGATTGGGCAGCAGGAGGTGGGCTAGCCTCCAGATTCTCTCAGGAAACCATGGATCTGGCCCTGACATCCCGTCCAGCAGTGGGGCCCAGCAGTCTGGGGAAGAACAAAGCGGGACGTTTTGACTACAAGTGCCAAGAAGCCAGCATCTTCCAAGGAAATCCGCTGGGCTGGGCACCAAGGAGTGTCACAATCCATGCATAGTGAGTTGAGGGGTTGGCCTTAGAAACTGCCTGGAGGACATACAGCCCAGAGGTTTCCAAATGTGCTCTTGGGGTCTGTGAAGTCACAGAAGTGTCACAGATACATCCAGAGGTGAAGATAAGGAGGCAACCCCTGAGCTCCTTGTCCCAGTTGCCTTTGACCAGAGCAGCAACACACACTTTCAGGTTTTTCAAGGGAGATTCTTTTGAATAAAGAGTTCTGTGGGCTGGGTGCACCTGTAATCCCAGTACGCTGGGGAGGCCAAAGTGGGAGGAACACTTGAGACCAGCCTGGGCAACACAGCAAGACCTCGTCTCGAAAGAAAGAAAGAAAAAAAGAGGGAGAGGGAGGGAGGGAGGAAGGAAGGAAAGAAAGAAAAGAGTTCTGTGTACAAAAAAAAAAAAGTTTGGGATCTACTTCAGTGTTTTCAGGAATATAGATGGGAAGGACACAGAATTACTAGTTACGTGACCTTATTAAGCCTTGGTTTCCCCATCTATTAAATGTGGATAACATCAGAGGATTGTAGGCCAGTGCGGTGGCTCATGCCTGTAATCCCAGCACTTTGGGAGGCTGAGGCAGGCGGATCACCCGAGGTCAGGAGTTCGAGACCAGCCTGACTAACATGGAGAAACCCCATCTCTACTAAAAACACAAAATTAGCCAGGTGTGGTGGCGTGTGCGTGTAATCCCAGCTACTTGGGAGGCTGAGGCAGGAGAATTGCCTGAACCCAGGAGGCAGAGGTTACAGTGAGCCAAGATCGCCCCACTGCACTCCAGCCTGGGCAACAAGAGTGAAACTCCATCTCAAAAAAAATAAAATAAAAATAAAACAACTCAGAGGATTGTGGTGAGATCAAATGGGATAATGTATGTGGCAGGATATTACTTTGAGACACTCATCGATGTTCATTTTTCTCCCTGTATTTTCCCATTTCCTTTCCCACATTCAAGCAGCTTTGAGGGTGGGGACAGAGTGGGGAGTACCCTAAAACTCTTTCTTAAAGGCCTGAACCCTTAGGGAACTGAACTGGTGTCTAAAAGCGAGAAAAGGGGAAGAGAAGATTCATGCAAATGCTCAAGGCACCTTGGCCAGAAGCAGAGGGGAGACCAGACCCCACACTCCTCCAGAACCAGCAGGGTCTCCTGTCCCAGAAAGGAATGACAGAGAGCAAGAGATCTGCGGCCCCAGAGCAGTTCTCAGGGAGGCAGTGAGATCCTTTAGGCTGACCACGTTGAAGTAACAAGAAAACATTGGCCCTGAAGGGGTCCTGGGGGTGGGGCAAGGACAGCATGAGAAGTGATGGATGGTTTTCTGAAGAACAAAGTCCCATCCTCCTACCACGTGCTGTTGCACGAAGTCCTCAGAACTAGGACATAAATCCTGGAAGAAGTTACATATTTAGGCCGGGTGGGGTGGTAATCCCAGCAGAATCTGAGGCGGGTGGATTGCTTGGGCCCAGGAGTTTGAGACCAGCCTGGGCAAGATGGTGAAACCCCATCTCTACTAAAAATACAACAATTAGCTGGGCACAGGGGCATGAACCTGTCATCCCAGCTACTCGGGAGGCTGAGGCCGGAGAATTGCTTGAACCCTGGAGGTGGAGGTTGCAGTGAGCCGAGATGGAACCACTGCACTCCAGCCCGGGTGACAGAGACCCTGTCTCCAAAAAATAAAGAAGTTACATATTTTTCCCCACCAGCCTGATGGCAAAGGAACTCCGAATCAGAAATGGGGCACAGGTACAGAAAAACAAAGTCGTTCTGCCTGCCCACTGGAGCTGTCCAGGCACAGAGCAAAGGCCTGCCATGTGTGTCTAAGGCCTGGAGCCAGCCCAGGGGCTGCATCTGCATCACTCAGCCCTCTCTTGGCTCGTCTCTGTGCCTCTTCAGTCCAATGCTTCCTCCTTCCCAGGCCCCATCTGTTCTGCAGTTTTCTCTCAACCTGGCTTCCTGGGAAGGCCTGCAGCCATGTTTGAGGAGCCCAGTAAAGCACCCCCAAGGGCTGTTGCCTTCTTCCTCTGGGCTAACTGAATTCTTGCAGGGGCTGGGAAGAGGTGGGTTGGGAGGACAGGGCAGGCTGATCTGGAGGGTCTAGCTTCCTGGGCCCCAGCCCAGCCCTCGGCAGAGCAATGTGACCTGACCCCATACTTGGCACGGCAGCTGCAGACATTTGCAAAGTGACAAAAGGAGAGGAGGACCTAAGAAGAAAACAGCATTTGCACAGCACATGGAAGTGCCTGGAAATGTTTTCTAGACACGTTATTCTTCTCTAGGGTGATTTTCAAGGCCGACCGAGCCTGGAAACTAAGGCTTCCAGAGGTGACTGACTGGCCCAGTGTGGCCACAGAGGGTTCCTCTCTGCAGTGTGTGTGTGAGTGAAACCGCTTTTGCAAAGATTGTAACATTGAGGAAATTATGGCAGTGAAAGAGATCTAATCTAACCCACCCCCATCTCGCATTTGCCTTAATCATTCCTGGGCTTAAGCTAAGCTAACTTTGGGAGACATTTAGGTTATCGTTTGTTTGTTTGTTTGTTTATATATTTATTTAGAGGCAGGGTCTCTCTCTGTTGCCCAGGTTGGGGTCCAGTGGTGCGATCTCAGCTCACTGCAACCTCTGCCTCCCAGGTTCAAGTGATTCTCATGCCTCAGCCTCCCGAGTAGCTGAGACAGGTCTGTGCCACTACACTCAGCTACTTTTATTGTATTTTTACTAGAGATGGGGTTTGCCATGTTGCCCAGGCTGGTCTCGAATTCCTGGTCTCAAGTGATCCACCCACCTCGGCCTCCAAGTGTGCTGGGATTACAGGCATGAACTACAGCACCCTACCAATGTTATATTTTAAATTATACTAGGCCTTCCCCAAAAGTCAACTGCCTTTTAAAGCTGATGAAAGGCCATTAGGCTAGGGGGAGAAGAGGAATCTGATTTCTGATAAGGTGTAGCCATTATTCCAGAGGGATCCTGCAGATAACATCACTATTGTAGATTGACCTTTTGGGATATCTTTTCAGATATTTTTTGCATGTCTGACACCCATGGCTCCACCTGGACCTGATGGCTCCTGTGGCCCCATCCAGGAGTGACTCAGCTCAAGACAACAGCTTTGACCCCCTCTGATTTCATCTCCACTCCAATCAATCAGCAGCAAGCACCCATTGCCTGGCCACCCCCACCCCTTACCCAAATTGCCTTTGAGCCTTGGAGGAGATTGATCTGAGTGATAACTCCATCTCCTGTGTGGCGTGGCTGGCTATGAGTCAACTAAATTCTTTCCTTACTGCTATGGCGTGTTCTTTATTTGTGCAGCAGGAAGGAAAAACCCATCAGTTACATAAGCATGTGTGTATATGTGTGAGTATATGTATGTATTGTGTGAATGTATGTGTGTATAGTGTGTATGTGTGTGTCTATGTGTGTATAGGAATGTGTGTGTGTGTGTGTGTGTCCATTTCAGGACAGGGGCTCTCCCTAGACCTTTAGAGCTGGTAGGACATCATTTAGCAATCCCCCAAGTCCAATCACTCCTTTTTAGGGATGTTAAAACCAAGGCCCAAGGGACATGACCTGCCTGAAATCGCACCTTTCTCCAGTGACAAAGGAGGAAGTGGCCTGGGAGTCAGAAATGCTCTCACGTGCACCCCAACTTTTGGCCCTTCTTGCTTGGTAGAGGTCATTCTCTCTTGATAGCACAGCCACTTGATGAAAATAGAGCAGTTAGCTTGTCCAGCACTGGCCCCTTCTGGGCCAAGCCCTGTGCTTTGTACTTGACAGGTTATGTCATTCAACGTACCCCTCACAGTGATCTCTCAAAATAGGCATTTTGATGTACATTTCATAGAAGTGGAAACCGAAGCTGGCCGGGTGAGTTTTATTTCCCACAGCCTGCGTACTTGTTCTATTTATGTAGTCATGATTGACATTTTTGAGGACATACTATATGCCAGGCACTGTTCTAAGCACTTTGTACATGTTACCTTCTTTTGTCCTCATCATAGCAAGTACTAGGACCATCCTATGTTACAAACGAGGTCCCTAAGGCACAGAGTTTAAGTAATTGCTCAAGGTAAATCAGCAAGTAGAGGTCAGAAATCTAAAGGCAGTGAGGGAGGGGAGCAGTGAGACCGGAAGGGAGGCAAGCCCTAGAAGTCTGAGTTAACCGCAGTGGGCAACTGGGGCTCAACCCCACCAGGGACGGCTGTGAGCCTGGGTAAAACACACTTCGGGGGTATTTAGCTGAGGGACTGTAACTGAGTAGCCCCATTTTTCTAAGAGATGGTGTAATTATTTTTTCTCTCTTCTTTTCTCGCTCCCGGGTTCCCCAGTTTCCCACTTCCTACTCATTCCTTTAGACATGCAAATATAACCTTTTACCTCGCCGTTCAGCAGATGCTCCCTACAAGGCAAGTTCATCTAATTATATGTGCTCCTAGAAGGATCTCTCCTTGAGGGTGTTACCAGTTGATTTGCAAACCAAAGCCTGCCCATCAGGGAACTCTAACCCTCCACCGGGTTGCCTCAGAACTTTCGCTCACCAAGAGGCTGCCTTGAGAGATAACAGCCAATTTCTATGAGACTCCCTCCCACCTGGGGAGTTCTCAGCCTAGTCCTGCTCACGAAGGCTCCAGCAGTCACCAGCTCGACTGCCCAGTAGATAAGGTACCAGAGCTAACATGCAGACCCCCACTTGCTCACTTCTTCCCCTGACTTTTAAAAGTGCCTGCTTTCTGCTCCAAAAGTAAAGCAGTATATTTAAAGGCGAGACACCTGTGCTCCTTCCCCTAAACTAGCTTTGGACTAATTTATACCAGACATTTATTTATTTATTTATTTATTTATTTATTTATTTGAGACAGGGTCTGGCTTTGTCACCCAGGCTGGAGTGCAGTGGCAGGATCTCGGCTCACTGCAGCCCCTGCCTCCTGGGTTCAAGTGATCCTCCCACCTCAGCCTCCCGAATAGCTGAGACCACAAGTGGGTTTGGGTTACCTGGCTAATTTTTTTATTTTTTTGTAGAAACGGGTTTTCCCCATGTTGCCCAGGCTGGTCTCGAACTCCTGAGCTTAAGTGATCTGCCACCCTCAGCATCCCAAAGTGCTGGGATTACAGGCATGAGCCACGGCCTCCAGCCTAGATGACACAGTGAGACCCCATCTCAAAAAAAAAAAAATTGGACTCCGCATGCAGCAAGCAAACTAACCTGCCATTCGGTTACAGGACGAGGAAGTGCCTTGGGTCTGCCCCTATGTGAGCAAGTGCTCCTTATCTAGGGAATGTCATTAGGCAGAGATGTAGGAAGCCACCTTCCTAAAGATGCTGCCTGCAGGTGACTCCAGGTGGTCCGGGAGATACAGGCAGGGCAGCATTTGCTACCATGTATTAGCCCTGACACTTGGTGCTCAACAAATGCTTATTTTCTTCCCTTCTCTCTACAGAACATTCTCTTTGGACCCAGATATATCTAGAAATCAATAAAGCTGGTTTTATTATGTGTATGGCAAAATGTCGTTTGCTTTTATACCACCATTTTTTTTTTTTTTTTTTTTTTTTTTTTTTTTTTTTTTTTTTTGAGAAAGGGCCTCACTCTGTCACCCAGGCTGGAGTACAATGGCACAATCTGGGCTCACTGCAGCCTCGAACTCCTGGGCTCAAATGATCCTCCCACCTCTGCCTCACAAGTAGCTGGGACTACAGACACGTGCCACCATACCTGGCTAATTTTTGTATTTAAAAAAAAAAATTGGAGGCCGGGCCTGGTGGCTCACACCTATAATCCCAACACTTTGGGAGGCTGAGGCGGGCGGATCGCCTGAGGTCAGGAGTTCAAGACCAGCCTGGCCAACATGGTCAAACCCCATGTCTACTAAAAATATGAAAATTGGCCGGGTGTGGTGGTGCATGCCTGTAATCCTGGCTACTCGGGAGGCTGAGGCAGGAGAATCGCCTGAACCTGGGAGGTGGAGGTTGCATGCAGTGAGCCAAGATCACACCACTGCACTCCACACTCTAGCCTAGGCAATAGAGTGAGACTCCATCTAAAAAAAAAAAAAAGAAAAAAAATTAAAATAATTTTTTAAAATAGGATCTCACTATGTTGCCCAGGCTAGTGTTAAACTCCTGAGCTCAAGCAATCCACCTGCCTTGGCCTCCAAAGTGCTGGGATTAAAGGTGTGAGCCACTGCGCCTGGCCCTGGCTGATTTTTGTATTTTTTGTAGAGACTAGGTTTTTGTCATGTTGCCCAGGCTGGTCTCAAACTCCTGGGCTCCAGCAGTCTGTCCACCTTGGCCTCCCAAAGTGCTGGAATTACAGGCATTAGCCAGAAGTGTTCATATAAAAAAATCTCACAAATGAGAAAATCTGCTTTGTCAGGTTGCTACCCTAATTTTTACTTCATCAATATTACGATTTCTACAAATGTTCATAGCAGCACTATTCACAACAGTCAAAGGGTGGAAGCAACCCAAATGTCCATCAGTGGATGAATGGATAAACAAATTGTGGTCTGTCCATACAATGGAATATTATTTAGCTTTGAAAATTAATGAAATATTCATGCTACCACATGGATGAACCTTGAAAACATTACGCTAAGTGAAAGAAACCAGGCACAGAAGGTCACATATTGTATGATTCCACCTATATGAAATATCCAGAATAGGCAAATCCACAGGAACAGAAAGCAGACTTGTGGTTGCCAGGCTGTAAGAAGAGAGGAATGGAGGTGACTGTATAATGGGTGTGGCTCTCTTTTGGGGGTGACGGAAATGCTTTGGATCTAGATAGAGGTGATGACTGCATATCATTATGAATATACTGAATGCCACTGAATTGTTCACTTTGTTATTTATTTATTTATTTGGAGACGGAGCCTCGCTCTGTCGCCCAGGCTGGAGTGCAGTGGCTCAATCTTGGCTCACTGCAACCTCCGCCTCCGGGGTTCAGGCGATTCTTGTGTCTCGGCCTCCTGAGTAGCTGGGACTACAGGCACCTGCCACTATGCATGGCTAATTTTTTTATATTTTTAGTAGAGACGGGTTTCCCCATGTTAACCAGGCTGTTCTTGAACTCCTGGCCTCAAATGATCCCCCCACCTCAGTCTCCCAAAGTGCTCCCTGACTAACGCAGTTCATCGTCTTATCAGCATTTAGAGAGGTTCCCTGCTTCCCTAGTGCTTTGTATTTTTTCCTTGCTCTCTGCCTAAATGTCAAATAGATAATCTCTAGACTCCAGCATCTAGTAATACTCTGCAATGTCTCGTGTCTTTCCATTAATATTTGTTATGTGATAAAAGGGTTGGTTTCATGCTCCTTGAAAGATGTTTCCAATGGGTTCAAGGACTTTCTTTGCTTTTTATTTTATTTTGAGACAGTCTTACTCTGTTGCCTAGGCTGAAGTGCAGTAGTGCAATCTCAACTCACTGCAACCTCTGGGTCCCCAGTTCAAGTGATTCTCCCATCTCAGCCTCCCAAGTAGCTGGGACTACATGGACAGGCCACCATGCCCAGCCAATTTTTAGTAGAGATGGGGTTTCGCCATGTTGGTCAAGCTGGTCTCAAACTCCCGGCTTTAAGCAGTCTGCCTGCCTTGGCTTCCAGTGTGGTGGGATTACAGGCATGAGCCACTGAGACCGGCCCTTTCTTTGCTTTTTAAATTAAAATCTTTTAACACTTCCAAGCCCAGATTAGTCTTGCAAGCTTCAGCATCTGCTAGGAAGTTGCTTGTTCTCCTGGAGGTGGACTCTTGGGGACACTGTTTTTCTTTTAAAAGATTAACACAGCATTAGCGATATCTTTGACGAAGTTTACATAAGCGGATGAAATCAGCTTTTGCCTTACGAAGAAATGTGGTGGACAGCTAACCGTGCCCCACCCAACTCCACCTCCTACTACTTGCACCCTGGTGTAGTCCCTTCTCATGCAGACTCTGGACTTGGCCGGGTGGTTTGCTTTGCCAACTGGATATTAGCAAGAGCTATGTAAGCAGGGGCTTGATAGACATTTGCACAGGGGCACTCCTGCTCTTGTAAGCAGGCCACCATGCTCTCAAGAAGTCCAGGCCCTCCCCCTGTGAGAGGAACCAGGAGATTCCTGGAGGAGAACAGAGGTGCCTGGCTCCAAGGCCCCAGGCAAGTACAAGAGGCCTTCTTGGACATTCCCACCAGCCTGTTGCCAGTGAACACAGCCACATGAGCCACCCCTAGGCAAAGACCGCACAGTCAACCAGACACTGCCAAAAAAAAACAAAAAAAATTGCCTGTTTAAAGCCGCTAAATTATGGGACTGTCTGATGCACAGCCACAGAGAACTGACACATGAAGTTCATGTTCAACAGTAAAGTGGAACACGGACAATCCTGAAGGTGAGCTGTGGCAACATTCTCAGCATCCTAAGTCCTGTTAGTCTCAAGGTTGCGCCTATTTCTTGGATTTGTTTCTGACTATAAAAGGAAAATCGAAAAATACCCAAAAAGTTTAAAGAAGAAATTGATATTGCTCACAATCCCACACTCCAAAATAAGTATATTTTACCTTTTGGTGACTCTCCTTTCAGGTCTTCTTTCTTTCTTTCTTTCTTTCATTTTTTAGGCAGGGTCTCGTTCTGTCACCCAGTCTAGAGCACAGTGGCATAGCATAATCATAGTTCACTGAGCGTCAACCTCCTGGGCTCAAGTGATCCTCCTGCCTCAGCCTCCCCAGTAGCTGGTACTACAGGCATGCACCACCATGCCCAGCTAGTGTTTGTATTCTTAGTAGAGACGGGGTTTTGCCATGTCGGACTGGCTGGTCTTGAACTCCTGACCTCAAGTGATCCTCCTGCCTCAGCCTCCCAAAGTGCTGGGATGACTTGTGAGCCACCGTGCCCAGCCGACATAACATTTTTTATTTAATGAATCTTCTGCTGTTGAACATTTAAGTTGGCTTGTTTGAAACTGCGTGATATTGCAGTCCATATCCTCGTAAAAAGTATTTGAGCAGATGGCAGATGATTTTCTTAGAAAAGTGTCCCAAGGTGGACCTACCACATATCCTGATTAATCTCTGTGTCCCTGGATACTCTTTGCAGCCTCCCCTACCTTTCTCTGTGCCCCCGGAGACTGAGCCAGCCCTAAGCATTGAATCACTTACTTCCCCTGGCCACTTTGAATAAGGTTCAGCCATCAAGAGGCAACAGCAAGGGGGGACAGGTGACAGGAGGGGAAGGGGTATGTATTTGTCCTGCTCCCTCCCTGCTTTGCTGTGGTTCTGGCAGTGGCTGCAGCCCTCGGACTGTAACTTTGGTGTGGCTGACCCTCCGAACTGTCTGGGGTGCTAATGGAGTCCTGCTGTTGCACAAGCTTCAATTTCCCCTCTTGGTTCCCTTAACCCGGCCCATGTCTCTGAAAATGATAACTTCACTACAACATCTCTTCAAAATCCCAGCTGGGTAGGGAGATTAGAGGGTCCTTCTAGAACACCTGCTGATATGAACAAGTTCTCCTTCACTGGCCATTTTTTCAAAGTGTTCTTGGTTGTCCCCACTTGTCTATGACCTTTAGATTCACTATGTAAAATTCCCCAAAAATGTCGTATTGGAATTTTGATTATTAATACAATTGCACAAAACTGGCCATGTGCAGTTGCTCACACCTATAATCCCAGCACTTTGGGAGACTGAGGCGGGAGGATTGCTTGAACACAAGAGTTTGAGACCAGGCCGGGCACAATGGCTCACGCCTGTAATCCTAGCACTTTGGGAGGCTGAGGTGGGCAGACTGCCTGAGCTCAGGAGTTTGAGACCAGCCTGGACAACATGGCAAAATCCCGTCTCTACTAAAAAACAAAAAATTTGTTGGGCATGGTGGTGCACATCTGTAATCCCAGCTACTCAGGAGGCTGAGGCATGAGAATTGCTTGAACTAGGGAGGTGGAGGTTGCAATGAGGCAAGATCGCACCACTGCACTCCAGCCTGGGGGACAGAGAGAGACTCTTTCCAAAAAAAAAAAAAAAAAAAAAAAAGAATTTGAGACTAACCTGGGCAACACAGCAAGACACCATCTCTACAAAAAAAATAAAAATACAATAATTAGCTGGGCGTGGTGGCATGCACCTGTAGTCCTAGCTACTTGGGAGGCTGAGGTGGGAGGATCACAGGAGCTCAAGAGTTTGAGGTTACAGTGAGCCATGAGCACACCACTGCACCCCAGCCTGGGCAACACAGCAAGAAGCTGTCTCTAATTTTTTTAAAAATAAGAAAAAATGTGTTAAAGAAAAGAATCACACAAAACTTATATATTAATTTAGCCAGAACTGGCATCTTTCCATTCACGAGTATCACATGTCTTTCCACGTATGTAAACTTTATTTAAAACCTCTTAGTTAAGTTTTTGTTGTTTATAGGACATACACATTTTGTGTCAAGCTTATATCTAGGTATTTTATAAATGACCATGAAAAAATTCACTCTCAAGCATTAAAGAAATGCAAATTATGAGAGAACAATGAGATGCTATTTTTGCCTTTCAAATTGGGATGTAGTTTTACAAATAATACTCAACCTCAGAACGGTGTAGTGAAAAGGGCATTCTCATATGCTTCTGGGAGGATATGCATTAGTCTATTTATGTCCATTCTGGAGGAAGGTTTGACATTTTGTATAATAAGAATTGAAAATGTTGGCCAGGTGTGGTGGCTCATGCCTTAATCCCAGCACTTTAGGAAGCTGAGGGAAGACGACTGCTTGAGCCCAGGAGTTCAAAGCCAGCCTGGGCAACAAAGCCAGACCCTGTCTCTATTAAAAATAAATAATAATAAATTTAAAAAAATAATTTAACATGTTTATGTCCTTTTAAATGAAACATTTCCTATCCAGTTTTCCTGTGCAGATGCTTCATTCAAGCCTGCTTTTAGTTGGAGCTTAATAACAATGTGAATAAATGTCCTAAATCCATAATTAGTGGCCTAATATGATTTTTTTAAGAAGTCCATATCCTTTGGCTTAATGTGTAAGGTCAGGGTCCTGGCCAGAAATAGGCCCGAGCATTTAGTTTATAATCAAGGTGATATTTCAAACCAGTGAGGAAATATTCTACTAAAAGAGAAAGGCTGGGCTGGGCATGGTGACCCATGCCTGTAATCCCAGCACTTTGGGAGGCCGAGGTGGGTGGATCACTTGATGTCAGGAATTCAAGACCAGCCTGGTCAACATGGTGAAAACCCATCTCTACTAAAAATGCAAAACTTACCCGGGCATGGTGGCACGCGCCTGTAATCCCAGCTACTGGGAAGGCTGAGCCAGGAGAATCGCTTGAACCTGAGAGGCCCAGGTTGCAGTGAGCAGAGATTGTGCCACTGCACTCCAGCCTGGGAGACAAAAGCAAGACTGTCTCAAAACAAACAAACAAACAAACAAACAAACAAACAAACAAACAAAGAGAGAAAGCCTGAATAATGACATATGAAAAGTTGACTATTCAGAAAAAAATAAGTTTAGATCTTTATCTTCCAGTTTAGATCAAAATTAGTCCCAGGTGGGTTTAAAAGCTAAATGAAGGAGTAAGAGGAAATGGAGGGAGGGAAGTGGGGAAGAGGAGCAGAAAAGAAAAAATATAGATCTGAAATGTCTGTGTGATACTCGATGGGAGCAGTTTTACAATTAAAAAAAACAAAAGGGAGAAAGAATAAAGGAAAACATCAAGGCCGGGAGTAGTGGCTCGAGCCTGTAATCCCAGCACTTTGGGAGGCCCAAGGCAGGCAGGTTGCTTGAGCCCAGGAGTTCAAGACCAGCCTGGGCAACATAGCCAGACCTCCTCTCTATAAAAGATACAAAAATCAGCCGGGCGTAGTGGTGTGCACCTGTGGTTCCAGCTACTAGGGAGGCCAAGGTGGGAGGATGGCTTGAGCCGGAAGGCGGAGGTTGCAGGAAGCCAAGATCATGCCTGGGTGACAGAGTGAGACTCTGACTCAAAAATAAAAAAAGAAAGAAAGAAAAAGAAAAATATCAAAAGGTCATCCCACATCAAAATGTCGTGTGGTGTATCAAATATCACCAAAATCAAAATCGAAGGTAAAATTCTAAGCTTAGAAAAATATTTGCAACACATTTGACAGAACTGACATTTTTAAAGTGCTTCTGTACGTCAACTAGAGAAAAAATAGAAAAGCAGACCAAAGATATGAATAGGCAACTCACAAAAAGAGAAAGTCAGATGTTCACAACTATTTTTAAAATGCAGCAGACACGTGGTCTTGGAGACGCAACAAGCAGGGCCGCGGACCAGGCTTTCGGCAGGAAAGGCATTCACCCCTTCTCCAGCTGCGGGGCGGGGCCCCGGGTCCCTCTCTGGAGGGGCCTCCAGGGAGCGGAGCTCTGGGATGCCGTTTCCCGGGGCGTCTGGGAGGGGCTGGAGAAACAAGCATTTCCTAGGGCTGAGCCCACTTGCCCTCTAGGGGGTGGCGATTTCTCTCCTAGTCTTCCCCTCGACTTGGCTGGACTCCGAGGGGAGGGCGCTGGCGCTTCCAATGGCACGGCAGCTCGTGGGGAGCTCGGGCGCTGCCTCTCGGGCGGCTTCCCCGGCCCTCCCGACTCGCGGCCACCGGAGGGCGGTGTTGTCCAGGAGACGCCGGAGCTGGGGGCTCAAAAAGGCCCCTTTCTCCTCCACCGGAGATGAGTCATCGCCGAGGCGGTGTCGGAAGGGCAGCCGCTCCAAGGCGACTGCAGAGCCACGCCTCCGAGTCACCCTGGACTCCCGCGCCAGCCGGCCGCGTCTGCTTCTCCTTGGGCTTGGCAGGCCACAGGGAAAACTGGGTCAGGCCGGTGGCCTAGTTCGCTGGTTCACAGCGTGAACGCCGGCAGGAGGTGACTAGGAAGGGCATCTCCACTTACTGTCTGGCTCATTCATGTGACAAATATCCGAAGAGCCCCTACTAAGTGCCAGGCCCCGTGACTGACAGCCAGTTGCTAGTGAACTCCCAAAGCCCGGGTCACCTGAGTTTAGAATGTGTCATCTCAGGACCCTGAGGGCTGGGCCTGCCTGGGCAGGTCGCCAAATCACTGGTCTTGTCACATCTCAGGTTCAGTTGCCCACATTGCAATACATCCCCTGGCCCCCTGGCATTGGATTCCCTCGCGATCTAACCCTGCCCCACCCCTCTGACTGGCTCCCACCAGGTGGCCTTCACTTTGGTCCCTACCCCTGCCTGGCAATCCCCCCTCCCCACATCCTGCTTCTGTGAGCCCAGGCCTGTCCTATTGGCAGCCTGCAGTGACCTTCCACACCCACCCGAGCCCATTCAGTCTCCTGTCTGCTTCTGACTGTCCTAGGATGTCTGAGGATGCCATTTGTTTTTCCCTCCAAAATTCTTTTTGCTAATAAGAAGGACACTTTTGTCATCCGGTCCAAAGGTGTAAGCTGCTGGGCCTCAGTGGAGCCAGGAGCGGCCTGTATAGGCCTGGTCTGCTCAGCTGGACGGGAGGAGATCTGGGAGGGATGGGCCACTCCAGAGGATAGGAGGTCAGCCATGGGCCTGAGCAGCATGAAGACCTCGTGTGCCAGGAGGGAGGTCAGCAAGGGTGTGAGACCAAGAAGGGCACTGAGTCGAGAGTGCAGTAGCCCTTCCTCTTCTTTCTTTTCTTTTCTCTCTCTTTTTTTTTTCAGATGGAGTCTCACTCTGTAGCTTAGGCTGGAGTGCAGTGGCACAATCTTGGCTCACTGCAGCCTCCACCTCCCAGGTTCAAGTGATCCTCCTGCCTCAGCCTCCCAAGTAGGTGGGACTACAGATGCACACCACCAAGCCTTGCTAATTTTTGTATTTTTAGTAGAGATGGGGTTTCACCATGTTGACCAGGGTGGTCTCGAACTCCCGGCCTCAAGTGATCTGCCCTCTTTGGCCTCCCAAAGTGAACCACCAGGCCTGGCTCCTCTCCTTTTTTCTTTCCTTCCTCTTCTTTCCCTGCCCTCCCTTGAGGTTGCAGCCGAGGAGCTGGGCTGCAGCTGGGCCTCCCTCATGCTGAGTTTTGCTAACATAGTGCCTTCTTGTTCTCTCCCCCTCCCACCTTCCTGCCACCCCATGTGCCATTTCCTGGTGACTCTGGAGCATCTGAGATGCCTCTGCCTGCATTATGGGTGGGCACACTGAGGCTCAGAAGAGCTAATGACTTGCCAGGCAGCACAGCCATTGGCAGGAGTGGGCAGAGGGATCAACTCTGTCGCACCCCAACTTGTGAGGACATGCCCAGAACACATGGGAAAGCAGGTTCTCTGTGCTTTGCTGGGATGGCAGTGTTCATAGACTTAAAGGCATCAATTCGACTTTAGCATTAAAAAAAAATGTAATGTTTGCTGCGGAATATCCAAACAACAGAGATGTGTATAAAATAGAACCCAAACAAAAGTCCAGTTCTCCCCCAACTCACTTCTCACTGTTGTAAACCAAAAATAATGGACCCCTCCTCTCGGCCAAAGGCATTCCAGGGTTACCTGAAAATCTAGTCAGGCTGTGATGGAAGAGGGGGTGGGAGATGCCTCATTATACCCTCCAGCATTCACCTTAGGTCTGATAAGAAACAATACAGTCTATTCTCCCTAAATCCTGCTACTTGGAGGCTTCACCTGTGTGACAAAACCTAGATCTTCACAACCTCTTATCATAACCCAGACATTCCTTTCTACTGATAATAACTCTTTCAATCAATTGCCAATCAGAAAGTTTTAAAATCTGACCTCTGGAAGCCGCATCCTACATTTAATTGTCCTGCCCTTCCAGATCAAACCAATGTAAACCTTGCCTGTATTGACTGATGTATTGTCTTCCTAAAATGTATGAAAGTGGCCAGGTGCGGTGGCTCACGCCTGTAATCCCAACACTTAGGGAGGCCGAGGCAGGTGGATCACCTGAGGTCGGAAGTTTGAGACCAGCCTGACCAACATGGAGAAGCCTTGTCTCTACTAAAAATACAAAATTAACCCGGGCGTGGTGGTGCATGCCTGTAGTCCCAGCTACTTGGGAGGCTGAGGCAGGAGAATAGCTTGAATCCAGGAGGCAGAGGTTTCGGTGAGCTGAGATCACATCATTGCACTCCAGCCTGGATGATAAGAGCGAAACTCTGTCTCAAAAAAAAGAAAAGAAAAGAAAAGAAAAGAAAAAAATAAAAAGTATGAAAGCAAGCTGTACCCCGACCATGCTGGGCACATGTCATCAGGACCTCCTGAGGCTGTGTCATGGGCACGTCCTTAACCTTGGCAAAATAAACTTTCTAAACTAACTGAGACCTGTTTCAGATATTTTGGGTTCACACTGTTAAGAGTTTGGTATATGGCTGGGCTCAGTTGCTCACGCCTGTAATCCCAGCACTTTGAGAGGCTGAGGCGGGCCGATCACCTGAGGTCGGGAGTTCGAGACCAGTCTGACCAACATAGAGAAACCCCGTCTCTACTAAAAATACAAAATTAGCTGGGCGTGGTGGCGCATGCCTGTAATCCCAGGTACTTGGGAGGCAGAGACAGGAGAATTGCTTGAACCTGGGAGGCAGAGGTTGCAGTGAGCCAAGATTGCGCCATTGCACTCCAGCCTGGGCAACAAGAGCGAAACTCTGTCTCAAAAAAAAAAAAAGAGTTTGGTATAAATCCATCCTTCTAAGCTTTGCAACACATTTTATATATATGTAAATATAGATATATGTATATATATATATACACATTTGTATATATACATATATACAATTATAATCACTGAACTACCATTCTGGAACTTCTGTGTTCTCTCCTACAGCTTCATGGCTTTCTTTGTAAAGGCTCCTAACATCCTGCCACATGGTGAACCTGGCCCTCCCGATGGCTGGACAGTTAGGGAGATTTGCTTTATGGTACATGTCTGGGTGTGTGCTGTGGGAACCTCCATGGAGAATAACTTTCTACACGTGGATCTGTGAGCACGGAGACATGCATGCGTCTTCTGGGCTCTTTAAAAGTTTGTGATGACAAGACGCTGACAGGTGCACAGCAGGCTGCATGGAATTGCCACTCTGAGGAGTGCACTGTCAGACTCAAGTCACCCCTCCCTCGACACCTACTCACCCGCCGCCTCGCCTGTTCCTCATCCCCAGGGCAGGAAGCAGCCCCATCCAAAGCTTCTGTCTTCCCATGTGGCCTCTGTGGTCCTTCTGGCACCCCTGACCCCCTCAACCACCTTATTTATCATCAAACATCTATCTCCACCACCCTCAGGCTCTTAGGACAGATGAACAATGTCTGATGCGGCGCACAACCCAGTTAGCCACAGACTCAGCCTCCTTTTGCAACCCTGCCCACCAGCTTTGCTAACAACCCCTTTTTTCTCTCCTTTTGAAGCAGTGGCAGATACAGATGCAGCTTATTTTCAGATGCAAATCAATGCATCTCCACTGCTGCAGGCTGGGTTGCTGGGCCTAGCTTTGCAGGACTGTGCTTACTTATTGTCTCAATACAGGCTGGGGCCTACCCTGGTCTGGGGGTCCACCGTGGTGGTGCCAGGTGACTGGTGCGGTTTTGTGGAGCCCCCCTCTGTGCACTGGACTTCGATCCAGGCCCTGGGGGGTTAGACAAGAGAAATAAAGAACAGAAACTCTGTTCCATGTTCTCCGTAGTACTGAGGGCTTCTGAATATCTCTTACAGTGGACTTCTGCCATAACCTGCACAGTTTTTTGTTTTGTTTTGTTTGTTTTTTGAGATGGAGTCTTGCTCTGTCGCCAGGCTGGAGTGCCGTGGTGTGATCTCGGCTCACTGCAACTTCCGCCTCCTGGGTTCAAGCGATTCTACTGCCTCAGCCTCCCAAGTAGCTGGGATTACAGGCACCCGCCACCCCGCCTGGCTAACTTTTGTATTTTTAGTAGAAACGGGGTTTCACCATCTTGGCCAGGCTGATCTCAAACTCCTGACCTCATGATCCACTAGCCTCAGCCTCCCAAAGTGCTAGGATTACAGGCATGAGCCATCGCGCCCATACCTTGTTTTGTTTTGTTTTTTTGAGACTCAGTCTCCCTCTGTCACCCAGGCTGGAGTGCAGGGGTGCAATTCAGCTCACTTCAGCCTCCACCTCCTGGGCTCAAGTGATCCTCCCAGCTGAGCCTCCCAAGTATCTGGGACTGCAGGGGTGCACCACCACCCCAGCTGATTGCTTTATTTTTTTGGTAGAGACGGGTTTTTACCATGTTGCTCACACTGGTCTCAAACTTCTGAGCTCAAGGGATCCACCTGCCTCAGCCTTCAAAATTGCCGGGTTTACAGGCGTGAGGCATGAGCCACTGCACCTGGCTCCTGCACAGTTTTCAAGCTTTGCCTCCCTCTTGCTCACCTCTTCCCACCTGCCCCCTGCCCTGCTGCCCCGCTAAGAAAAGAGTGCATGTGATTCTTCTTCACAGAATTATATTGCAGTATGAATGTTAGGAACCAGCATAATACAATAGTGTGGGATGTTCAGACCAGTTCAACGAGTGTTCTCAGAGAATCTTCCATGTGTCTGGCACATCATGCCACACAAAGTGCATCACTATCTATGTCAGGAAACTAGATGGAAAAATGTCTAGACTCCTGGTCTGCTCACAAGACAGATGTATAAACAATTATAATACAGTGTGATGGGAACAAGAGAGGTTGGTGACATTAAATGATAATGTGGAATATTTATTATCTGTGGAATGTTTGGGGAGAAATCTTCCCAATCTGTCTTTCCTTTTTTACTTGCACATCTCAACTCAAAGTTACATGTTCTCCATCTGAGCCTCTTGCTCTTGAAATCTTGTTGCCTCAAGGGAACATTTTCAGATTAGACCCAGGAAAGATAGTACTCTTCCCAGTCTAAGTGCAAAAGCCCCGTGACTCTGGCCGACTTCACAGTTGTACGTGTATCCTCCATGTTCTCTGTAACTTAATATTCCATCCACCTTTAACAAGCTTTTCCCTTCATTTGTGACTGGATTGGGGATGTGAACCCTACAGAGGAAGAAGCTGCCTGTGGAACTCACTGGGTACAAAAACTTTTTTGGCAAGATAATGCCCAGTGCTGGTGAGGTTCTGGCGAGATTGTCACTCACAGATACACACTGGTGCTTGTGGTTTAAATGGACTCTGCACTTTTGGAAAGCAATCTGAAAGCATGAACAAGAGCTATGAAGCATTACTACTTTTTTTTTTTTTTTTTTTAAGACAGGGTCTCACTTGTCACCCAGGCTGGGGTACAATGGTGTGATCACGGCTCACCTGCAACCTTCATCTCCCAGGCTCAAGTGATCCTCCCATGTCAGCTTCCTGGGTAGCTGGGATTACAGGCGTGCGCCACCACGCCCAGCTAAATTTTATATTTTCAGTAGACACAGGGTTTCTCCATGTTGACCAGGCTGATCTCGAACTCCTGACCTCAAGTGATCTGCCCACCTTGGCCTCCCAAAGTGCTGGGATTACAGGCATGAGCCACCACGCCCAGCCTATGAAGCAGAACTTCTGACCCACTAGATGCACAGTTTTTGTCCAGCTTTGAGATTACAAAAGCTTTATTCCTTGAGGAGCTATCTTTGAAAGGAGAAAAGACTTTAAGTGTCCACCCACAGGGAAATAGTTAATTAGGCTGAAACCTCCTTCAATATACAGACTTTTCCCTATGCACAAAGCACAGGACAGGCAGTGGGCCGTAGTAAGTCCTCAGTAGATGTTTGAGAACCTGTGAGGCGAGGGAAAAGGCAGTGCAGTGGTTAGAAACATGGTTCCTAGAGCCAGCCTGCTGGGTTCAAATCCCAGCTCTGCACTAACTTGCTGTGCAACCTAGGGAAAGTTATGTACCTCTCTGTGCCTCAGTTTCCTCCTCTGTAAAATAAGGATGATGATGAGAGTAGAACCAAACTTACAGGATTATAAGAATTAAAGAAGGTAGGATAGGTGAGGTGTACATGACTGTGAATATTAGCTATGATTTCATTGAATAGTGTGGGATGTTCATTGAATAAACTAAAATGTTCTGAGACATGATGTGGCAATTATAAATGATAACAATTAATACCATGTGGCAAAGTAGAATGAATATTAATGATGTCATAGCCTCCACCCTGCTCCTCCTGCCTCTTGCCTTGCACTCTCTGGTACATTATTTCCCAGCTGTCCTATAGCTGACAAGCAAAACTAACCCTGTCCCTGCACTGCTATGCTTTGATTGTGTCAGTTTCCCTAAAATACTGGAAACTGCCTCACACTCCAATACCCTTACTGCCCCCCTCACCCAACTTGGCAAACTCATAGTCATCTGTCCAGACTTACATTACACCTAGAGCCTTTCTTCCTTGACACACCTGAGCATTGCCGCTCATTGTTTCTGAATCATAACAACTGATTAAGAGACAAACATGTGACTGGCCCCGCCTGCCCTCCAGGTCTGGAGCTAGACAGTCATGCTCACGTACACGATCAATGCCAAAGAGCTGGTCAAGACCGCTTTCTGGCCCCTTGTTCTCTTCCCTCTGTCCCTTCCATCTCTCTGCATTGCTTTTCCAACTTAGTCTTTGCAAACCACTCTCACAATTTGAGCCACAACTGCCAATCATCTGTGCTATTCACTACTTAATATTTTCAAAAATCGAGTCTGTCTCTCTCTCTTTTTTTTTTTTTAGATGGAGTCCTGCTCTGCCCAGGCTGGAGTGCAGTGGCACGATCTTGGCTCACTGCAACCTCCACCTCCCAGGTTCAAGCGATTCTCTTGCCTCAGCCTCCCAAGTACCTAGGACTACAGGCGCGTGCCACCATGCCCAGCTAATTTTTGTATTTTTAGTAGAGATGGGATTTCACCATGTTCGTCAGGCTGATTTCGAACTCCTGACCTCAGGTGATCTATCTACCCACCTCAGTCTCCCAAAGTGCTGGGATTACAGGTGTAAGCCACCGCACCTGGCCTCGACTCTCTCTTTAAAAAGATAAATATATTTCTTTTAGCAGGCCTAGGAGGAGGCTGGAGGGCCAGCTGGATCATGGAAGAGTCGGGAGAAGAACCAAAGCAGGAGGTCTGGGCTTGGGAAAGCCTGGAGGGATTGGACAGGGTCCAGACAGGGGAGGGCCCAGGGCGATCAAGACTTTAAAGGCCCAGCCTGGGTCAGATCTGCATTTTAGGAAGATCCCCTGTGGCTACCAGGCGCAGGCTGGACAAAGGTCTGTGAAGACAACATCACCAAGAGTGGATGCCAGGAGTTTATATCCAACATTCGAAAAATGAATTCCAAATGTGGAGTGCATACATTGTTCTCTGGGAGTGAGGGTATCCATGGGCTCTTAACTCTGAGAGAGTTAAGAATAAGTTTTCTCCCGCCGGGCGCGGTGGCTCACGCTTGTAATCCCAGCACTTTGGGAGGCCGAGGCGGGCGGATCACGAGGTCAGGAGATCGAGACCACGGTGAAACCCCGTCTCTACTAAAAATACAAAAAATTAGCCGGGCGTGGTGGCGGGCGCCTGTAGTCCCAGCTACTCGGAGAGGCTGAGGCAGGAGAATGGCGTGAACCCGGGAGGCGGAGCTTGCAGTGAGCCGAGATGGCGCCACTGCACTCCAGCCTGGGCGACAGAGCAAGACTCCGTCTCAAAAAAAAAAAAAAAAAAAAAGAATAAGTTTTCTCCCAACCAGGAGCTGATGTTCAAGCTGCCTGGAGGCAGACAGGGCCAACTCTTTGGCAGCCAGTTTCCCAGTGTAGGGTGTGGGCTCCCGCCATGACCTTCCCCACCTGGCTGGCCCTGTGTGCTCAGATGCAGTCCTGATGGCCGAGCCCCTGAGGGACTGCCAGGCTCTGCAGCTGCCTCTTCTCTTCAGGCCTTACTCTGCCCAAGAGCAGGTCCACAACTATCTATGGAATTAGCCTTGAGTGGCAGGAATTGCAGAAGTGGGCCCTAAAGTGTGCCTTGAACTGGGAAGGGGCAGCCAAGTAGGGAGGCAGATGGGCAGGGCAGCAGGCACCACCCCACGTGGAGTTTCCCAGCTTCCTCCTTGGTTTCTGGTGCTTTCTGCCATGGTCTTGTTGGCTATAGGGGCTGCTGGAGCAATTGGTTCCAGTAATAGGATTGAAAGAAAGCAGCACCTTAGTTTATCAGTCTGGGCTCTGCTACTAACACTCACCTTGTCTTGGTCAAGTTGATTGACTTTAGGAACATGAAGGGGTTTGAATCACATTGGTGGTTTTCAGCAGGGGATATACCTCTGTGTGGCGTGGGTTGTGGTTTGGACTTAGAATATCCAGGCAAAGGGCCTGGTAGAAATGTTTTCAGAAATTCCACCAGTAGCCGGGCGCAGTGGCTCATGCTTGTAATCCCAGCACTTTGGGAGGCCGAGGCGGGCGGATCACGAGGTCAGGAGATCGAGACCACGGTGAAACCCCGTCTCTACTAAAAATACAAAAAAATTAGCCGGGCGTGGTGGCAGGCGCCTGTAGTCCCAGCTACTCGAAGAGGCTGAGGCAGGAGAATGGCGTGAACCCGGGAGGCGGAGCTTGCAGTGAGCCGAGATTGCGCCACTGCACTCCAGCCTGGGCGACGGAGCGAGACTCCGTCTCAAAAAAAAAAAAAAAAAAAAAAAGAAATTCCACCAGTAACTGTGAAGGTCAACACCCGCCTTAGTTCATCTCTGAGGTCCTTGTCACCCCTCATTTTCTGGTGAGGTCCATTGGGCACATTCTCCCACTTGGGGGTGGTGTGGATATAGAACCCCAGCATTGTACCAAGAACTTGCAGCATACTAAAGATAGCACTTACATTGTCCAGGCCAGCCCTATTCCAGGTTCAGAACTATTAAGTCTCTAATCCTCATAAAAACCCCGTGAGGATGTAACTTCTATTATCCCCATTTTACAGTGAAGGAAGGAGACGCAGAGAGGTTCAGTTACTTGCTAGTGCGTAGAGAGCTGGGATGCCTACTCTAGTAGTGTACTGTCAATCATCTCTCTCTGTTGCCTCCTGTGCTAGCAAGGAAGGCTGTGATTAGTGATCCTGCATGTGGCCCATTATGGCAATTATGAGGTTGTCTTTTCCTCAGCTGTTTAGGGGTTTGGAGGTCTGTTATCATCTGTGCCCTAGACTGGAGTTCCTAGAAGGCAGAAGCTGTCTTGATAGCTCCAGCATCCAGTAGTCTGGCATATGGCAAGTGTTCAATTGCTGCTGAGTGAATACATAAATGCATGCATGAATTAATGAATGAATAAGTGAGTGAGTGCATGGATGACCAGTGCTGGGACAGAGAGAGGCACGGGGTGCTGAGGAATCCAGGGCAGCCACTGTCAGAGCAGAGGCTCAGAATCAGGCCCCAGAGGGTGGTTTGTGCCGTGATCTGTCCATACCCAAGGGGCCCCTAAACAATATCGTCTGTCTCTTTGTACACAGCCCACCTTGTGGAGTTGGCCCAAGTACTAGTTGTAGCAAAAACCTCTGCCCAGCCCGGGCTGCAGCCTTCCCCGCCCTGGCAGACCCTCCAGTGGAAGGAGGCTCCTGCCCTGGGCTCCAGGGCTTGTGTCTTGGGGAAGGAAGTCAAGCTGGATTTTCACCCACTTCTCTGCCTCCCTCCCATCGCTCCCAGATCATCTGACCATTCACAGGAAGTCCATGGTAGGGTGTGGCTGTTTTTAAGGACTTTGGCATTGTTTCAGGAAAGGAAAAAAAAAAAGCTAAACAAACAACGGCTCAAAACACTAAAACAATTCTCTGATTTGCTTCGAATTTGTATGGGGGATGGGATATTCATAAATAGCCAGGCTGGTGACGGTGTGGAGATGTGATCTTTTGGGCCTATTAATAACAACCCCCCTCCCTCACCAAGACTAGGCCCTATGTTAAGTGCTTCTGGGGCTTGATCTGATTTAATCCATACATCCCTGGGCCATAACTGTGATTATGAGGAGGAGTTTCAGAGAGGTTAAGCGGCTTACCCAAGGGCACACAGCTGCAAAGTGGTTAGAGCAAAGATCTTAAGCCATGTATTTCTTTTTTTCTTTTTTTTTCTTCTTTTGTGACAGGGTCTTACTCTGTTGCCCAGGCTTGAGTGCAGTGATGCAAACATGGCTCACTGCAACCTGGACCTCCTGGGCTCAAGTGATCTTCCCACCTTACCCTCCCATGTAGCTGGGACCACAGGCACAGGCCACCATGCCCAGCTGATTTTTTTATTTTTTTTGTAGGAATGGGGTCTCACTTTGTTGCCCAGGCTGGCCTGTAACTCCTGGACTCAAGCAATCCTCCCCACTCTGCCTCCCAAAATGCTGAAATTACAGACATGAGCCACTGCACCCGGCCCCAAGTATTTCTTGACTCTGGAGTCAGATAGCCTGGGCTTAAATCCCGACTTGCTGTTTACTATCAGGTGACCTCTGGTGAGTTAGTTAACCCCTCTGTGCCTCAGTTTCCTCATTTATAAAATGAAGATAACTGTCTGTTTCATAGGGTTGTTGTGAGGATTCAATTATACACATTCAATTATACACAGTGTCTGAATCATGGTGAAAGTTCATAAATGTTAGCTATATTTCTATTTTAATACAAATGGAAATTAACACTTTATTTAATACAAATAGAAATTAACACTTCGCTTACTACCTGTTTCTGGTGTCTTTTACTGCTGACATTATATATAGCATTCCACTGACCTTTGACTTTTATATGTACATTCTCCTGACTTTGTGTTTTTTTGTTTTTTTTTTTTTTTTTGAGACAGAGTCTCGCTCTGTCGCCCAGGCTGGAGTGCAGTGGCGCAATCTTGGCTCACTGCAAGCTCTGCCTCCTGGGTTCACGCCATTCTCCTGCCTCAGCCTCCCGAGTAGCTGGGACTACAGCCGCCCGCCACCACGCCTGGCTAATTTTTTGTATTTTTAGTAGAGACGGGGTTTCACCGTTTTAGCCAGGATGGTCTTGATCTCTGACCTCGTGATCCGCCCACCTCGGCCTCCCAAAGTGCTGGGATTACAGGCGTGAGCCACCGTGCCCAGCCTGACTTTGTGTTTTATCAAATCCTCAGTGACATTTATAATCTGTACCATCATCTATAATATACAATTACAGGGTGTACCACTTAAAACAATTTTTAAGACATCTTTGATTATAAAATATGTCCTAATTTCAGAGTGCAGAGATAAAAGTATAACTTTCTTATCAGTGAAATATGGTAAGAATGGTCTGACCCTTTATTACTGAGTTGGGTCCTTCCTGGGTATGAATGCTCCCTGCTCCCTAGATGGCATCTGTATTAGTTGATCTAGATAACAGTTCCACCCAATGCAGTCTGGCCCCTGGACTCTTAACCCAGGGCCAGCCCCAATGGCTGGTATTACTGGCAGGTCAGCTCCAGGCAAGTGGGACTACCCTTGTCTGATAGAGCTGGTAGAAGGGGCTCATGTCAGGCCAGGTGTGCTGGCTTAGGCCTATAATCCCAGAACTTTGGAAGCCCGATGGGGGCAGATTGCTTGAGCCCAGGAGTTTGAGACAAGTCTGGGCAACATGGTGAAAACCCAACTCTACGAAAAATACAAAAACTAGCCAGGTGTGATGCCACGCACCTGAAGTCTCAGCCACTCAGGAGGCTGAGGTGGGAGGATTGCTCAAACCCGGGAGGCTGAGGCTGCAATGAGCCATGATTGTGTCACTGCTCTCCAGCCTAGGAGACAGAGCAAGTCTCTGTCTCAAAACACAAAAATAAAATTAAAAAAAAAAGGGGGGGGCTCACATCAGCTTGTAACCTGATCTCTTGTTGATCATTAAAGCTAGAGGCTCAACCTGTGACCAAGAGCAGACAAATAAATAAAGCCAGGGGCTGCAGGGTCAGGTGACTTCCTCACCTGCAGTGATTGCTTTGGAGCATCCTGCTCCAGCCTGTTTGAGTTGGATTTGTTCACATTGTAATGAAAATGTGAGATCAGTTCCCAAGGAGAGTGGTGTGTAGGAAAAAACTAACCATCCTTTGGTATCATTTGCCCAGGTGGTGGGCGAAGGACACCTTGTGTGGGTTTCAATGGCCTAATTATATTTGGAGTCATTCCTTCTGCATTTGTCTATGATTCAATGAAAGCTAGGGAGTGTTGGGAAAGGTTTAGCCTAACATCATGGCTGGCTCCAGGGAGTTGGCAGAGGCACAGGCAAGAACCAATTTGGTCTCATGTACCCCATAAACATATACACCTACTATATACCCACAAAAATAAAATATTGAAATAAAAATGCATAGAAAAAAGAGAGCTAATTTTGGTATTTGATGTTGACTGAGTGCCCTTCCTAAATGACAGTGCCCATCTATGGCCATCATGAACAGAAACAAGGCTCCCGAGACAGATTTATTTTGTTTGAGACGGAGTCTCTCTTAGTTGCCAGGCTGGAGTGCAGTGGTGCAATCACAGCTCACTGCAGCCTCTACCTCCCAGGCTCGAGTGATCCTCCCACCTCAGCCTCCAGAGTAACGGAGGAGACCACCCCTCATTTTGTCTTATGCCCAATGTCTGCTTCCAAAGAAAGAAGTAGTAAAAACTAAAAGGCAGAAATGAAATCCACAAGCAGACAGCCTGGCGCCACACCCTGGGCCTGGTAGTTAAAGATTGACCCCTGACCTAATCGGTTATGTTATCTATAGATTACAGACATTGTATAGAAAAGCACTGTGAAAATCCCTGTCCTGTTCTGTTCCCATATAATTACCGGTGCATGCAGTCCCCAGTCACGTACCCTCTGCTTGCTCAATCGATCACGACCCTCTCAAGCGGACCCCCTTAGAGTTGTGAGCCCTTAAAAGGGACAGGAATTGCTCACTCAGGGAGCTCGGCTCTTGAGACAGGAGTCTTGCCGATGCTCCCGGCTAAATAAACTGCTTCCTTCTTTAACTCGGTGTCTGAAGGGTTTTGTCTGTGGCTTGTCCCGCTACAAGAGTATCTGGGACCATAGGCATGCCACCATGTGCAGCTAATTTTAAAAAATTATTATTTGTAGAGACGAGGTCTCACTATGTTGCCTAGGCTGGTCTTGAACTCCTGGGTGCAAGTGACTCTCATGCCTTGGCCTCCAAAAGTGCTGGGATTAAAGGTGTGAGCCACTGGGCCCAGCCTGGAGACAGATTAATCTGAATTTACAAGCTCGATGGTCTTCTCTTAGCTGTGTGACCTGAGGAGCTGGCCTCTCTGAACCTCCACAGCTGTAATACAGGATAATTCTACGGGGTTGTTAAGAAGTACCAGGGATAGTGATGAGCACGTGGTCAGTGCTCAACAGATGGTAGTAGCAGCTGTCAAGTGCCTGCCATGTACCCGACACTGTTGCAGATACAAAATAGAAGCTAAACACTATTCATGGAGGAGAGGTATTATTACAGTATTTTTATATCAAAGCTCTGAAAGTTACAAGCTGTTAAGCAGCCAAGCCAGCAATCACCCGTCTTTCTTGGGACTGCAGCCTCAGCCAACACTTCTGCAAAGTCCTCTGGGCAGCAGGCCCTGTGGTGAGAAAGTGGGCCAAGCTGCTATATGAACAGCCTCCTGATCTGAGGCCAGATGGGGCCAAGCCTAGAAAGCTGGGTCTTTGCCAGGTGTTGAGCAGTGTGACCCAGACACAGTCTGAGGGAGCTGTTTTCTCCACCCAGCACAAGCTGGATGACTGTGCACCAGGACGCCCATCCCAACTCCCCAGGCCAGAGCTACTGCTATGACTGCTGACTGGGGGCTGGTCTCTCACCTGCCAATGGCATCAACAATCACTGTGACCCAAATATCAGCCAGGGGTACAGTCCAGTGGGAAAAGGTTGAAGGATTCCCTCAGGTGTAAGGAATTTGCATTCTAAATGAGTAACCAACACCCAAGAATGAGTACCTAGCAACAGGGCGTATTTGAAAGGAAGTGATGTGGAAATTAGGACTCTGATGGAACTTGAGAAATGGGCAAGATGACTTCTGGCTGGGCCAGCTTATCTGACCACCAAAAAGAGGCCATTTAGGTAATGCATCGTAAGCTCAAATATACAAGAATTGGGTTTGTTATGAAATTGGGTAAAACAAGTGAGACAGGCTCATGTCACCCAGGGGGATGGCAGGGACAACCTTTGACTTGGGGGCCTCCCGGTTCTATTTCCCCGGAGCTGCCTGCAGACCCTTGCAACACAGCAAGGCCACAGTAATGTTTGCTGTTTCTCTTCTGAGCTCAATTGTTATCATCCAAGGGAGAACTTGAAACCTGTGTAATTCCTGCCAAATCATGTTAGGGGTCTTAGAGGTGGAGAGATGGTTGGGGAGTACACAGAAATCACTGTCTGTGTGCTCTAGCAGAGTTTATATCTAATTAAGAAGTTTTGGCCAGGTGTGGGGGGCTAACACCTGTAATCCCAGCACTTTGGGAGGCCAAGGCGGGAGGACTGCTACAGTCTGGGAGATGTAGACCAGCCTAGGCAACAAGACCTTGTCTCTATAAAAAATAGAAAAATTAGCTGGGTGTGATGGTGCATGCCTATACTCCCAGCTACTCAGGAGGCTGAGACAGGAGGATCAATTGAGCTCAGGAGATGGAGGCTGCAGTGAGCCGTGATCGTGCCACTGCACCCCAACCTGGGTCACAGGGCGAGACCATCTTGAAAAAATAAAGAAGTTTCAAGGAGGCATTCCTGCTGTTCCTATGCCTTAGTCCATTTGGGCTGCTAGAAGAAAGTACCATAGACTAGATGGGTTATAAACAACAGAAATTAACTTCTCACAGTTCTGGACGTTGGAAGTTTGAGATCAGGGTGCAGGTCCTCTTCTCGGTTAGATTGTTGTCTTCTCACTGTATCTTCACATGGTGGAGAGGGAATGAGAGCTTTCTAGGGTTCCTTTTACAAGGGCACGATCCCATTATGAGGACTCCACCCTCATGACCTAATCACCTCCCAAAGGCCCCACTCCCTAATACCATTACATTGAGGATTAGGATTTCAACATATTACTGGTGGTGGTGGTGGTGGTGGGGTGTGTATACAACATTCAGTCCATAATATTAACTGTGCTTTTCCTTAGCCATTACTGTGAGATTAACATTGTGAATCATACATCTTACTGGGTTTCCCATTTTGTGTGAGTTTGTTTTTGACACAGAGTCTGGTTCTGTCATGCAGGCTGGAGTGCAGTGGTGCCATCTTGGATCAATGCAAACTTTGCCTCCCAGGTTCAAGCTATTCTCCTGCCTCAGCCTCCTGAGTAGCTGGGACTACAGGCATGAGCAACCCAGGTAATTTTTGGGGAGTATTTTTAGTAGAGATGGGGTTTCACCATGTTGGCCAGGCTGGTCTCCAGCTCCTGACCTCAAGTGATCTGCCCACCCTGGTCTCCCAAAGTGCTGGGATTACAGGTGTGAGTCCCTGTGCCCGGCCATTTTGTGTGAGTTTTGTGCCAAATATTTAGCTCACTCGGTGCAAATGTATGTCTTTAAGATTTCCATTTAAGGCAGGGCGTGATGGCTTACACCTGTAATCCCAGCACTTTGGGAGGCTGAGGCAGGTGGATCACCTGAGGTCAGGAATTCGAGACCAGCCTGGCCAACATGGCAGAACCCTGTCTCTACTAAAAAAAAACTATGGCCGGGCGTGGTGGCTCACGCCTGTAATCCCAGCACTTTGGGAGGCTGATGCAGGCATATCACGAGGTCAAGAGATCGAGACCATCCTGGCCAACATGGTGAAACCCCATCTCTGCTAAAAATACAAAAATTAGCTGGGCATGGTGGCACACACCTGTAGTCCCAGCTACTTGGGAGGCTGAGGCAGGAGAATCGCTTGAACCCGGGAGACAGAGGTTGCAGTGAGCCGAGAATGCGCCACTGCACTCCAGCCTGGTGGCAGGGCGAGACTCCATCTCAAAATAAATAAATAAATAAATAAATAAATAACCCAGGTGTGATGGCACGGCCTGTAATCCCTGCTACTCAGGGGCTGAGACAGGAGAATCTCTTGAACCCGGGAGGCGGAGGTTGCGGTGCGCTGAGCTTGCACCACTGCATTCCAGTCTGGGCAACAGAGTGAGTCTCCGTGTCAAAAAAAATATATATGCATATGTATATATATTTCTGTTTAATATCAGCCTCATTCTTGGCTTTTTTTTTTTTGAGATGGAGTTTCACTCTTGTTGCTCAGGCTGGAGTGCAATGGTGCAATCTCGGCTCACTGCAACCTCTGCCTCCCAGGTTCAGGCTATTCTCCTGCCTCAGCCTCCTGAGTAGCTGGGATTACAGAGGCATGCCACCATGCTAGGCTAATTTTTTGTATTTTTAGTAGAAGCAGGGTTTCACCATGTTAGCCGGGCTGGTCTCGAACTCCTGACCTCAGGTGATCCGCTTGCCTCGGCCTCCCAAAGTGCTGGGATTACAGGTGAGGGCCACTGCACCTGGACTCTTGGCTCTATTTTAATCATTATCTTTCTCAGGTACCTCTCTAATGCCCATTATCCTTAATCTATTTTTTATAAGAACATTTCATTATTATTCAACAATTTGGATGCATAAAACCACCTAGTGAAGTAGCCATTTCACTTCTCTTACTTACTGATCTATACTCGAGCAAGCTTGTCCAACGTGTAGCCCACAGGCCACATGCGGCCCAGGACAGCTTTGAACGTGGCCCAACACAAATTCATAAACCTTCTTAATAACATTATGAGATTGTTTTTGTAATTTTTAAGCTCATCAGCTATCGTTAGTGTATTTTATGTGTGGCCCAAGACAATTCTTCTTCCAATGTAGCCCAAGGAAGTCAAAAGATTGGACGCCCCTGTTCTAGATGATTTCTATAGCTCATGCTTTACTTTTGGAGAATAATTTTTTCAGAAAGAGCCATTGATGCTTCAGCCTTATTTAAAACCAAACAAACAAAAACTCACTATAATGACGGTGACAGGCAACACTGTATTATGGGTTTTCCTAACAAAACCTGTAATACTACTTTCAGACCAGACGACCAACTGTTCTGTGGAACTATAGAGAACATTCCTTATTTTTATCATTATCTTTAAAACAGAAACCAGAAGGATAATGACAGTAGTCTCTAATAAAGAAAATAGTGCTGGAGTTTATAAAAATTGAATTAAATCATTTTTCCTTCTCCAATTCCAGCCCTATTCAATCATTTTCTGATTCCTCAGCTGTTAAGATAAGCCTAGACAGGCCAGGCACTGTGGCTCATGCCTGTAATCCCAGCACTTTGGGAGGCCAAGATGGGCAGATCACTGGAGGCCAGGAGTTCAAGACGAGCCTGCAACATGATGAAACCCTATCTCTACTAAAAATACAAAAATTGGCCCAGCTCACCACTGTAATCCCAGCTACTCGGGTGGCTTCTGCACGAGAACCACTTGAATCAGGGAAGGCAGAGGATGCAGTGAGCTGAGATTGCACCACTGCACTCCAGCTTGGGTGACAGAGTGAGATCCTATCTCAAAGTAAAAAATAAAAGCATACATAATGTCAAAAAACCACCACACAAAGCTACCCCACCCACCTGTAATAAAACAGGTCACTTTATACCTGGCTCAGACCAGATTTTTGCTGTTGGCTAAAGAATGCTTTATGGATCAAAGGGCAGGTTGAGATTGCCTACTTATGTTCATTCCTTCCAAGCATCTTACTATAAACATCTGCCAAGGTTATGATGAGCATGTCACTAGGTTGCATTTTATTAGTTGCTGCCAACAGCTCTACTTCTGATGGAAAAGAATTTAACAACAAAAAAACCCCACTATACTCCAACTTATGCTTTTTCTATGCTTTTATCACCAAATGATAGTACATCCACACATAACTCTAGATAATTTTATAGTCTATACACTTGCTAGTTAAAATGTATTATCATAAGCCACAGTCTGTTCAGAATTACTTGGGTAAAATGCTATGTCACCTACAAACCCTCATCTGATTAATATGGAGGTTGTAATCACTGTCTCAATGGTTTCTGGCTCGTGAAACTTCTCATGCTTTCTATTTTCTTACGCCTGTGCTAGCTGGCTGACAGCCAAGTCCCCTGCCTCTGCCACTGCCTCAACCCATAAGCATGCTACAGTGCAGTCCAACCTTTTTTGGTCTTGCTGATCCAAGAGCAGTGCAAACCAGTTGAATCCAACTTTATCACAGTCACAGCAGGCAGGAAATTTCAAGGATCGTTAAGTTTAAGATTTGCCAACCTAAGATCAAGTTATAGGTTTTAAAGTGATTTCATTATTGCAAAAGGATAGCTTGGCTGCTGAGTGTGATTTTCCTATGTTCACATGTACTCCATGGGATTCTAAAACAGAAAATCAAATCTGAACATAAATGATCTCTTGCCAGCTCTCCAAATGACAGGCTTGTGGCAATAGGAGAAAGAGGCAGTGTCATTTTCAAATCCTGTAGCTAGAATCTGATCCAAGTCCATAATCAACAATGTCTTCCCTATTTTCCTTTGGTCCTTCAGTCTATTATTACTGTTATTACCTTCTTCCCCACAGACAAATGGAAAATTCAAACATGTTTCTACTTGACATATATGCTGCAATCTTCCTTTCACACTGGCACGCACTATGGTTTTCACGAGAAGAGGTGGCAAACAGGTGAACATCTCAGGAGAATGTAGCTTCCAAAAATGCTGTTTTGGGCCAGGTTCAGTGGCTCACACCTGTAATCCCAGCACTTTGGGAGGCCAAGGCGGGCGGATCACGAGGTCAGGAGTTTGAGATCAGTCTGGCCAACACAGTGAAACGCCGTCTCTACTAAAAATACAAAAAAAATTAGCTGGACGTGGTGGGGGGGGGGGTGCCTGTAATCCCAGCTACTTGGGAGGCTGAGGCAGGAGAATCGCTTGAACCCAGGAGGTGGAAGCTGCAGTGAGCCGAGATTGCACCACTGCACTCCAGCCCACGTGACAGTGCGAGACTCCGTCTCAAAAACAAAAAAATAAAAATAAAAATGCTGTTTTTACTTGACTGGATATGTTGGCGTGGAAAGTAAAAATAATGCAATGGTGTGAAAAGTAATGGTATCTTATTTATTTATTTAGAGTCCTACTCTGTCACCCAGGCTGGAGTGCAGTTGCATGATCTCAGCTCACTGCAACCTCCATTTCTCCAGTTCAAGCAATTCTCTTGCCTCAGCCTCCTAAGTAGCTAGGAGTACAGGCACCCACCACCATGCCCAGCTAATTTTTGTAATTTTAGTAGAGACAGGGGTTTCACTATGTTGGTCAGGCTGGTCATGAACTCCCAGCCTTAAGTGACCCACCTGCCTTGGTCTCCCAAAGTGCTGGGATTACAGGTGTGAGCCACTGCGCCCAGCCAGTATATTTTAAAATTATAAAGCCGATATATTACAAAGTAAAATACAGGGGAAAAAAAGTCACAAGAAGTATAAAGATTAGATGCTTCTTGTGCTTCTTTTTGTAAAATACAGATGATCTTCAAGAAGTAACTTGAGCAGATTTTCTACTGGCTTTCAAATTGATAACCCTACACCCCCTATAATTTTTTACATTCCTTAACAGAGCTAACCATAGGAACTTCCAAATAATTTCTCAGTGGAAATGAGTCTTCAAAATCACACATGGCTCATAAGAGTTTTGCTTTTTCTATGCCTTCTCAAACGACCTAGACTGCTAGATTTTCGTAACTACTTTAATCAGATAGGCTTACTATAGGCTGGTAGTTCCCCACTAAAAGATATTTTTCTCTTGCTTAGCAGTCACCTTCCTGTGTTCTAGAGCTTCCCTATGCTTTTAAAATATGCATTATTACAACAGTTCTCCTAAAAACAAAACCACCATAAGAGCTGCTGCACTCGGGGAGCCCTGAATGAACTCTAGAGCAGCACCTGAGTCCTGCATTCTTTCTTCATTGTCCTTTTTGCTTAATTTGCCCGTGGTGTACCATCAACCTTACAATGGAGACAGAAAGTACTCCACCTAACCTATTTAAGAAACATTTGCAATATACTGTTTTTTTTAACAAGTCTTTAATTAAAAAACAACAAAAATATATAATTGAGCATTTTACATAATGCATACATTCTTAATATCTGCAGGTAAGATAAACAACAGAAGGCAAAAGCAGATATACTGTATTGCTTCTTTGGCAACTCACCAATATCATCCCCTGCAGAAACATAGTTTTTTTTTTTTAATCCATGGTCTTAAAATAATTGTCCCTTAGTACAAACAAAATATTTAGCAATAATACAGTAGATGGATTCTTCAAATTCACAACAATTTGTAACACTTTATACCACAAGGGTAAACTAGTAAGCTGCTTTCTAAAATTAAGGCAGCAGCAGTGTTTAGAGGGGGAGTACAAAAAAAAAAAAAAAAAAAAAAAAACCAGACATCCTTTTTCTAGTTATATCCTGGCTCTGCCTTCTTTGTTGTTATTGTTTTTAAATAATGTCACATTCAAGCTCTACGTCTTGGATGACATTCCTAAGGATAATAAAATCCTTTCCCTGTACATAAACTGTGTTTCACTTCCAGATCAGTCTGACACTCTCCAACAAAACCAAATACATTTCGTATGAGGCAACACAAACTTTTTTTTTTTTTTTTGAAATGGAGTCTCGCTCTGTTGCCCAGGCTGGAGTGCAGTGGTGTGATCTTGGCTCACCACAACCTCCGCCTCCTGGGTTCAAGCAATTCTCCTGCCTCAGCCTCCCAAGTAGCTGGGACTACAGGTGCACACCACCACGCCTGGCTAATTTTTGTTTTTTTTTTTTTGTATTTTTAGTAGAGACAGGGTTTCATCATGTTTGCCAGCTGGTCTCAAACTGCTGACCTCAGCTGATCTGCCCGCCTCACCCAATTCAACTTTCTTAAGTCAGTATTTACCACCTAACTCAGTGTCCCAGAATTTAAAAATTCCTTGCACTTTACAGCAAAGATACATATTGTGGCTCTACTGAAGCAATATATACATGTCAGAACTAAAAATCAGAAAAGCAAAAGGGTCCATTCAACATATAGCAGCTTATATCTAAATATATACATGTATGTATATGTTTTCACAGTTAGATCTTTAAAAAAATTTATATTTGATATGTTCAGAAATATTTCTATTGTCTATAAATATTTTAAAAGCTCAACTGATCAAAATGCAGTACAAGAACATATCAAATTAAATAAATCTTCTATGTCTTTAAAAACAGATAACTGAAGTCAGTAAAGCTTGAGGTTTGTGTTAAGTGTATTCTGTCAGTCCCTACTACTAGGGAAGGCAGAATCTTCTAAATACGATATGAGAGAAATTCCAAAAGCTTGGAAGGAATTGGCAGCTCCTCAACTTCTTGGGTGGGCATCACTCTTCGGATTGACATGCGACATAAATGTTGCAGGCTAGGGACCTGCCGTGGAGTGGCCCAAAAATACACACTTCCGTCATGTGTCCTAAACAGAAACAAAACACATGCTTAGTCACCCAAGTATATGTATTTCAATGTCGCTACAGCTCAAACAACTATCATTCAATACATGTGAGTACTGGAGTCACAAACGTCACATTAAAACCCAACTAGGAAGAACTAACCAGTGATGTATTCCATGACAAGGTAACACTACTATAAAGAACACTTATTAGAGTTTTACTGACAATGAATTACCAGTTGCTAAAAGCCACCTTAAATTGGCCCTTAAACAAAACAGAAAAATGGGCCAGGTGTGGTGGCTCATGCCTGTAATCCCAGCACTTTGGGAAGTTGAGGCGGGAAGATCACTTGAGGTCAGGGTCAGGAGTTTGAGACCAGCCAGGCCAACGTGGTGAAATCCCGACTCTACCGGAAAAACAAACAAACAAATAAATTAGCCAGGAGTGGTGGTGTGCACCTGTAGTCCCAGCTACTCGGGAGGCTGAGGCAGGAGAATCTCCTTGAACTGGGAGGCGGAGGCTACAGTGAGCAGAGATTGCACCACTGTACTCCAGCCTAGGGGACTTCATCTCAAAAAAAAGAAAAGAAAGAGAAAAATATATTTACCCAGCAGCTAAAACACTGCCATCAGTAGAGAAGGCACAGCAAAGACCATTGCTCAAAGGTGCAACTTGCACTGGATAATCCTCATCAATTCTCCAGAACCTTACCATTCTGAAAACGAAATAAATTAACTTGTAGAAAATGTAAGGTAAAAGCAACTTTTTTAAAATTTAGAAACGCCATTGAGTTATGAGTCACAAAATACACACACAAATCACACCAACAGGCAATTATTATAACTTGCTTTATACAATTACAAAATATTTTAAGGTCTGTAATACCAGTTGGTAAATTGGATAAACTTTTACTTAAGAGACTACAATGCATGGCTGCCTTCCCTCCTTCCCAGTGTCCAAACCTAGAATGTTCACACCCGGAAACTTTCTCCTTACTTTCCTACACTTACAATACAATCAATTTCTAGTCTGTTTCACTCTTTTCCCAAGACATTTTTAAAAGCTAGGTGGGCCTGGTAGCTCATAACCATAATCCCACCACTCTGGGAGGCCGAGGTAGGTGGACTGCTTGAGCCCAGGACTTTAAGACCAGCTTGGGCAACGTAGGGTGACTGTGTCTCTACGAAAATTTTTTTTAAAAATTAGCCAGGTGTGGTGGTATATCCCTGTGGTGCAAGATACTCGGAAGGGTGAGGTGGGAAGATCACCTGAGCCCAGAAAATCAAGGCTGTGGTGAGATGTGATTGCACCACTGCACTATAGCCTGGGCAACAAAGCAAGACCCTGTCTCCAATAAACAAAAAAAAAAAACCAGGAAAGGAAAAAAAGCTTTTCACCTAGGCTGAGTGTGTCTACAAATACAGCAGAGAACTAACATGCAGAATCTATCTGAGCAAACAGGAAAACAATGGTTGCAGAGAAACAAAAAAAACAACCTCTCTCCATGTTTGCTAACATTCTGGAAAGAGAAGAGTTGCCTTATGAATTGATATCACCAAACTACTCAATGCTATATGCATGAACACTGTATGATAAAAGGATGTGAAAATGAGATGGCTGCAACTAGTTTCTGCTTCTTACCAATAAGCAGCACATCTCATTCATGTGACATTTCATATTCTAATCTCAATCGTGGTGGATACAAATTACTATTTATTTGTAATTCTTTTGGTTTTACTATTTGTTTCACTTCAGAAATTTCCTTCTGCTTCAACTTTTGTTAAGACATTACTTTAAAAAATCTCTGTAAGCTGGGCTAAAAGCTGACTAAAAATCAACCCACTATACCTAAACAAGTTAAACAAGGAACACAGGGAGAGGCATGCATTATCTTTAGTTTACACAGATAATCGTTCAGGCTGATATTCTTTAAGACACAACAAAATCTCCCAGGGGCTTGTGTTGAGGAAGAGACATTAAAACTCTTAACTGCAGAAAGGCTTTAAGGCTTAAGAATGTAGAAGGTAGTGGTAAGTCAGTCAAGCTATAATGCACATACTTACTTATCATCAGCAAGGCTTGCAACATGCAGTCCATCATGGCTAAAAGATACAGATCGTACCCACCGGTCATTTGCTCCTCCAGCAAATATTGGAGTAGGTGGGGGAAACAGGTGCCTGAGGTCAAATACATGTTTTCAGTGGATATCAGTCACTTCAAGAAAACAAAATTACCCAGGTACAAAGTCCATCTGTCTTTGAATAGTGTTTAAAGTAGCCTTAATTAATATAACTGAGAAGACTGAGTAGAGATGATACATCCAAATTAAAGTCACCTGAAAAGAACTAATCTTTTATGGCTGGGCGCAGTGGCTCACGCCTGTAATCCCAGCACTCTGGGAGGCTGAGGCAGGTGGATCATGAGATCAAGAGATTGAGACCAGCCTGACCAACATGGTGAAACCCCATTTCTACTAAAAATACAAAAATTAGCCAGGGGTGGTGGCAGGTGCCTGTAATCCCAGCTACTCAGGAGGCTGAGGCAGGAGAACTGCTTGAACCCAGGAGGTGGAGGTTGCAGTGAGTCGAGATCACGCCACTGCACTCCAGCCTGGAGACAGAGCGAGACTCTGTTTCAAAAAAAAAAAAAAAAAAAAACAAAAAAACACAAACTTCTATGATTTAAGATAGTAAGATTAAGTCCAACTTTGGTTTTAACTGTTTTTCTCCAACAAAAACTCTAAACATAATTAGTACTTCTATAGAGAGCTGGGTACTGTTAAGTAGCAAGACTTGTATCAAGAGATCCAAGTTTACTTTTAGAATTTATATCGAAGGCTTTCCGTAGTCAAGGGCTTAAATAATACCAAAATTTTAAATTACAATAGACTGTAATTTTAGGTTTCATATGTTGGTGATTGTAATTATTCACATAACTCGATAGGCAGAGATGAATTATAGACTAAAATAATTCATGCTGTACCCACCCAAATTCCATCAGAATGTCTCCATTATGTGGATCCCAGATATACACTCGAGTATCGTAAGATGCAGTAGCCAGTAATGCTCCATCAGGAGAAAAGTCACAAGCTACCACATCATGGTGATGTCCTTCTAGTTTCCGTATCATGGTGTATTTATCCATATTCCAAAGGAAAACCTGCAATAAAAAGGCAAATGTTATAGCTTCATTCAGACACACAGAGGACAAAATGGCACATCTTAAACTAAAACTGCTAAATTTAATTAAGATTATATTAAGCATTATAAATTATGAGTAATTTAAAGAATATGCTCAGTGTCATAGTCAGATTAAAATCAGTCTTTAAGTTAATTAAGGCAAACATGCAAATTCTATTTCAAATGTTTCTGTTAAATGTTAATTTAAAAATAAGCCTAAACATAAAATAAAGGCAATGCAATTTAACCACAAAGCTATACTGAAATCCATTTATTCCAAAAACTACTTAACTAAAATATACGGAAATAAATAGGGTTAAGTACTACAAACCCCCTTCTCTTTTTTTTCCAGAAACTACCAGATTTTTAAAAAAATATACAGACAGAAAACGTAAGGTTAACAAATTGTTACTCCACTGGCATCTCCCTTTGAGATAATCACTTGTTTACAATAGGCTTGGGTCACCAACTTGAGCCTAGGAAGAGAAACAGATACTGCAAGCAAATAGAATATTCACAGCCAAATGAAATTTCTTTGGCAAACAACAAGGATGTTAAACCACATTACAAAATGAAAATGCTATTTTATGAAAATAATACAATTACATTTCAATAAATCAAAATTTAACCATCTTATTTTTCCCAAACTAACCACAATCATAAGTCATTTGAATATAAAACGGTTCAATTATTTAAGAATAAGTTCACATACAATTTTAGATTCTAAAGATCAGTAGTTAACTGTGCAGAATAGCTCTAAATAGGATTCTAATGTTTACTTCAGTATGTTATATTAAATGTGAGCTTGGAGGTTTATCCTAATAAGGCAATCTCTCCTCTTGGAGTAAAGCAATCCTTTTTGCTTTTTTTTTTTTCTGCACAGACACAATACATTATTTCTAAAAGAAAATAAGTACAAATTTTAAATTGAATCAAAGACGTAAGATATCTCTGGAATCTTAAAGAATTCCAAAAAATAGCACAGAGAAACCATTTGAAAGCCAAATACTTTACATTAAATTGGTTTCACTTGTCAGACCCCCATTCCATAAAACTGGAAAATCAATTTACTCAGGAGTCAGTGAATTTTACTGTGGGGGAAATTACTTTAAAAAAGAAAAAAAAAGAAAGAAAGAAAAGCAGAAAGTGGACATCGACCAGCACCTGTGTACGTACAGTACACCTTGCAGCCGAATGCAAGGTTACTTCATCCTATGGTAAAGGTCGCCCCCAGCCCGGTAGCCAGAGATGCCACTCTTTCTGCCCAGCTAACACCATTGTGCGCCTGTGTGCGAGTGGTGCCAGCATAACCTCAATCACACCAATATTGCTGCCACCACCTGTGACAGGGAAAGCAAGAAGCATATGGAAAACACACAGCCTAAAATAGCAATGTCAACATCTAGTTTTGTTCTTCTTATGATTTGTAAAGAACTAAACTGAGTATCTTGCTTTAAACTTCCAACATTTATAACTATCATTTTAACATACTCCTTGGGTAAATAAAATGCATTTCAACTAGCCTCCCACCCTCCATTAATTCAAAGTGTATCGTAATTATCACATGTATTTGGACTTCAACCATTTTATAAATACTTGAAGCTACTGAGATCAATTTATACTAACTTAGAGCTGGTAAACAACTACAAGAGTTCATCAATAAGCATAACCCTCTTAACAGTCACTTTACTTAAGCTGTCTATAGGTATGCTATGTAAGACAAACAATATCAAATTTCACCTATAACTTAACTCTAGGACATACATGAGCGCTATTTTTATATTTTTTAAGTTACTTTTTTTCAGTTAAATGTACAGGACCAGCTGGGACTCAAAACTTTAAAAACAGCAAACTGGACCAAAAAAATAGAACAACAGAGAAGAAAATAATTAGCAAGGGAATGTCTTAACATATAGAGTACATCTCTTCTACAGCACATAAACTTTTCTAGATTTACAAAAAAAAAAAACAAAACCCTGATATGCCTATTATTGTCTATTATCTCTAAAAACAATCCAACTTCTCACTTGGCAATCTATAACTATATTTAATTTGCTTCATGCAAATTCTCCATCATGAAATAAAACATTTAAAATATTCATGACACCGAGCACAGACTTCATAGATTACTTAGATTTAAAATGATTATGCACACATTATCATAATCCAATTCATAATGAATGTACAAGAACTTTGACACGTACTGCTTTACTGGCTCCAACTGAACACAGCATAGAAGAGTCAGGAGAGAATGCACAGCTGTACACCCAATTCTGATGCCCCCTCAATACTTTCATCATGTTTCCTTAACAAAAAGAAATAATCTGTATTAACCCTAGAATCCACTTCAAATGAGCAGTATTTCAAAACAGCAGTAAATCAAAGGATCACAAACATTTATAGCTGAAAGCAATTTATCTATAACAATGGTTACCGATATACACCAGCTGCTTAGGTTTTAAATTTTACTGGAACACAATCCTGTCCACGTGTTCATGTTGTGCTCTACAGCAGACAGCATGGTTCACAAGCCTCAAATATTCAACATCTAGCCCTTCAAGAAAAAGTCTGGGGCCTGGCATGGTGGCTTGTCTGTAATTCCAGCACTTTGAGAAGCTGAGGCGGGCGGATCGCTTGAGGCCAGGAGTTCGAGACAAGCCTAGCCAACAGGGTGAAGCCCATCTCTACTAAAAATCATTAAAAAATTAGCCGGGCATGGTGGCGCATAGCAGTAATCCTAGCTACTTGGGAGGCTGAGGCACAAGAATTACTTGAATCTGTCAGGCAGAGGCTGCAGTGAGCGGAGATCGCGCCACTGCACTCCAGCCTGGGCGAAAGAGCGAGACTCTGTCTCAAAAAAAAAAAAAAGACGGAATTCTTTTAGTCCAATCCCCTTATTTTAAAAGTTAAGCAACTGGAACACAACAGCAAGGTTAAGAAACTTGACCATCTTCAAAATGCGTTTTCGTTCTTCATTTTTGAGAACCTACAACTCACTCCAAAGTCCTTGTGTATTTATACCCACAGCACACAACTATGCTTAAGTATACTGAACTCTTAGTTTTACAAATACTGAGTGCCTACACATGCCAGGCCCTATGCCGGCACTGAGGATATAACTGGAAATAAGGCAAGGACCCCACTATCTTGGAGCTTATATTTTACTAAGCCTATGTTCTTAAAACATGTACATTGCTGAAATTAGTTTCAGATAAGCAAGCATCATTTGATATGCAAAATAAAAATTATTAAAATATTTCAACTGTTGAGATCCCTTTGCACTTCAACAGCTGAGCAGATTTGTTGATGTTAGCATAGAACTTTATTAAGGAATGGTTACTATCTATCAGCTGGAACATCTCCAGATCTGAGGGTTTTGTTTCCTACTAATTCAATTTAAGCTTTATTACACCTAGGCAAGCCTGTTAACCTCCAGCTTGAGGCTGTTAGAGCACCAACAGACCTTAAATTTAAGGTTTTAGTTAAACATATAAACTCTTTCATTAGGGACTGAGAAAGGGAAGAGATGCTCATCTCAAATGAAGTAGCATCTCCAAAACTTTGTAAGGCTTTAGAGAAAGGTGAGTACTTGACACCAACGTATCTTTCTATTGTATTGGACAGTAAATCTTTCACTGTTTATAAAAACATTTCTTAACCTAGCCAATTTATTATAACGTTTACTAATATTCACATGTTATAAGTTCTGGTATGTAGGTCACGTTTTAATTTAAATTTTATTAGATACTAAGTTACTTCAAGACCTACCTAAATTTTCACTAAGCCAATGCAGTAAGTTAATAACCCTCCCTAAGGGGACATAAACACAGACTGGTTCCTGTAAAACCCTAAACCTGATCCATATTTGGTCCTCAGATAGTTGATACAGATCTATGTGGTTAGTTTCTGAATAATATCAGATCGTTTACTTCGAATAACTGTTGGCCCCTATTCTGGGTCACATTTATGTTTTTCTTTGATCTATTCAGGAAAGGAACCAAAGTGTTAGGCAGAGAAAAGGAACTTTGACCACATGCCATTTTTAAAGTCAAATGCACCAGATGTTCCCAATACCTCTCAACAGTAGTATCAAAAAACAAATCCTAGTTCATAGCTTGGAAAAAAAAAGACATACCATCATCTTTCAGGTCCCACACTCTGAGAGTTTTGTCTCTTGAAGCTGACACCAGGATCAAGCTTCCATCTGGAGCAAAAGTTAAATCTCTGACCACTTCAGTATGATCTACCAAATTAAGGAGGAGTTTTCCTAAATATGATAGAAAAGGGAAAAAAAGACAGTATTAATATATTTTTGTTTTGTTATTTTTCTTGAGACAGGGTCTCACTCTGTCACTCAGGCTGGAGTGCAATGGCGCAATCTTGGCTCACTACAGCCTCGACCTCCTGGGTTTCAAGCAATCCCCTACCTCAGCCTCCAAAATAGTTGGAACTATAGTTACAAGTCACCACGGCTGGCCTTTTTTTTTTGAGAGATGGAGTCTCACCATGTTGCCCAGGCTGGTCTAGGACTCCTGGGCTCAAGTGATTCCCCCAGCTTTGGCCTCTCAAAGTGCTGGAATTACAGGCATGAACTTTAAAATATAAAATCAAATTATTTCTTTGCTTGTTATTTCCCTGGCCTAGGAATGTTAAGCTCCCCAAAAGATACATGTTATCCCACAACAACTTTAGTTTTCAAACATGATCCCGGTGAAAAAAATGTATTTAACTAATAATGTAAGAGCTTTGTTTTCTAAGACAATCTATGTGTTCATCTTATCTTTTTCAAGAACCCAAATTTTGACTCAGTATCACCTATGTTAGTATCACTTGTTACGTTCTAATGTACATGTTGTTTTAATGCTTCTTTAAAAATCCTTTACATTTTTTGAGTACATATTATATGCCAGAAAGTGTTTTAGGCAATAAGCAACACATTTATTTCTAGTTGCCCAAAGAATTTAACTTCTCAATCTATCTAAACTTTCACTAAACCTTTCCAAGGTGAGATAATGATTACTGAAATCTGATTTACCTCGAAAACCCCTAAGCTATCAATCATTGAAAAAGCAACAAAGAAAACACCTTGACATGTAATTCATTAACTAAATAACTAGTTTATAAAGGACAACTAACTAAACATTCCCTAGAAAATCCTTTCCTACTATAATACTCTCTAAAGAGTGATGAAGCAATATGAACTCTATTGTTTTCCTAAATTAAAATCATGAGCTGAAGAAGGTGATATTCAGGTCAATTATAAAGACACACCTATGCCATCAATTCTTGCTTTTCAGTAAACTGAAATCCTCAAATCTCAATTCCGGTGCCTATGAGCAGTGCCCATGAGCAGTGCCCTGCATCATAAAATACATTCGCTTTAAAAACTATGAATCCATACCTGTATATACATCCCATATTTTGATACGCCCATTGTTCAACCCTGTAGCAAGAAGTAGCTGATCTTGTCCAAATCTGAAGCGATGCCATTCTATATTTACACAGCGACTCTGTTTTTCTGGAACTGACGACCCAAAAGCAAGACTCCAGACTATATCTCCACAGTCTATAATATGTTCACGAGGCTCATTTTTCTGACCACCATCACTATTTTGTCTTGGCAATCTTAAACTGCTTGAATTGGTAACATTCTTGGTGCCATGCAAGAGACTGGGGTGGGAGAAGTCAGATGGAAATTGTATTATTATTCACTCTGGACTCCTCTGGACATTGAATAATTACAAATGTTTGTTAAAATAACCTCTATTATTATAATGACATCAAATAACAATAGAATCCTATAGATAGGAAGGGAAAGGTTGGTATTTGAACTACGAAAGAAGGACCAAATAAATTCAGGTCATTAATAGACATTCTCAGTGACTGAGTAGTAAGTTCAACAATAAAGCAATTTATATTAGAACTTATTTGCCTCCCAAATTTTCCTCAAAACCACTGAATCAACTGGTGCTCCTTCAACCTAAAAACACAAGTATAAATAAGCAAAAAACAAACAAACAAAAAAACCCAGTAACTTAAGATATGGTCAAGCTGATACCAGAAAATTGCCTTAAGGGGGGAAAAAATCCTCAAACCATAATGATCAGTTTCCCATAGGTTCCAGACCTCAAGTTATATGTAATGAGAACATTAGTGACTATAACCATGAAGGTCTACTAGATACAAAAAAAACAGGGAAAGATCCAGTGTAGCATATGATACATTTTAGAAAAACTTTCAACAAACATCCAAACTCAATTTACCCCAGAGGGACTATAAGTCCATTAAAAACAAAAACAAAAACAACAGCAACAAAGGGCCAGGCTTGGTGGCTCACGCCTGTAATCCTAGCACTTTGGGAGGCTGAAGAGGGTGGATCACCTGAAGTCAGGAGTTCGAGACCAGCCTGGCCAACATGGTGAAACCCGTCTCTACTACCACGCACCAGGGTTATCCAACAAAACGTAAAATCCAAGGTGAATCCAAAAAGCTTCACATCACAGAAGTCACCTGCTCTGGCACAACAATATATATATATACACTTGTCAGACACAATGTGACTTTTAACATACAGAAAAACAATGTATAAATAAGACCAGACGATTCTTTTTTTGTTGTTGTTTGAGACAGAATTTGGCTCTATCACCCACGCTGGAGTGCAGTGGTGCTATCTCGACTCACTACAACCTCCGCCTCCTGGGTTCAAGCAATTCTTCTGCCTCAGCCTCCCGAGTAGCTGGGACTACAGGTGTGCCACACCATGCCCAGCTAGTTCTTGTATTTTGAGTAGAGATGGGGTTTCACTATGTTGGCCAGGCTGGTATGAAACTCCTGACCTCAAGTGATCTGCCCGCCTAGGCCTCCCAAAGTGCTGGGATTATAGGCCTGAACCACCGCGCCCGGCCCAAAGAATTCTTTACACAAAATTTCCAATAAATATATTTGGCCCATGATTAAAACTCACAACATCATCTATAAGGTAAAACTTAAATATCAAAATGTTTTTATTACCCTACACTGAGAGAAAATGGTAAATTCCACAAACAGATATAAAATACAGAACAGAAACAGTCTTACAAGTTTTGAAGGCACTGGGACCACGGAACAAGCTTTACTGTGCGATGTCCTTGTGACCAAGCAAAGTATGAACCATCTGGAGCAAAAGCAACAGTCCAATTTTCACGACCACATTTCTTGTCAAAAGGAGCTGCAGGAGCTAAAAGTTCACCTATAGTACGTGATCTCACTAAAAGGAAAAATAAAAATACTGGATATCATATATAACCAACAATACATGTGAGACTGCTTCCATATTACTTTGGGATTGAGTTTCTTCCCTCTTCTATGCAGACGGGGTATAGTGAATTCTGCATTCCATCCTCTAAAGGGCGGTATGCCGTATGTGAAGACCCCTTAATGATAATGACTATCTCCAAGTTTTGATAAAGTGATTTCCCTAAAATTTCACAATGCAAGAGTTTTTAAGAAAGTTTCTGCAAAAAAAACTGGTCAATAATAATGTAATGACTAATCAGACCTAACAATTACAAAAGTCCTAACTTTTCCATTGTATTATGTTCTCATCAAATTATTAACATTTAAAATACAAGAAATTAAACTTAGTTGGCAGGAAAAGTATCTTCCAAATTAAGTTTCTTAGCTTTCAAAAACCATATCTCACCATAACATACAATATTACACCATTACTCAAAGGAAAGCACTATAAAATACACTATCCAAACAAATATTTTTATCCTTTTCAGGCCCAGGTCACAAAAGTCACAAAACCCTCAGAACTAGAAGAGACTTAAAGCTTGTCTAGTTCAACCTCCCAACCAGTGCTTTAAAAAGGCATTACAGGCCGCGTGTGGTTGCTCACACCTGTAATCCCAACATTTTGGGAGGCTGAGACAAGCAGATCACTTGAGGTCTGGAGTTCGAGATCAGCCTGGCCAACATGGTGAAACCCTGTCTCTCCTAAAAATACAAAAATTGGCCGGGCGTGGTGGTGGGTGCCTGTAATCCCAGGATGAGGCAGGAGAATTGCCTGAACCCAGGAGGCGGAGGTTGCAGTAAGCCAACAAAGTGCCACTGCACTCCAGCCTGGGCGACACAGTGAGACTCCGTCTCAAAAAAAAAAAAAAAAAGCTAAAATAAAAGAAAATGCATTATAGCCAGGCATGGTGGTATGCTGGAGTGTGTCTGTAATCTCAGCTTCTTGGAAGGCTGAAGCATAAGAACTGCTTGAACCTTGGAGGTGGAGACTGCAGTGAGCCAAGACTGCATCACTGCACTCCAGCCTGGGTGACAGAGCAAGACTGTCATAAAAAAAAAAACCCCAAAACGCATTATATTTGTGATTCTCAAATACTGGTTCTTAAGAGTCTTCCTAATGGGCCTCAAACTGACTCAAAAATGGAATTATTTTGGTTTTTAAGGACAAAAAATGGACAATGTCATACATTTTAAATTCAGATTACTCAAATTTTGTATTCCTAACAAAAATTGGCATATTACCAGAGTATATGGAGAATATTACTTCCATATTTAACAAAAAGCATGATCAACAAGCTCATACTGCAATGCATGCATGCAAACTCAGCTAGAATTTCCTCAATTTGGGGAAAGGAGCCTCTTTATCAGTGTATCACCTATTTTGGGTTGGTCTTAATTTTCCCTATTATCTATTTTGTGGTCAGTTGTCTGGTCAATTGTACAGTGTATCATAATATATTTTTATGTATTTCTGGTTTAAACTTTGCAACACCTAAGCTTTAATATATTCTATGTATTGCTATTCACGTAAGAACCACTTACACTGCTATAGCTAGAGAACCTGGACATGGACACACCCCCCCACCCAAAAATGTACTTCTTCAGTCTGAATGTATGCTCCATCAATAGCTGGTATAGCACCTGGCATATAAGAGGTGCTCAGTAAATATTTACTGAATGAATATGAAAGCACACATTTATGCTCCCATTCTAAAGTGATTTAAATATGTTATCTGCCCAATTCTTGACACCTTAACAAATAGGTGTCGTTTAAAAAGCAAAAACAAAAAGCCTGAGACCTACTTTTCTATGATATTCATAATAAGGCTTACACTATTTTGGTGCAACTGAGACCGCTTTTAATGACTCAAAATCTTCCTCCTACCACTCTACCCACTCAGTACTGATTCTGACCTAAGAGAATAAGCCTACTGCTATCCTCATATGGCATGTATATATTGAAGATAGCCACGAATGAATCTTTTTACCAGGCTAAGAGATCTCTATCCTTTCAATCATACCTTAGATCACATGGTTTCAAGTCCATTTCCCATCCTAACGTCATCATACTTTTCTGGATAAATTCTAGTTAGTAGTGGCCCTCATAAAAGTGGCACCCAGAACTAACCACAATACTTCAGGTGTGGTTTAATCAAAGCTGCAGAGTCCCGCACCCACCCCGTATTAGCACAGGATAAGATGACATTAACTTTACTAGCGGTAACATAACTTTGTTTTTTTGAGTCAGGGTCTCGCTGTGTCACGCAGGCTGGAGTGCAGTAGCACAATAACTGTGCACTGCAGCCTCGACCTCCCAGGCTCAGGCGATCCTCCTGCCTCAGCCTCCCAAGTAGCTGGGACCACAGACATGCACCACCACACCCGGTTAATGTTTTTATTTTTGTAGAGGTAAGTTCTCCTTTTGTTGACCAGGCTGGTCTCAAACGATCCTCCCACCTTCAGCCTCCCAAGTACTGGGATTACAGATGTGAGCCACGTCACTTTCTTAATACAAAATTCACAAACTTGGTGACCCTCAAATGCCTGCAGATACTTTTTTTTTTGAGACGGAGTCTCGCTCTGTCGCCCAGGCTGGAGTGCAGTGGTGCAATCTCGGCTCACTGCAAGCTCCGCCTCCCGGGTTCACGCCATTCTCCTGCCTCAGCCTCTCCGAGTAGCTGGGACTACAGGCGCCCGCCACCACGCCCGGCTAATTTTTTTGTATTTTTAGTAGAGACGGGGTTTTACCGTGGTCTCGATCTCCTGACCTGGTGATTCGCCCGCCTCAGCCTCCCAAAGTGCTGGGATTACAAGCGTGAGCCACCGCGCCTGGCGCCTGCAGATACTTTTAACATACAAATGATTTCAGAAAGAGCATGCTGCTCCAGGTTTCCTTACATTTTTCCAAACCTACGGCCTTATTTGTTCCTTTTACCAGGGTTCTTTATATGCCTGGCCTCTGAATTTGCAACCCCTGCCTGCCTAATTTTTTAGACAGGGTCTTGCTCTGTTGCCAAGGCTGGAGTGCAGAGACAAACTCATAGGCTTAAATGATCCTCCTGCCTCAACCTCCTGAGTAGCTGTAGCAGGGACTACGGGCACATGCCCCCATACTTGGCTAACTTAAAAAAACAAAAACAAAAAACAAACTTTTTTTTTTCTTTTAAGACAGTCTTGCTCTGTTGCCCAGGCTGGAGTGCAGTGGCTTGATCTTGGCTCACTGTAACCTCCGCCTCCTGGGTTCAAGCAATTCTCCTGCCTAAGCCTCTCGAGTCGCTGGGATTACAGGCATGCACCACCATGCCCTGCTAATTACTATTATTATTTTTTGTATTTTTAGTAGAGATGGGGTTTCACCATGTTGGCCAGGCTGGTCTCTCGAACTACTGACCTTGTGATCCACCTGCCTCAGCCTCCCAAAGTGCTCGATTACAGGTGTGAGCCACCGCGCCCAGCAAAAAAAAAAATTTTTTATAGACAGGGTCTTGCTATGTTACCCAGGCTGGTCTCCAGCTCCTGGCCTCAAGCGATCCTCCCACCTTGGTTTCCCAAAGCGGTGAGATTAAGGCATGAGCCACTGCATCAGGCACAATTTTTTTTAACTTGGATTCCTGTTTAACCACATCTATCTTTCAAAACAATTTTAAAGCATTTTAAAAACATTTTTAGGAGAAAAAAATGCTAAGTTCACAAATAAGGGAAGCAAGTTCTAAAATTCAACTTAGAAGTCTCTACGGAGAATATTTATGTAACTTGTATACAAGGAACAGCCCTTGCATTCAATTTCAAGAACATCTAGTAAATGAGACTAAAATTAAGCTCTCCCTTAGCAAGCATAAGTGAGACTAAATTTCTCATACAAGACTGCTTTTTTTGAGACGGAGGCTTGCTCTGTTGCCCAGGCTGGAGTGCAGTGGCACGATCTCCGCTCACTACAACCTCCGCCTCCCGGGTTCAAGCAATTCTCCCTGCCTCAGCCTCCCGAGTAGCTGAGATTACAGGTATGCACCATCATGGTGCCCACCACCACGCCCAGCTAACTTTTGTATATTTTAGTAAAGACAGAGTTTCACCATGTTGGCCAGGCTGGTCTTGAACTCCTGACCTCAGGTGATCTGCCCGCCTTGGCCTCCCAAAGTGCTGGGATTACAGGCATGAGCCACCGTGCCCGGCCTAGACTGTATTTTAAGTTTACTCTATATTTTTCTTCTACCTTGACCACCATAATGGAACTCCTTGTGTATAGTGGTAATAGGACAGGCACACTGGTAACCCAACACTTTGGTAGGCCAAGGTGGATGGATCATTTGAGCCTATGAGTTTGAGACCAGCCTGGGATATATAGGGGACCTCATCTCTACAAAAAATTTAAAAAATTAGCGAGTGTGGTGGCATGCACCTGTAGTCCCAGGCTGAGGTGGGAGAATTGCTTGAGCCCAGGAGGCAGAGGTTGCAGAGAGCCAAGATTTCACAACCACACTCCAGCTCGGGTGACAGAGCAAGACTGTCAAAAAAAAAAAAAAAAAAAAAAGAGTAGGCTGGGGGCAGTGGCTCACGCCTGTAATCTCAACACTTTGGGAGGCCAAGGAGGGTGGATCACTTGAGGTCAGGAGTTCCAGACCAGCTTGGCCAACATGGTGAAACCCCCCGTCTGTACTAAAAATACAAAAAATCAGCCGGGTGTGGTGGCACGAACCTGTAATCCCAGCTACTCAGGAGGGTAAGGCAGGAGAATTGCTTGATCCCGAGAGGTAGTGGTTGCAGTAAGCTAAGATTGCGCTACTGCACTCCAGCCTGGACCACAGAGCGAGACTCAGTCTCAAAGGAAAAAGAGTAAAGTAAAAGAGCGGTAACAATTACTAAAAAATTGGTTCAAATAGATAGCAAAGACAATGAAATAACAACATATTTATAACATAATTCTCAAATATATACAAACTCAAGAAATAGAGCCATTATAAAACTTACCAAATAAATGCATTAATCTGTTAAAATTTACTAATAATTGCCTTGATTGTGTTTCTCTGCTGGATAACAGGCATATCAAATTGCCTTTGGCACTTTAATAAAATTATTTAAGTGCTCAGTTTAAATACTGGTACAATTCTATAAACCTAGCACAAAGTTTGTAATAAAGTGCTTTGAAAAAAAATTTTAAGTTAAACCTTTATTACATTATCTGTAACTGTTTAATGTTAGCAACAGAAATGTATGATTTAATTACCTTGTTAAGGGAAAGGCTGCCATGGGAAATCAGCCATAAGATACACTACATTATTAGTATCTGTAAAATAGTAACATACCATCTGAGTCACTGCTGAACCAAGCAAACCAGATTTAGCTCCTTCTTTACATTCCTCCCCCAAATTTCATAACCAGAAAGGGACGATTTGTGGCAGTGCCTTGTGAAAGAGGGCAGTAGCTCAAGGCAGTAGTATCATATAGAATTATTTAATCATTCATGGAAATCTTGCCTCCACTCTCCGTATGTCCTCGAGAAACTAAACTTGGCTTGGCTTTTAATTAACACCCAAGAAAAGAAAAAAAGTAAATCCTTACTCATAGATTTAAAAAGCTACACAGAGAAATGTTTAACCTTGTATCCAAATGATAATTCAAAAAAAGAAACAAAGAAAAAAACTGGGGTTAAAAAAAGCTTAGAAAAAGCAAAAGTTCTTCTAGGTATTTGGCACTTAGCTAGTAACTTTTTATGCCATATCCAGGAAATAAAACTGAGACCTAAATATGAAAAAAAAAAAAAAAAAAAAAAAAAGGAAAAAAGAAATCAGGGGACTGGTGGGGGAACACTTAGTGGATGGTTCTACTTTATGTAGGTATGCTCTCCATCTCTATCCATCTCTTAGAAAACAGAACCGGAAATCTGGGCGAGGTGGCTCACGCCTGTAATCCTAGCACTTTGGGAGGCCGAGGTGGGCGTTTCACCTGAGGTCGGGAGTTCGAGACCAGCCTGACCAACACGGAGAAACCCCATCTGTACTACAAACGCAAAAATTAGCCGGGCGTGGAGGGGCATGCCTGTAATCCCACCTACTCAGGAGGCTGAGGCAGGAGAATCGCTTGAAACTGGGAGCTGGAGGTTGCAGTGAGCTGAGATTGTGCCATTGCACTCCAGCCTGGGCAACAAGAGCAAAAACTCCATCTCAAAAAAAAAAAAAAAAAAAGAAAACGGGACCGGAGAGTTTTCAAAATGGTTTATCAGGATGAAGTAAAAAAGGCAGATCACTCGTCTATAACACTATGGTGTAGTGAAGTAAAAGAAAAACCCACTGGACTGATAAGAACTTTTGAGTTCTTTGTCCCACTTCGCAACATACTTTCTAGTCTTAAAATACAGTTAAAATAATAACTGGACACAAATTTGGTGTTCTTTGCATCTTTTTTTTTCTTTTTTCTGTGTGAACTCTGCTACAATTTTTTTCCTTTTTTTCTGTTTGTATCTTTAAAAATGGTTATTAAAACCAGGGTTAAAGTCCCTTCCTAATCAATCATCCCTAAGACAACAAAATTCCAGAATTCTAAAACAGCTGTTTCTAGATATAAAAATTCACCCACATACAGAATAGTGGGCGTTTTGGCTACTTCAGCCTTTCTTTCTTTCTCTAGAAATAACTCCTCCTTGTACTTAGTAAAGGCACACATTCGCTTCAAGAGTAGGAAAATGTAAATGCTCTCTGCTCAGTGGCCACAGCTAATTATTACTTAACACAGTAAAATCAGTGTTTGCTAAGTGTATCAGCCAATGTACAGCACCTCCCAACACCGTCAAACGTTGTTCCAGTTATTTTACTTTAAAAGAGGATTTAAATAATGCGACGTGCTTTCCACTGAGTCACTAAGTAGGTGTGGACGCACAACCTTCAACACTAGTTGCCCTTTACTAAGCCGGCCAGGGCTAGACACTAAGCGAGAAAAGCCTTTTCCAGAGTTTCCTCTTCCGCACAAAAGCTTTCCTTCTGTCACTCCACCCAACCACCTAGCTCCTCCCTTAAGTGTTTGAAAGATAATTCTAAAAGTCTCCTCCCCCGAACCCCTGCCTTTCTTAAGGCCACACCATTTTTAAAAATACTGTATTGCTTTTGCCAGGCTGTTGGGACCTCTTCCATCTCCTTTCTATCTAAGAGTGGTTGGTACACACGAGGACCCCCTCCTTTCATTACCGCTCACAACCCACAAGTTTACTTTCCCATTGTAAACCTAAAGTCCCTGAGTGGCCCTTCCCTGTCCACTCGACAGTCATGCCTGAGCCAAGAACTCCCAGGACAAGAGCCCTGCGCGGACCTCCGACGAAGAAACCGGGGTCCGTGCCCGCCCCAGCCACACAGCAACCGCGAGGGAGCACAGTAAGTGCTGCATCCACGTCGGTGCCGTTTACCCCTCCGCCAACTCCCACCGAGGCAGCTTCCTCCTCCTCGCTAGTGGGCTGGCTCTGGCGCACTGGAGCTCTTCTCTCAGACTCGGAGTCGCTTCCTCCCAAACCTCCTCCGGGGAGTCCCTGCCTCTCCTCGGCCCTCATGCGCCCACCCACGGTCCCAATCCTCACCGATCTCTTTCTCGTTGACCCTCGGGGGAAAGCTGGCCATCTATGGGGCACCGTCTGATTCCGGGAATACGATGCGGACCCAACGACAGAGAAGAGAGTGGCGAGCTCTGAGGGGCGTGACGTGAAGTTGGTCCCTCCCGGGCCCGGGGACAGCAGAGACGGGCGGGGGCGGCCGCTGCGGCTTCTGCTAACTGCTCCGGAAAGCTCCCGAAGGCCTCAGACCAAAGTACGGAGTCAACCACAGACAATAGACCCTCTACCCAGCCTCGCACCTGCGGAGCAAGACAGTTCCCTGAACGCGCCGACTGCAAACGAGACACTGGAGTCAAAATGGCGGGCGGCGCGGGCGATATCTGGGCGGCAGGGGCGCGGTCACGTGACGTCAGAGCCCCGCGGCCCCGCCTCCCGACGCACGGGACGTGATCTCCCGGGCCGGGCGCGCGCGCGGGCGTTGCCTGGGGGCCTCGCAGAGGGAGATCCAGCCCAGGCTGGTTCCGCTGACTGAGCCAGTAGGCTGGTGGCGTCTTCTGGGCCTGGATGGTCTAATATGGAGTTTATACGCTGAAGTGGCTTTGAAAAGGGCAAGCAGAGAACTGTATTATTGTTAGCCTCCTAGCTTAAAGATTGCATGGAACTTAAACTGGCTGAACCGAAAAGAACAAAAAGACATTTCAGGTTTTCACTCAATTTGGCCAACTCCCCAGCCCACAAGTACTAGGGAACTGAAGGATGCACTGATGAAAAAGATAGGATGAAAATTAACATCGTTGTGCACCACCTGTTCAGCTGCGATTGTTCGGACCTGAGCCAGCAGGTTTTAGGAAGGGCCGAGGGGAACGAGAAGGAGACTCGGGCGTGATCGCGCCGCACCGCGCAACGGGACTTCCCTGGACTGCCTTTGTCCTGGCCAAGATGGATCCCACTGTGTCAGCTCAGAATTGGTCCTTCCTCCACCTTACCTGAAGGCCTCTGGGAGGCACCTAGTTGTCCGCACTTCAGACTGATAAATGTGTCAGTGTCTGCCAGATGCCAGCTTGGTTCCCGGTCATAGATGACATATTTGCATTTTAATGGCTTCTTGTGTGGACCCTAAACATTGCAAAGGCCTGGGGCGTATAAGACTGGGAATTTCAAATATGTGGTAGATATTCATGGGATAGGGTAGAGTGTTGCATAGCCGATTTTTTTTTTTTTTTTTTTTGAGACGGAGTCTTGCTTCCCCCAGGCTGGGGTGCAATGGCGTGATCTTGGCTCACTGCAACTTCCGTCTCCCTGGTTCAGGCAATTCTCCTGCCTCAGCCTCCCCAGTAGCTGGGATTTGTACAGGCATGTGACAACAAGCCCGGGTAATTTTTGTATTTTTGGTAGAGAGGGCGTTTCACCCTGTTGGCCAGGCTGGTCTCGAACTCCTGACCTCAAGTGATCCACCCGCTTCAGCCTCCCAAAGTGCTGGGATTACAGGCGTGAGCCACCGCGCCCGGCTGCATAGCCGCTTTTAAGAGATCTCAAATGATAACACTGTAGGGCATGTTTACTTCGTCTTTTCTTTGCATGAATGTATTAATTCTTCAAATAGCGAAATGTTTAATAAAACATCGCCCCCTTTTTGTTGTTGTTGTTGTTGTTGTTATATATATATATTTTGAGACGGAGTCTTGCTCTGTCTCCCAGAGCAGAGTGCAGTGGCGCCATCTCGGCTCACTGCAACCTCTGCCTCCCGGGTTCAAGCGATTTTCCTGCCTCAGCCTCCCGAGTAGCTGGGACTACAGCTGCCTGTCACCACGCCCGGCTAATTTTTTTTGTCCTTTTAGTAGGGAGGGGGGTTTCATGATATTGGCCAGGCTGGTCTTGAACTCCTGACCTTGTGATCTGCCCACCACGGCCTCTCAAAGTGCTAGAACTACAGGCGTTAAGCCGCTGCACCCTGCCTGCCCCTCCTCTTTAAAAAAAAAATCACTTGGTTAGGCTAGGGGCAGTGGCTCACGCCTGTAATATCGGCACTTCGGGAGGCTGAGGCGGGTGTCAGGAGTTTGAGACCAGCCTGGCCAACATGGTGAAACCCCATCTCTACTAAAAGTACAAAAAATTAGCCAGGCATGGTGGCGAAGTCCCAGCTACTCCGGAGCCTAAGGCAGGAGAATTGCTTGAAACCAGGAGGCAGAGGTTGCAGTGAGCTGAGGTTGCACCACCGCACTCTCGCCTGGGTGACAAGAGTGAAACTCTGTCTCAATAAATAAATAAATCAATAAATCACTTTGTTAGCTTCAGTCAACCATATCTTGAGGACTCACTCTGTATCAGGCACTGGGCCTAGTTGCTGAATTTTTAGAGTAGAACAAAAGAAAAACTTTAACGCAGTCTTGTAGCTCATATACCAACATTGATATCAGTCTCAGTTAATTCTTTTAACCAACTGCTATTATCTGTGTTACTTGTACTATACCATACAAATTCATGGGAAATACCAGTTTTTGAGTGTCCAACAGTGAATTATTGTGATGACATTTTCTTTTTTTTTTCCTCCCTGAGATAGAGTCTCACTCTGTCGCCCAGGCTGGAGTGCAGTGGCACGATCTTGGCTCACTGCAACCTTTGCCTCCTGGGTTCAAGTGATTCTCCTGCCTCTGCCTTCCGAGTAGCTGGGATTACAGGCACACACCACCATGCCCGGCTAATTTTTGTATTTTTAGTAGAGATGGGATTTCACCATGTTGGCCAGGCTGGTCTCGAACTCCTGACCTCAAGTGATCTGCCCACCTTGGCCTCCCAAAGTGCTGGAATTACAGGCGTGAGCCACCTCAGCCAGACTTTTTAATACAATTGTTTAATTTCTATTTTAGTTTATTCCTGCAAGCCAACAGACTTCCTGGTCATTTTCTCAACTGGCAAAACATGACAATGGAATGAAAAATAATTTTATGATTTGTGTACTCATTAGTAATAGATAGTTCTAAGCACTGAGCCATATAAGTGCTTCTGTGGATTAACCGATTTCATGTTCACAACATATGAGCAGTGTAATGGCATACATTAAAGAAAAACTTTAATGCAGTCTTGTAGCTCATATACCAACATTTATATCCATCTCAGTCAATTCTTTTAACCAACTGCTATTATCCCTGTTACTGGTACTATACCATACAAATTCATGGGAAATACCAGTTCTTGAGTGTCCAACAGTGAATTATTGTGATGACTTTTTCTTTTTTTCTTTTTTTTTTTTTTCTCCCTGAGATGGAGTTGCACTCTGTCGCCCAGGCTGGAGTGCACATACAGTGTATTGACATACATTTCATAGACAGTAACCTGAGAAGCCACAGGACAGAGTAAGCTGCAGAGGCTAGATCTGAACTCAGACTTGTTTGACTGCCCTGCTTCCATGCTACATTGCCTCTCATAAATGAAACCTAGCTTGAAAAGCAAATATATACCTGGCATTTCAATCTGTGCTTGCTATTTTAATGTCAGATCTGAAGGGGCTTCTTGTTCCCTACATGTTGCATAGATGTTGGGGTTCTCTAGAGTTCTGTCCTTGGCCCACAGCTTTTTTTTTTTTTTTTTTTCCTTCTTCTGCAGTCTCCCTGGGTGATGGCAACCTCCTTCTTGGGTTTAAATACCAGCTCTGTATGAAGACCCTCAAGTTGAGAGCTAACTTCTGTCTTTTTTTTTTTTTTGAGATGGAGTCTTGCTTTGTCGCCCAGGCTGGAGTGCAATGGCACGATCTCGGCTCACTGCAACCTTCGCCTCCTGGGCTCAACAGTTCTCCTGTGTCAGCCTTCCTGGTAGGTGGGATTACAGGTGTACACCACCATGCCTGGCTAATTTTTGTCTTTTTAGTAAAGAGCATTTCACCATGTTGACCAGGCTGGTCTCGAACTCCTGACCTCAGGTGATCCACCTGTGTCGGCTTCCCAAAGTGCTGGGATTACAGGCGTGAGCCACTGAGCCCGGCCTGTCTTAAGTTTAAAATTTGCATGTTCAAATGCTTACAATAAAACTCAAAATGTCAAAACTGAACACATCATTTCTCCTCAGTCTGCTCTGCCTTTTGTATTTCCTACTCTAGTGAAATGTCCACCCAGTCACAGGTGCCAGAGGCGAGTCTTCCTAGCTTCCCTGCTATGCCTCATCCCAACATCAAATCAACCAATCCACAAGGCTTGCCAATATTTTCTCTTAAACTGTTCTAGAGTCTGTCCTGTCTGTCCCAGCTCAGCTGCCATGGGCTTAGTTCAAGATCTTGTCATTTCAATCCTCTTAACAATCCTTTATAACCCCACAACCTGAAAAACCATCATTGACACCTTGGTGTTATTTCCTTCCCCTTAAAAAATTGTATTAGTAATGTCATGTCTTTAGACAAATTATTTAGCCTCCCTGTGCCTCAGTCTTCTCATCTAGAAAATGGGGATAGTAATAATATCTACTTCACAGTTTTGAGGATTAGTATTTACAACAGGGCCTGACACAGAGTACTATATTAAAGTGTTAAATACTATTTTTATATATAGTAATCCTAGCTAACTGCAAAACTGAAAGATCAAAATCTCATAAATAAAGGTTGGCAAAAAGCTGTGAAATAAGTATATGTATAATCAAAACAATAAATAAATACATATTAAGTATATGTATGATCAAAACAATAAATAAAAGGCCAGGCATGATGGCTCATGCCTATAAGCCCAGCACTTTGGTAGGTTGAGGCAGGCAGATTGCTTGAGCCCAGGAGTTCTAGACTAGCCTTGGCAACATGGTGAAACCTCGCTTCTACAAAAAAAAATACAAAAAAATGTAGCTGGGCATGGTGGCACGCACTTGGTAGTACCAGCTACTCAGGAGGCTGAGGTGGGAGGATCACCTGAGCTTGGTAAAGTCGAGATTGTAGTGAGCTGTGATTGAGCTACTGCACTCCAGTTTAGGAGACAAAGTGAGACCCTATCTCAAAAATAAATAAATAAAAATAAATAATAATAAACAAAAGTTCTAGAAAGCATTCATTCCAAAAACAAAGCTAACCCAACCACTAAAAACCCATTCTCTTGAATCTCATTCTTGAATTATTCAAAAAACATCACTGTTATATAGTTATTTGTTAAGGCCAATTTACCCATAATTTTTACCAACATTTATTATCCTGAGATATATATACACACACACATATACATATACAGGCTGAGCATCCCTAATCTGAGAATCTGAAATGCTACAAAATCCAAAACTTTTTGAATTCCAACATGATGCTGCAAGTGGAAAATTCCACACCTGACCTCATGTGACAGGTCACAGTCAAAAGTTTGTACAGGCTGGGCGAGGTGGTTCACAGCCATAATCTCAGCACTTTGGGAGGCTGAGGTGGGTAGATCGCCTGAGCTCAGGAGTTCAAGACTAGCCTGTGCAACATGGTGAAACCCCGTCTCTACCAAAAAAAAAAAAATTAGCTGGGGTCAATCGCTGAGGTGCTAGGATCTCTTGAGCCTGGGAGGCAGAGATTGCAGTAAGCAGAGATTGCAGTGAGCAGAGATTGCAGCACTGCACTCCAACCTCGTGTGACAGAGTGAGATGCTGCCTCAAAAAGAGAAAAAAAAAGTTTGCGCAGTCAAATCTTTGTTTCATGCACAAAATTACTAAAAATATTGTATAAGGCCGGGCGCGGTGGCTCATGCCTATAATCCCAGCACTTTGGGAGGCCAAGGTGGGCAGATCACAGGGTCGGGAGTTCAAGACCAACATGGTGAAACTCCGTCTCTATTAAAACTACAAAAATTAGGGTGTGGGGGTGCACGCCTGTAGTCCCAGGTACTCAGGAGGCTGAGGCAGGACAATCGCTTGAACCTGGGAGGCAGCGGTTGCAGTGAGCCGAGATCGTGCCACTGCACTCCAGCCTGGGTGAGAGAGTGAGACTTCATCTCCAAAAAAAAAAAAAAAATTGTATAAAATCGCCTTCAGTCTATGTGTAAGATGTATATGAAACATAAATGTCATATTTAGACTCATGTTAGACTTAGTGCCATCCCCAACATAGCTCATTATGTGTATGCAAATATTCTGATATCTGAAACACTTCTGGTCCCAAGCATTTCCGATGAGAGATATTCAACCTGTATATATAACTGTATATGCATCCTCCATCATGCCATTATCTCATATCTCAGCAGAATGTTGTATAAACAGGCAGGCATTTTCATGTAGTTATACCTTTGCTTTTTCTACACCATTTTCTTATACGAACAGGGAGGTGCAGAAGCATAAAAGAGGTGGAACAATAGTCACATTCGTTTGTTCAGGGGGAGTGAATATAACCATGCATATGGAAATAATTAGCATTTGGAGTAGATTACAATTTAAAAGTTTGTGTCTTGCCTTTTCTTTCCTATTATAAAATAATGTTTTCCTGTATTAGAAAACCATTTCAGCCAAGTGGTGGCTCACGCCTGTAATCCCAACAGTTTGCTGAGGCAGGCAGATCACTTGAGGCTAGGAGTTCGAGACCAGCCTGACCAACATGGTGAAACTCTGTCTCCACTAAAAATACAAAAATTAGTTGGGAGTGGTGGCTCATGCCTCTAATCCCAGCACTTTGGGAGGCTGAGGCAGGCAGATTATGTGAGCTCAGTAGTTCAAGAACAGCCTGGCCAATATGGTGAAACCCTGTCTCTACTAAAAATACAAAAATATTGGCCAGGTATGATGGCGTATGCCTGTAGTCCCAGCTACTTGGGAGGCTGAGGCAGGAGAATTGCTTGAACCCAGGAGGTGGAGGTTGCAGTGAGCCGAGATCTTGCCACTGCACTCAACCCTAGGCAACAGAGCGAGACTTTGTCTCAAAAAACAAACAAACAAACACTTTTTACTACATCACTGTAGGTAACTTTGACTTCATTTGGCATTGAACATTTTTCTTTTCTTCACAATACTTACTATCGCAGAAGACTGGGCTTCTCCTATAATTAACTTTTCATTATTCTTCTAGACATTACAGGTATATTACCCTTGATATCATGAATGTATCCAGTTCACAACTGGGTCTTTTTGTTGAACAATTCAAGTGGGTTGCTATCAGGATATGCATCCATATAGAGCTGCGAAGTTGCAGACAAACGTCTAAATAAATTTAAAATTTGTAAGGATTCCTGCAGGTTCTTATTTTTGAACCTATATCTTGGTGACAGAAGAAAGGAAATATCCCCTTCCTATAACTAAAAGAAAGCAACATTTACTTAAAACAAAAGCCACACGCCAGGTGCAGTGGCTCACACCTGTAATCCCAGCACTTTGGGAGACGGAGGTGGGAGTTTGAGACCAGCCTGGATAACATAGTGAAACCCTGTGTTTACTAAAAATACAAAAAAATTAGCTGAGCATGGTGGCGGGTGCCTGTAGTCCCAGCTACTCAGGAGGCTGAGGCAGGAGAATCACTTGAACCTGGGAGGCGGAGGTTGCAGTGAGCTGAGATCACACCATTGCACTCCAGCCTGGGCAAAACAGCAAGACTTCGTCTTTAAAAAAAATAAAGAAAAAACCACACATGAATAAAATAGAAAAGCTAATAAATTCTGTAACAGGGAATTGAATGAAGCCCACTACCACCAAAAAAAAATTTTTTGTAAGCCCAAAAACCAAAAAACCAAACTCAACAAACACAATGCCAATATTTTATTGTTTCCTAGTGTGATCAAATCTCAAAGATAAAAATGATTATCATATGGCCAGGCGCAGTGACTCATGTCTATAATCCCACCACTCTGGGAGGCTGAGGTGGATGGATCACTTGAGGTCAGGAGTTCAAGACCAGCCTGGCCAACATGATGAAACCCCATCTCTACTAGAAATATAAAAAGTTAGCCGGGCATGGTGGTGGGTGCCTGTAATCCCAGCTACTCAAGAAGCTGAGGCAGGAGAATCGCTTGAACCCAGGAAGTGGAGGTTGCAGTGAGCCAAGATGGCACTACTGCACTCCAGCCTGGATAACAGAATGAGACTCTGTCTCACAAAAAAAAAAAAAAAAAAAGCCTATCATAGTGTTTTGACTCTGTCCTGACCAAGTCCAAACAAAAAACAATTAAAAATGCCTTGCACAGCATGCATTATTTAAGCAATAGGAGAGTTGCTTATTTTTGCTTTTTGGACCTCTCTGCTATTGCATTGTTTTTACAACTTCTCCATGCTAAGTCTAAGGATGCACGCAAAATTATGCAGGGTTTGGATTCTAGGCCAGGAGTTTCAAATCATGGGATTTGTGGCACTAAGTCTGGGATTCTAGAATGAAAGGATATGGAATTTGCCCAGGATTCAGCTGGGCAAGTACAATCTATACACATAAGCATGTACATTAATAAATAGTAATAGATATCTTTATAATTGTGGAACATGCTGGAAAAATAAGAGGACCCAGAGGAAAATTCTGAAGGCAACCACTTTTGGCAGTGGTAGTCTTGCTGGGGATGAAATATCTAATAGTGCCCTCATTTTTACCCTGCTGTCTTATTTTCCACTTCTTCCCTGATTTCACGTTTTTTGTGTGGGGTGTTTTGACAGCGTTGTTTGAGCAGAATATTAGTATTGGGTTTTCAAAGATGTATACTTTGATCTTAGTTTAAAACTGTACCCAAAAAGGCTCCAAGTGTGGAAAATGGTGCAGCCAGTCTAGATGTGTCTGCATCTGTGTCTGCGCCAGAATGCTGGAGGCTTACAGGAAATTATATCTGAAAGAGTAAGCAGTGGGGCTGGGTGTGGTGGCTCGGGCCTGTAATCCTGACACTCTGGGAGGCTAAGGCGGGAGGATCACTTGAGTCCAGGAGTTTGAGACCAGCCTGGGCAACATGACACCTAATCTCTACAAAATTTAAAAAAATTAGTCTAGTAGGGTAGTATGCCTGTAGTCCCAGCTACTACTTGGGTGGCTGAGGTGGGAGGATCGCTTAAGCTCAGGAGGACAAGGCTGCAGTGAGCCATGATTGTGCCATTGCACTCCAGCCTGGGCGACAGAGTGAGACCCTATCTCAAAAAAAAAAAAAAAAAAAAGAAAAAGAAAAAACGAGTAAGCAGAGGCCCCCCATCTCTACTGCTCTGTTGGATTTCCTATGCACACTGATTAACCCAGCTCCCTCTCCTCTCCTTACCCCCAAACTCAGGGCAGTTACACGCAGGCTGTGTCCTTTAGTTCAGTCCTTGACCTTCAGAAGAAATCTGTGTAAAATGGAATATTCCATGCGATGATGGAGATTTTCCTCCTATCAATCATTTTCCTCTTCCTCTAATAGAGCTCTGCACTTTCATTTTTCTGATGTTTTTGCCTGTGACCATTCCACAGAGATTGCGAGGAAGAAAACAATGATCCTTCACCAGCTGCATAAAACTCCAGGATTTCTCTTTCGTGGCCTCCTCCTTCACTCTTTTGTTTCTGGTTTGGAAAACGCTTCCTGAGTCTTATCTCCAGGTGCCTGGCTTTTTTTGGCAAGTTTTTAGTCAGCTGTTTCCCACTTCTGGTACAATGACACGGGCTGGAATTTGAATCCTCTTCAAGGGGTCTCAGAGAGTCCTAGTGACAGGTCACAGGCTATCTCTCCTCAGGATTTCACCCCTGCCAGCCAGTCTTGTCCTGGTGCAATGGATTTGAATCCAGGATCTGCTACTGCTATCTTTACTTGCTAGAATACAGGTCATAGTATATTTTTTAGGCTGAGGAACTTCTGACTGACGCCTCCACATTATTTCAGTTCTTTTTAATCTTCCATATTGTTTTAGTTACTGAATTTTTCTTTTTTTTTTTTTCAGGTTCCTTTTTTTTTTTTTAAGACAAAGTCTCACTCTGTTGCCTAGGCTGGGTGATCTTGGCTCACTGCAACCTCCGCCTCTGGGGTTCAAGCGATTCTCCTGCCTCAGCTTCCCAAGTAGCTGGGATTACAGGCATGAACCACCATGCTCAGCTAATTTTTGTATTCTTAGTAGAGTCGGGGTTTCACCATGTTGGCCAGGCTGGTCTTGAACTCCTGATCTCAGGTGATCTGCCTGCCTCAGCCTCCCAAAGTGCTGGGATAACAGGCACGAGCCACCATGCCCAGCCCTGTGCCTAATTTATAAATTAAACTTTATCATAGGTATCTATAAGAAAAAACATAGTATACTTAAGGTTCAGTACTATCTGCAGGTTCAGGCATCTACTAGGGTCTTGGAAGTATCCTCCGAGATAAGTAAGCACTACTGTTTTGTGTGACTTTGCTTATTAGTTGTAGATGGAAAAATAAGTGTGTATTGAAGAGGTTATCTTTAATAAATATTTAGGAGTTTTTAAGAACAGGCATTTAAACTAATGTTTCAGAGGCATAGAATCATTTTCAGACTCATAGCTAGAAATGACCTTAGAGGCCAGTAGTATTACCTTTTACAGATGATGAAGCTATTGTCTTAGGGTATAAATAACTTTCTCACATTCATACAATTGGTTAGTGATAAAATGAGGATGAGGCATGGTTTTCCTCGTAAGACTCCCAGCACTTTTCCTATTACACTGAATTTTGTATACATGTTACCTCTCCCCAAAGTCATAAGTTAATGGAAGACAGAGGTCATATCCATTCATCTCAATTTTTTTAAACTTTTTTTTTTTTGAGATAGAATCTTGCTCTGTCACCCCAGCTGGCATGCAATGTCATGATCTTGGCTTGCTGCAACCTCTGCCTCCTGGGTTCAAGCAATTCTCCTGCCTCAGCCTCCCAAGTCGCTGGGATTACAGGCACACGCCACCACGCATGGCTAATTTTTTGTATTTTTAGTAGAGACGGGGTTTCACCAGATTGGCCAGCCTGGTCTCGAACTCCTGACCTCATGATCTGCCCACCTCGGCCTCCCAAAGTGCTGGGATTACAGGTGTGAGCCACTGCACCCAGCCTCATCTCAATTTTTATGAAAGATAAAAAATTAGAATGCCTGGCAAATACAGCTGCCAAATAGCAGATGCTTAGTTAATTCTCTTTGAATTGAGTTCTTACACGATGAAACATTCTTCTTCTTGGTCTCATGTTCATAAGAAGCCACTCTATTCATTGAATATTTACTGATGTCTTACTATGTGCCAAGTACCAGACTAAGATAAAAAATGAGAATTAAAATGAAGATCTCCTTTGAGTTTTGGGTCTATATTAAAATATTACTGCGAGGGTGTTCGATTTCTCAATTAGAAAGGGAAGGAAGTGAATTTTTAGCTAAGCTATTTCCCTTTTATAGACTTATTTGCATTTCCTAAAATTTTAGTGCTAACAAGAACTTAGGTTACCTAAGATCACATTGTCAGTAAATGGCAAATCAAGGGTGAGAATGAACATCAGCTCCCTCAAAATCCAACATTCCTTCCATTACAAATAATCTCTTTCTTGTGCATTTTTGGAATAACATATACAATAGTTAAATTTATGAGTGTTAATAAAATGGAAATCCATGTTTCTTCTGGATTAGATATTGAAACACCTGAAAAAGCATATGGAAAGAAAGTGGGATGGGAGAACGGAGCCATTGACTCTTAGTCAAAAGAGCAGAAGATGCCCTAATCATCTGTGTGGAATTATGGAATATTACAGGCGCACGCCACCATGTCTGGCTAATTTTTGTATTTTAGTAGAGGTGAGGTTTTGCCATGTTGGCCAGACTGGTCTCAAACTCCTGGCCTCAAGTGATCCGTCTGCCTCGGCCTCTCAAAGTGCTGGGATTACAGGTGTTAGCCACCTTGCCAGGCCTAAATTAAAACAAAATTTTTAATTTAAAATATAACAGAGACAAGGTCTTGCTATGCTGCCCAGGCTGGTCTCAAACTCCTGGGCTCAAGCCATCTGCCTGCCTTGGCCTCCCAATATGTGGGGATTACAGGCGTGAGCCACCACGCCCAGCCGAAAATATGTTTTGACTCTGCACTTTCATCCTTGGATACCAATGTACTTTGTAAGCATTAATTGGCTGTTATCTAACCTTGTGTCTTAAGGGTATAGACTGTTATCTCTTCATCCCACAGAGAAATGAACTCAGTTCCAGAGAGGTTTGGAGAATTATCCCAGCATAGCACATAAGTATGATTAAGCCAAGTAAAATTTAAACCTAGGAGCTTAAATTCCTCTTAAGATTTGGCCACCTTGATGTGATCTGGGAATTTGGGAGTTGTGCAATACTTATGGTTTGTTCCAGCTCTCAAGCAAGCACTAAGGAGCTAGGGAGAAGGCTACCCT